>NC_137015.1:5869950-6608944 GCF_032717465.1 Coenobita brevimanus
TGGGGGAGGAAAGGAGGCAATAGGTTAGTTAAAATAGACTTCTGCTTATCCATTGCACATAGGTTTTTATACAGATATCCCAGTAGAGAGTCAAGGCTTGAGGGGAGGACGACTTACACCTCCCTCTGCTGCAGGGGATCGGGGAGGTGCTGGAGAGGGGAGAGGGAAGGGGGTGGTCAGGGAGAGGGGAGGGGTTGGTGGGGGAGAGGAGAGGGGATGTGAGAATAGAAGAGTGAGTGAGACAATGAATGAAGCAGAGAGATCATGGGAGCCTTTGGATGAGGTTTAGGGTGAGAGGGTAACCATGAGGTGTCAGTGTGACCTTATGTAACCTGATGCGACATACATACTGACCTATGCTAATCTGCTATCTCTGTCACCCAGGCCGGCACTGCTGCTCAACCACATCAACTTTAACCACAACCACAACCTGGCTCACAACCACACCCACAACCACACCTCCTTCAACCACATTGCCTTCAACCACAACCACAACATCACCACCACCACCGCTCACGATCACCACAACCACATTCCCAAGAAGAGGTCGAGCCAAAAGAGCCACAGCAGCAGCCACACCAGCCTGAGCCACCAGAGCAGCCAGAGCAGCTTAGGCCAGAGCCACGGTGGTCAGGGGGTGCAGCAGCACGATGGTGACCCCCAGGTGCCAGGGCCGGGACTGGGGGGGCGACATTCCCACCCGAACCTGGCCAGTGAGGCTGGGCCCGCCATCGTCACTCCACGGGGCACTGCTACACTGCCACGGTCCTTCTCCTTACGGCGGGTGGGCTGCGAGTCACCTGAGGGCATTAGTCGACCCCGGGTGACGTGGGGCAGCAGCACCCTACCTCGTGCTGCCTCCCGCCCCGGCAGTTCCATTTCTGCCCCTCTCCCTGATCCCCGGCCCCACCCCCACCCCACCACATTGAACCCTGGGACAGGCCACCCCGGGGCAGCCTGGAGCCTGGGCGGGAATGAGTGTCCTGCGTGCTGCCCCTGCCGTGCCTGGCGCTGTTGCTGCTGCTGCTGCCCCGCCTCTGCCCCATACCCTCCTCGCCCTGTCCCCGCCCCACTTACCCACACGGCCTGTGCCTGCACTCGCCCTGCCCCGCCACCCGCCCCACCCCCCACGTGCCGCCGCTGCTACACCCAGAGTCTCCGCAACCCTGGCCCCCACCCCCGCTACCCCACCACTCCAGTGTGACCTTACCCCCATGACACCCACCCTCACACAAACGCCCTGCCCCACCACCACACACAGGAGTCTCTGGTGGTGGAGTGCATTGCATGCTCAACAAGACCAGGGTTCAACCCTAGCTAGGGGCAGACATATAAGTGGGTATGATTTAGTAGTACATCCTCGTACTTCTCACTTTGTTGCCTCCTATCCAGGTTCCCTTCATGACATAAGAATTCATTCACCAACACTGCCGCTCAAACATTATATGTTTCCACATTCACGTTTCTTCTACACTCCGCATCTACCCCAGGCAAGCTAGTGCAGCATTGACAACATTTTACCACCAGCAAGTGTAAGTACATGGAGACGCCAGATCCACACTTATACCAACAACCATGTGATTAACAGTTATGGTCCATACTCATTTTTTGAGGTTAAACGAAACCCACATAGACAACTAGGAAACACAGAGTTTATTTGCCTGCGCTGCACTGTGAACAATGCTGGACACCACCGAACCCAGTGCTCAATACAGTAAAGATACCACAGTACATATCATCATAGATACAAAGGCAAAGCTGTACTCCACACCATGCAACACAGTGCCACCATATTCAGCATTTACACAACTAAGTTTCCATCATAACATCATCAGTGCGCTAAACTCATGGTGCTTCGTGATGGAGTTGGTGGGCTGTATCAGTGCAGCAGGTCTGGCCAGTCGGATTAGATCATTTGGATAGCAATCAGCAATGAAGGTAACAACTCCAACAGCCTCCAGCATCTATTACCGTACAGTATGTCAGCTATAACTGGGAACTACTCACTTATGCTTGACAGAAGTGTTTGGCGTTTGCACGCACACACACACACACACACACACACACACACACACACACACACACACACACACACACACACACAGTGTCCTGTACGCATATATACATTCATATGTCCATATGCCTAGGTATTGTAAACAGAACTCAGTGGTTTGTATGGGTGGATCAAAGCACATGGATGTCGTAGTAGTGCATGGGGTGAATCAGCCTTACAAATCAGAAAGTCAACAATAGCTGGGCGGGGGACAGAAGCACCACATCACCCACAGTGCACCATTTATCTTTACACCACACACTTTGCTTATTAACCTTCTCACACGCTTGGCTTATTTTATACTTGCAGTTTTTAAGTATACGTGAACGACTTTGATGGTGGGAGGACGCATGGGTGGCCAAGAGGTTATAAGGTGCTGACAGTGTTAAGTAAAAAGTGCTTTGAAGATCGGGTTAGGATGATGATATTGATGATGATGGGCTTTGTAAGATTCTAGGCATTTGTTAAAACTGGAGAGAGATATTAAATTTCGAATGTGTTGTGTGGAGGGTGGAAGTGGTTGTGTGTTGACAATACTGGGTGAGGCGTGTGTCTTGGGATTAAACGTGACAGCCCCATAGTGGTGGTGGAATTAGTGCACGCCTTATCACACTCACACACACACACACACACACACACACACACACACACACACACACACACACACACACACACACACAGGGGACAACAAGGAGAGTCATTTGTCATGTCGAGGTATACACGGCGCTCTGTGTCGCGGTCAGCCCCTTAAACTACACACACACACACACACACACACACACACACACACACACACACACACACACACACACACACACACACACACACACACACACACACACACACACACACTTATCACATGGAGCTTATACAAGGCGCTGCGTGTGTCTCAGTCGTCCCCTTCTCATACCACCACACCACCACCACCACCACCACTACACCGCCGTTATAGTCTTCATCTTCGGAGCGTCGTGTGGTGTGGTGGAGGGAGCCTGTGAGTTTACTAGTTCAGACCTGGGTTCAGTTCCACATGGAGGCGGGCATTTAAAAGGGTGCGATAGTAAGTTCTTTTATGGGTTTTCGCGTTCGCATTCTGTCCATGTCCCCTCAATTACAGGTTCTATAGTTCTTTTACCTTAACTTGGTCCAGATTTTCGTCCTTTTGAAGATTATTTCATGTAGCTCAGCGGCAGAATACTAAAGCTCTGTTTCCTTTCCGTAGCACTTCTTTGTGACTATATAGCATCATATTCTAGTGTTAATCTGTTGTTACAACTGAACATTCAAGTTGGAGAGATGGCAATTTTAGGCCAAGCAAAAGAAGAAAGGGACCACCACCACCACCACCGTTGTCATTATCGTCACTGTCACCACAACCACAACACATGGAATTGAATTAAGGAGCATTTCGATTCGAGTAACCGATATAGATGGATAGATGGATGGATTATACCAGTAGATAGGTAGATAAATAAATTCAATAGATGGATGGATAAGTAGACAGGTGAGTAGATGCTTGTTTTATTTTATTTATTTACTATCTATTTATGTAATTATTTTTAGAAGACTCAGATGCCTGTTTCCATACCCGTCAGGAACGCCTTCACTAAGAAAGGCCTTCTCTGTGCCAAGCAAAATCGTTTCCATGTAAGAGTCAAATAAAGGAGATGTGAAGGTAGTGGCAGGGTTGATGAAGATTTTAATGTACACTTCAGAAATCTCCCCCAGCCAGGATAAAATCGTCTAGGATGGCAGAGAAATAGAAAAATAGAAAGACAATGTTCGTAACGTCTTTGCATGACGTCCCCCGAAGGCCGAAAAAAATTATCAAAAGGCAACCGAAAAAAAAATAATAATCATACTGTCGGAGTGAATGGTAATTGTTTTGCATTGGGCTGACGTCATTATAGGTCCGAACTTCTCTCCAAATATTTGAATTCCCAACCTTAGTGTGGCTGGAGAGTTTTTCCTGGGCTGATTCTGTTAATGGAATTGCTTCTATATTTCACTTTTTATAGATATTATTGTCTGTCGAATTCACGTTGTTCCATAATTCCCCCGATGTGTTTTGAAGTATATTAGAAGTATTTTGCGACATCAGTAAAATTTGTGGTTATATTTGTGGGAAAAACAGAAAAAATGTGACTATATTCTAAGCCTAACCCCTTCAGGACGTTGGAAATCGTCTCCCTTTACTGACTTGGGGAAAATCTTGTCTATGGTATTCTAGGGAAGGACAAGGAGGGGCGAGTGTGAAGTCTTCCCATGTTTTCTTTTACTCAAAAAAATAATGAATAAATTAAAAAATCTGAGTTACGATGAGAAATAATTGTAGGCTATATTTGTTTTCTGCCGGAAGAAAAAGGAAAGGAGGTGCATAATCATCCTATGTATCAGGTTTCTCCTACAAAAAATAATTCTGAGTCACGACAAGGCATCAATCGTAAATAGGTTTAAGAATCTCCCCTGGATAACGTTTGACACTTACTCTAACTAATGCCCGACGATTTTGTTCAGCCGTGGAGTAACCTTATACCTTTAAAGCAGAGATCCCTAACCCGGGGCAGAGTTATCCCAGTGAGAGAGACAGAAACCTAACTGAGGCTAATTCTACAAAGTCCAAAATGCCTTGAAAATGATATAATGATAAGTGAAACAAAGTAATATTTAATAGGAAAGTTAAGTTACCGCTGAAAAGGCAGCTCTGCATATTCGATTATGACTATCTTCTGTTTATTATTTTTTCAAGGTCTTTTATAGCTCTAGTCTAATATTGTTCATTTCCTGTGTAAACATTATTTTTTTCCGTCAGTTCTTGTCTTTTCACTAATTCTCATTAACCAGAGTATTAACCTCTATAATAATTTCTATATGTTTTATACCTTGGCCGTGCGTATGTATTGTGGAGGAGGTTAGCAAACGGCAAAAAATATATACGAATTTACGGTTTTAAGAGCTGAAACTATATGATTTTACTGTGGCTAACATCACGTAACATCACACACCAGTCACTACATCCTCTTCACCACACTCCATTCACCACAATCACCACACTCCATTCACCACAATCACCACACCCCCTCTGCACCATACATCACCATCACACTTAGTATTCAGTGTAGTGGTAGTGCGCCTTGTGACCGTCTGATACCATCCCAGGCCAGGTGTGGTGGTGGTGGTGTTGTTGATGGCTTCATTAACACACCTGTCATACGCACACACCACCACCTTCACTCTACACGCACATGCATACCTTTACAGTTTCACGGCACGCACACGCCTTCACAGCTTAAAGTTACACACCCACGTTCACACCTTCGGCACACGCACACAACATCGCAGCCTTAATTTACACACACACACACACACACACACACACACACACACACACACACACACACACACACACACACACACACTTCACACGTATAACAGTGGGTGGGGCTGGATCCTAGGGAGAAAAAAATAAATAAAATAATTAATGTTCCTCGTCGTTTCCTGAAATAATTCCCTTCATCACCCATGTCACTCAGCTTGAATGTGTGTAGTGAAGTTGCACCTCCCCCCCCAAGTCAGATATGGGTAAATTCGCCGCTGTGGTAGAGGCTTATTATATTCCACCACACCAACCACCATATCATCTACCCCTGCACCACACACCGCCACACCAACCACCCCTGCACCACACACCACTACATTAACCATATCTTCACCACACTGACGTCTGCCACATCACACCACCACTATCACACCACGAACCACATCACTACAGTCAAACGTCATCACCACCACCACCACCACATCATCATTACCACTATTACACACCAGCTCACTGCCCCCTCCCCTCCAGTCCAATGTGGCGTGCACCCCTTCACCCTCACCCCATCACAGATCCCTCACCCTCCCTCCCCCCAGGCTTAGCACGCAGAAAACTTGGTGACATCTGGGAGCAATGAAACCCGCAAGAAACACGGATTTATTTATTTATTTATTTATTTATTTTGCTGTGTTAACCCTTCAGTACAAGAGGCGTCCCCGTGAGATGAGGAAAATCGTCTGGTGAGAACAGGAGTAAGATGACAATAAAACATCGTCTTTAAAAATCTAACCGTTCATCTCCAGGAGGGTTTCTCTAACTTTATACCCTCCTGACTCCGGTAACATACGTCTTATTTTATTCCTACGATACTTAGATTTTATTATAGCCGAGATGTGACTTTTTTAACTAGAGGGGTTAGATTTAGCAAACTTAACCTCTTTTATTTCTAGAAAGGCATCGTAAGTTGAGCAAAAAATCGTCTGGTGGTGGCAAGAATAAAGTAAGAAATATATAATCGGAAAAGGAGTTAATGAACGGATCTTGAATTTGGCTCGCTGTTATCCTGTTTTTTGTTTTTCTTGGAGGGAACAGTTTTGCGGGCTTCTGGTCGTTGGTTCCCTCTTCCTTGCATTAAAAAAATAAATAAATAAATAAATAAATAAACCATGTAGCATTACGGTAACCATAAAAAAATGATTAAAACTTATGTGAAAGAGGGTAAACTTGGGAGACGGGAATCGCGAAGAACGGGAAGTTTAAAATCCTGAAATCCGGGAGGGAGGGGTGGGCGTAGGTCTTCAGCATAGAGACGCACTGAGGGTCTGTGCTACTTACTGCAAGATTTTGAAACTTTTTTAGATACACAGGACTAACTGAAAGAGCTAGGAAAATGGAAGATAAAAATGTAAATAATCAAGTAATATTAAGATCGGGAATTGGTAGAAGATTTGCGTTTCGTCGTAAGATCAGTCCCTTGAAACTCGGGGCCCCTATACTCGTCGGTTAAGGAAGCTCCCTAACACCTTTTTCCAAGCGACTGATTTTGTTTATTACACTTTGCTGTCCTTCTCTGTGTTACATAAATCATTCGAATATCGCCATACTCTGCCTAGACAACGTGCATAATGATATTAGCCAGCCACATCCAAAAATAAATCGCTAAGGAAGAGGTGCCAGGGAGTCTTCCCAACTGACGGGAATACGGGCCCCGGTGTCGTCCTTTTTAGTTTTTTTTTTTTTTTCTTTTTCCACCAGTCGATTTTACTCAACTCAGGACAGGCCTCGTACTGAAGGGGTTTATTAAAGTGATATCTAACCCCAACAATTTTGAAAGCCTCCTAATCTGAAAATAATAATAATAATAATGTAACGAGGAAAAAATATGCCCTGGGTAAAACATGGCTAGAAAAATTTGGAAACAAGTACAAGATGTGTTAAGTCTTCTAAAAATTCCAGAAACTTCAAAGATCTGATAAATGTTTTAATATGTGTCGTCGAGGGACTGAAGTGTTAGTGGAAAATTTGAATGCTATAGAAAGATCTTGCACTTACTGGAAGATTCGTTCGTCGTCTTAAGAGCTGGACACCATTTGGAAGATACAAGAAACATTTAAAGATCTCGGGCTGGATATGTGCATCGCTGGAATATTTTTGGAACTGCTGGGAGATGTGGACGTTTGAAAGACTGTGAATCGTTGGAAAATTTGGTATTGGAAGATTGTCATGCTTTCGAGATTGGAGATACTGCAGTGAGGGCTGGCCGGATTCACAAACTTACGATCAAATTCCTTTTCGTAATTGTGATTTGTTTTTTGCAGGATTTACGAGAGAATAGGGAAGGTTTTGTACGTACTCCTTGTCCCTTGTAGAAAAAACAAACCAGTTATGAAAGGCAGATGATCAGTTATACTGTTTTTACTCTAACTTGGCCAGAAATTGCCATCTCTTCATTTTGAACAGTGCGTTTGAACATCAGATTAACACTAGAATATGGTGCTAGTTACGAAGAAGTGCTACAGAAAGCTCGCAAAGCTGTAGTGTTGTCATCTGCGACGGAAGTACGTGAAGTAAGCTGCAAAAGGATGAAAATCTGGGCCAGGTTAGTGTAAAAGAAGTGTTGTGTGGTTGTGTATCAAATCCGGGATGTTTAAGACTGTTTGCTTAGAAATACGGATTTAGATTCACAAACAAATGATAAAATTCAGGTCGTACCATTAATCTGTGCAGGAAGGACAAGGAAAGGAGGGGTAGAATTTTTGCATTATCAGTACTTCTCTACAAAACAAGAAATATTAATTAGAACAGGGACTTGACCGTAAGTTTGTGAATTCGGGCCGTGGAAAATATTAACAGATCTGTGACGCGAAAGTTTTTGACTGCAAAACTTTAGCTGTCATTATTAAAAGCCCAAATTTCCCGCCAAAATTGTCTTCCCTTGTATTAAATTGTCTATATTGTTCTGTCTGGCTTTGTTGTGTTGGTTAACTTTCGTCTTAACTTCTTTAGATTTACGAAGAATAAGACAGTTAAGCTTGTAATAAAGATCTTTGGCGGGAAAACGGAAAGATTGTGAGAATACCCGAATTGTAAGTGTACATTTTAAGTAATCTGGGAAAATAGAAGTAATGGTGTCTCTAAAGCGGTGAGAATCGAGGAACTGAAAGAGTCGTAAAATGGCAGGCACACTGAAAGACGGAAGAGTGGATATACGAAGATGTAAAGGTAAACCTCTAGAAAATTGGAAGACAGTAAGAATTCTGTGTCGAGAGGAGAGTCGAGGAAGTGAATGTGAGTCGTAGAAAGACGGGTTTTATAGAAGGAACTGTTAATGCTCGAGGAATCACATTTAACAGTACTATCGAATCACACAACGACCGAACCATACAAAAAATGTCTTGTACTGATAGCAAAATGTGAATATTAATTTGTAATAATAGAAAAGATGTAAATATTAACCACATACTCGCTTCGTCATACAGAAAATAGACCAGAGCGCTGTGAGCAGACGAAAACAGAACCAAAGCACAAAATAAAACTGCAACCGCTAACGTGTCATGTGTATTTGCTGTTAATTTCATGTCGCAGACTCGAACCGCCTGTCTTTTGGGATTAAGGTAAAGAGCAGTGTCCCTCTATAAAGCGGTGTGGGTAATATACTGCATGTTTGTCAGAAAAGAAAACAGATATATATAAATCACCGAGCATGTGTGTATATTTGTATGTCTGGGAGCAGTTTTGTATTTATCTCCGCGGCCTTCAAGCTTTTTCTCTACGCGTGTGTGAAATATGTGGCAGCTTTAGACATTTTCCTTTTTCGAGATGTTTTCCCCCCTGTTAAACTAAGCTTAACAACCTTCCTAACTTTGAAAATTAATCGTATTTGCCTAACCCAACCTCGCAAGCCAACCCAAGTTAATTTAAGGTTAACATGAGGGCTGAAGGGAGTTTTCTTTCTCGCTACAAGTGGATTTAGGAATTTGCATACGATTTGGCACGCTATGACCTCTCGTGCTGTCGTTTCCTGTGCGTGTCGCTGTTAATGAGAGAGAGAGAGAGAGAGAGAGAGAGAGAGAGAGAGAGAGAGAGAGAGAGAGATTATATCGCTGCCAATAAGAGAGGAGGGGGCAGCTAATGAGAAAGAGATTATGTCGCTACTAATAAGAGAGAGAGAGAGGAGGGGGGGAGTTATGAAGTGCACTCTGTTCTACTTTGCACCAGCCTTGTTACCCCAGTAATTTCGTTTGAGTGTGGTAATTGCGTGAGTGAGTGCGTGCGTTATTGTGTTCGAGAGTCAGAGTGAGTGCCGGGATGTGTTTTTATTTTTTAAGTGAGAATAAGTGTCTGTCTGTGTAGGCTATATCTGTTTGCTGGTCCGTGTGTGTGTGTGTGTGTGTGTGTGTGTGTGTGTGTGTGTGTGTGTGTGTGTGTGTGTGCCAATACTGTATCTGTGTTTTTGTGTGTGTGTGTATATTTAAGTTTGTTCAGTGGGTGAGTGTTCTTCGGTGTTACAAGTGTTCTGAGAGCGTGACTGAGTGTGTTCCTGTAAGTGTGAGCGAGCTGGTGTTGCAGTGGGAAGTGTGTTTTTCAGTGAGTGAGTGAGTATGTTAAGTGTAGGTGAATGAATGGATGATTGGATGAGTGTGTGGTTAGGTGAGTGGTTCAGTGTCATTAACGAGTGAAGTTTGTGTGTAATCCCTCCAAATAGACAGATAGATAGATGGGTAGATAGATAAATAAATAAATAACCTCCTACGCTGAGAAAAAAAATCGATGGTCACAAGAATAGATTGCAGTTAAACGTTATCGCCATTATTATTGTAGCTCCAGGTTCAAATAAATGTGAACCCCAGTGGACTGCAGGCTGAAGTACCCCCTCCCCTCCTCCTGCAGCCAACTATCCTCCTTTGCGGGGATAGGGAAGCAAGAGAGGGACGTTTGTTTGGCCGGACAGCTCCACCGCCCAGTTATATTGCCTGCGACCGCGTGAAGGCAACTGGGTGAATATTGGCATTGTATGAGGGGCGGTGTTGTGGATAGGAAATGAGTCTACAGCCTTCAAATACCTGATTTATAACTTTAGGAGGGATCTGTGGTAGTGAGGTGGTTAATAATGTATCTGCAGTTACAATACTTTACTCTGCTGCATACAAGGGTCTGGGGATAGCAAGAACAAAATATAAGATGTCACAGTTCTGGTGGCATTAAGCCGAAGATACTGATGACTTGGACAGGTGAGGGCACAGTGTAGAGACTGTGGGTGAGGGGTTGGTACTGGGTGGGATGCTGGTGGGTGGCGGGGGAAGGAGGGGTTAGCACACCCTGTGAGGAGAGGCAGTAGTAAGTGGGTGGCGATGGTTTAGTGTTTTTTTTGTATATAGTAATGATGAATTGATGCTGGTGATGATGATGGTGATTCGTAATAATAATAATGATAATAATAATAATAATAAAACTGATTGCAAAAAGGAAGCAAGTGCCATTTTCGTACAACTGGCTTTGATAAATATCATAGTTTTCTCTTTAGGATTTTTTTTTTTCAAATGCAAGGAAGAAGGAACGCATGGTTTTCGTAAATAATTATCCCCTTATAAACAGACGTCTTTGGGTCCCGGGTTCGATTCCAGGGACGGCCATGAGACTTCGCCAGGATACCACTACCCTATTCAGTCCGCGCCTCAGTCTGAAAGAGGGACATGAATTAGGGACCTGAATTAGCAAATCAGCGGTTGTGTTATGTAGCCTTGGGTTTGTTCGGGGCTTTCCTTGTTGGTCACAGGCGTCTTAATACTGAATAGGTAAATATTTGCCGGTTTATTATTATTGTTATTATTATTATTATTATTATTATTTGCCCTATATTTTAATGGTACCACTTGTCCGTCAAAATATGAATCATTTTGTGTATGCAAATTTGGCGGTGGGTCCAATATTCACGGTGTGTGGCTCAGGTTAATTAGCGGGAAACTTTTTGGCACAACTGTTGGTGCTGGTGGTGGGTGGTGAATGCCGGGGGTGGCTAGGGTGGGTGGGGGAGCAAGAGTGGGGTGGGGGTTAGGGGTAGGATGGGGAAATGCGGGAGAAGTTAGGGTAAATTAGTGTAAGACAAGGGGAGACAGGACACGGTAGGGCAGGGCAGGGCTAGGGGACGACAGGACAGGGTGTGGTAGGGTAGGGGAAGGAAGCGATGGGTGGTATGTGGTGAAGTTAGGGCAGGAGAGGGCTGGGTGGATTGTGGAAGAGTATGGTGGAGCTGAGAGGGGCATGGTGGTTGGGGCAGGGGATGAGAAGGTAGAGAAGGGGTGTTTGTGGTAGGGTAAGAAGGGAGAAAAAAATGAAAAGCAAGATGAAGTAGGGAAGGGGTGGGGTGGAGTATGGTTGAGTAGGGCAGGGTAGGGTAGGTGAGTGGGGTAGAATGCGGTGGAATGGGACAGGACAGGAAGGTGTGACAGGGTAAGGTGAGATACGTGAAAAAAAATAAATAAATAAATAAAAAGGACAGACTAGGGCAAGGGAGGGCAGTGAGGCAGGGAAGGGTAGGGCAGGGCAGGATAGAGCAGAGCAGGACCTAACACCCCTTTGCACGTCGGTTGTCATCGTTACAGGTCCGATTCCCGCCAAAAACAACAATGAATTTCCATCCATAGTAATCCTGCTGTATATTATTTTGTTTTCCGTTGATCTAATTGCTTCCATGATTGTTTTGGTTGCTTTAAATAGAGTACAGTGTTTCAGTATAAATGCCCACGCGATTGCATCCGACTACGTGTGCATGCGTGTATACTTGAATATGTACGTATTCGTGTGTGTCAGTACCTGTATATGTATGTACGTGTGTATGTATGTAAATATGTGTGTGTGTATGTGCGTTCGAATATGTGCCTGTGTGCATGTTTGTGGTGCTTGTGTTTGAATCTGTATGTTTAAATTTGTATGTAGTGTACGTATAGTTATGTTTGCTGCACTCTCTCTCTCTCTCTCTCTCTCTCTCTCTGTTGTGTGTGTATGTGTGTGTGTGAACTAAATTTCGTATGTATGTGACCGTGTGTGTGCGCGTTTTACCTATACGTAAGTCTAAAGTGCGAACCCCCTAAAAGGAACTTAATCTGCCAATTAACTTGTACATATTAACGAACTGGAGGTACTACCAGTGTGCTATCCTTGTTCTGTACATTGTAACACGAGGGCACGTTGTACACCACTTGTCAATAAAGAGTAAGAGATGTGTTATTGTTCATTGAGATTCCCACCTCTCTCTCTCTCTCTCTCTCTCTCTCTCAACATATTTACACCCTGACAGATAAGAATTGAAGCATCACTCGTATTTAACACACAAATACTTCCTCTTCTCCCTTTCCCCCCAACACGTAGTCCTTCCTGAACTTTCTTGGTCTCTAAATCATCCACAAACTCATTCCCGGTTCTCCCTCGTATCTCATGTTTCTTTTGGCGGGAGGGACATTGCGAGAGAGGTGTGCACAAACTTCCCATGTCGGAAAAAAAAAAAAAAATCCTACTCCCTCTCATAACCCGGATTTTGTGGATTTCTCAGGAAGGTTAGTGACCCTCCCATGACTATTTCAGCCAACGCCAGACGGTTTTATTCACCTGACAGTTAATAATAGGAGCCTGAGAGAGCTAATAACGACACCATTAATCCCTTCTTATGATCGGTACAGCTCTTTAGTTTTTACAAGTGCTCGTGGCCTCTCGCACTTGCTCCTGCGGAGGGCTCTCGCGTTTATGTGCTGTTCTAGACTGTAATGTTGTCACTTGGATTTTTTTTGCAGCCAACCAATTGATCGTGTTATTTGCAGCTTCGGGAATGGAACCCAAGTTGTCCGAACGCAAGTCCGAAATACACACACAGACACACAACTACTGCTATAGTATATTTTAGTTGTACCTGGGCAAAAAATTCTACGTAGATCCTATGCCGGGCACCGGGAGCGGCGTTTTTTGGTCAAAATGTGATCGCTCATTAAATATAGTTAAAGTTTTTCAATCGTGATGAGACCAAGTTTTTCACATCAGCGAATTTTTTGCGATTTTTGTGCCAATTTTGGTGCGATTTGAATGTGTAGTTTCGGCCGCCCGATACACACACACACACGGCTAGTGCTATAGTATATTAGATTGTACTTAACGAGAGACGATTTAATTCAACTGAGGGGGTCTTTGGAGTCTGAGAGAGGCAAGGGAAATGTCGAATTTTTACCACTTGTTCCTCCCAAAAAGAAGAAAAAAGAGGAGGAGGAAGATAAAAGTACGAAGAAATAGATAGAAGGAGGAGGATAAAAGGAAAAATATGAAGAAAAAGGAGGAGGAGGAGAAAAGAAAATAATCAGATAAAGGAGGAGGAGAAAAGAAAAATAAAAGGTGGAGGAGGAGGAGGGAAAAAAATAAGAAAAAGGGGGGAGAAGAGGAAGGAAGAAGAAATAAAGAAAAAAGACTAAAAATCAGTGACGAGAAAATAGACAAAGTTTCTGAATCTGATCCATTTTATTACGACCCCCATTTACCCTGCTCACCCATGCCATACTATACCATTTTGACTCAAACTTGGCCTAACCCTGTCCTCTCTCCATCCCCAATGCTCAGTTGTGAGAACAGATTAACACTAGAATACGATGCAGGTCATGAAGAAGTGCTGTGGAAAGGACGTAGGGCCATAGTACTGTCCTTTTCTGCCACTGAGCTATGTGAAGGAAGCTGCAGGCGAAAATCTGTAGTCATTTTGGAGGGTTGACTATAGTGACCAAGGAGACTCATTTCTACCTCATAACGAAGGCTTAGGGAATTTTACTCAGGCGGAACTTAATATTCAAGGTATGAGAGTGGTCCAGTTCCGTTAGAAAAAAAAAAAATACCCACTGCTAGCCTGAATGTCATATCCCTAGCGTGTTTTGTTAATATGACGCTAATTATTATAGCAAACAGTCAGTTTAGTGCTCTCTCTCTCTCTCTCTCTCTCTCTCTCTCTCTCTCTCTCTCTCTCTTAGAAGGGAAAGAGAACAACAGAAATATCCATTGTTGCTTGTTATTCTTGCAAAAGCATATCGAGGGAAAATTATTGTATGTTATTTTGCGAGAGAGAGACAGACAGAACAGAAACCTCTCGTATTTCTTGTTCTACCGCAAGAAATAATCAGTTACGAGAAACATAATCGTAAGTTCGCATGTGAAATCGGAAGTGGTGGCAAAAGAAAGCGATGCGTTGTTTGTTTATTTAGTTATTCATTCGTTATTACAGTCGCGATAGCGAAGCTGGTATTGTATTCAGTTTGCCTGTCTGTGTGTCTGTTAGCACGATAACTTCGCAACCGTCCAAGATATCACCAAAAATATTACAGGTGTGTAGTAGGGATGAATAATCTCGGACGAGTTCGAAATTGGTGAAATTAGGTCAAGGTCAAGGTCATATTCCGAGCCGCGCTAGATATGAATCGGCTCGCGGCTGGTGTGATTCCTCCCTTGAGGGGGCTTATAGTTTTTACTATTTTTTTTTTAATTATTCACGTATTTATTCGTCATTTATCATCTGTTCATATTCATTATTTATTTATTTATTTATTAGTCGTTATTTTATTTATTCGTGAAAGATTTATTTATTTATTCCTTCTATTTATATTTGTTTATTTATTTGCTTGTTTGTTTTCTTTTTACTCGTGATGTATAATTTTATTCATTCATTTATTATTCATTGATCCAGTTGGTAAAATATTTGGGTGGACTCATTCATTTGGCTAATCCAATTTGAAGTCTTGGCGGAATGAGATAATTTTGGCCATCATCTACATAATTAAGTTCAGGGGCTCACTCGCGGCCCGGGGGTGGAAGCGTATTAGGCCCGTGTTTTGATGCTAAGGAGAATTACGTGGTGCATTTTCTGTAGCGATTTATTTTTGTAAGTGTTTATCGATCTTTTTGTCTATTTGTCCGTCTGTCTGTCTGTGTGTCTCTCTGCCTTTCTGTATTTATCTGTGTACGCTTGTCTGTCTGCCTGTCTATCTATCAGTCAGTCTATTTATCTGTTTAACTCGAGATGCTTTAATCCCGGAAAAGGTGGCTACATGTCGCCCTCTTACCCACCATCAAGCCGCCTTCTCTCCAACTCACGCCACCCTCATTCGTATACCTCTCCATCCCATCCCTCCATCTCATTCTCAGTCTCTCCCTCCCCTCTCCCCCTTCACCTCACTCACATACACTCTCCTAGTCAGTCTCTTATTCTCCATTCTCTGCAAAAGTACTTTCTAATACTTTCCATCTCCACACCAACATATATCACATTATTATTCTTTTATCTGTTATTTATGCAATGTGTTAGTATTAAAAGGATACAAATAACGTGAGGGAGTGTTATAATATGCAAAATAAATCGGTAAGAAGAATGTGTTAGGGATTGGGGAACTACCTTTGCCGACGAGAATATGAGCGCTTGTATCAGTGATCTCTTGGTATAGGAAATTTCGTAACCATTCTTCTTTAGCGATTTTGTTTCTGCCTTACACCTAACTTTTTATTATATGTCATTTATAGCTGTTTTATATCGCCTGTTTTTGCATCAGTAATATACAACAGTTGTAAAAACGTGATGTGTAAAAAAAAAAAAAAAAATCACTGAGGAAGAAGTGTTTTGAAATAACCAATCCTAACTCGTAATGCAAGTGAAGTATACGTTTTGAACTCGTGGATCTGATACTGGCTTTGACTAGTGTTATTCTGCAATACTACCTTATACATCCAAGTAGCATTGCATAGACTGATAAGAATATGAACTATGTTTTAAGTATTCGTATTCAGAAGCCTGCAATCCACGATACATAATATCCAAGTAGCACAAATGAGTTCTGACAAATAAATAAATAAGTAAATAGATAAATGCTAGTCAATTCCGCCTACCACAGGGACACGACACCATCCCTCCATCCCCCTGTCACCGTAAGTGAAAAGAATGGCTTTGTATCTGTGGAAGGTAAGAGAACGCCCTCAGTGTAAGATACGGTAATTTCCTGTCGCGGGCTTGCTGTTTACAACCCAGATATGAATTCTGATCCCTGCACTCCCTACTTTTTACAACCCCGCCTTGCACCCACTCCAGGACTCGCTGCGATTGCCTTATAAATATTAACCAGCACCTGATAAAATTCTGAGCGTCCTGGAATCGCACGGAAGTCTGGGAGATACTGTGAAATCTTGCGTTGATTTGTGTCGCCAATATTGTCACCAAAGATTTATGCAACGCGTCACTACTCTTAACTGCTCTATTCAGTTAAGCTTGTCTGCTGGTAAATAGAAGTGAGTTGGGGTGTGATTGACAAGGAAAGCATCCAAACATTGCCCGAGACAACGACATTCAACCGCCATTTACAATTCCAGGTTTCCATTTTATTTCCATGAGCGAATAGATTGGGGTTAATGAGATCCTGCTTAAGGGTTTCAAGGGATGAAGAGATGACTTTGGATGGTACGTCACACGCTTCATGGAAAAAAAAAAAATGGGATAATCCTGCACTCTCATATCCTTCCTGCAATAATAAATCTCTGTTACAGACGTCGGAATCAACGCCCTGCTCTGATGCCTTTCTCGTCCTTCTGTCAAAACAGGTCTGAGCTGCGACAGAGATTTGGTCGTAAGTTTGTTTGTGAATCTCAAGGCCGTATTCCAGACGAAGTAGAAGGCTTTGTAACAATTCATCTTTACAGGTTTCGTTTGCGTATGATACCTTAACTTTCTCTTGCTACTGTTATCGTTTTATTATCGACATAGTTTGTATCAGTAATATACTATAAACGAGGCTACTGAGATGCAGTGCGAAGAATACATTGCTAAGGAAGAGGCGTTACTAATAACCGAAGCCAATTCCCCTCACCGAATCACGCCAGCTTCCCTCACGTGGTGTGGTTGGAGAAGCCTAGTCTGCCACCTGTTGGACCAGAGTTTAATTCCAGGGACGTGTGGTTGAGGAAACAGTGGATCATGAAGTTTTGGCAGTTTCCAGACGGTTCGTTCGTTCGTTTGTTTATGAACGCTCCAGTATCCATGCGTCAGCCTTGATCACCTAATGGCGGCTTTTCTCCATGTTTCTCGATCTCTAGCAACCTCCGCATTCAGTCACCTTATCCTTGAGGTCACACTTTATGACCACGTCCCAGGTCTTTTTCGATCTGCCTCTTGCAACCTAACCCCGTCCACACATCTCACCCTCTGCACTCAGTTGTCATCCTTCACCCCCCCCCCACCTGCCCAAACCATCTCAGTCTAACTCTTCTCATGACAACAATAAAACATTCAAGTTCTATCCTTCCACTCAGATCTTCATTCACAGTCCTAACCCCCCTTCTCCTCAGGCCTGTCATTCAAGGATGCACTACACATCCATCTGATCATCATCTCTGTACAGTACGTTTAAGCCTACGATCACGACTGCACCACGTGTGAGCAGCGCTTAAATAAACGCTGAGAGAGAGAGGGGGGGGGGGACAGAGAGAGAACCACAGACACTGAACCTAGTAACATTTTTTTTTTTTATCTATACGGTCACAAAAGTTATATGATATGTATAAATTAATAAAAAATTACTGTCAATAGTACTTTTACTATTCTATCTAGCATGAACTTATATGAGCTATTTCTTTTGAATTATATCCTAAGCAGTAACCAGAGGTAAATAAAAAGAAAAAGTTAGCTACCTCAGTTACCCCATGGAAATCAGGTTCTCACGCGAACACTGTAACAAAGGAAGGGTGAAAGAATGGGAGGAGATCAAGAGAGGGGAAGATGATGGAGTGGGATTGCTACATGGGCTGGAGAGAGAGAGAGAGAGAGAGAGAGAGGATGAGAAATGAATCACAAACTGAGAGCGGATGCGAATGAAAAATGTGTAAGGATGAGACGGAAGTGCAAGAGGATAATAACGACAGTAGACTGTGTTTCTTTCCCTTTTTCAGTTATCTAACCCACTGATATGAAGCCATTAAAATTACCCAGAGTATCGCTACATTTACGTCCGTTGGTCTCATTATAATCGGTTCGGTGGAACTGGGCCACTTCATTACTAAGTCGTCGTATCATGAAAGCTGATGAGATTTTATGAGGTAGGAATGAATCTCCTTGGTTACCAGTCAGAGTAGATCTGCATCCTGGCCACATCCCACCATCAACTGAGCTGGGTTAGTAGTAGTAGTAGTAGTAGTATTTTGATGATGGTGATGAATGATAATGATTATTACAAGAGGAAAATCACCCTACTTTTTTTTTTTTTTAGTATACGAATATTTGCTTCTGAATTCACATATACTGTACAGTCCATTCCCTCCTGTAACTCAGATTATTTTTACTTCTCAGAAGAACAAGAAATACGTGGTATCTTCGCATTTCTTTCCTTGTTGTTTTTTTTAAATTGTTCCAAATACTTTTCTTTCCTTTATTAGCTTTTTTTTTTTTTTTTTTTTTAAGGAGGAACAAGAGATATGCGATGATTATGAGCTCTCTTTCCCTTGTCCTTCCCCCACCCCTTTTTTTTCACACTCTATTCTATTTGGGCATATAGAGAGAATGGATAATGTGCGATTGGTGAAAAAGATAACTAGATCTGATGTGAGAGGTGTAAGGCTGAGAGGGAGACCACGAATAGGATGGATGGACAATGTGAAGAGAGCGCTGGATGTGAGGGATGTCTGTTGAGCAAGGAAGAGTGGCTGTGCGTGACAGAAATAAATGGAGAGAAATTGTGAATAAATAAATGATGACGCAGCCCTGAGGGGATATTCTCCCGCATTTAGTCTGATCAGCTAGTCAGGCCAGGTGCGGGTAAGGGGATGGGTCTATTATGATGTGGCAGGGGTAATCCAGCTCTGCTGTCGGGTCCTACTGTGGATGTCACTGAATTTGATTGCACTGCGCAGTTGACCCTTGTGCGGTGTGGTGCGCTGAGGATCTGTCCCTTCTTCCCTTTGGGGCTAAGATGCGAATGAATGTGTTTGAATGGATGAGTAAATGGGGAGTGTGTTGTCCTGTCACGGCTACCTCCCTTTCCTTGGGGGAAGCAGCCTAGGTATAAGCAGCCTAGGTATATAGATAGATAGATTGATAGATTATTACTACCTTCAAACTATTTCATTCAAATCAGAGGAAGAATGTCTATGTAGTGAATGGGATAATGAAGGCTGTATCTAACCCCTTCAGTTCGAAAAATGTCTTCTAAGATTAAACTGAACTGAAAATGAGATGAGAAATGCGTGATCGGACTGAAGGGTTAAGTTGATTGGTGAATTCGGCTCCTTGGGATGTGTGATGTCTCCTTGGCTGCTCATTCAGTATGCAGATGGATGGCGTGATTTGGAAGGCTAAGGAGAGGACGAAAGGGAAATGGTTGGATAATGGTGGGACGAGAGCGTGAATTAACATAAAACTGGGAGAACAAAGACCGGGCGGGAAATATTATCTGTAGAATCCGTTAGTGCAAAGTCGTGTGTTCTGTTGGAGAGTTTTGTTTGTATAAATTCTTCATCGACGTCTCCTGTTAATCCCTTCCCTACCATGACATAGTTTTTGTATTTCATTTTTGCATTTTCCAGACGCCTCATTCTTGCTTGGATAGATTTTTGGAACGTACCGTTTCCCTGCTTCGGCGCTATCTCAACCTGAATAACCTTGTCTGCTAGCAACAGAAATAAAATATAAAAGTGCGTCATCGTAGTGAAGGGATGCTGTCTACATCAGTTAATTTTATTCAGATCTGGGAGTACCTCTAGCAGTGAAAATGGCTAATGGATATCCCACTTATACAACACCCAAAAAAAAAAAAAAAAATCAAACCGATGTATTTCGTATGTTATTCTTCCTGCTTCCAGGCGATTTGCTTCAGCTAACGAGATTTGTGTGTATGTGTGTGTGTTCTTACCTACCTAATTGTTCTTACCTAATTGTATCTTTACAGGAATGAGTCAAGCTCGTACTGTCCCGTGTCTTAAACCATATTTATCGTACATATCCTTAAATTTGTGAATTGTTTTGGCACACACTGTTTCATTCGGTAGTGCATTCCATTGATCAATTGCTCTGTTTGGGAAACTGAATTTCCTTACGTCTTTATCACCTCTGTTCTTATGCAGTTTTTTGTAGTGTCCTCTTGCTGATGCTTCTCCATATGTTAAGTAATCATTTATGTCTATTTTCTCCTTTCCTGATATGCACTTATATAGCATTATCATGTCACCTCTTTTCCTTCTCTCCTGTAGTGTTGGTAGATTCAGTTCATTTAGTCTTTCTTCGTAGCTTAGGTCCCTTAAGCTTGGTATCCATCTTGTAGCGGCCCTTTGAACTTTTTCAATCTTGTCTATATGCTTTTTGAGATGAGGACTCCAGACTACTGATTCATATTCCAGGGTTGGTCTAATGAATGATGTTATTATCCTTCTTAGCATGTCTTCATTTATGTATGTGAATGCTATTCTCATATTTGCAAGCAGTGTATACATGTTCCGTACCTTCTCGCTGATGTGGTCAGCCGGAGATAGTCTGTTATTGATAATCACACCTAGGTCTTTCTCTCTTTCTGATGTGTATAGGGTTTTATTTCCTAACTTATAATCCCAATCAGGTCTTTTTCCACTTTTACCAAACTTGATTACATGACACTTGTCCACATTGAATTCCATTTGCCATGTACTACTCCATACATGAAGTTTATTTAATTCTTCTTGTAGCTCTTTACAAGAGTCTGTGTTAGTAATTCTCCTTTGTATTTTTGCATCATCTGCAAACATATTCAGATAGCTCTCATTTCCAGTGTTACTGTTTATATCATTTATATCACTAAAAACATGATTGGTGCCAGCACTGAACCCTGTGGTACTCCACTAGTCACTTCTTTTCATGATGAGTAGTTTCCTCTTAGTACTGTCCTCATTTCTCTTTTTATGAGAAAGTCTTGCATCCAACAAAACAGTTTGCCTCGAATTCCTCCTTGATGGTACAGTTTCCATAAAAGTCTTCGGTGTGGTACTGTGTCAAAAGCTGTGTGTGTGTGTGTGTGTGTGTTTATTTCAGAGTTTAGATATTGCCTTATTTCATCCTTCGTCACTGCAATACTTCTAAAAGCTAAATAAAATCGTCTGGAGATATCAAGAATAAGGTTAAAGAAACATATCCTCGGTCTCAAGGGTTTAAGATGACTGAAAGCTGGTGATAATAAAATAAGAAGGAAGTCACAGGACAGAACTTGCATAAACTGATGAAAACCCAGGAAGCGTGTTTAGAAATGGTGGCGGAATCGATCAGAAAGTGAGAGCGAGTTGTGATTAATGGACGCTGTTTTTACTGCCCTGAGTACCAGACGTAGTGGTAGGTGGTGGCGACCATCCTCCACTCACTTGATGTAGTGCACCCTACTTCTTCCATCACCTTTTTCATTCTTCATCTGTGTTTGCCTTCCCTCTTTTCCTTTTTCTCCCATCTTTTCTGTCACTATTTATTACCCTTCTTTCTTTTTCAGGTGGCTTTACATTGAGTGACAAGCCTGATGGTTTCGTGTAAGCCAGGAAACCATTTACAACGCTGGGGTAACCATATAACCAAACCATACCAGTTTCTCACGTGTCAGTAAGTGAGTTGGCGAAGGGTTGGTGTCCCTCCCCATAGAACAACTAACCCAAAGACAAATGGCAATCCTTTACGGGGTTATGACATATCTATATAGGTAGTACCAGACGTCTCTTTTAACCCCCTTTCCTATGATGACGTACATTTCAATTTTATTTTTGCCATCTGGAGAAAAGTATATTTAGCTAAAGAATATGTAATTTTTCGAAATGGAAAATTAAGTCAAATACAGCCTTCGTTAGCCTCTTCATTAGTAAGCTCTAAAACAGAATGAAACAATTTGGAGATGGCAGACGTAAGATTTAAAAATATATATCATCGGACTGAAATGATTATCATGTCTAGAGGTAGCTACAATCAAAGAAAAAAAAAAAAACAAATGGTTATGAGTAAGAAGTAGAGATCCCTGTGCTTGAAAATGTTAACAATATACATTCTCAAAAATCATCTAGAAGTGGCCAAAATCTGTCTCTCTAGCTATTGACAGACGCCTTAATCCTGTAAGGGATGGCCACAAACAAATCGCCTCCACATCGCCCTGTCCCCCGCCATTTCACTGCCCTGCTCCCAGCTGAGCTCACACCCCCCTCTCTCATATAACTTTCCACTCCATCTCTCCATCTCATCCTTGGCCTCCCCCTCCCTCTCTCCCCCTCCACCTCACTCACATACACTCTCCTCGTCAGTGTCTCACTTTCCATTCTCTCCACATGCCCAAACCACCTCAGTGTGTTTCTCCTAACGCCTCCTATCACATCCACATCCACACCACAACGCTCCTTCACATCTTCATTCGTCTGTCTGCCTCTCCATGTGACTCCACATGCTCCTTTCAAATAACTCATTTCCACTGCTCTCACTCTTGACTTCTGCCCCTCCAACAAGGTCCAAGCATCAATTCCATAAGTTAGAGTTGGTATCACAATACTGCCATGCAGTAACTTTTTCACTTCCATGCTCACTTCCCTGTTTCTTATCACTGCTTTCAGGGAACCAGCAACTTTTCTTCCTTGTTGTACCCTTTCAAGCACTTCATTCTCCAAACTTCCATCCGTACTCATCACACTACCCAAGTACGAGTACTTAAATGCACTCACATATTCCATTTCCTTCTCATCCAGCCTCACTGTACATTCACTGACTTCGCTTTTCTCGAAAACCATAACTTTACTCTTCCCAAAATTCACCTTTAGATTCTGTTTCTTGCACACTCTCCCAAACTCATTCACCAAGCCTTGCAGTTCCCCCTTCGTCTTCTCTTAACAACACAGTATCATTTGCAAACAACAGATACATGCAGGGAGTTTCCAAACACTGCCCTCTCTCATTAGGGCCACTCCAACATCCATTGTCCTACCTTGTATCTCTTTTATAATCCCATCCGTATACAGATTGAACAATCATGGAGACGTGACACATCCCTGTTTCAATCCAATCCTCAAGTGGAAAAATTCACTCAGTTCACTATCTACACGCACTGCAGCCTAACACCCAGCTCATACATACGCTTCACAGCGTTCAACAACTTCCCATCTACTCCATATATTCTTAATACTTTGCACAATCCTTGTCTATCCACCCTGTCATATGCTTTCTCCAAATCCATGAAGACCGCATACAACTTCTTTCCCTTCTCTAGAAACTTTTCCAATAAAGATATAAGAATTGATCTACACAACCTCTTCCCTTCCTGTTCTTCTCCAACTAATTCCTCTGTTATTTTCCTAACTCTGTCAGTAAGTACCCTACCATATACTTTTCCTATTACACTAAGAAGACAAATGTCCCTGTGATTACCAGACACTTCATTTTCTCCTTTTCCTTTGTTCAAGGGAATAATTACACTTGACTTCCAATCCTCCGGCCTTCCTCACAGGCCAATCTGCACATCTTCCAAAATAAAATGGAAAATACGCCATTAGAGAGAGAGAGAGAGAGAGAGAGAGAGAGAGAGGTTACTGGTGAGAACGTACTGAATTAAAAATAAGAGCGAAACACGGGCGAAACACGGGAGACAAGCTGTGAAGGAGTGCAGTCGAGTTGGGGTTAGGCCTATCAGAGGAGTGAATTTGGAGTGACCTGTGTAAGAATTTGGAGTGACCTGTGTTTTTGAGAAAAATGATGCGAATATCATGGATAGAAAAAGAAACAAATGAAGAAGTTCTGAGAAGGGCAGGAACGGAAAGGGAAATGATGAAGACTATAAGAAAAAAACATGGAATTTTTGGGACGTGTTATAATAGTAAAAGAACTTAAAAATGACTGTTTACTTGGAAGAATAGAGGGAAGAAGAGCAAGAGGAAGACAACGATTAAAGTATGTGGTTTGTATAAGAAGCGATTTACAACAATCAACAACGTGGAGTTAATCAGGATAGCTGAGGATAGAGGAAGATAGCGCTCCATGGCCGCTAACGTCACATGACCGGCACTTCAGTAAAGGTAGAGGTGTAAGAACAAAGGAACGAATGTATAAGCTGAGTGGAGGTGGAGGTAATAAATATGTAATAGCTAGGTAATAAGTGTGAAATAAGTGTGTAAGTACTCAGTGAGAGAGTTTTGGACTGATTTCTGTAACAGCTCATTCTTATCGATTTATTTTGCGCCATATACATTACTATTCTCATGTTACCTGTATACTTCGCATATGGACTTGGTTTAACTCTCTAGAGAATTTTAACTGGGCAAATACAGATATTGTACCGTACGTTGGTAATGAAGAGGTGCTAGATATATTTACAAATCGCCTACGGCATAGGGAAACGAAGTAAAAGATGAAAGTGTGATGATAAAATAATGAACACCATGGACGAGATGGGAGGACAAGGTGGAAGAGCAGGCGAGAAAATTAGTTTAGGATTGTTTGAATGAAGTGGAATTGTGAAAGCTGATTTTGTGGGCATTTTATTATTCTGGGATGAGGCGTCTGACAACGGCCATCTAGATCTACATAAATTAATGACTGTCATTTTCTTTCACGAATGAGGGGTTACTTCGATTTCGTACAGTTTCCCTTACATCATCATGCTCTATAACTCTCAGCAGCGGTAACAAAGGACTGGAGAGAATCGTGAAGTATTCAGTGAAGTAATTAGTCAGTATCAGTGTAGAAGGCAGTTTTTTAATGGAATAAAATAACTTCCATCACATTTCACCAACAAAACGTTTCATTAAATGAGTTTGTTAGTGAGAGCTTACTGTCATCGCCCCCAGCCAGCCCTTCGCTCCTGTCCGAGAGTGGCTAAACGTTTTCCCAAGTATTCATTTTTTCACTTAAATAGCCAGATTCGTACCGCTTAAATTTACACAGATGGATTGTGACACGTGAAGTTTAGAATGACTGTACAGATGCTTGTACTGTATTATACACTTTGAATGGAGAGCATTATGTAAAATAATAAAGATAAAAATGAGTATCTGCCTACTCAGCCTTTGTGTACCCGTTGACTCCCGTGAATTGCCAATAAGATACGAGTTTCTATACAGATATCTAACTATCAACGGCATGGTGGGCATCTTCACTGCAGTTTAAGAGTGGGATGCTTATGGCGATCATTTCCGTAGTTTCCGTGCTTTCTACAATCATCCTT
Organism: Coenobita brevimanus; assembly: GCF_032717465.1. NCBI lineage: Eukaryota > Metazoa > Arthropoda > Malacostraca > Decapoda > Coenobitidae > Coenobita > Coenobita brevimanus. The sequence continues at coordinate 5,895,518 of NC_137015.1, forward strand.
TGTCGCCAATGGAGAATAGATTAACAGTATATATAGGTAGTAATGTACTTTCTAATAAATCTGTATTTTCGATAAAAACAATACCTATCATCTCTTATCACCAATCATAGCAATAATAAATACAGGATTCATAGGTTTGTAAAAGTATTTTTATTCATGTGTTTCTCGGGAATAGTAAACATCGGAGACGCAATTCCTCCACTTCCCGCCCTTAACAAATTAAAAACTAATGTACTGCTGTGGCAGCGAGATAAATTTAAATCTTTGGATATTTCATGGGATAGCCGTAGAGTGTGCTTCATTAGTATATCAAAATATATGAACAATTTGAAGTTTACAAAAATTTACTGTGGAAACTGTAAGATATTGACATAAAAGATTTCATTTGATACTAAGCTTGACGTCATGATATGCGCAGATCACGTGCGCAGTCACACGAAAACAAACAAAATGAAGTCCCAAGACAGTAAAGCTCTATGGGCTACTCAGACAGAAAAACCTATACATTACACGTATGTGATAGTGATGCGTGGTGTTAGTGTGTGTCTTGTGATGGAAATAATGGTGGCTCGTTAAAATTGCGTGTAAATTGTGCTAATGCGGGAATTCTTTCCAGATATTTGAAGGAGTTCCGAGTGGAGCAGTGTACGCTTTTCCTTCAACACAAGTGCACTCAACACCGCCCATACACGTGTTTTCATTGGCATTTCTTAAATCAACGAAGAAGAAGGCCAATTAGAAGAAGAGATGGGACGTTTAACTACTCTCCAGACGCTTATTGTAATAAATTTGACGAAAATACTGGCATCTGTCCTGACGGAGACGAGTGAGTGTTTTGGTGGCGTCCTCTCCACTCCGTACATATTTACCTCATAATTTCCCTTACTGTTTGGATTTAAGTTTTTTGTCACTCTCAGGAACAAAGAGAAATCATTCAGTTAGCCATAAGTAAGAAGGGTATTGAGATATAAGGTGGGAGAAATGGAGAATGAAGGTGAAATTAGTTTGGACAAAGAGCAGTGGGTGAGGAGGGGGAGTGGTCGGTGTTTGTAAACAAAGCCTTAGACAGGTGCCACGGCTGGCAAGGCACGCCCATTTTATGCACAAATTTTCACATGTTGGCACATGATATTTGCTTCTCTAGACCCTCATTGTTGCTGTTAGATAGTTTTTCTTGTGGAAGATGACAGTAAAACTGAGAATTATTGATGCTTGAGTTCATAATGTGGCCACAATATGATGGATTGGCACACACAGTTAATGCAGTAATTTTATTTTCAGTTTTTCACGTGGTATTTGCTTCTCTATACCCCCCTGTGTATCTTATGGATAGTTTTTCTTGTGGTAGGTGACTGTAAGATGATGAATGAATGATGCAGTAGTTCATAATATGGCTACAAAAGGATGGGCTCCATAGAGAAGCATATTTCCATCCCAGGTGTAGTGCAGGTTAGTATTTTCTTAGTATTTTGCATTGAATCCATGATTTTTGTACTGGTATTGAAGGATATAACTTTTATATGCACAAGTTGATGTTTTATAATTTTTCATGTCTTGCATCATCTAAAAAGACAGGATTTTGCTTTTGACTTAAAATGCTATTGTGGTATTTAGACCTAGGTATCCAAAGTTTGTGTGTGTGTGTTCTTACCTAATTATATCTTTACAGAAATGAGTCAAGCTCGTACTGACCCATCCATTTTCATTATACACCTCCTTAAATTTATGAATTGTTTTGGCAGACTCTATTTCATTCGGTAGTGTATTCCTCTGATCAATTGCCCTAGGCTATTTGGGAAACTAAATTTCCTTATGTCTTTGTCGCCTCTCTTTTTATGCAGTTTTTTGCAGTGTCCTCTTGCTGATGCTTTCCCATAGGTTATATATTCATTTATGTCTATTTTCTCCTTCCCTGATATGCATTTATATAGCATAATCATGTCTCCTTTTGTCCTTCTCACCTGTAGTGTTAGTAGATTCAGTTATTCTAGTCTTTCTTCATAGCTTAGATCCCTTAAGCTTGGTACCCATCATCTAGCGTCCCTTTGAACTTTTTCAGTCTTATCTATGTGTTTTTTGTGATGAGGATTCCAGACCACTGATACATACTCCAGGGTTGGTCTGATGAATGATGTTATTATCTTTCTCAGCATGTCTTCATTTATGTATGTGAATGCTATTCTCATATTTGCCAGCAATGTATACATGTTCCATACCTTCTCACTGATGTGGTCAGCCGGAGATACAGTAGTCTGTTATTGATAATCACACCTAGGTCCTTCTCTCTTTCTGATACGTGTATGGTTTTACTTCCTAACTTATAATTCCAATCTGGTCTTTTCCCATTTTTACCAAACTTCATTACATGACACTTGTCCACTTTGAATTCCATTTGCCAAGTATTATGCCATTCAGGAAGTTTAATGAATTCTTGTAGCTCTTTACAAGATTCTGTGTTAGTAATTCTCGTTCATATTTTTGGATCATCAGCAAACATATTTAGATAGCTTTCATTTCCAGTGTTACAATCTATGTCATTTATGTACGCTAAAAACATAATTGGTGCCAGCACTGAGGCCAGTGGAACTCTGCTAGTCATATCCCTCCATGATGTGTGTGTGTGTGTGTGTGTGTGTGTGTGTTACTCTTGGGACAGTGCAAAATTAAAATTGGAAAAAAGAGATAGCTCCCATTAGTTAGAAAAGCCCTATTTAAAAAAGTATACTGTAACATTGCAGAACCACAGTGCAACAGTTCTAACTGTTCTTTACCATCAAGCAAAGAAATTGTTGATTATAGATTAGAAAGAAATGGTAGACAAAATTCATAGGTACCGATATGATACCATTATTACGATAAATGTGGAACTGCTTGGAAGCCTACCGGTATGGCAACTTGTTTAAAGCCAAAATGATCTTTCCAGTTTGGGTCATTGCATTAAGGACTATATGCTCAGATTTGCATTTTTAGAAAACATATGTATAAATCAACCTAAGACCTACCCACCCACAGTAAAAATCAGTCTGAACAAATCATTTGGTGATTGTGTTAAAACTAAAATGTACATTAACTTGAGGACTATAACTTGCATTGGTTGATGTCCAGTAATGTCAGTAAATACAGTGCTGTTGCTTTGAAATATCACAGAAATATATATATATATATATATATATATATATATATATATATATATATATATATATATATATATATATATATATATATATATATATATATATATATATATATATATATATATATATATATATATGATATATGATATATATACAGTATATATATCATATATACTGTATAGATGTGGATGTGGTTGAAAAGATTAGGAGAAATACACTGAGGTGGTTTGGACATGTGGAGAGGATGGAGAATGAAAGACTGACTAAGAGGGTGTATGTAGGTGAGGTGGAGGGAGGGAGAGGGAGGGGTAGACCGAGGATGAGGTGGAGGGATGGAGTTGAGAGGTATATGAGGGAGGGGGGGGTGAGTTGGGGGGAGGGGAGTCAAATGGTGGGTGACAGAGTGACTTGGAGGCGTTTTGTCTGCGGCCACCCTTTGCGGGATTAGGGCGTCGGGCTATAGATAGATAGATAGATAGATCTCCTATAGCCTATGTACAGAATTATAACACTGTTACACATGTCCATTCTTTATTTTTCATGCTTCTGTTTTGCATGGGACAGAATTAAATGAGTTCCAGTCACTGCCAAGGTCTTGTCAGAGGTGGATGTGTTGTCTTTGCTATCCTGTGTGTGTGTGTGTGTGTATAAGAGTACGGTACCTGGTAGTATATATGCCAAGGATGAGATGGAGTGGAGAGGTATATGAGAGAGGGGAGTGTGAGCTGGGAGCAGGGCTACATGGAGGCAGTTTGTTTGTGGCCACCCCTTATGAGATTAAGGTGTCTGGCAGTAGATAGATAGATATTCGGTACAGTAATCTCTCAGTTATCCAGATGACCACTACCCGGACGCTGTAATCGGGCTGTTCCAAACCATTACAGTATTTGTACTGTACAGTACGTTGTTTCCCACTATCCAAACAAAATGCTTCCGTCCGTTTGGAAATTATGGTCGCATGAAAATTTCCTTCCAGATGGGCAGGTGGGAATAGCCCGGTGGTGCTGCCGTGTCTGGCTGGTTAGTTTACCCAGCTCACTCTCAGTTCCCGCTTGGCGATGTAAACAGTTGTTATAGCAGCACATGGTGGCTTTTGTGGTTGTTCCCAACCGGTAGCCTACCTGCGTCTGGCCTTGATGTTCCTTGCATGCCTCTTCTTAGGGCGTGTGATGATGGCCCCTTCACTGGGGAAAGAAGAGGGTAGTGCTGACTCTTTAGAAGCAGGAGATCCTGGGTAAGATTGATGCAGGATGGTCAAATCTTGAGTGTTGACATAGATCTTACTCTAGCTTACTGTACTGTACCATGTGTTATTCCCGTTTACCAGGATTTTATTCCATTCTACCATTATGTTTTGTGTGCCCACTGCATTTTTAGGTCTGCTTGACCAGATAGAGTACAGGTTGTCCCTGTTTTATGAACGGACCTCTTACAAATTTTTGACCTAACAATCTTGTACTTTCAGTACAGTATTCAGTTAATTACATGAGATATTCAACACTTTCTTATACAGTAGGCTTTGTGTTAATGATTTTGCCCAACTGTAGGATAATATAAGTGTTGTAAGCACATTTGCAAGGCTTGGCAAGGCTATGATGTTCTGTTGGTTAGGTGTATTAAATGCATTTTCGCTTTACAAAAAATATGACATATGATCAGTCTCTTGGAATGTAACCCAGTCATAAGTAGAGGACCACCTGTAGTGTTAAACAACAGGAACAAGTGTTTTATGATGTACTGTAGTGACCTTTTACACTGGCTTTCAAAGTTAGGTATTGTTCGAAGGGGGGCCAGGAGAGAAGCCCACTATCTGGATGGAGCCACTACCCGGACATGCCCTTGGCTCTGTTACATCGGATAATCGAGGGATTACTGTATTCAGTATTGATAGGCTTATAAGATAATTAGCGATGATGACATTGTGTAAATAAATGTTGTGTTTTAAGGGTTTTGTTCAACTTTTTAGTTGTTGGCAGGTTACTCTTGGGCTGCTTATAAGATGCAACATATGTTTTTTGCACCAGCTAGCTACAGTAAAGGCTATGCCTGAACCATGATGTGTGTGCTGGTGTTAATAATCGCTGATTTATTGCCATTCTACAGGCAGGTTATTATACTGTAGCAATAATCGTGCAGTGCAATATTGTGCATATATCAAGTGAATTGAACCTTTTTTAGGTGATTTTAATGGCTATAAAGAATCTGTGCTGTTTATCAGGTACAGTACCATGATACCTCGATATACGATACCCCTAGATGCGAAACCCCGGCTTAACAACGGAGGTAGAAATACCACCATACCCTGCCTAGCAATGGCCAAACTCCAGTTTAATGATGGGTTTTGATTTTTTGTTTTTACCAATTTTGATATTTTAGACTAAAATTGTGTGTTTAGGCTAATTTATAAACTGATTATAGACTGAGATTAATGTTTTAGCCATAGGTAGGGTGAACATTATATATCATTTTGGGGTAGCTACAGTTTACAAAACATGATTTTTTCCAGACTTATATTTAACGATTTTCAGATTTTATTAGTTGGTTTTAGTGAGTTATTTGCAGGTGTTAAGCTTAGGTTAGCTTCTTTTACAGCTGTTAGACCCTTTTGATTGTCTTTAAACTTGTTTTTGGGCTCATTTGAGTGGGTTTTGGACTTGGTTGAGGGGGAAAACCCAAGGCTGAAGAATGCATCCCATTACTTTACATGTTAAATCTATCCTGATAAACAATAGGCTACCTCGCCTAATGATGGGTTTTTATCTAATCAGTTGCATTGTTAAAACGGGGTATACCTGCACCGGTACGGTACTGTACATAGATGTGAGATTTCTACCACATATTGCTCATTTATGTGGTGTCCATTTAATGTGTGGAATGGTATAATGGAACAGATTGCCATTGCTTCTTGTGAATCAAAATTTCATTTTTGTGGCTGTCGACAAGCCTTTGGTCCTTTGACAACATGGTACAGTAGCTATATTATAGTTATGTGAAGATTAAGAAAGAAACTAGCTTATTTTATTCATATATTTTCTTTGTGCACATAAACCTACCATGCTTTCCTTTGAATCTTCTTTTTTTAAGGCTTGATGGCAACTTTTTATTAAGATGTCTATTAACTGCAAGGTGTGTAGTATGCCATTAATACTGGCCAAGTCATGTAATTTCACTCAGTGGCGTACCAAGGGGAGGGGCCATGCCCCCCCCCTTTTGCAATACAGTGTATATATATATATATATATGTACAGTATATATATACCAGTATATAATAATAAGGTTATTGGAGAGACTGAATCATAACTCAGTGGCACAGAGTACTTAAAAATTACTTTAGAATATGCTGTATTTATGTCATATACCCATTCTAAATGGCCTCAAAGTGATCATAAAATTGGCCAAAATGCAAAATTTTCTTGGGGAGGGGGAGGCATACAGCCCCCCTGCACCGCTGTACAGGCTTGCTGCACTTGCCAAAGTCATGGGCTGCACAGTAAAAAAAAAAAAAAAAAAAAAGCCCCCCCCCCCTTCTTCAACTTTCTGGGTACACCACTGATTTCACTATAAATGCAACTCAGGGGTTATAGGCAAGTTTATAGTAGTAGTAAAGAATAATCATCTAACACAACCTTTCTTTAAAAAAGCACACCAGAGTCATGTTACTTTAGAAGCCATTAATTCTCCTTTTACTGGTAGGCTACACCACTGTATCGAAGAGTTTTTAGGTACGGTATCTAGCACTTTCGAGATATTACTAAGTTATTGTACGATATGTATTAACACTTATACCACGACAAAATAAAATGATAGTGGAGGTGCTAGAAAGTCTCCTAAACTGGCAAGAATACTGACCTAAAGCTCTGGTGTTGTATGCCCAAATGACCAGATAGGTGTGAGCCAGCCTCATGTGTTCTAGTCTATCCAGTGCTGGCAAAGGGTTGTTTAATATCTCATTGTTTTGCTGACAGTAAAGTATAGCATAATCTATCTACCTATCTATTGCCAGACGCCTTAATCCTGTAAGGGGTGGCCATAAACAAATTGCCTCCATGTTGCCCTGTCCCCCGCCATTTCACTGCCTTGTTCTCAGCCCATACCCCTCACTCACATATATCTCTCCACTCCATCCTTCCACCTCATCCTTGGCATAATAATGCGAATAAATCAATAATGCATTATTCACAGATATGCTGATATCAACAAGAAAAAGGAAACACAAAATATTCCAACTTCTTTAATGGATTCACATCTTTGGGGGAGATCTCTCCACCGAAGATGCAAATCCACAAAAGTGCTCATGATATTTTGTGTTCCTTTTTCCTTGCGCATAGCATAATACCGGTAATGTTCGCAGGATTTGAAATCTTGCCATGTGCAGACCAAAGTAAGGCAGTGGGTGATTAAAAAATGCTGAAATGAAACAGCAGTAGGTTAGCTGTATTCAGTCAGCAGTGTGCTTTCTTGTTCAGTAAATTACTGTATAATGAACGCTATACCATGGTGTAAGTTACTACACTCAACCCTCAGCTATCACTCCCAATTGGTCCTGCTGTGGCTGCGCTATAGCCGAAACCGTGATAGCCGAATTGAAGAACTTATGGTAATAATTCTAATTGGTGCCATGACCTCAATATTTACCCCTAAGATACTCTTTTTGTACCACATATTAATATATAATAGTCTAAAAATGAGCATGTTTTATGATGTGATCACGATTCTTACAAATATCCCTCACAGTTAATTCATTGATGTTATATTTCTTCCCCACACTTCGCTTAGTTGGAGAAGAACAGAGAGGCTTTAGGAAGGGAAGAGGTTGTGTAGATCAGATACTCATTCTTAGATCTTTAGTGGAAAAGTTTCTAGAGAAGGGAAAGAAGTTGTATGCAGCTTTCATGGATTTGGAGAAAGCATATGACAGGGTGGATAGACAAGGATTGTGGAAAGTGTTAAGAATATATGGAGTAGATAGGAAGTTGTTGAATGATGTGAAGGCTGCAGTGCGTGTGGATGGTGAACTAAGTGAATTTTTCTCTTTGAAAGTTGGGTTGAAACAGGGATGTGTCATGTCTCCATGGTTGTTCAATCTGTTCATGGATGGGGTAATAAAAGAGGTACAAGGTAGGGTAGTTGATGTTAGAGTGGCCCTGGTGAGAGAGGATAGTGTTTGGAAACTCCCTGTACTGTTTGTTTGCAGATGATACTGTGTTGTTGAGTGAAGACGAAGGGGAGCTGCAAGGCTTGGTGGATGAGTCTGGGATAGTGTGCAAGAAACGGAATCTAAAGGTGAATGTAGGGAAGAGTAAAGTGATGGTCTTTGAGAGAGGTGGTCAGTGAATGTATTGAGAGTTTGGATGGTGAGGAATTGGAAAATGTGAGTACGTTTAAGTACTTGGGTAGTGTGATGAATAAGGATGGAGGTTTGGAGGGTGAAGTGCTTGAAAGGGTACAGCAGGAAAGAAAGGTTGTTGGTTCTTTGAAAGCAGTGATAAGAAACAGGGAAGTGAGCATGGAAGTGAAAAAGTTACTACATGACAGTATTGTGATACCAACTCTAAAGTATGAAAGTGAAGCTTGGATGTTGTTGGAAGGACACAAGAGTGAGAGCAGTGGAAATGAGTTATTTAAGAGGAGCCTATGGAGTCACATGGAGAGACAGGCTGACGAATGAGGATATAAAGGAGCGTTGTGGTGTGGATGTGGATGTGATAGGAAGCGTTATGAGGAACTGAGGTGGTTTGGCCATGTGGAGAGGATGGAGGGTGAAAGACTGACAAAGAGAGTGCATGTGAGTGAGGTGGAGGGGGGAAGAGGGAGGGGGAGGCCGAGGATGAGATGGAGGGATGGGGTGGAGAGGTATATGAGAGAGGGGTGTGTGAGTTGGGAGCAGGGCAGTGAAATGGCGGGGGACAGGGCGACTTGGAGGCGATTTGTTTGTGGCCACCCCAAACGGGATTGAGGCATCTGGCAATAGATAGATAGATAGGTAGACTTCGCTTGGTCTCACCATTCTCTATAAGTTTCACATTTCCAGTTTATCTGCATAGCTTAGGTTCTTCCTCTTCTTTATTTCCCTGCCAGGTGCCGCAGCATTATGTTGGGTGATGGTAGGGGGACGGGGGGGGGGTACGTTGGCCATGGTCATATCATAAAAAAGGTTATTGTTCTCGCTATCACTGTTCACGGTCTGAAGGCGCACATTTGAAAGGTCTGGCGGGCAGGAGACTCGGTTGGGCGGCCAAATCAGCGCTCGGCTGGTGCTGACGTCACACGACCAATCACGGCGTGAAGCTTTTGTTGGCTGGGTGGAGCGCTGGAGCCTGGCCTTTTTGAAATTTTCGAACATTTGTGGTGCGCGATAGCAGGCATTTAGTGCGTGATAAAGGTATTTGGGTAGTTTTTTTTATATAGGCATGATAGCGAGATATGCTGTAGCGGAACCCGTGTTAGCCGAGGGTTGAGTGTTCTGTAATGCCAGTAACTAATATTGTAGCTGCCACAACTAACGCTCCATTGATCTGCTTGTACTTAATATTAGAAACCATGTTCTGTCAGTTCCACGTAAAATATCATAAGTTGGGTATAATTACCAATTGAATAATGACAATTTATGACTTTTGAAAGTTTTCTAGTTGACCTGTAGCTTTCAGTTTGATGATTTGGACATTGATATTGACGCATCTTGCTCAAGTGTTCTTTTTTGTGGAGATATATAGCCAACAAAAGTACAGTAATTTAATAACAAAAAGGTTAATTTAATTAATTTTTCATACTGAAATCTGTAAGCCAAGAAACCATTTACAACGCTGGGTGGTAACCATATAACCAAACCATACATGCTCCCTACATGTCAACAAGTGGGTTGGTGGAGGGTTAGTGCCCCTTCCCGTCAAATGGTTACCCCTTATGGGATTATGGCTTCTGGCAGTACATAGATAGATAGAAAAAATATTTTCTTCTTATTCAGATATTTTTGGCATCTCCAGTAAATATTTCACTACAGTGATGACTTACTGTACTTTCTGTTTATTAATGCTGACTTCAGACAGTTTTTTTCCCACTTATGAGAGATTTTTCAAACTGGAAATGTTACAGTATGTATAGCCTTTTTGTATCTTTTCATTAGGAGAGGCCATTTCTTAGGTGAAGAAGCTCATCTGGAAGTAGTTGTTGAGTAACTCTGGTCTTTCTGGTCAAGCAGACCCATCAAGCATAGGCAAGCAGTCATTCCTGCAGGGCCATCCCAGTCATTTAACCAATGTTCCCTCGTGGTAAACAGCACCTTGCCACAATGAGCTGCGGGGAGGAACTCCTCTGCACCCCCTCCAAAGTCACTTAACATCTGGTACTACAAATAGTTACACCTCACATCCCCCTAGCCCCATCACAACATGGTTTTAGGTCACTGCACTCCACAAACACTTCTTACAGACCTTACACAGAGAGCTTTTGATGGCATGAATTCAGCTAGGCCACCACACAGAACACTCCTAGTCACACCAGACATTAGCAGAGCTTTTGATGCCATCCCTGCCACAACCTCACGAACAAAGTATTCAACACAAACATGCACAATAACACAAAAAGATGGCTGGCAAACTACAGCAGGCAAATGCGCACGTTTAACATTTGCCGGTCAGTCTTTGAATATCTAAAACTTCACAAACGACATCCCCCAAAGATCTGTTTTTGCCCCTTACACTCTTTAACCTATACATGCACGACATACCCACACACCACAGATACACATAGCTTCCTGTGCCGACGACATAACACTTACATGTACACACCAAAACTCAAACACAGCCGCACATATCCTCCAACCTTACATCAACACACTACACGAATGGTTCACTACAAACAGGCTCAAAATAATAGCCCCAGCCAAATCTACAGTGACCCTTCTCACAACCTGGACAGCAGAACAATCACATTCCACACCTCACCATAAAAACACACCCTTACGTAACATACAATACATCAGTGTCATTTAAACAACACATCACAAACATTAAAGATAAATTTACACCAAGACTCAGTGCCTTGAGGTCATTTGCCCATACAACATTTGGACACAGCAGAGAAACGACCACCTCAATATACAAACAAAATACAGGTATACATTCAGTGATGAATTATGCAAGTCCTGTTTGGGCTTTTAACCTCACTAAAACACACCACAACACTTTACAGATCATACAGAACAAGGCCCTAAAAATAATCACAGGCTGCACAGCTACCACACCCACAGACGACCTACACCAAGAAACCAAAGTCCTTAAAGTCAAGGATCATCTAGACATGAGAAGTACCCAAATTCTCGCTACAACTTCCACAAACCCGCACCATCCACTACACTACATGGCAGCATATCCATACAGACCAGGGAACATCAAAACAACACCCAGCTCACGATATCATACACAAATACTGTCATCTCTCCCCCCTCGCCCGCCTCAGACCAGCTTCCAAAAGCATATCCGTACTCAAATTACTTGCCGCTCCGTTCAGTCACTTAAAGACAACACACTGCTGCATGCACGGCCTCCCAATATCCACCCTTCTGAATCCTATCTCCCTCTTGAGGACAGGGTCCACCTGGCCAGGCTGAGATGTGGGCATCATCCAGCCCTCTTAAGTTATCAGATGAGGCTGGATGACTCCGTCGCTGATGCCTGTCCAGGATACAACACAGCACCCCATACTGCTGTATTAAGCACATTATGGAAGACTGCATTGCACACAATTGCATGTACCAACAACACAACATACACTCCTTGAGACTTCTGTGGGAAAGACCGGTTTCGGCCGTGACTTTCCTTAGGGACTCAGGGCTGTTCAGCCAGACTACCTAGGGAACAACAACTACTACTACTGTACATGGATGTTTGGTTCCCAGATGGACACTACATTTGAGTCTCCCCACCTAGTTAACAATCACCACATTTACAAGAAACCAGTAAACTTCATCATGTCTCAAGGGGTTAACAGTTATCCTTTTTTATTGCTGCTGTTCAACCAATGTAATACAATTTTAAAAATTATTATTATTATTATATTGGAAAATAGCATACAAATAGAATTCATCCACAGCAAAATATGATCCTTTGAATTTTTCCTGTACTGTACCATATTTCTTGATGTTGTCCTCTTCATTGTTTCATCATTATTTTTAATTACTGGTGTCCCTTTGTTGCTCAGGGCAAGAAATACCATTGATAACATAAAATATCAAAAGAATATGAAACAGAAAAGCAGACCAAGGTCCAGCAGTGATTGCTGACAGTATCAAAACTACAGGAGCTTGGTATATAAATACCGTGTATATATATATATATATATATATATATACTGTCAATCCTTGTAAATCGCAGCAATTTGGGTCTCGACCACTGCCGTGATTTATGAATTCCGTGATTTATGAATAATAACTCATGTGAAAAATTAATTTGGGTCTGGACTTTGGCCAACTCGCCCCCACAGCACCCTACCTACACCTATCTAGGCACCATCAAACACAACCATACAAATTTAGGAATATTCAATGCATGTATTAAGGGATCTCACCTTAATCCTATGACGAAATTGCTTAAGTGAATGGAGTGGGGTGGTGTTGGGAAGTACTTAGAACCTCTCAGCACTTGTTCTTCCCAAACTCTTTCACCAGCTTTGAAAACTTCTCTTCCCTCTCAACACGACAAATGAGCTCCAAACGTTGACTGTATGACAACTGCGGCAGCTTCTTGACGCCATACTGCTTAGAGCGCTTCATTGTGGGGTCGGGAGGGGCCATGGCAGGTAGGAGGCGGGGGGAAGTTGCACAAAAAAGGCAGGTAACTCTCGTACTCCACGGCGACAGTCTGTAGTGTGCAGACTGGCGGGACAAGAACAACAACAACATGGTGGCATTAGTAGGCACATATGCCACCAGGGACGCGCGGTGATTGGTTGTTGGGTCACGATTTTCAGTTTGAATGCCACGGTTTACGGTTCTCCTCGGAAAAGGCCCACTTGGGTGCCTAGATCCATGATTTTCATGACTTAACAGTGATTTAAGGTTGCCGGCAGTCTGATGGCCACCTAGCCGTGATTTATGAACACGCGATTTATGAGGATTGAGTGTATATACAGGCAAACCACAATTTATGATACCCATAGATTTGATACTCCAGAATAGTGATGGGGTAGAAATACCACCTTACCCCACCTATTGTAGGCTTACTTCCGGGTTTGCGATTTTCTTTTTTTAACTGATTTTGATGATAGACTCAAATTTTTTGTTTGGGTTGATTTATAAACTGTTTTTAGACTTAGATTAATGTGTTTAAGTCATGGATGGAGTCAACACTGTCATTTGGGATATGGATTCTCACCCATCAGACATGGTACAAAAATGTGGACAATTAGGCAACTCAACAAAGAATATTTCGTGTTTGGCCATTGAACTGTCATCTAACCTATCATGGAATACATAATAATTTTGAATAAATATTGATAGCTAATTATGAAAACCTTAGCAAGTAAATATATCATGCATTGATGAAAATTGTGGCATCGATAAATTACTGTATACGTTTACATTTGGGCTGTTCAAGGAAGAACACTTTGAAAGTACAGTACAAAGGAATTTCTAAATAAATGTAGTGGTGAACAGTGAGGATATTAAAGATGCATGGAGAGAGCATTATAACCGGTTGTTGAATGAGGAGTTTGACTGGGACAGGGAGGGTTTGGAGCCAGCAGATCCAGTGTCTGGCCCTTGGCCTTTGATTGATACTGCTACTGTGAGTGAGGCAATAGGCAGGATGAGGGTGGGGAAGGCAGTAGGTGTGTCTGGGTTGACTGCCGAAATGTTGAAGGCCTCAGGCGATATAGAGGTGAGTTTAGTCACTGACCTGAAAAACAGGATTATTTATGAGTGTGTTGTCCCAGATGATTGGCTGAAGAGTGTAATTGTATATGTGTATAAAGGGAAGGGTGATGCCCTGGAAAGAGGAAATTATAGAGGTATAAAGCTTTTAGATCAGATAATGAAGGTAATGGAGAGAGTTTTAGAAGGTATGATTAGAGAAAGAGTGAATATTGATGAGATGCAGTTTGGGTTTATGCCAGGTAGGGGGACCACTGATGCCATATTCATTGTTCGACAGCTTCAGGAAAAATATATTGGTAGGAGAAGGGATCTTTATTTTGTTTTTGTTGATTTGGAAAAGACCTTTGACAGAGTCCCTAGAGAGGTGGTGAAGTGGGCAATGAGAAAGCTTGGCTTGGAGGAGTGGCTGGTTAGGGTGGTTATGGCCATGTATGTGGGTGCTCACACCCAGGTGAGAGTGAATGGAGATTTGAGTGATGAGTTTTCCGTGAATGTTGGTGTGCATCAGGGGTCAGTCTTGAGTCCCATGTTGTTTATCATGGTACTTGAAGCCCTTTCTCGTGACTTTAGAAACGGACTCCTGTGGGAGTTGTTGTATACTGATGATTTGGTGTTGATTGCAGAGAATGAAAGGGAGGCGGAGGAAAGGTTTAGGAAGTGGAGAGATGGTATGGGGCAAAAGGGTTTAAGGGTAAATGCAGATAAAACAAAAGTGATGATATCTAGGGTTGGTGGCGGTACTGTCAAAGACGAGGGAGAGTGGCCATGTGCAGTTTGCCACAAGGGCGTGGGAAGTAATTCCATCTTGTGCGGTGTGTGTGATAAATGGGTGCATAAGAGATGTAGTGGTATCAGAGGTAGACTGCGAGATAATGCTGATTTTATGTGTACGGCGTGCCGGGGTGAGAAGGTGGAGATCGTCAGACGTGAAAGGATTGAACTTGCTAGTGAATCTCTTGAGTGTGTGGAAGAGTTTTGTTATTTAGGAGACATGTTGTGTGCTGGAGGTGGGGCTGGAGCTAGCTCTGTGGCTAGGGTGAGAAGTGGTTGGAAGAAGTTCAGGGAGCTCTTGCCTCTCCTGACATTGAGGGGGCTCTCTCTACGTGCTAAGGGGTCTTTGTATGCAGCGTGTGTTAGGAGTGTAATGCTGTATGGCAGTGAGACCTGGGCAGTGAAGGAGGAAGACATTCGCCGGCTCAGACGTACAGAAATGACAATGATTAGGTGGATGTGCAGTGCGTCCCTGCGTCCAAGGCCTGGAGGGGCTGGGTTTACAATGGAAGAGTTGAGAGGTAGGATGGGACTGGAGTGTATTGGTGTTGTGATGAGGAGAGGTAGATTGAGGTGGTTTGGACATGTGGAGAGGATGGGGGATGATAATTGGGTGAGGAAGGTGAGAAGTGTTAATATTGGGGGTGGGGTTATTAGGGGTAGACCGAGAAAGACATGGGACGAGGTCATTAAGTGTGACCTTAGGGTTAAGGGACTGAACAGGGAGGCTGCAATGGATCGTGCAGCGTGGAGAGCCGCCATTAGGTGACTAAGGCCGACACATGCAAGCATGTTGGAGCCTTTAAAAACGAAAACGAAAATAAGAAAGAAGAAAAAAAGTAGCTTGGCAACAAGAAGAGTAACTAAAACGACATAAAGAGGGGCCTTTGAACAGGCTGTCCCAATCTCATCATTGATTGATATATCAATCAATCAATCAATCATTTCCTGTGGCACCCTCGGGGATGCATGTGTTTTCATTTGGGCTGCTCAAAGGAAAACGCATTGAAAATACAAAGGAATTTCTAAATAAATGTTGGAAAATAAAAGAAAAGAAAGGAGCTCAGCAACCAGAAAAGTAACAAAAATGACATAAAGAAGGACTGTTGAAAAGGCTATCCCAATCGCGTCATCGACTGCGTTCCCCGTCAAGAGAATTCCCCAACAAAACATCAGTGATTCTCTGTCACAACAATTCACACCTTGGACAATTCTGCATCATTCATACATTATTATTATGCATAACTGATGTTTATTTAACCCCTCCGTGTCTGCCGGTGTCGAATGGTGTTTAGCCAATAAATGACCACAGGTGTCGTTTGAGCGCAGCCTATAAAAAACGACAAAAATTTTAGGGAAGTGAACGAACATTGTGAACATCTTCAGACTGAGCTACACTACACTCCCATACATCCCATCAAGCAGTTCAGAGCCTGCTGCTGTGATGGATGGATTTTCTATTTTTTTGCTCGTAGCCATGCTTAAACAAGCACAACTACACCCATTATCTTGACCCAGATAGAAAATATCATCTTTCTCCTCCCTTGCGAAACACACACAGTCACCCTGTTTATGATTATATATAAACACAGGCATAAACAAAAAAGAGATGAAAGTAAAAGAAAAATTGATTTTTGCTTGGTATCTTTACCTATTTGCTCAGGTTTATTGCACCGTTTTGAATCATTTTACATATTCTTTGCCTTTTACAAGCATAACAGGAAAGTTTTCTGTGTTCAAGTGATGCTTTTGTGGGTGGAAAGGTCTCCCTTCCTTTCCTGCTAATCAGCTTGTTCGAGGTGCGAATGGGAGGTCGTCTTGCATTTCAACCCTCATTGTCTAGCCTCTACATTCAAGGGATGACGTTTATCTCATTTAGGTCTGAAAACAGACAGTCTCGCCTCCCTTTTTCAACAAACTCCACCACCCAGAGTACGAAAATAAGTCGATACTACCCTAAATGCAATAAACACCGAAAAATGCAAAATACTGTAAATTCATAATATAATTTTTTACATTCAAACCTCGCGTATTATGTACTGTACTGAAAAGCTTCATAGTAACATTGTATAGTTATTTCAGACCTTTTCAGCACCATTGACAATGTTTTTGGTTAAACAAAAAAAAAAGTGTGATGTTGTGTCATTGCAACACCTACGAGTGACTAGTATCAGCTGCCTAAATTTATGTAACTTCTGCATTCGATTGCATGCCACAGGATGGGTCTAGGAAGCTGAAATTTGCACTGGCAGGTGCTCAGAACTTCCTCTTCAGTATAGCAAGGAAAAAAAAAATAAATCAATTTTTGAAACTTCAGAAAATGGCCCCGGCATTGGCCAGGGATGCACGTAAAATTCTGGACCCACGGCCATGGAAGGGTTAATTGTCCCGGGACCATCTGATGATATGATTGTATACAGTGCTGCTGCTTCTTCTCTACCGAGTTTGAATACATGTTGGAGATTACATTCTCCAGTGACCTTGACTGGGTACCAGTGAGCCTGGCAGTGGTTTTAGGCCTAGGTTAGCACCTTTTACAGTTGTTAGGCCATTTAGATTGGCTTTAAACTATTTTTTGGACTCATTTGGGTGAGTTTAGGACTTGGTTGGGGGGGGGGAACCTGAGGCTAAGAAACGCATCCTTATACTTACATGTCAAATCAACCCCGAGGTACAATACCCAACCTAGCGATGGGTTTTTACGTAAACAGATACATCGTTAAACTGGGGTATACAGTATATGCCTCGATATATATATAGCCTATATATATATATATATATATATATACAGTCTATCATGTCTAACATGGTTTTTGCTAACACGAAAATGATCTAACACTGTTCAATTTTCCGGAAGCACTACTACTTCTAAAAGCCATTGATGAAGCTAACACGGTTATTTGAACTGGGCGGGCAGTGATAAGATGAATCATAGGAGCGTTGCTTTGCCAGTCATCTACCTCCCAGCCAATCACACTTCAAGATTCTCACTTTTGAACTACCCAGCCATTCAGGACACTCCCTGCTCCTGCCTACCTCCCCATTCTGCCTGCTCCCTCCAGCATTGTGTGTCCCCTCTTATCCTTCCATCAGGTAAATAAAGTGTGGCTTTTAGCTGCAATAATACTCTTTTATAATTTTTTGAATCATATTACTACTTTCTGTGAGGTTAAAATTGGGGGATATAAAAAAATTTTGCACCACAAGGGGGGAAAAGTGGACTTTGGGTAGAGGTGCAGAGGAAATAGAGGGTTTCAAGAGTCCCTGTAAAACGAAATTTCTTTAACACAGTAGGGGTGCGGAAGCAATTAACCATGTTACATGAGGACAGACTGAGTGTGTGCATATATATATACCAGAATATATATATATATATATATATATATATATATATATATATATATACTATATATATATTGTTACATAGCCTATGATTTCATCATCCTTTGTGTAATTTTAACGCACAGTATGCTGCATGTTTGATCACGAGCGTGTTCTGCCTCAGTCCCCCCCTTCTACCGTTATAGTAGAGTAAGTCGTTCTCTCTGTTGTCCAGAGCGGGATTGTGAACTCTATGTCCCCATGGCTTTCATTTGCGCGTCCTCTTACAAGTTGTATCAGGCTCTGCTGGCCCCTATATAATGAGCTCAGTCTCTGCATCATTGCCACTTAGATCTGCTCCTCACTTTGTTCACATCTCTGTCCTCCCCTATACAGATATTATTATTGTGAGTGCTCAAGAAATCTCCAACCATCTAGCAGCTGTGTGTAATTTGAGTATTACTGTTATTGCATTTTTTCTTGTACTGTATAGCATAAGTTTAATTTGTGGGCTTAGTGAAGTTTTTGTAATTCATGTATGGATCTTTATGTCAGTCATTTTTGATAATAGTTTGTATCTGTAATAATTTATCTGGCATTCACTGAGTATTATCTGGTATCTCATTTTATCAGGGCTGACTTAGATAAATTTACTCTTGCTAACTTCGTGTTAATAGAGGCTATTGTAGTTAACCATATATTTAACCTGTTTATTTGCCATTACATTATCCTTATGAGTTCTGAATGTTTTGTTGTTAGTTTGTGCATTAAACTTTAACTTGTAATTTTACCTAACTCTTTTGTTTTGAACCTGGAACTTTACGGGACAGTAGTGACTCTTCGTATTCTCACTTAAAGTGTACATTATCTTTCTCTGTTCCGTAACATAAATTTGGCGACCTCATATCAGGATATTCAGGATATTATCATAAGGATATTGTTTGATATTTTGTGACTGTGATATATTCATGATGGCTACTATTTCTACACTTGATGAAGCCAAAGATTTTTTGTCAAATGTGCAAACAGTGTGTGATATAGAAAACAGAACAAAGAATGAACTTAAGCTTGTTGCTCAACAATTGGGAATTGCAGTTCACTCTCATCATTCTAAGGATCAAATTGTTGGCATGATTAATAAAAGCTTGTTTAATGTAACTCCTCCAAATGAGCAAACGCAGATTGAATTAGCTAAGTTACAGCTAGCTCTGCAGGAGGCTCGTGCTAAAGAAGCTGAATTTCAGGCAACTGCTAAGCAGGCGGAGTCTCAGGCTCGTATTCAGGAGGCTGAATTTCAAGCACGTGCTAAGGAGGCTGAGTCTCAGGCTAAGGAGGCGGAATCTCAGGTTCGGATTCAGGAGGCACAGATACAGGCACAAATTGAACTTGCCAGGATTCAGGCAGACCATGAGTATCGCATGAAACAAGGTGGAACTGGATCATCTAGCTCTGATGATTTTGATGTGGCTAAAAATGTTAAACTTGTCCCTCCTTTTAATGAATCTGATTTAACAAAGTATTTTCAGTTGTTTGAGAGGGTAGCTACAGGTTTTAATTGGCCTAAGGAGTATTGGCCAGTACTCCTTCAAACTGTTCTCACCGGTAAAGCTCAAGTAACTTATGCATCTTTGCCTCAGGATCAGTCTGATAATTATGATGTAGTTAAGAGCTTGATTCTTAAGGCCTATGAGCTTGTTCCTGAAGCCTATAGAGTAAAATTTAGGACAACTTACAAGCAAGATAAGCAATCCCATGTTGAGTATGCAAAAATCAAAGAAGATTTGTTGGAGCAGTGGTTAAATTCTAAGAATGTGGATTCTGATTTTGACAAATTTAAGCAGATGATTTTGCTGGAGGACTTCAAAAGGTGTATTTATAAAGATGTAAGCCTATATCTTGATGAGAAAAGAATAGATAATTTGTCTGATGCTGCAGTTTTAGCTGATGAGTATGTTCTCACTCACAAGAGATATTCTAGAGAAAAAGGGAAAGCTGAGAGTAAGTACATTGCCTCTACTCAGAGTACAGGTAACAGGAAAGAGAATAAGGATGATGTTTCTCAGGAAGTAAATACCAGCTTCACCTCTAGATTTCAGAAAAGTAAATGTACTTATTGTAGTAAGCTTGGTCATACTACGGTGAGATGTTTCAGGAGACAGCGTGATGTGAACAAAAAGGAGTCTTTAAATATTCAGTCAATTGGTCTAGTGTCCACTCTTGAGAGTTCCCAGAATTCTTTAACTGAGTTAACTGAACCTGCTTTGAGGGGTAACTTAAATTCTCATGATGGAGCTCCTCTTTTGAGCAGTAACGTGGGTGACACTCTCAAGAGTTCATGTGCTAATTTCCTGTCTGATGGTTTTGTCAGTCCTCTGGACAGTAATGACAGGAAATCGGTTAAAATATATCGTGATACAGGTGCTTGCCAATCCCTTATGCTGACCAGTGTTCTAGGCTCTAATTTTAATTCCTCTGATGAAACTGTAATCTTACAAGGTGTAGGGAATAATTACTTCTCTGTTCCTCTGTGCAGAGTGAATTTAGAGTCTGGTTTTGTTAATGGTTCTCTTATGGTTGGGTTGGTTGAGACACTCCCAATGTCAGGTGTAACTTTCTTACTTGGAAATGATATTGGTGGAAGTCAAGTGTGTCCAGCTCCTCAGTTGTCTAGTGAGCCAGTGGCTGTGTCCCGGGATTGTGATGTCCCTGATGTGTTCCCTGCATGTGCTGTCACTAGGGCTAAGTCTAAAGTTACTGGTGATTTAGAGGATAATGATGATGATGATGTTATCCTAGCTGACACTTTTCTTGCTAATTTGGACCACTCACCAGATGAGGCAGTACCCCGTAGTGTTGATAATTTGTCTCGTCAAGAGTTGGTTGAGTTGCAGGTTGCTGACCCTGAGTTGAAAGGTCTAGCTAACTCTGCTTACAGTGAAGAAGAGTCAGCCGGTGCTTCTACTTGTTATTATGTAAAGTCAGGAATACTTATGAGGAAGTGGAGACCCCCAACAGCATCAGCCGACTGTGAATGGGAGGTTGTACATCAAGTTGTCATCCCTCGTGTTTGTAGGCAGGATATCATTCGAGTGGCTCATGATTCCAGTTTGGCAGGACACCTTGGAGTGAGGAAGACTGTGGCACGCATTTTGAAACACTTCTACTGGCCAGGTATCTTCAGGGATGTTTCCTGGTATTGTAAGTCTTGTCACACCTGTCAAGTTGTGGGAAAGTGTAATCAGACCGAAAAGGTTGCACCTCTAGTTCCCATTCCTCCTTTTGAGGCGCCTTTCACCCGTGTGTTGGTGGATATTGTGGGCCCTCTTCCTAAGACTTCTTCAGGATTTTCTTATGTGTTGACCATGATTGATATGGCTACTCGTTATCCTGAAGCCATTCCACTTAGAAACATCTCAGCAAAGAACGTGGTTAAGGAAATGCTAGGGTTCTTCACAAAGTTTGGTCTGCCCAAGGAGGTACAGTCAGACCGAGGAAGTAATTTCATGTCAAATGTTTTCAAGCAGTCTCTGAAAGAGTTGGGCATCTCCCAGATCACGTCTTCAGCTTACCATCCCCAGACCCAAGGAGCGTTGGAGAGATACCATCAAACACTCAAATCGATGCTCAAGAAATACTGTTTGGAACATCAGAAAGACTGGGATAAAGGTCTTCCATTCGTTGTGTTTGCTGCAAGAGAATCTCCAAATGAATCACTGGGCTTCTCACCTTTTGAACTACTGTTTGGCCATGAAGTAAGAGGACCCCTTAAGCTACTCAAGGAATGCTGGCTGTCGGAGGAAGATGACGTCAACCTGCTGGAGTATGTGATGAATTTCAAAGAACGGCTGTCCACTGCTTTACAGCTGGCGAGAGAGAATTTAGGAGCTGCTCAGGAGAAGATGAAGACTTGGTATGATAAGAAGTCCAGGTTACGCCACTTTCAGCCAGGAGATCAGGTTTTGATTCTGCTACCAGTTCATGGGCAACCTCTTCAAGCCAAGTTTAGTGGCCCTTATTTCGTGGAGAAGAAACTCAGTGATGTCAACTATGTCATCGCCACACCAGATCGTAGAAAGAGCAAGCAACTATGTCACATCAACATGCTAAAGTTATATCACAGGCGGGACGAAAATAATCCAGTCTGCACTGTAGCTGTTCCACCCGAGTCTACAAGTGAAGTTCTCCCATGCAGCATGAGCCTGAGTGATAGTTTGGGGAAGAATCCTGATATCATGAATGATCTCCAGACTAAGCTTTCTCATCTACCTCCTAAGGAAAGGCAGGAGTTTTCGGCATTACTGCAGGAGTACCCGCAAGTGTTCCGTGCTACTCCAGGAAGAACCACTGTGTTGATGCATGATGTCGATGTTGGAGACGCAAAGCCAATTAAATTGCCTCCTTACCGTGTGAACCCAGTGAAAGTTCTTCTCATCCAGAAGGAGCTTGGCTACCTGTTGGACCACAAGATGATTGAGCCCTGTCAGAGCGAGTGGAGTTCTCCTGTCACTCTGGTCCCTAAGCCAGGTGGGTCACAGAGGCTTTGCATTGACTACAGACGTGTTAATCAGATAACTAAAACAGACACTTACCCTCTCCCTCGTGTGGAAGATTGCATAGACAAGATCGGAAAGGCTAGGTACATAAGTAAGTTTGATTTGTTAAAGGGATACTGGCAAGTACCTATGACTGAACGTGCTAGGGAGATCTCATGTTTTGTAACATTAGGAAAGACATTTGCATGTTCTGTAATGCCATGTACATATTGTTTTAGAGTAATAAGAAATTTCCTTTGTAAATTTCTTTTTTCTTTGTGGGGAGGTGTTACATAGCCTATGATTTCATCATCCTTTGTGTAATTTTAACGCACAGTATGCTGCATGTTTGATCACGAGCGTGTTCTGCCTCAGTCCCCCCCTTCTACCGTTATAGTAGAGTAAGTCGTTCTCTCTGTTGTCCAGAGCGGGATTGTGAACTCTATGTCCCCATGGCTTTCATTTGCGCGTCCTCTTACAAGTTGTATCAGGCTCTGCTGGCCCCTATATAATGAGCTCAGTCTCTGCATCATTGCCACTTAGATCTGCTCCTCACTTTGTTCACATCTCTGTCCTCCCCTATACAGATATTATTATTGTGAGTGCTCAAGAAATCTCCAACCATCTAGCAGCTGTGTGTAATTTGAGTATTACTGTTATTGCATTTTTTCTTGTACTGTATAGCATAAGTTTAATTTGTGGGCTTAGTGAAGTTTTTGTAATTCATGTATGGATCTTTATGTCAGTCATTTTTGATAATAGTTTGTATCTGTAATAATTTATCTGGCATTCACTGAGTATTATCTGGTATCTCATTTTATCAGGGCTGACTTAGATAAATTTACTCTTGCTAACTTCGTGTTAATAGAGGCTATTGCAGTTAACCATATATTTAACCTGTTTATTTGCCATTACATTATCCTTATGAGTTCTGAATGTTTTGTTGTTAGTTTGTGCATTAAACTTTAACTTGTAATTTTACCTAACTCTTTTGTTTTGAACCTGGAACTTTACGGGACAGTAGTGACTCTTCGTATTCTCACTTAAAGTGTACATTATCTTTCTCTGTTCCGTAACAATATATATATATACAGTATATATATATATATATATACAGATATGTCCCGTTATACAACCACTCGATATACAAGAAACTGATGATACAACCTGGGTAAATTAGGGACTGTTTTCAATATACAATATCGATGATCCAATGATACGACATTCAGTCTGGGGCAAAGTGTGAGGATTCTAACTTGGTCATCCTAACAAACACAATCGCCGCCATTTTCTCTCAACCTTGGAGAGAAATAGCGGGACTGCTCAGCTGCAGCGTTGCCAGACATGCGATAATTATCGCAAAAAGCGATAAATAAAACGGGGATTGCAAAATTAGCAAGTCTACTGTAAGATTAGTACAACAGTAGGATTTAGTAACTTTTACGATAACCAGTATTATAATCTGGTGGTGAAGTGGGCAGTGAGAAAGCTTGGCTTGGAGGAGTGGCTGGTTAGGGTGGTTATGGCTATGTATGTGGGTGCTCACACCCAGGTAAGAGTGAATGGAGATTTGAGTGATGAGTTTTCCGTGAATGTTGGTGTGCATCAGGGGTCAGTTTTGAGTCCCATGTTGTTTATCATGGTACTTGAAACCCTCTCACGTGACTTTAGAAACGGACTCCCGTGGGAGATTTTTTTTTTTTTTTTTTTTTTTTTTTTTTTTGAGGAAGAAGGAACCAAAGGCAATGAGCCCGCAAAACTGTTCCTTCCAAGAGAAAAACAAAATACAAGAGAGAGCCAAATTCAAGATCCATTCATTTCGAGATGCCTGGACACACTGCGTTTGAGAGACTGGAGATCATAGGAAGCAGGAAATACAGACAGAGGGAGACAGTTCCAGAGTGACCTGTTGCATAAATGAAGGACTGGGAGTAACGGTTAACTCTTGCATTAGAGAGTTGGACAGAAAAGGGGTGAGTGTTTGCCGTTAGACGGGTGCTATGCGCCCGTCGTAGAAGTGGAGGAATGCATGCAGACAGTTCAGAGGAACAGTGACCATTGAAGTAGCAATAGAAAAGAGATAAAGATGCAACATTGCAGCGAAGAGACAGAGGTTGAAGGGAGTCAGTAAGAGGGGGAGAGTTAATGAGACAAAAAGCCTTTGACTCCACCCTATTGAGAAGAGCTGTATGTGGGGAGCCTCGCCACACATGAGAGTTGTACTCCACACAGGGGCGGATAAAACCCCTGCATAGAGTCAGCAACTGTGCAGGGGCAAAGAAGGAATGGAGTCGGCTTAGCACACCCAATCGCTTGGAAGCAGATTTTACAAGAGATGTAATATGATCTTTCCAAGACAAGTCCCGAGCAAATGAAACCCCAAGCATTGTTAGGCGGGGTATGGTGCAATTTCTACCCCCATCGTTAAGCCGGGGTGTCGCATCTAGGGGTATCGTATTTCAAGGTATTACTGTATATATATATATATATATATAAATATAAATATATACCATATATATATATATATATACCGTATATATATACAGTATATATATATATATATATATATATATATATATATGTATGTACAGTAAAACCTCACTATAACAAGCTAATTGAGGCCCAAGCCTTTCCGAAAAAAGCGAAATTCCAATAAAAGCGACATCTGGACTTCGCCCTGCAAATCCGGACATTTTCTGATACAATATATCAGACGTTAGTCTGAATCGCACCAACTGTTTTTAAACTGTTTTCACAACCTTTGCAATACTGTTCTGTATTATACATTCACTACAATATTCAATCAATCAATCAATAAATTTCCAGACGCCATAATCCTGTAAGGGGTGGCCATTGACTCTGAATTATTTGTTTTACGGGGAGGGGCATTAACCCTCCACCAGCCCACTTGTTGACACGTAGGGAGCATGTATGGTTTGGTTATATGGTTACCACCCAGTGTTGTAAATGGTTAAATGGTATAATATATACAGTATAATAATACTGTACTGTACACTGATAAACTATCTATCTATCTGTTGCCAGATGCCATAATCCCATAAGGGGTGGCCATTTGACTTTGAGTTATTTGTTTTACGGGGAGGGGCACTAACCCTCCACCAACCCACTTGTTGACATGTAGGGAGCATATATGCTTTGGTTAGTCCTATATGGTTACCACCCAGCATTGTAAATGGTTTCTTGGCTTACAGGAAACCATTTGGCTTGTCACTCAATGTAAAGCCACCTGTAAAGGAAAGAAAAGCATTAAGAAGTGACAGGATAGATGGGAAAAATAGGAAGAGAGGAGGACAGGCTTAGAAAAAGAATGATAAAGGCTAAGGAAGAAGTAGGCAGCACTACATCAAGTGAGTGGATGATGGTCGCCACCACCTACCACTAACTCATGTTTTTTATTTACCTTATTGTGGTGAACGTAACTGAAGAGGTCAGGCAGTCCAGACCACTTCTGGCTTTATTGGAATTTTTCCGTTATACAGTGTAGGAACTTAGTCCAGTAACTGCTTGATTCTGATAAAAGCAAATTCAGGTACAGGTATGCCCTGGTTTAACGATGCAATTGGTTAGGTAAAAACCCATAATTAGGCTAGGTATTGTATATTAGGGTAGATTTAACATGTAAAGTAATGGGATGCGTTTTTCAGCCTTGGGTTTCCTCCCCAACCTAGTCCAAAACCCACCCATATGAGCTGAAAAAACTAGTTTAAACCCAATCTAAGTGGCCTAACAGCTGTAAAAAAAGCTAACCTAAGCCAAACACTGTAAATAACTCACTAAAACCAACTAAAATCTGAAAATCATCAAATGTAAGTCTGGAAGAAATCAAGTTTAGTAAACTGTACCCCAAAATGACAGTGTTCAACCCAGCTATGGCTAAACACATTAAGTCTAAAAACAGTTTATAAATCAACCTAAACACAATTTTAGTCTAAAATATCATCAAAATCGTTTTTTTTTTTTTTAATCAGAACCCATCATTAAACTGAGGTTTGGCCATTGTTAGGCGGGGTATGGTGATATTTCTGTCCCCATTGTTAAGCCGAGGTATTGCATCTAGGGGTATCGTTTATCGAGATATACCTGTACAGTATATTGAAGTTCGTTATATCGAGGTTTTACCGTTTAGCCTGTACAGCATAGCAGTACTTTCACCTGAATGTAGGGGAAATGAAATATGTACAGTATATATGAGATACCTGTAACAGGTCTTTTCATAGTGATACCCGGTACTGCATTTTTATTTATGTGACCTGTTTGCCAATTTTTTTAAAAGACTGATTCATATTTATTGATTCAAATTTAAAGATACCCAGTGCCATATGGTATGGGTGTCCTGTTGAGTTGGAAAATCAGGTAGGCTATCATTTAAAAATGCTCTCTCTCTCTCTCTCTCTCTCTCTCTCTCTCTCTCTCTCTCTCTCTCTCTCTCTTGGATGAACCAAATGACTTTGGACCACTCATCAGACAGAATCACCCTGTTGATATTAGTTACCAATATTTATTATAAGAACCACATTTAATTGAAGGTTTATTGCAGTACAGTGCAATTGCCCAATTCCACATGTTCATATGTAATCAAGGTTACCGTATTTCATATATACATTATCTGAGAGCAGTGGGGCAGAGGAGAATGAAAGCCCTACCGAGTGTGAACAGTTTGTCTTTCATCTCATTTGATAGGAGGTTCGAGGATGTTTGTAACATTTGTGGTTGCCATATTCCTACATTAGTACAAAAAGAGGTTCCAGATCCCCACCTCTCTTTTGGTAGTATTCTTTGCGACGGTATGTAATTGATAGGATACTGTGAAATCCCACATACCTCTTCAAGCAGTTGACATAATTCATCCAGCACTGCATAGTGTTTTATTATTGTTATCAGTATTAATATTTATTTAGCTTTAAAGAGACTTGTATATGGTGAGGTTAGATATAACCTTCATTACTCGTTTCAACAAAAGAGGTCCTCGCAAAGTTGAATATAATCACCTGGAAATAGGAACTGTACAAGCAACATTATATTTTCTTTCTTCAGGTGCCCCTACCTACACCGGACAGCTGGGGACACCGAACGACGCTACCACTTAAGATATTACAAAACTGGGATGTGTGTACATGACACCGACTCACGAGGCATGTGTGTCAAAAATGGCCCACATTGTGCCTTTGCTCATGGCCTAGAGGATGTCAGGTGAGGAGTTAAGTCGCGATCAGTCTATCTAAAGCCAATCGTCATAATCCCATAAGGGGTGACCGTTTGTCTTTGGTTTAATTGTACAGGGAGGGGCACAAACCCTCCGCCAACTCCTTTGTTGACACGTTGGGAACATGTATGGGTTGGCTATATGGTTACCACCCAGCATTGTAAATGGTTTCCTGGCTTACAGGAAAACATTAGGCCGGTCACCCTGTAAAGCCACCTGAAGAGGAAAGAAGAGTAATAAAGGGTGAGAGGAAAGATGGGAGAAATAGGAAGAGAGGGCAGATACAGAAAAAGAGTGATAAAGATGAAGAAAGAAGTGGGCAGCAGTACATCAAGTGAATGAATGATGGTCGCCACCACCTACCACCAGGGAGTTTGGCACGGTGATATTATGGTTTGAATTTAGCTACTATGTACACTCAGCCAAAATAGTATTGCACCCCGGTGGTTCAGTGCATGTGAAAATGAGTGAGTTTTGCAGACATATATGAATCTAATAACCTGGTGCTTCAAACAATGTAGCACCAAATATACGAACTGTTATACCATTTTTAGTCAAATAAATAATAAGAACAATAGTTGCACTTACAGTCAGAGGGTGGCCCATATATCACCATACTTCATCCATGTTTCATAATGATAAATGCAGTAGAGGACTGATACTTTTTTGGTTGAGTGTACATACACTAGTTACTTACCATAGACGTTAACCTGTTGAGTGCAGGGCACAGCTCAGGCACCAACAAACCTGCATGTCAAACTTTCACATTCCACTATTAAGTGCTCTTTATAGCACTAGCCTTGCTTGGGGTGTTATCATTCTCAAGGTACTGGAACTATTACAGTACTTATATACTGTACTACCTGAATTTCATTGAGCTTAGGAAAGCACCCTACTGTAGTGGTGAAGATATTTAAGTAAGGTTTTATTTAACCCCTTCACTTTGAAGAGCCTCCAGTGATGAATACTCATGAACATTACATCCATCCATCCATCCATCCATCCATCATCCAATCCTCCATTGCCCCATGAGAAACGTAGGAGCCCGGGGCTAGGCAGTTGGTCCCGACATTTAAGATGAAAGTGATGGACATTATAAGAACTCGTTTATTTATGGACATTACAAGAACTCATTTATTCATGCATCAACTAATCAAGTGTTGCCCCATGAGGAGCATAGGAATGGAATTATGAAAGACACCTTCAGTGTACTCTGGTTGAATGGACTGATATGAAACATATTGACTATCTGGATCCCAGTACAGTACCGATAGGTCTTTAAATTTTTATTGCAACCTCCAGATGAGTTATCCAGCTTAAGAGAGCACCCAAGTAGTGAAGGGGTTAATGAAGACTGTATAGAACTCTTCCTGCTCAAAATATCCATATAAAATCATCATAGAATACCAAGAATGAAGAAACATTGTCACATTGAAGGGTTTTACTGCAATGATTTTGCTACATGCTCTGATATCCATGCCTGTGGGATAGGGCCATTTCATTGAGTGCCAGGTCAGAGATGCGACATCCATACATGCATGATGTAACCATTTCTGTCATGCTTGCAGCACAAGCATCATGTGATGAGATCGCTAGGTCCCAACATTAGTTCTGGTACCAGTACAAAAAGGGGGTTTCGTGTCCTCCACTTCTGTTCAGTTTAATTATTTCTTACTTTGAGGAGGGAATACTTGGGTACTGTTGCATCTCCCCTTACCAGCATCAGATAATGATTTTAATTTCATTTATATAATATATTTGTGTGTTTGTGTGCAGACCTCCAGTTTATGACCTGCGAGAACTGCAGGTGTTAGAAATGATGGAGCATGAGGGTGTCAACGGTAGTGGACCCAACAACTTGGACAAGGAGCGCAACATGGTCAATGATGACCCTAAATGGCAAGGTATGACACTAAAGCTTTGTTTGGCCACCATTAAGCTTAGGTTGGGATCCCAGAGGCACTAATGTACAGTATGCCACATTTGAACTTAGGACAGCATGAGTCTGAAGTGGAAGTTAAACTACACTTTCCAGCCTTCGTGCATCACCATTACCTGTCCAGTTCAGATATTAACTGACAGTCCAGTTCATTGATGTTATTACACCACTTAACATATACAGTCACGACTTGGTTTGCGATGGGGTCTTGCCATGTGAAAATGTATAGCATACCAGTTTATTGTGTGTTGATGTTGATTTGACATGGGTTCAGTGGGAGTGCATTATTATGTTTTAAGCTTGCCCTCAGCATCCTTCATAGCACCATGGTTTCCAGTAGGGGTAGCATCCATGCCCAACAATTTCTAAGTCACAAGTTTAAGTATTTAACACAGAAAGTTATCATTCCTCATAATATCACACACTGCACTATTCATTGTGCACTTGCACTGTTATTTGATGCTAGCAAGTGTTTCAGTGGCCTTGCATGCCCAGAACAGAATGAAAAGGAGATGGTCACAACGAATGTAAACACTGAGTGGTCATCTTGGCTCAAACTTCTGACTGTTAACTTTCGTGGGAGGGACTGCATACACAAGGGGTTGTCATACATGGCCACCATAATTATTGTACAGTATAAGTGAATTTTACAGGCATTAACCCAGACTTGGGTATAACACTTGCTTCATTATTCTGTCAGTTTAACACATACCAAACTAATCCCCAAAATGATGTTGGAGGTGGAGAGGCGGCCTGCAGTCCTAATGAACCTGGGTTTGAACCCCGGCTGGGGCAGGGAACAATTAAAGGATTTGAATTTCATAAAAGCAGACTTTACTGATCCACCAGAAGATGCACCAACATGTTGTAAAAATACCCCAACTAATACCAATACACCAGTCCTGTTTGAGACAGCTCTAGCATATATTCAATATGGATGGTGGGTGTAAATGCCCATGTGGTGACATGTGAAGGTGTTTGGAATATAGGAAAACTACTGGGCCTTGAGAATATGCTGTGAAGCCTATGACCAGAGTTGGACACATAGAAAAACAATAAAATGTATATCAAGTCATGACTGTATATAAAGGTTTTCTCGTATGCCAATTGCCAGACCTACACATTGATGCCATCCTGGGTTAAAAAGTGGTAGACAAAACATTATAATCAGCAAAAAAGTATTGTTACAGCTACTGTTGTGTGATAAAATTGGAAAACTGTGCTGTGTGAAGTATTTCAGTACCTATTACCTCTTGTCTCATTTCAGAAAGAAAATACAAGTAGTAATCCATGTTCATATTATTTTTATTTTTTACCCTCATACCTTGTCAGGCATATAAAAAAACTGTATTGGGTAAATACAAATGTGCAGTATATGTTTCTCTTTTCTGATGACCTGAGCATTGAAACAGTGTTTTTTTTTCTTCTCTCTTTTTGATTGAATGTTTGACAGTTGCACCGTACAGTAAGTTCCTCATAGTACATGTATTAGTTGACACTCATTTCAGAGTAAAATGATTAAGTTTGGTATTGGGAATACTTTAAATAGCTATAACATGTTTTTCATTATTGAATGTGTGAGATGTGTGGTTGAAGTACTAAGGCTGGATGAATTGACATGTAGTTTGTTATGTGTTTGCTTAGTACTTATTGTTGCAGAAATCTATGTATCCTTACCTTTGTTTCACTGGTAAAGTAACTTCTCATTCAGAGGTTAGGTACCGGTATAAATTGACACTACAGTTTTGCAGTTTTAGGTATGATTTTGTTTATACCCTTGTACATCTTATATATTTTACTTTAGAACAATTTTTCATGGTTTAAAGCAGTAGTAGTGGTGGTAGTAGTAGTAGTAGTTCTGTAGGCAGTCTGACCGAACAGCCCCGAGTCCCTAAGGAAGGCCATGGCTGAGACCAGGCTTTTCCACAGAGCTCTCAAGGAGTGTATGTTGTGATACTAGTGCTGGCATTTGTGTGCAATGCAGTCTTCCATAATGTGCGTAATAGTATGAGGTGCTCTGTTGCATCCTGGACAGACATCAGTGACAGAGTCATCCAGCCTCTTCTGGTAACTCAAGAAGGCTGGATGATGCCCTCAACTCAGCCACAATAATTGAAAACTGCTTTAAGCTAGGCTTAGATGTGGTTTAAAGCAGTTTTCGCTTATTGTGGCAGTTTCTAGATTGATATCTAGGTATCCTGCAGAATTACTGGTAATTAATGTACAGTAATACAGTCGACCCTCTGTCTTCGCAGGGGTTAAGGGCCTGAGACCCCCGCGAAGATCGAAAATCCGTGTAAAATTGGTGCCCCCCTAAAAACACCCCTAGCCCCCCATTTCCTTCTTTAATGAAAGAAAACCCCTGTGTACATATCAATAAACACTTATTTTATAATTACTGTAAAGTAAAAAAAAAAATAGTTTAATTGCATAGGTGGATGGCTGCTCACACTGCTCATCACAGCTACACTGTCACCCTCCACCACCGTTACCAGGATTTTCCCTCCCGTAACTTGTCCAGCAATTCTACCTTCTCCAGCAGGGTCATTACCTTCTTCTGGCACTTTGGGGTGCCTTCAGGAGATGTCTTAGCTGCTCTCTTAGGGCCCATGGTAGATAAAATGATGGTGTCACGGAGAGATCAGCGAGTACAAGCACACACATGCGTGGTCACAGTGAGAATGGGTTTCGGGACAATTCGCCGTCAGGTCAATTCGCAGTCACAACAATAACAAGATAATTCGCTGTCACGAGTTTTAAAAGTGGTGGTGGTTTATTGTTTTTATAATAAATGTAGTGACATCTGTTGAGGCTCAGCCATATCTTTCCCCACGGTTTGCGTCCACTATGGCCGATCAGAATAACATGTTGGATATTGTCATTTGAGATGAGTATATACTTGTACTTCTTCAGAGTCATTTTAAAATATACCCAGGATGTTGTAGTACCAATGAAAATTAATGAAGACAGCTACGGATGATGCTAGAATATAATTCAAAGTCAACTACAACGAAGTTGAAACAGGTTAATTATTGGCTAAAAGTGCAACTTATAAATGATATCCAAAGCCTACACTATTGAATGAACATAGACTTTGATAGATCCCCCTGAAAATTGGTTATTAAAGTATTAATTATTCAAAAATAAGTATATTTATAGAATGACGGGGAATCGTCCAGGGTGCGAATTGTCCTGAAGGGGAATTGTCCATGTTTTAACGGCGAATTATCTCGGAACCTGAGAATGACAGAGCCTACCGCGAGAGATTCAAAACAATGCGGGGGTGGCGAGGGTGGCGCTGTGGGCAGTATGCAGCGTGTGGCGCACAATTTGAATATGTTTCCATTTTTCTCTGGACTTCAAAAAAGGTGATTTGGTTTCCCTGGTGACAAACCGCAAACTGAGGAACCGCGAGGACAGAGGGTCGACTGTATTTATAACACCTAGATGGTAAAGTGGTCTAAAGCATCTGTTGAGGTGGGGGTCATATACCACATGTGCTAGTTCAAATCTCTAATATGCTGTTGGAGGTTTTTAATCTATTAATGCCACCCAAGGCATAGGCTGGCCATCTGGCCTTGAATGTTTTAGATTGTTGTATTAGTAATTTCTGAACCTTGTGGTGATGAATGAACTATTTTGATTTTTCTGTACCATTGCTGACTACACTCCAGTCAGATTCAGGTTGATCCCAACTAATAGTCACTCATATTCCGTAAATGATCGTCAAAAATTGGGTGCCTTTTTTGCAAGGGGTAATATGGAAGTTACTGTTCTTATATTTTTATCATTCAGACAGTTGAGAAATGTATAATTACAATATCATTTCTTCTCCTCCCAGATACTAGTTATGTTTTAGCAAATTACAAGACTGAGCAGTGTAAACGACCGCCTCGGTTGTGTCGACAAGGTTATGCCTGTCCTCAATACCACAATTCTAGAGATCGCAGGAGATCGCCCAAAAAATGTAAATATAGGTGAGTACCACTTCTGAATTAATTAAACCTATCATTGTGATCGGTGCATTGTGTATTTTGGGCAAGCTAATGCCTGAAGATTTAGCTCAGTTGAGAGATATCTTAGCTGTATGAAAAAAAATGTACATTACCGTATAGAGTCACAAGTTACCCTTTCTTTGCTGTTAGTAGTTGGTATACTTCAGAATGTTATTTGGGCTAACATCAGAGAATTATGTTCATTGGAGATACATTGTAATAGTCAAAGTATTAAAGTGATGGCATGAACTTCTCAGAATTAAGAGCCTGATTTTTCATAGTATTCTGTCCGTCAAATGCAGTTGATTTTTTTTTTCCCCAATAATTTACACTTTGATATAAGTCAACCAGTGTTCATATCAACAGCAATGTAAACTGTGAATATCATTCCATCTCTCCATCCTCTTTTGGAAGTAGAGTTGCCAAACCAGATTCACAGAGGTAGCAAAATGTGCAACCATGGGTTAGAAAGACATTACAGTAATCCCTCTAATATCCGAACGCCCAATATCCGAACATCCCCACTAACCGGACATAATCCTCCTGGGATCCAATATTCCCAAAATGGGCCAAAAACCGCAAAAAATTCGAAAAAAATCTGACTTTTTTCCCTCCCATAATTTGAAATTCCCGCCTGGCGCCAAACAGCTGTTACACCATGGTCCCTTCACCCCTTCCTTCCTCCCCCTCCCCCCTCCCCTGTCAGGTTGCCATTTGGTATTTTTCATTACCAAGTGTGGGCCAATTTGGTAATGAAAAATTCGTTTGGTAATGAATTAGAATAATGCATTACCAAATGGATTTTTCACATGTATGAGGATACACAGGATGGAGATGGTGGATTGTTTGCTCTCTCTGATTAATCTGCTACCCTACATAGTGTGAAAATAATCAACATGGTGTTAGTTATAAGGAGAGTGATTACATGTATTTCCACTTGTATATATAATTAGTGAAGAATATATGCTAGCTTTACGAATTTGGTAATGAAAAGTTATATTTGACAATGAAAGTTGAGGAGATTGGTAATGTGGCTGTTGCGATCTGGCAACTCTGTTACCCCACCAACATCAACAGTCACAGCTTAACTCCGATGGAGAGCAGATACTCATAACAGTGCAAGCCACAGTTGCTTGTTTTTTGTGAATAAACAGTGAATAAACTGCAATACCTTGCCACTAGAACACATGGGAATTTACAGTGTTGTGCAGTGTTAAGAAATTAGAATTTAGAGTGCAGAGGATTAACTGTGGACTGCAAACTGGCGGTTCAAACCAGTCCAAGAGCAAGGGACTTGTAAGTACCCAGAATGTTTAATATTGTATAAACTCACCTCTAAAACCTCATTTTATGGTTCTTTTGCATTTATTTCAGTCTTTTATGTCCCTTATTGGTGTGATTTGGGTCTTAAATAGGTGCAATGCATGTCCAGAGGGAGTTGTATAGGTGTTTTTCAGAGTCAGGGTCCATAAGTACAAGTCCAAAAGCTGGGGCCCAATATCCGGACAGGACCACTATCCGGACCTGCCTATGGCTCTATTGATCCGGATATTGGAGGGGTTACTGTATAGGCAAAAATATAGAGGAAATCACAAAGAAGTAAATTAACCCTATCCCGTAAAAGGAGGAGCATAAATTCTGGCTGTGTGCAAAACTCTTGCATGAGAGCTTTCAGAACAGTCGCATAGAGATATTTTACTTCTAACACTCACAGGAAAGTTACTCTTCATCATAGAAAGGCCACTTTGGTCTCATTTTGAAGATGAAGAGTTTTGATCTGTCGTACATTGTCCAAAAGACAATGTACACAAAATAAAATGCAAAAAAAGTGAGTAAAAGTTAGCTGACATGCCAAAGTTTTACATTGTCCCAAAAAAATTATTCAAGAAGTAATAATATTTTTTTGCTTCAATATGCAACAGAATAAATTTCATTTCTGATAAATGCATTATTTGTTGTATTTTCTTAACTAATATCACCGCATATATACTGTACGTGAGAAAAAGGAGCATAAGTGTTTGGCAGGAGGTCAAGAGGCTCATGTTGAAGCTGAATAGTTGCACTTTATCGTAGCGTATATAAAACGTGAAAAATAACGTGTCACACTCACCGGTAAATCCTGATCTTCGGATGATAGCTTTGGCTGTCATCTGAACATTTGAGCCTTAGAAGCCGATGACAACCAAATCCGTCAGCGGTACGCGAAAGGGTTTATTCTTCTTATCTTTAATATCTGTGATTTATTCAGTTTTGATATTGTGCTTTTTTATGTAAGTAGGGGGGTTTGTCAAGAATACTCCCCCAGTATCCCTGCTTGTCGTAAAAGGCGACTAAAAGGGTTGGCGGAGGGTTAGTGCCCCTCCCCGGAAAACAACTAACTAAAAAAAAAAACAATAAGCCTCGGACAAGGACTGACCAAACGTTGACGACCAAGGACCGGACAAAGGACATTGCAATTGGAACGTGGAATGTAAGGGGAGCAAATGATGAGGTGAAAGAGAGAGAGATTGTCCAGGTGCTTGAGGATGCGAAAGTGGATGTATGTGGAATAACTGAAACAAAATGGAGAGGAGAAAGTGTGAGAGAATGGGAGTATGGATGGGGTATATGTGCAGGAGTAGGTGAGAATGAGAGGGCAAAGGAAGGAGTATGTATAGTTGTGAGTAAAAGATGGAAGAGGAGCATAAGACAGTATGGATCAGTTGGATCAAGGATTGTGTGGGTAAAGTTGAAAGTTGGAATACAAATGTGGGCGATTGTGTGCGTGTATGCGCCAATGCAAGATCGTGCTAGAAGAGTGAGAGAAGAGTTCTGGACAAATGTAGAAGTGTGCATGGAAAAGTTTGGAAGGAATGATAAAGTGTTTTTGATTGGTGATATGAATGGTAAAGTTGGGAATGTGAAGGTGGATGGAATAGTTGGTGAGTGGGGTGTGCCTGCTGAGATAGATGAGAATGGGAGTGCGTTAGTGGACATTTGTGCTGGGGGGGGGGGTTGGTGATAGCCAATACCCTCTTCAGGCATAAAATGATCCACAGGTATACATGGCGAGTGATGAGAAGGGTGGGTGGTGAATTGAGTGAAAGGAAGGCAATGATTGATTATGTGTGTGTGGATGAAAGGATGCGAAGATGTATATTGGATGCAAGAGTTTATAGAGGTTGGGGGAGTGGACTTTCTGACCACTACTTGGTGGTGGCCAGAGTTAAAGTTCAAGTAAGATGGAGGAATAGAAGAAGGGAAAGACGAGAGGAAGGAGTAGTTGCAAGGAGAGTGGAAAGGTTACAAGAGAATGAGAAAAAGGCAGAGTATAAGAGAGAAGTGGAGGAACGATTGGGCAAATATGAGTTGGAGCAGATGGGGGACGTGGAAGGTGTGTGTAGAATATTTACAGAAGAAATATGTGCAGTATGTGATGTGGTGTGTGGAAGGAAGAGAAGACGGAGGGGGGTGCAAGGAACAGCGTGGTGGACTGAAGAGGTGAAACGGGCTGTGGCACAAAAGAAGAAAGCATACAATGAATGGATGAGAAATAGGGGCGTGGAAGAAGTTGAGAGGCGGAAGAGAGAGTTATATGTAGAAAGAAAGAGAGAGGTGAAAAGATTAGTAAGAGAGAGTAAGAAGAGAGTGGATGAGGAATTTGGAAGGAATTTGAGTGTAAAGTGGAGGGACTGTAAGAAAATGTTCTGGAAAGAGGTGAAAAGAGTAAGACAGGGTGGAAGTGGAGTTAGCAGGGGAGTGAAAGATAAAAATGGTAGATTACTAGTGGAGAAGGGAGAAAAAGTGAGCAGATGGAGAGAACACTTTAAGGAATTGTTGAACGTGGAGGATGGAAGTAATGCGAGTATAAGTGGCTGGGGAATGGCTGGAAGAAGGAGGGAGGTGAGAAGACAGGAAGAAATCAGTAGGATAGAAGTTGTGGAAGCAATGAAGAAAGTTAAATCAGGGAAAGCCCCAGGAATTGATGGAGTGTGTGGTGAAATGCTGAAGCATGGGGGAGAGATAGTTGTAGAATGGATGTGGAAGATGTGCAGATTGGCCTGGGAGGAAGGTAGAGTCCCGGAGGATTGGAAGTCAGGTATAATTATTCCCTTGTACAAAGGAAAAGGGGAAAAAGAAGTGTGTGGTAATCATAGGGGCATTTGTCTTCTTAGTATAATAGGAAAAGTACATGGTAGGATACTTATTGACAGAGTTAGAGAAAGAACAGAGAAATTAGTTGGAGAAGAACAGGGAGGCTTTAGGAAGGGAAGAGGTTGTGTAGATCAGATATTCATTCTCAGATCTTTAGTGGAAAAGTTTCTAGAGAAGGGAAAGAACTTGTATGCAGCTTTCATGGATTTGGAGAAAGCATATGACAGGGTGGATAGACTAGGATTGTGGAATGTGTTAAGAATATATGGAATAGATGGGAAGCTGTTGAATGCTGTGAAGAGTATGTACGATGGTGCGAAGGCTGCAGTGCGTGTGGATGGTGAACTAAGTGAATTTTTCTCTTTGAAAGTTGGGTTGAAACAGGGATGTGTCATGTCTCCATGGTTGTTCAATCTGTACATGGATGGGGTAATAAAAGAGGTACAAGGTAGGGTAGTGGATGTTGGAGTGGCCCTGGTGAGAGAGGATAGTGTTCGGAAACTCCCTGTACTGTTGTTTGCAGGTGATACCGTGTTGTTAAGTGAAGACGAAGGGGAGCTGCAAGGCTTGGTGGATGAGTTTGAGAGAGTGTGTAAGAAACGGAATCTAAAGGTGAATGTAGGGAAGAGTAAAGTGATGGTCTTTGAGAGAGGTGAAGTCAGTGAATGTACAGTGAGGTTGGATGGTGAGGAATTGGAAAATGTGAGTACGTTTAAGTACTTGGGTAGTGTGATGAGTAAGGATGGAGGTTTGGAGGGTGAAGTGCTTGAAAGGGTACAGCAGGGAAGAAAGGTTGCTGGTTCTTTGAAAGCAGTGATAAGAAACAGGGAAGTGAGCATGGAAGTGAAAAAGTTACTACATGACAGTATTGTGATACCAACTCTAACGTACGGAAGTGAAGCTTGGACGTTGTTGGAAGGACACAAGTCAAGAGTGAGAGCCGTGGAAATGAGTTATTTAAGAGGAGCCTGTGGAGTCACATGGAGAGACAGGCTGACGAATGAGGATATAAAGGAGCGTTGTGGATGTGGATGTGATAGGAAGCGTTATGAGGAACACACTGAGGTGGTTTGGCCATGTGGAGAGGATGGAGGGTCAAAGACTGACGAAGAGAGTGTATGTGAGTGAGGTGGAGGGGGAAAGAGGGAGGGGGAGGCCGAGGATGAGATGGAGAGATGGGGTGGAGAGGTATATGAGAGAGGGGTGTGTGAGTTGGGAGCAGGGGAGTGAAGTGGCGGGGGACAGGGCGACTTGGAGGCGATTTGTTTGTGGCCACCCCAAACGGGATTGAGGCGTCTGGCAATAGATAGATAGATAGATTATTTTCCTTTATTTTTGAAGTAGCTTGTTAAGTGCTGAGGAGTGTTTATCACTTTTTCCTGCTTAATTATCATTTTCATCCACATATAGTGTAGATAAACAGAATTCCTTTCTCTTTCCCTCCTTTCCCTTCCCTTACTATGTTATTGCCTGACTTTTTGTCGTTTATAGTCATCACTGGTATTCTTATAGTTTATACTGGTAAGTCAAGTGGTAGGTGGGGGTGCTCGCCATCCACTCAGTGGATGTAGTGCTGCTCTCAGGTGCCTACCCTTTCCTCTCTTCCTTCTTCCTTTCTTTCCTTCCTCTTCTGTCTTTCTTTCCTTCATTCTTTCCTCTTCCTTCTGTCTATAGGTGGGTCTACTCTGAGTGACAAGCCAAGTGGTTTCCTGTACACCAGAAGCCATTTACTATGCTGGGTGGTTACCATATAACCAAATTATGGCACCTGGTGGTTTAGTGGGTACATAAGGCGCTCCAATCTGATTGAGCCGGTGCTTGGTTTATATGCAAGGGGTGGCTGAGGATTATTGCTCACGTTTTGGCAATCAGGGATGAGTGAGGCTGGTCATTCTTAACTTCAATGTCGGGACCAACTTTCCTAGCCCCGAGCTCCTATGCTTCTCATGGGGCAACACTGGATTTGATGATGAATGAATATTATAGTAAATAAACATCTTGTTTCTTCTTTCTTCTTGTGTGTTATCTCCCCTCTAATGCTTTAACTTGTCTTATATTGTACCTTGCTGAACCATAACTCTGATGATCTTTTTCATTTTTTTCAATTACCCTTGAGTATTTTATTTGCATTTACAGACTTTTTGATCTGGAGGAGTTAGATGTAGCCTTTATTAACCTCTTCAATACTACGGTGCCCTCCTAATCTGAGTAAAGTAATTTTGTAGCAGCAAGAAAACAATATGGATGGCATCATATGCAGTAATTGAAGAACATAAGCATCACTCTAATTTTCATGTGATATAGGTCAACAGCATGTCCAAATGTGAAGCATGGGGATGAGTGGGGAGAACCAGGGAACTGTGACAATGGAGATGCCTGCCAATACTGCCACACCCGTACGGAGCAGCAGTTCCACCCAGAGATTTACAAGTCAACCAAGTGCAACGATATCCAGCAGAATGGCTACTGTCCACGGGGAGCCTTCTGTGCCTTTGCCCATCTTGACCGTAAGTCTCTTTGTCAAGCCATTAATGTTTCTTCGCATTTTTTTTTTTGCATGTACTGCCCATTTTGAAACAGAGTTTTTTATGCTTTTATGAGCCATTCTGATGCTTGGAAGGGATGCCCTGCATGTGGTGGTGCCAATATAACTGGGTGGCTCCACTGCTCAGTTATACAAGCGCCTCTTATAATGGAGCACTTTACAGCACATGCTACATATGTGTCTGTTCACGATAACAACAGTGTAGGGAACCTGTGGGACAACCCCATGGGAGAGTTTGCTTGTCTGTAGTTGAAAGGTCTGTTTGGTCAGGTGAA
Organism: Coenobita brevimanus; assembly: GCF_032717465.1. Classification (NCBI taxonomy): domain Eukaryota; kingdom Metazoa; phylum Arthropoda; class Malacostraca; order Decapoda; family Coenobitidae; genus Coenobita; species Coenobita brevimanus. Next base: position 5,936,258 of record NC_137015.1, read on the forward strand.
CCAGGGTTAAGCAATAACAGCATCCTTCTGTGTTCCTCGAAAGGATGATGGTGGACTGCAGCAAAAGGAAAACTTCAGCCTGCAGTCCACCATGTTCATATCCAGATGAGCAGTCACAACAACAACAACATGGGCAATTTTGTTCATTGTATGTCCGTTTTCCATGCTGCATGGTTTCTGTAGCCTTTCAGTCAAGACTCTGACCCTGAGATCCCTTCTAAACCTTTTGATGCAGTTTGTGCGTTTGGTTATTTTCCTGAGTCTAACACCAAAAGATTTTGTTCAACTGAGAATTTGTAGCACCTTGTTGATCAGAGAAGGGGGGTAAGATTTATGGATTTTTATTTTATTTACCATAGTTGTCTCTGGGTTAACTACTGAAATGCTGAAAGCCTCAGGAGATCGGAATGAGTTTAGTTACCAGTTTGGTGAAGATGATTATACCTGGTTGTGTGGTCCCAGATGACTGGCTGAGTGTGATCTTGTAAATGTGTACAAGGGGATGGGTGATGTCCTGGAAATAGGAATTTATGGAGGCATGGAACATTTAGACCAGATAAGGAAGGTAATAGGGAGAGTTTTAGAATGTGTGATTAGAGAAAGAGTGAATATTGATGAGATGCAGTTTGGGTTTATGCCAAGCAAAGATACCACTGACACCTTATTCATTGTTCGGCAACTTCAGGAAAAAATATATAGGAAAGAAAAGGGACCTGTACATTGTTATTGTTGTTTTGGAGAAGGCCTGTGATAAAGTCTCTAGGGAGGTGGTGAAGTGGGCATTGAGAAAGCTTGGGATTGAAGTGTGGCTGGTTAGAGTGGTTATGGCTGTCTACTGTATGCTGGTGCTTGCACCCACTTGAGAGTGAATGGAGATTTGAGTGATGAGTTTTCCGTGTATGTTGGTGTGCATCAGGGGTCAGTCTTGGACCTCTTATTGTTTATTATGGTGCTTGAAGCCCTCTCATGGGACTGAAGAAATGGACTCCTGTGGGAGATGTATGCTGATGATCTGGTGCCGCTCGCAGAAAAGGAAAGGGAGGCAGAGGAAAGATTTAGGAATTGGAGAAATGGCACAGCACACAAGGGCTTCAGAGTTAGTGTGGATAAAACAAAAGTGATGGTATCTAGGGCTGGTGGAGGTACTGTCAGAGAAGAGAGAGAGTAGCCAAGTGCTGTTTGCCAAAGGGTTTGGGATGTTTCATCTTGTGCAGTATTTGTGGTAAATGAGTGCATAAGAGATGCAGTGGTATTAGAGGTAGACTGAGATAAAAGTGATTTTGTGTGTGTAGCTTGTCAGGGAGAGCATGTGAAGATTGTCAGGCATGAAAGAATTGATCTTGCTGGGGAGTCTTTTGAATGTGCAGATCTGTCAACAGTGGTGTTCCTCAGGGCTCTGTCCTATCACCAACTTTCTTCCTTTTATTCATCAATGACCTAAGCTGTACATCTAACCCTCTCCGCTCGTACACTGATGACCCCACCCTTCACCTTTCCATTCAGTTCCCACAACATCCATCTCAGCAGTTACTTCAACAAACAAGGGATGAGGCTATGGCACACCTAATGTCTGACTTGGGTCGTATCTCTGACTGGGGTAAAAATAATCTTGTTTTTTTTAAATACCTCAAAGACAGTTCTTACACCTATGATCCCGACAAAATCTTCCACAGGTGTACCCACTAATGTTTAATAATATTCAGCTTTGTCCTGCATCATCCGTGAACATGCTTAGGGTTTCATTCACTCGGGACTTATCTTGGAAAGATCATATTACATCTTTTGTAAAATCTGCTTCCAAGAGATTAGGTGTGCTAAGCCAACTCCGTTCCTTCTTTACCCCTGCACAATTGTTGACTCTATACATGGGTTTTTATCTTCCCGTGTGTAGAGTACAACTCTCGTTTAGGGAGGCTCCCCACATACAGCTCTTCTCAATAGGGTGGAGTCAAAGGCTTTTCGTCTCATTAACTCTCATCCTCTTACTGGCGTCCTTCAGCCTCCTCGCCACACTGTTGCATCTTTATCTCTTTTCTGTCACTACTTCAATGGTCACTGCTCCTCTGAACTGTCTGCTTGCATTCCTCCACCTCTACGACAGGCACATAGCACCTGTCTAGCAGCAAACTCTCATCCCATTTCTGTCTAACTCTCTAATGCAAGAGGTAATCGTTACTCCCAGTCCTTCATTTATGCAACAGGTCTACTCTGGAACTGTTTCCCTCTCTCTGTATTTCCTGCTAGCTATGATTTCCAGTCCTTCAAACGCAGTGTGTCCAGGCATCTCGAAATGATCGGATCTTGAATTTGGCTCTGTCTCGTATTTTGTTTTTCTCTTGGAAAGAGCAGTTATTATTGCGGGCTCATGGCCTTTGGTTCCTTCTTTTTAACATTAAAAAAAAGGGGGGGGGAGACATGTTATGTGCTGGAGGTAGGGCTAGAATGAGGAACAGTTGGAAAATGTTCAGGGGGCTGTTGCCTTTCCTAATGTTAAGAGGGCTCTCCCTCCATGCTAAGGGATCTTTGTATGTGGCATGAGTTAGGAAAAGAATGTTGTATGGTAGTGAGACCTGGGCAGTAAAGGAAGAGGATATTCCATCCATCCATCAACCTGTCCTACGTCGCCCCATGGGGTGCATAGGAACCCGGGGCAAGGCAAATTGGTCCTGACATTCAGGATGAGAGTGACCAGTTTCACCCATTCCTGAGTGGCATTACGTGAGCAATAAGCCCCAACCACCCCTTAGATATGAACCTACACTGGCTCATTCCTATTGGAGCACTGTAATTACCCAGTAAACCACCAGGTGTCATAATTTGGTTGTTTGGTTATCACCCAGCATAGTAAATGGTCTCCCAGTGTACAGGAAACCATTTAGCTTGTCACCTAGTGTTGAGTCACCCATAGGCAGTTGGAAGAGGAAAGAATGAAGGAAAGAAGGACAGAAGAGGGAGTGTAAAGTCATCCGTAGGCAGAAGAAAGAGGAAAGAATGAAGGAAAGAAAGACAGAAGAGGAAGGAAAGAAGAGAGAAAAGGCAGACACCCCATACAGCACTACATCAAGTGAGTGGATGGTGAGTGCCCCAACCTACTGTTCAAGAGGATACTTATAGGCTGGGGAATGAGCAGTGGAAATGAGTTTTTTGAGAGGAGACTGTGGAGTCACATGGAGAGACAGGCTGACAAATGAGGATATAAAAGAGCATTGTGGTGTAGATGTGGATGTGATAGGAAGTGTTAGGAGGAATACACTGAGGTGGTTTGGCCATGTGGAGAGGATGAAGGGTGAAAGACTGACGAAGAGAGTGTATGTGAGTGAGGTGGAGGGGGGGAGAGGGAGGGGGAGGCCAAGGATGAGCTGGAGGGATGGGGTGGAGAGGTACAGTATATGAGAGAGGGGTGTGTGAATTGGGAGCAGGGCAGTGAAATGGTGGGGGGACAGGACGACGTGGAGGCGATTTGTTTGTGGCCACCCCGAACGGGATTGAGGTGTCTGGCAATAGATAGATAGATAGAACTTAAGAAATGAAAATGATTAGGTGGATGTGTAGTGCATCCTTGAATGCAAGGCATGAAGGGGGTTAGGTTTATGATGGAAGAGTTGAGTGGAAGGAGGGGACTGATGAGGGGGAAGTAGATTGAAATGGTTTGGGCACGTGAAAAGGCTGGGGGATGACAACTGGGTGCAGAAAGTGAGAAGTGTGAATGTTGGGGATGGGTTTGCAAGAGGCAGACCAAAAAAAAACCTCGGATGAGGTCGTAAATTGTGACTTCAGGGATAAGGGACTGAATAGGAGGGCTGCCAGAGATCAAGTAGCATGGAGAGCTGCAATTAGGTGACCAAGGCTGATGTATGCAAGCATGTTGGAGCCCTTATAAAAGAAACAAAACTATTTATTTAGTTATTTATTTTCCATCCATCCATCATCCAATCCTACATTGCCCCATGAGGAGCATAGGAGCCTGGGGCTAGGCACTTGGTCCCGACATTTACAATGAGAGTGACCAGCCTCACTCATCCCTGAGTGGCATTACATGACCAATCAACCCCAACCATCCCTTGGATATAAACCTTCACTGGCTCAATCTGATTGGAGTGCAATAATTACCCACTAAACCACCAGGTGCCAAAATTTGGTTATATGGTTACCACCCAGCGTAGTAAATGGTTTCCTGGTGTTCAGGAAACCATTCGGCATGTCACTCAGTGTAGAGTCACCCACAGGCAGAAGGAAGAGGAAAGAATGAAGGAAAGAAAGACAGAAGAGGGAGTGTAAAGTCACCCATAGGCAGAAGGACGAGGAAAGAATGAAGGAAAGAAAAACAGAAGAGGATGGAAGGAATGAAGGATGGAGGAGAAGAAAGGGCAGACACCCGACAGCAGCACTACATCGAGTGAGTGGATGGTGAGCGCCCCCACCTACCACTATTTTATTCTGTTATTATTTTTCCAGAGGGTCTTGGAACCCATACCATGGGATTTTAAGGGATAACGTGTAGTGTACTTAAATGTTTTAACGCATACTCACGAAAGGCCACCTATGGCAGCCTAGACAAACTGTTGAGGGGTAACTATGGTAATTTTAATTTTAAAAAATAAATAAATAAATAAAAATGGAACTTGGAATCCAAAAAAGTGTATACAATGTCAGGGGCCCTAGGGAGTGTTCCTGCAAAGTTTCATTGAAATTGGTCCATGCATAAGTAGCTGGATAAACCCTTCTACAGCAGACACTGGTCTGTTATTATATAGATACAGTATTTGATAATTTAGGTGTACTCCTAATATTTTACTAATTCGTGCCTGGCCTTCAGTGACATTGTTCCCCAAAGAGTTGGGGTTTGAGCTGAGTGGTATAAATTGAATCTAAATTATAAAGAATATATGGCTCAAAAATAAACTGTATTGATGAAGGTGTGGTTGTTTGTCTTTTGCCTTCAGAGGAGATGACACAGGTGAGAGAGACTGCAGCGAGCGAGAACTGCTCTGGGACAAGTCTGGCAGACATCTTACAGTCAGCACTCCCAGTAGACACCCCAACATCCTCCACCTCAGTCACAAACACCGCCTCCATCAGCACCAAGGCCAACAATGTGAGCACTTTCCAGTCGGGCAGAGTTTATCAGTTTTAATTCAGACAAGTACAGTTGTTCTTTCCATGAAAGTGTTAAAAAGAAAATAATAATATCCTCATAGTAGAGTGAGTGAGAAAAAAAAAATCTTAATTTGTTGAATCAGTAGTGTGCTGTATTCTGTAGTTTACTTTTCAATTTATTGTAACTGAAAACGAAGCACTTCATTGAGTGTTGATTAATCATTCAGAGTAATAGTTTATTCATTTATTCATCATCTAATCCATTGTTGCCCCATGAGGAGCTTAGGAGCCCAAGGCTAGGCAAGTTGGTCCTGACATTTAAGGTAAGAGTAACCAGTCTCTCAACCCTGAGTGGCATTACTTGAGCAATAAACCCCAACCATTTCTTGGATATTAACCTGCACTAACTCAATCCAAATGGAGAGCCTTAATTGCCAACTAAACCACCAGGTGCCATAATTTGGTTATATGGTTACCACCCAGCATAGTAAATGGCTTCCTGGTGAACAGGAAACCATTTGGCTTGACACTTAGTATGGAGTCACCCAGAGACAGAAGGAAGAGGAAGAATGAAGGAAAGAAAGACAGAAGAGGAAGGATGGAAAACAGGAAGGAAGAGAGAAAAGGGCAGGCACCTGAGAGCAGCACTACATTGAGTGAGTGGATGGTGTGCACTCCCACCAGTCACTTATTCGTGAATATAATCACACCTCAGTTCAGTAATGTGTATTGTATTACTTTCTTTTCAGTTCTACTTCTTCATCTGGAAAATCCCTTTTGAGCTGTAAATACTAGGACAAAATCAGACTTGAGAATATAATACATATTGTACTGCATATGCAGTTACAGGCATTAAAAGATAATAATCCCTCTGCAACATTCATTTATTTTTTAACCCATACCACGCTAGTGACGTATATCTGCATCCCCTTCAAAAATGCCGAAGAAGTAGATCTATGTCCTGTAGTATTGAGAAGTCATTGCAAGCAACCAAAGTAGAATGGAAGGTACCGTAAAACGCCATAACTTCGGACATTTTTTATGTGTTTTAATGAATAACTCCTTGTAGAATGGTGCAATTTTATTCCTGTTGGTGTCATGTGGTAGCCAGGGAGAGTACCTACTAACTCCATATATTTAAAAAAATTAGCCAAGCTAAACTTGTGCTTTTTTTTTTTCATTTTCAAGTGTCCGAAGTTAGGAACAAATTTTCTAACTTCGGACAGCTCTTCCAAACTTCGGACATCCATGTATTTTCCCTTTAAACATGAGAATGGTTAATGGGATCTATCTCTGGACACACTGGCCAAACTTCGGACACTTGAGAAGTTTTTAAAAAATGTAAAAAAAAAATATTGGGCACTCGTGACCAGAGTTATACATATATATAGAGAAGTATCCCAAAATATCTTCTTTTTGGAGCTCGTAATTTCATATCACATTAAATTGCATCATATCACATTGTAGTGAGGTATTCTGGCCGTAAATAGAACTAAGAACTATTCATGAACTTTTTGAGATGAAAAAATAAAATAAAAATGCACTGCATATACCCAAAACTGTAAGAGGAACTGTCCTCATTTTCCTAAACAAAACTTCACTTAATTATCAAGTATCTACCTCATTGACTCAACAAATGCATACCGAAATAACATAATATGATGTTGAACATTTCTTACAGGTTCTAAAGACACACACACACACACACACACACACACACATACACACACACACACACACACACACACACACACACACACACACACACACACATACACACACACACACACACACACACACACACACACACACTCTGTCACTGCTGTCATCAACCATTGGGTATACAAATGTGTGAGGTGTACCCTGAACGTGTTTGAGAAACCTGACATGTATTTCTGGTTTTACCTTCACAATGATAGCAATATAATGCCTATATCTGTCTTTGGTATCAAAGGGAACCCTCACAACTACCCAATCTGAGGGAACAACTTTATCCCCAATAATCTGGGTAGAGGTGACTGTCAGGGGAGATGCTTGTGCTTCATGGTTGGGTGCAGATGTGGAAGTGGAAGGCTGTGCTGCTATCTCTGCTGTATCCTCTTGTGGCTGCAGTGGCTGGGGTTGTGGATCATCAACTTCACACTCTTCATGCTGGCTCTCTGTTTCATTTTGTAGTGCCCTTGTAGTAATACTCATGCCCGGTGACACATTCAACCTTTTCTTTCGCCTTGGTTTCGCTATAGCTGGACTTGAGCTTGACTGACTGGTTCCATGCCTCATGTCCTTCAACAATTCCAACACTGAGCTGTCTAAGGCAGTACTGGTAGATGGTCCTGGTGTACCAGTATCAGCTGTATCTTGGATTGAATCTTCTGGAAGTCTTGAGATGGATTTCTGTGGATCAAGAGGATAAATGCCGCACTTCCTAAACCCACTACGTAGGTTGTCAGCAATGGTCCCTTTAACTTTATCCACCAGTTCGGTCAGTAGTGCTGGGAAGCAGTCTTTAGGTAATGAAGCACTCAGCCTACCAACAGTAGTTTTCTTGAAGTTCTCGAGGATCTTACGCCAGTGCACTTTTAGAGGCCGGAACACAGCAACATCGAGAGGTTGTGTCAAGTGCGTGGAGTTAGGTGGTAAGAGAAGAAAGGAGATATTATGTTTCTCACATGACTCAATAACACTGGGTGATACATGGCTTGCCAAGTTGTCTCCTATAATGACAAATCTACCTGTCTTGCGTTTAGCATAGGGGAGGATAATTTTGTGGAACCAGTCATCGAATGAACACGAGTCGAACCATCCACTGGGGGACCTATTGTATAGTGTTCCAGGAGGGCCCCCTTCAGTCCATGTATCGTAAAGATGGATAGCTTTATACACCACATATTGAGGGAGTAACACACCAAATGCAGTTCCAGAGAACATAATAGATACTGAGGATTTTGTTGAGTTCATGATTCTCTCTGGATATTTAGTGCCCCGCCTCACTATGACTTTCTTTTTACCTGGATCATCAGTAAGATTGGTCTCATCAAAATTTATTATGTTCTCTGGAGGCACACCTTCTAGTGATTTTTTCAGGTTACTGTAGAACTCGGCTAGCATGGCTCTTGTCACTCTGGCTCTGTCAGTCTTTATATTCTGGGACAATCGTCTACTAAGGGTTTGTTTGTGGCGCTTGAAGAAGGAATGGGCCCATTTAACACCAGGTACATTGTTACTGAATCGTGACACAACAACCCCTCGTTTGTCTAAATATGCTTTCACTAACATCCTCAAGTCCAAATTGTCGAGTGGGAATCCCCATTCTGCCAATGTGAGGATTATCTGACACACCAGTAACTCTTCATCATGGCTTAATGAAGTATTACGTCCCACTTGTTTGCAATGTTTTTGTATCAGGTAATCATGTAATGTGCTCTTTTTTAATTTATATTTTTCAGCTGGTTTGCACACACTCATGTTCTTGTTATTTATGTCATCTTTAGCCTTTTCCAGGGCACTTTTGGACACTTTACTCGTGTAGGCTCTTTTCTTCTTTATAGGAGATTTCGCTGTTTTAGCCATGTTTTTCTGTTTATATAATTAGCATCACTTTACCATTAATATTATTGTCTGTCCGAAGTTTGGACTTTATTTGGCTCAAATAATTTGTCTGTCCGAAGTTAGGAATTTTTTCTGCAAAATAAAAAAGTATTCATTACAGCAGGCATAGCAAGATTATCCATGCATATATTTTGAAACAGTTTACTTCCCAGTACTTACAGCACTTTTCTACATATAATCGTACTGTTCACTTTTTTACAATTGAAACTGTTTGTTCTGTGTGAACAAAGTTTTGCAGGGTAAGAAAATTCAGTTATTTTTTCCAATGGATTCATGAATTTTTTTCACCCACACATATTCAAGCTAGTTTAATAGGATTAATACATAATAGTCTTAGAGGATTACCCTACTTACCCACATCATTATTTTTTGCAAATATCGCACTCTCTTCCAATAAACTTGAATTATTACATTTTTTTACGAAATGTCCGAAGTTTGGACGCCGTCCGAAGTTATGGCGTTTTACGGTAATAACGTATATCGCTAACTTCAGATATTTCTCCGCTATGCTTGCAACACTGATTTAGGAGCGCGGGAGGCGAATGAGTCTCCACTACTGTCAGCAATCTTGAAGATTTCAGAGGTAGAGTGGCACCAACCTGACTCGATTCAGCCAACTTTCTGGCTTTAATGATTACTTTCGATAGTGCCAGGGATCTTATATTAATGTATTAAGCCCATTTAGACAGAAAAAAAAATCGAAATCAGCCGGCATAGAGGGATATCACTCCTCCCCTCCCCCCAGTGCGGTATGGGTTAAGGTGTATTATTTTTAGCGAGGTAATGTAGGTAATGTTGTGTGTGTGCTTTTGTTCCTGATGGTAGAGTGTAGAAATAAGCAGTTAGATGAATGAAAGGACTATAGTTGTGGACGTAAAGATGAAAGAAAGGAAAGTAGTAATGGACATGCAGATGAATGAAAGGAGGGTACCAGTAGTAGTGAACATGTAGATTAATACATTTTACCCACATAAAATTTCAGTCAGTGACTATGTGTATGTAGTTCAAACATTTCATTATTCACATCACTTTGAAGCATGACATTAGCTTTGTTGTCATTGTTCTTGGTACTCCTGCAAATGACCTAAATGTTTCTGCCCCAGGGTGTGGTTGTGAGCAACAACTTAGATTCTGTGTTTGGTAATGGCCTAAATCATGGTGGCACAACCCTGGCACCGATCGGCAGTAAACCCCGGCACTACAGTGGCAACACACTCTTGTCCTCTGGTGACTCACTCGGCCTAGCTGGAGCGGGGAATCACAGTGCAGTTGGTGGAGGACTGGTGGGAGGGTATCAGAGAGCCCCGGGGTCAGAACGGGAGGAGGGCTTGAAGAAACAGATGGCAGCCATAGATTCAGATCCAACTCTGGACCCGCAGGAGAGAAATAAACGCAAGCATAGTCTCTTCCTAGCTTCTGTCATGCCGCCAGCACCCACCATCCCCATCACCCTCCCCACTTCGGCTGCTTCCTTGGTGGGCTCCTCCCTTCCCTCCAGCCTGTCCTCCACCGTTTCCCCACTTGCCCCTCCCTTCTACCCAACCAGCGATACTGTGGAATCTGTAGTAGGTGAGTAGTTCATGGAATTCTTCCCATTTTGTAAGTATAGTACTTGTACCCCATCAGTATGATATTTTGTTTTATGTTTCCAACCAATGATTTTATGTTCAGCTGAGGGGAGTCACTGTATTTTGTAGTAAAAAGATTTGAAATATTTCCCTCATAAGTGCATTCTTCTGTTTTATTTTTACTCCCACGAGACAGCACAAAATTATTCAGCACAAAGGAGGCCCATCATTGTCAACAGGTTCGGATTGTCCTTCTCCCTTTTCTTGTGGTTAAGTACAGCACTTGGCTACAGCTACACCTCTACTCTTACATTGCCATAATCCAGTCATGTTGTAGCACATTCCGTTGTTGGCCAGGCTGTCTTCATATCCTTCATCCTTGTTTCTGCATCTCACTGTATGTCTTTACATGCATCCCTCCATCTTATGAATACTCTGGTCCTCCACAGTGCGATGTGAAGTGCATTGACATTGTACTCTATTCATAATTTATCACACTCATCAGAATGCTGATCACAACCGTTTTAATCAGACATCACTGCAGTATCTGATGACCATGTTTTGTGTACCATTCATGTCATATGTTGGTCATAGGATGGTACACATTTCTGTGGTGAGTCAAGTGCGGTAGCACAGTACTAAAAACTAGAATGTTGGCTGAGTTACCAGACAGGGTGAAGAACACTGTGTTGTGAGTGCATCCATTCGGAACCCTGAAGAGTGGCTGGAGGTTTTTTTCGGTCATGTAAGGCCACCATAGGCGTAAACTAATCTATCTATCTCTCTATCTATTGCCAGACGCCTCAATCCTGTTTGGGGTGGCCACAAACAAATCGCCTCCAAGTCGCCCTGTCCCCCGCCATTTCACTGCCCTGCTCCCAACTCACACCCCCCTCTCTCATATACCTCTCCACCCCATCCCTCCATCTCATCCTCGGCCTCCCCCTCCCTCTTCCCCCCTCCACCTCACTCACATACACTCTCTTCGTCAGTCTTTCACCCTCCATCCTCTCCACATGGCCAAACCACCTCAGTGTGTTCCTCATAATGCTTCCTATCACATCCACATCCATACCACAACACTCCTTTATATCCTCATTCGTCAGCCTGTCTCTCCATGTGACTCCACAGGCTCCTCTTAAATAACTCATTTCCACTGCTCTCACTCTTGACTTGTGTCCTTCCAACAATGTCCAAGCTTCACTTCCATACGTTAGAGTTGGTATCACAACACTGTCACGTAGTAACTTTTTCACTTCCATGCCCACTTCCCTGTTTCTTATCACTGCTTTCAAAGAACCAGCAACCATTCTTCCCTGCTGTACCCTTTCAAGCACTTCACCCTCCAAACCTCCATCCTTACTCATCACACTACCCAAGTACTTAAACGTACTCACATTTTCCAATTCCTCACCATCCAACCTCACTGTACATTCACTGACTTCACCTCTCTCAAAGACCATCACTTTACTCTTCCCTACATTCACCTTTAGATTCCATTTCTTACACACTCTCCCAAACTCCCCCACCAAGCCTTGCAGCTCCCCTTCGTCTTCATTCAACAACACAGTATCATCTGCAAACAACAGCAGAGGGAGTTTCCAAACACTTTCCTCTCTCACCAGGGCCACTTCAACATCCACTGCCCTACCTTGTACCTCTTTTATTACCCCATCCATGTACAGATTGAACAACCATGGAGACATGACACATCCCTGTTTCAACCCAACTTTCAAAGAGAAAAATTCACTTAGTTCACCATCCACACGCACTGCAGCCTTCGCACCATCGTACATACTCTTCACAGCATTTAACAACTTCCCATCTACTCCATATATTCTTAACACTTTCCACAATCCTTGTCTATCCACCCTGTCATATGCTTTCTCCAAATCCATGAAAGCCGCATACAACTTCTTTCCCTTCTCTAGAAACTTTTCCACTAAAGATCTAAGAATGAATTTTTGATCTACACAACCTCTTCCCTTCCTAAAGCCTCCCTGTTCTTCTCCAACTAATTTCTCTGTTCTTTCTCTAACTCTGTCAATAAGTATCCTACCATACACTTTTCCTATTATACTAAGAAGACAAATGCCCCTATGATTACCACACACTTCTTTTTCCCCTTTTCCTTTGTACAAGGGAATAATTATACCTGACTTCCAATCCTCCGGGACTCTACCTTCCTCCCAGGCCAATCTGCACATCTTCCACATCCATTCTACTACTATCTCTCCCCCATGCTTCAGCATTTCACCACACACTCCATCAATTCCTGGGGCTTTCCCCGATTTAACTTTCTTCATTGCTTCCACAACTTTTATCCTACTGATTTCTTCTTGTCTTCTCACCTCCCTCCTTCTCCCAGCCATTCCCCAGCCACTTATACTCGCATTACTTCCATCCTCTATGTTCAACAATTCCTTAAAGTGTTCTCTCCATCTGCTCACTTTTTCTCCCTTCTCCACTAGTAATCTACCATTTTTATCTTTCACTTCCCTGCTAACTTCACTTCCACCCTGTCTTACTCTTTTCACCTCTTTCCAGAACATTTTCTTACAGTCCCTCCACTTTACACTCAAATTCCTTCCAAATTCCTCATCCACTCTCTTCTTACTCTCTCTTACTAATCTTTTCACCTCTCTTTCTTTCTTTCTACATATAACTCTCTCTTCCGCTTCTCAACTTCTTCCACGCCCCTATTTCTCATCCATTCATTGTATGCTTTCTTCTTTTGTGCCACAGCCTGTCTCACCTCTTCAGTCCACCACACTGTTCCTTGCACCCCACTCCATCTTCTCTTCCTTCCACACACCACATCACATACTGCACATATTTCTTCTGTAAATATCTTACACACACCTTCCACGTCTCCCATCTGCTCCAATTTGTATTTGCCCAATCGTTCCTCCACTTCTCTCTTATACTCTGCCTTTTTCTCATCCTCTTGTAACGTTTCCACTCTCCTTGCAACTACTCCTTCCTCTCGTCTTTCCCTTCTTCTATTCCTTCATCTTACTTGAATCCTAATTCTGGCCACCACCAAGTAGTGGTCAGAAAGTCCACTCCCCCAACCTCTCTGAGCTCTTGCAACCATTACACATCTTCGCATCCTTTCATCCACACACACATAATCAATCATTGCCTTCCTTTCATTCAATTCACCACCCACCCTTCTCATCACTTGCCATGTATACCTGTGGATCATTTTATGCCTGAAGAGGGTATTGGCTATCACCAACCCCCTCCCAGCACAAACTAATCGCTTATCAATAAATGTTCTGGAATATGATGGCCATGCCTTCGGGGTCCTTTGCCTGCAGAAATAACATAGAACTAGACATTATTGTTATCAGTAAATAGTTTCTTTATGCTCTGTTTAATTTACCACGTACAGTATTATCACCAGTATAAATTGCGAGAATGTTTGGGATCCTTTTGATCAGTAATTTTATATACCATCCAACCATCCATCATCCAATCCAACGTTGCCCCATGAGGAGCATAGGAGCCCGGGGCTAGGCAAGTTGTTCCTGACATTTAACCCCTAGGATATGCAATTCGATCAACAAAAGTTCCCTGAAAACCTGTATATGGAGCTGATTTTTCAACCCTTACAGAAGTAAAAAGTTTTATGCCCAAGTTTTAGAGCTTGAATTTACACACCTTATGCCGGTGTCATATAGAAATCTGACTCCCAGGTCACTTTTCTATTATAGAAAACTGACCCACACTATAGAAAATAGACCCCTTATGTGAAATTTAGGTTAGGTTGTTAGGTTAGGCTGTGGGTCACTTTTCCTTAAAGGGGGTCAGAATTCTATAATAGAAAAGTAACCCGTGGGTCAGTTTTCCATAGGGGTCAATATTCTACATGACACCGGAAACCAGAGCATTTTAGACCAACTGGTTCATGAGGTATAACCCATCGAAGTTGAAAAAAGTTACCCTTCCAGGTGGGGCGACTACAGTTTTCTATGCACCCCCATCCTCATTCCTCCCCTCCCATTACCTTCTTCACCCACTACCATCACCACCACCCCTCTCTTCCTCCCCTCACCCCCTCCCCTTACCCCACCCTTCAGAATTTTCCAGCTCAGTTTTTTTTTTTTTTTTTTTTTTTCTCTCAACCTATAGCGTGCAAAATTATGTCGGTGTTCCTCACTCGCTCCTAACACCCTTCCTCCCCAACACTTCTCCCTTCCCCACCTTCCTTCCCCCCTCCCCACCTTCCTTCCCCCCTCCCCACCTTCCTTCCCCCTATCCCCTTCCCTCGTAGCTGTGTAGCTGTCAAAATAAAAATGAAATTGAGCCAAAGTATGCAAAACCTTTTTGTGGTGTTACCCACACACTCCACCATCCCCTCTCCCCTCTCCCCTTCCCCCCCTTTCCCTCCCCTCGGAGCTGTCAAATCAAGTAGCTGTAAGAATTTCAAGGGGAAAAAAATGCTGAAGCATGCAAAATAATGATTATGGTGTAAGAGAAAGACAACACACAAATACACTATTTATTATTATAATGAACAAACATTACTAACATTTACATGAAACATTACGGTCTATTCACCTCTGTGAATATATCGTAAATAAATGAAAAAACACACATTCTGTTTCGTGCATCGGTGTACGCAATTACACAAATAATAAATCTGGTATTGAATGAAAACACGCAACGTGAATAGTAACAATGACATATACATATACCGGTAATACTCAAGGTGAGGGGGGGGGGTAAGCGGACGGCTGTCACCTGTAAGCAGAAGGAGGAGGAAAGATTGAAGGAAAGAAAGAGAGAAGAGAAAGGAAGGAAGAGAGGAAAGGACAGACACCCAAAGCAACACTACATCGAATGAGTGGATGGTGCCATATATACATATACAGTATATACAGTATATATATATATATAATATCGTATATATGAAATGTCAGGACCAACTTGCCTAGCCCCGGGCTCCTATGCTTCTAATGGGGCAACGTAGGATTGGATGATGGATGGATGGAGATATACGTGTATATATATATATATATATATATATGTCTCTCTCTCTCTCTCTCTCTCTCTCTAGGTATCTGTCTATCTATCTATCTATATATATATATATATATATATATATATATATATATATATTTATATATATGTATATATTTATATTTATGTGTGTGTGTGTGTGTGTGTTTGGGAACCTTTCAGATCGAGAACGGTAACTTAAGTCCACAAAATTATTTAAAATTACCACATGCTGATTGTTAACTTTTGGACAGCGAGAAGTTTTACTATAGTGAGTAGAATATCAGACAGTAACTGGACTAAAGTAAACTGCATAACCTGCTCGTCAGCTGTCTCTAAGGGATAATATCCGATGATGCATTATTGTAGTTTATACCTGCTGCGGCCAAATGATTTATTCAACTTTGCAGACCCCCATGGTATTGAAGAGATAATTAAAAACTCTCATATTCCTCCAGATCATAAAGCCTATCCTCAGCTGAATAAATTGGCTAGGAGACAATAAAAATATAATAAAACACTATAACCTCAGACTAAAGGACAGGAGGAGGTTTCCTTTGCCAAGTAAAATTTTCTAGCATTAGCAATCATAGAAGAATGTAGGGATGTTGAAGGTAACAATTTTGCCGTAAGGATATTATTTATAACTTATCATTAGGAATATTTCCTTGCCATTGGACATCTTAGCCAATAAATGTATTGTATCTGCTTTCTGTGTGTTCAGTGTGTTCTGAACTGATGTGTTTTGGAGTGAATACAGTACTTTTTTGCTCCTGATGAGTTATGGGTAAAAGTTTGTTTAACTTATAACAGACCATTGTGTTTAGTCACGGTATTGTATTACAGTGCACTCTAAGATTTGTATTCTTGTTTGGTTAGGAGGCTTCCCAACACCTCTCTCTTACCATTTCGTATCTTTTTGTTTGTTATTTATGCAGTGGATGTACAGACTGCGTCTAAAGTTCATGCGCCCCATGATGCAGCAGTTGTGAACATTACTAAACAATTACTTAATAAAATGGGTACTTACAAATAATTAGTACATCAGAGGTCTTCCTTTCATCTTCAGGCACTTTTTGAGATATTTGAGGATAGAATCTGTTTGGTTCCTTAGATGCAGGGGGTAAATATTCCTCCACACCCATTCCACTGTTTCAGTCAGTTGCGGGGTGGAGTTTGTGTCATGTTGTCTTAGCTCCGTTTTAATGATTCCCCATACATTTTCAGTTGGGTTCAAGTTTGGGGAATTTTGTGGCCAGTCTTAAGTGTACAGGCATACCCCGCTCTGTGATACCCCGCCATAGCAATGTAATAAAAATTAACATCCTTCCCTCCCTATTGATGGCCAGTCCCCAGTTTTCCAATGATTTCTTTTGTAACTGAATTTGATGGTACTTTAGACTTAAATTTTGTGTTTAGATTGATTTATAAACTGTTTTTAGACTTAGATTAATGTGTTTTAGTCATTTTGGGGTACAGTTTACTAAGTGTGATTTTTTTTCCAGACTAATTTTTTTATGATTTTCAGATATTTTTTGGTTTAGGTGAGTTGTAAACTGCTTTTAGGCTTAATTTAGCTTGTTTTAAAGCTATTTGTGGGTTTAGGTGAACTAGAAACTTGTTTTTGGACTCATTTGGATGGGTTTTGGACTTGGTTGGGGGGGATCTCAAGGCTCTCAGATGCATCCCTATACATTTTCAATTTTGTTTTTGAAGGCACCAACATGCTTGCATGCGTCAGCCTTGGTCACCTAACGACGGCTTTCCATGCTGCTCGATCTCTGGCAGCTTCCTTATTTAGTACCTTAACTCATGGCATCCGGCATATAGTTCCACTGACCCTTCTCCTAGCCGGGCATTTCAGAGAATTATTATTATTTTTATTTTTATTTATTTTTTTTTACCTTAATATCTCAGCTAATACTTAACCAATAATTAAAAACTAAGTGTCATAATACTCATCAATCCTTCGACTTCACGCTGATTGCCTCATATTGTCCATGAAGTGTGTTTAGTCAGAGAGAGAGAGTGGGGAATTGAGGCAACTTTTGGTGTATATTTTGCCCACATCCATATGCTTGGCTGAGGTGCAGTGGCTCAGCTAAGGCTTATATTAACCCTCCACAATAATAACACATCCAGAAGACTGCAGTCAACCACAAACACCATTTCCGTGTCAGTTTTTCAGAAGTGTGGTGTTAGCATTGACCTTGAGGCAGGCTGGCTCAGCTCACCAACATATGATTTCTTGCCTCACCACCGAGCCACCATGCCTCCACCAGTGCCTTACGCCACACACACACACACACACACACACACACACACACACACACACACACACACACACACAGATGTACTGTATGTTTGGCTTGTATTTGTCACTCAGCAGATGAGTTTCTGGTCAAAATTTTTTTTTAAGCAAGATACTTGTGTATGTAAAAATACACAGAATATTACTTTCTCAGCCAATTTTTCCAAAAAAAATTGTGCAGATACATGAAAAATAATAAAGTAGCAGAAAAATCACATGACTTAGAAATGGTCTCTGATTGGATGTGACGTCACTTCTCACACTGAGGCAGCATAGTCGACTTTGTTTAGATTTAGCCTGCATACACTGTGTTTATTTCTGACCTCCAGGAATGCCCAATGACAAGAGGAATAATTGCACACTAGGGAGATTATTCCTTTGTGTACCAATCAATGAGAATAAACGAAGGCAGTGGTGGCTGATTGCTTATTGGAAGTTCCCATTGCTGGAATGCAGTCTTTGCTGTTGTGAAAATGTTATTTTCTTCACCATGTAGGTTCATAACACACCTAGTTATCTGAAATTCAGTCAAAAACTGTGCTTAATTTAATTATTAATTGAAAATTAGGATTCAGAGTGAAAAAATGCTAAGGTTTACGAGTATTTCTACTTTAGATCACCAACATGCCTTGACAGACTTCTGTTTTGCACAAATACTTTTTTTACAGTGCAGATAAATGTATTTGCATGTTAAATTTATTTTTATACAATGTAGAAGTATGCCAGGACATTGATGGGCTAAAGGAGATACTTCCACTAACTTTAGCGTGTTTCTGCTCTGAATCTGGATTTTTTAAATTAAACACAAAAATTTGACCGAATTTCAGATAATTAGGTTTGTATGAACCTATATAGTGATAAAATCTATAACACTTACCAATTACAAGTGCCGATTTGGAATTTCATCACACCCTCCTGAAGGTACATTACTATCAAGTTCAGAGTCACTCACTGAAACTGTCCTTTCAGAAAACTAATAATGAAGAGGTCAAATATTAAACATTCATGAGCATAATACCAATATAAACTCATACAGTGAATACTGTACGCCATACATTAAACACTTTCCATCTCATGTGGTATGAGCACCGCTCAGGATTGTATGTAGCTGTAAATTGCTTCAAGTTGAATTCGCTGCAATTTACATGCCTAACAGGTACCACCCATTTACACCACGAAAAGTATTCCTTCACAACATATCTGAAAATGGTAGTTTGGATCTGCAGTGGCCATTTTGGTAAATATCATGACAACTGTTGTCGCAGTTACTAGTAAAGTCTTGTGTGATGGACTGGAGCATTGTCTGCAGTATGAATACTGATGTCATTGCCAATGTGGGGGCTGCTTCCCTCCAGCCGCAAAAAATTAAGTTATCATGTCTTGATCAGTGTAACATATAAACAAATTAAAAGATACGTATACTATAAGCTTCTTAGTACATGGCAGAGTGCACTTGCCAAGTTTACCCAGAACAGAAAACACGTCTATTCTAGCACCGCTGTGCCAGTAGAAGTCTGGGTATTACTACAATTACAACTACTACTGCTACTACTACAACTACTACTACCCTGCCACTGCTACTACTACAACTACTACTACCCTGCCACTGCTACTACTACTTCTACCATTACTACCACCATCACCTCCACTGCTACATAAAACCTAGATAATAATATTGTGTACAAAACAGTTATCCACGTACTATCCATAATCCACTATATTTTCCACTATAACAGAATTTTTTTCCTGTGATTTGTACTTTTTTTTATCATAACAAATATGTACACACACAAAAACTTTCAGTGAAAAATAAAGCACTGATTTCATCATGAAACAAACTTTCTGCTTCCATTATTCACATAAATATACAAAGAGCGCTGGTGCGAGGCTTGCCCTATGGTGCTTCCTCCTCCGCCTCCTCCCTTTCTCCACTCCCTATCTCCTCTTCCATCTCATCTGTGCCAATATCCCCCTCTCCAGGATGGCAATATCCTTTGAACCATTTCCGTCATTGGAAATAGCATATGAACATACAAAGGGAAACAATGGGCACACAGTGGAGGACTCATGTGACCCACCCTCCTCATCCTACGCATAAATATCAACACTCATCGTGGCAGTCGCTTTCCTCAGAGGAAGAGTCACTTTCCCTACTCACAGTTGGTGATAATGTCACCTTGAGTTCTCTCCCTATTGCACTACCACTAAGGCCTTTTCTTTTCTGGTCTTTGGACTTCATTGTGTTGAAGTCGGCAGCTGCGGGCGCTCAGTGGAGGATCCAAACACGGAAAACTTTTTGTTTAGGTCTATCCATTATGGAGGTGTACAGATAACAGGAGCGTTACTGAGATGCGTTAAGGAGGGTTGCCAGTGGCTGCATGTGATGGAAATAACCCGCAGAATATTCAGACAATGCCATGAAATGCTAAATCATGTATACTGTATATGCCACCCAAACTTTCCCGGGCCATCATATATATATGACACCCAGACATCATGGGTTAACCCTGAGGTCACACTCAGTGACCTCATCTCAGGTCTTTTTCAGTCTAGCTTTCACTACCCTACCCTCCAACATTAACACTTCTCTATTTCTGCACCCATTTGTCATCCCCCATCCTCTCCACATGCCCAAACCATCTCAATCTACCTCTCCACATCATGACACCAGTATACTCCAGTCCCATCCTGCCTCTCAATTCTTCCATCATAAACCTGGCTTTGCCATTTCTGTACATTTGAGCCTGCAAAATATCCTCTTCCTTTACTGACCAGGTCTCACTATCATACAGCATTACACTCCAAACACATTGCATACAAAGATCCCATAGCATGGTGGGAGAGCCCTCTCAATGTCAGGAGAGGCAACAGCTCAGTGAACTTCTTCCAACCACTCTTCACTCTAGGCATAGAGCTAGCTCCTGCCCCACCTCCAGCACATAACATGTTTCCCAAATAACAAAACTCATCTACATGCTCAAGAGACTTACCAGCAAGTTTAATCCTTTCACATCTGTTAATATCCACATGCTCTTCCCGATACACTGCACACATGAAATCAGCATTATCTCACAGTCTACCTCTAATACCACTACATCTCTTATGCACCCACTTATCACAAACGCTGCACAAGATGGAATTACTTCCCATGCTCTTGTGACAAATCGCATATGGCTACTCTCCCTCTTCTTTGACAGCACCATCCCCAGCCCTAGATACTATTACTTTTGTTTCATCAGCATTTATCCAAAGACCTTGTGCCCCAAGCCATCTCTCCACTTCCTAAATCTTTCCTCAGCCTCCCTTTCATTCTCTGCAACCAACACCAAATCACCAGCATACAACATCACCCACGGGAGTCCATTTCTGAAGTCACATGAGAGGGCTTCGAGTACCATGATAGATGACAAGGGGCCCAAGACTGACCCCTGATGCACACCAACATTCATGGAAAACTCATCACTCAAATCCCCACTTATCTTTACCTGGGTATGAGCACCCACATACATGGCCGTAACAACCCAAACCAGCCACTCCTCAATCCCAAGCTTTCTCATTGCTCTCCTCACCACCTCTCTAGGAACTCTGTCAAAGGCCTTCTCCAGATCAGCAAAAACAAAATAGTTCCCTTTTCTTTCCTACATATTTTTCCTGATGCTGTCGGATATTGAATATGGCATCAGTGGTCCCATTGCCTGGCATAAACCCAAACTGCATCTCATCAGTATTCACTCTTTCTGTAATCATACCTTTGAGAACTCTCTTCATTACCTTCATTATCTGGTCTAAAAGCTTTATGCCTCTGTAATTTTCTTTTTCCAGGGCATCACCCTTCCCCTTGTACACATTTACAATTACACTTTTCAGCCAGTCATCTGGGACAACACACTCATACTGTATATAACATTTTTCAGGTCAGTGACTAACCTCACTCCTATATCTCTTGAGGCTTTCAACATTTCAGCAGTCAACCCAGTTGCACCTGCTGCCTTCCCCACCTGCATCCTGCCTGTTGCCCCACTCACAGTAGCAGCATCAATCAAAGATCAAGAGTCGAACACTGGATCTGCTGGCTCAAAACCTTCCCTGTCCCGGTTAAGCTCCTCATTCAACAGCTGGCCGTAATGCTCTCTCCATGCATCTTTAATATCCCCACTGTTTACCACAACAATTCCTTCATCATTCTTCTCACACCGCTCACCAATGATATCTCTATTCTCTCTCTTCATCTGATTTGCCACTTTAAAAATCATATTCTTCCCTTCCACTCAATTTAGGTTATTAAGTAAAAGTCTCTGTGACTCAGACTTCACCTTGTAAACCTCTTTTCTAGCCCTACACTTGGCAGCTAAGTATTCTTTGTTACCACCCTTCTTCCATTCCCAGAAAAGCATTCTTTTCTTCATAACTGCAGCTTCTACACCATCATCCCACCACCACGTCACTTTATGTCATGGTGGGCCTCTTGTCCATCCACTTACTGAATCAGTAACTCTCAAGAGGTTGGTCTTGAGGGCTCTGTACTTTTCATTAACACTTCCATCCTCGTCTCCTTGTTCAGCTACCACTCTCCTCATCTCGCAGTAGAAGGCATCTCTTACTGTTTGGTTTTTCAGCTTCTGTATAATCCTCCTAGGTGCATAGGTCCTCTTTTTCATCACCCGCCTCTTAAGCACTATATCACATATCAGTATTTTGTGCTGCTGCACACACTCCTCACTCAGTGTTGTAATGTCCCCGATTGATGATACCCTGGCTGAATGATGGATTTCCCCAAACACATTGTTATAACAAGGACGACCTGTACTCAACCTGACAATCTTGCAACCACTCCCTCACATCACAGGCTGTGTGGCATGGTACTTCATCTTGCATAAAAATGTAAGTCTGGCAAATCTCAAAACACTCTGGCAGGTGGTCACACAAGAGTACCAGGTAGGTGTTTTTATTGAGGGTCTCAGCTTTTGGCAGCACAACAAAATTCCCCTGACCATGGTACCCAGAAGCACCCGAAACCTTAACACTGTCAGGGAATTTTTCTGTTTTCTTGATGTAGTGAGGGTTGAGTGGGTCACTGCCACTGCGACGATACATATTCCCACCTCTGTTCCCAGCCACAGAAAAAATTGCTCCATTACTCCGTAGGACTCGCTGCCACATGGTTTCATCCCACTCACTATTTTCAGCAAAAAGCAATCGCATTTTTACTTCCTGAGGAGATGAGGCTTGGAGCGGGGACAGCAGCTACGATAGCCTAGCCTGTCATGCAGGATACGCTGTACTGTCCTCTTGGAGACATCAGCCAGCTGTAGTGGGTTATTTTCTTTTATTTCTCCTGCTGAAATGCATGGGTTAGACGTCCCCTGAGGCAGTTACAGTAGCAGCTCTGTGCATTAAAACTGCCTGATGTACAATATCGCTGCTATCCCACTTTGAAGGAGACATAGCATGTAGTCTGTCAGTTTATTAGGCCACGACACGGTCCAGCTTAATAGTTAGGCATCCTGTGGCCATCACATTTGTAAGGGAGCAGCATTTATCCTTTTAATTGAAAAAATAAGCAACTTAATGAACCATGTCCAATTGATCAATAATTGCATAAATTTGGGTGTGGCAGTCACATCTTATGTGGTCCCCAGCCACTGCCTTCTCACCAGATACTGAGTGATGCATTACGGAACATTATATCTTTCACCAGAGAAAAGGGCGTAAGCCAGATTCTGTAGGAAAACGTCTCAAAGTGTGCCTGAAAATTAAAAGAAAGCCTCGAAACTGCGAGTTATTTTTCAACACCAAGTTTATTAATGTATAGGGATGTTTTACTTTGGTTTTACACTTGTTGTGTCGGGGAGCATGCAAACTAGTGTGACCACATGCCAAGAGTGTTTTGAGGCTTGTCAGCCTGACATTTTTATGCAGGACGGTGCACCGTGCCACACAGCCCATGATGTGAAACAGTGATTGCGAGATTGTCAGTTTACGTACCATACAGTGAAGACTGATCAGGAAATTCCCCGACTTTGAACCCAGTTGAAAATTTATAGGCAGTCACTAAAAGGAAGCTAAGGCAACATGATGCACACTCCTTCCCGCAACTGATTGGAACAGTGGAACAGGTATTGAGGAATATTTACCCACAGCATTTAAGGAACTTAGCAGATTCTGTCCCAAAACATCTCAAAAAGTGCCTGAAGATGAAAGGAAGACCTCTGAAGTCACTAGTTATTTGTAAGTATCCATTTTATTAAGGTATTGTTTAGTATTGTGTACAATTGTTGCATCAGGGAACACATGAACTTTTGGTGTGGTCTGTTTGTATAATTCTCTCATTCATTCATCATCTAATCCAGTATTGCCCCCTGAGGAGTGTAGGAAACTGGGACTAGGCAAGTTGGTCCTGACATTGAGATGAGAGTGACCAGCCCCACTCATGCCTGAATGGCATTATGTGAGCAATAAACCTTAACCACCCCTTGGATATTAACCTGCACTGCCTCAATCCAATTGGAATGCTTTAATTGCCCACAAAACCACCAGATGCCATAACTTGATTATATGGTTACCCTCCAGCATTGTAAATGGTTTCCTAGTGTATAGGAAACCATTTGGCTTGTCACTCAGTGTAGAGTCACTCATAGGCAGAAGGAAGAGGAAAGAATGAAGGGAAGAAAGACTGAAGAGGAAGGATGAAAAGAAGGAAGGAAGAGAGGAAAGGGCAAGCATGCGAGAGCGGCACTGCTTCGAATGAGTGGGTGGTGAGCGTCCCCACCAGTGCCATATGTGTAGGTATCCGTCCTTCCATCATCCAATCCTATGTTGTCCCATGAGGAGTGTAGGAGGCCGGGGCTAGCCAAGTTGGTCCTGACATTTAAGATGATAGTGACCGGCCTCACTCATCCCTGAGTGGTATTATGTGAGCAGTAAACCCCAACTACCCCATGGATATAAACCTACACAGGCTTAATCTGATTGGAGTGCCTTAATTACCCACTAAACCACCAGATGTCATAATTTGGTTATATGGTTACCACCCAGTGTAGTAAATGGTTTCCTGGTGTACAGGAAACCATTTGGCTTATCACCCAGTGAACGAGTCACCCATAGGCAGAAGGAAGAAGAAAGAAAGACAGAAGAGGAAGGAAGGAAGAGAGGAAAGGGCAACCACCTGAAAGCAGCACTATATCGTGTGAGTGGATTGTGACATGCAGTCTCAGGATGACAGGATCCTCATGTAGGTATCAAAAAGACATAAGTAACTTACTAGAGAAAATGAAGCTGTGGTATACTTGGTATATTGCCAAGGACGAGGTACCAGAATGCCTCCTGAACACAGTTAAAGAGGGTTGTATTCTGAGTGGCATGAGAGACCTTCCCACCACCTGTTAGTAATTTGGTGTGTTTAAGTATGATGTAGTTTGCTTAGTAACATACAGTACAGTAGAATTTTGATGTGTAATGCACAAAATAAATCATTAAGAAAAATGTGTTACAAAATCTCCAAAGCCACTTAGAGTACTACCCACAGCCCAAAGTTTGCCGTAATTTGAATGCACTACTCTCTCTCAACAGGAAGCGCTCTAGAGGACTTGAACTTAGACGAGCCACTGAACATAGCCGCATCTTTAGATAGAGAACTAGAAGCTGAAAATAATTCTATAAGTAATTCTATATCAACGGGTTTAGCTAGCTCAGGTAAGGGAAAAGTGTGTGTGTGTGTGTGTGTGTGTGTGTGTGTGTGTGTGTGTGTGTGTGTGTGTGTGTTTGTATATTTGTATTTACCTAGTTGTGATATACAGGAAATGAGCAACGCTTGTGAGGCCCCGTCTTTGTTTCTCGATATCAAATTTTGCTTCGAACTTGTTCAAGTTTTTAGACTGGAGAATCTCTTTGTCCAGGCTATTCCACAGGTCTATGCATCTACATGGAAAACTATATTTCTTGATGTTTTTGAAGCAACTTGGCTTTTTCAGTTTCATTCTGTATCTTCTTGTTACTCTCCCATCCCATACAAACAGATCTTCTCTCTCAGTTTTTTCTACTCCCATCATGGCCCTGAACACTGCAATCTGCTATCATGTTGCTGCTCTGTTTCCTTTCCCCTGGGGAAGGCAGATCTAGCTTTTCCATCCTTTCACTGTATGACAGATCTGCCAGGCTAGGGACCATCTTGGTTGCAGTTCTTTGTAGTCTCTCGATCTTGTTTATATCTTTCTTTTTATATGGGGACCACACTACTGCCGGATGTTCCAACCTGGGGCGGATCATAACCACTATCGATTTTTTCATCATTCCTCATCCATGTTTTGAAATGCTACTCATACGATAGTCAAGAGATTATATGTCTCTGTATTTTGTTAATGTTTTTCAGGTGACAGATTATCCTGGACCAGCATTCTCCATTCCTTTTCTTCTCTCGCTTTTGTGATTAGTTTATTACCCATCAAGCAATTCAGTGATGGTCTTTTGGTACTTTTACCCATTTCCAATATTTTACATTTCTTTTGCGTTGAATTTCATTTCCCACATCCGGCTCCAATCATGAATCATATCCAGGTCCTCCTGCAACATTTTACAGTCTTCTTCAGCTTCTACTCTCCTCATGATCTTTGCATCATCAGCAAATAGACTTGCATAACTGTTCATTCCATCTGCCATATTGTTTACGTAAATCAGGAACATTACAGACGTTAACACCGAGCCCTATGGGACTCCACTTGTTACTTCCCTCCATCCAGACATCCTGTCTTTTATTACTGTCTTCATGGGTCTGTCTCTCAAGAAATCTCTCATCAACTGTAAGAGGTTTCACTTCAGGCCTCCTATGTGTTCCAATTTCCATATTATGGTTGTCACTTGTGGGGTACCTTGTCAAAGACTTCCTCCAAATCAAAATACACACAATCCACCCAACTATCTCCCTCCTGTAGCACATCTGTCGCCCTTGAGTAGAAGCTCAACAAGTTGGAAACACACAACCTTCCACTTCTGAATCCAAACTAACTTTCTGCGAAAATGCCCTTCTCCAGATATTTTGTCTGTCTACCGTTCAGGATTCTGTCACACAATTTTGCAGCCAAGCTGGTCAGGGACACTGGTCTGTAATTCAGGGGTTCATCCTTGTTCCCTCCCTCATAAATTGGTACTACATTGGCCCTATTCCATTCCCGAAGTACTTTCCCTTCTTGTAGAGAACACACAGCCATGAATCTTATCTGCTAGTCGTTTTCTGCATTCCTTTAGCATCCAGTTAGAGATCGCGTCTGATCCTAGGGCCTTCCTCGCGTCTTGAGTTTCCAGTAATTTGTATACTTCTTGCACTTCAGCTTTTACATCTTTTAACACTGCATTTCCAGACACTCCCTTCTCCTCCACAGAATCACTTTCTTTAGTGAAGACTGATTGGAAGCATTTGTTCATTATTTCAGCTTGCATAACCACATCTTTATAGACATTTCCTTCTAGTTTCAGTTTACTGATTCCTTCCTTTTTTTTCGATTTGCCATTAACAAACTTGTAAAAAATTTAGGTTCATCCTAACATTTGCCAACTATACATTTTTTGAAGTTTCTTTCGTCCTCTGTACGTATTCTTGTATATTCATTATTTCATCCTTTCTGTGTATTCTTGTATATTCATTTCTTGTTCTTTTATATTTGTCCTTTGTTCTTTCTTTACCTCACTTTCTCCATATGTTCCATGCTTTATAACTTTCCTTTTTTGCAGTCATATGCCTTTTGTTGAACCAGTCATTTCTCCAGTTCTTTTTCACACTAACCTTTGGCACATAGTTTTCCACACCTGTATTATAGAATTCTAGAAAGATATCCCACTTCTTTTGTATCTCTTGTTTCCCTGAATTCTCGCCAGTCCACTTCTTCAAAAACATTTCTCAGTCCTGTAAAGTTTGCTTTCCCAAAGTTGTATCTTCCATGCCTGTATAGCTCATCTCTTGTCTCCCCATTTCCTTATGTCAGTTGGAACTCAGTCACTACATGATCACTTTTTCCTATAGGACACAAATATTTCAGAGATTCAGTTGCATCAGGTTCTTTGGTTAGAAGCAAATCTAGGCTTCCTGGTGTATCATCACCTCAAAATCTTGTCTCTTCTTTGACCCACTGAGTCATTATATTGTCCATTGCTATATGTAAAAGTATACTGTCCCATGAATCTTCACTACTTCTTGAGTCCCACTCCTCCCAGTTTACCTTCTTACAATTAATGTCATTCATCAGGATTATGTTGTTGCTTTTCTCAGTCACTTTCTGTAGGTATCTGACTATGTCTTGACAACATCTGATATTCCTACCCATTCCATGCCCTTGTCTTGGGGGGACATATGCTACTGCGATGACTCTCATGTCTTTCCCTCTGGTTTCTATTACCATGTTTATCACTTCAGCCATACCTTCTCCCAGTTCCACACTATCCACATTTAGGCTGTTCTTCAGTACTATCATCACTCCTCCTCCAGTTTTTTCTTTTCTATCTCTTCTCCATAGTTTGTATTTCCCATCTCCGGTTTGGATTTCAGTATTCTCTCTAACCTTGGTCTCTACAAAGTACATAACGACTGGCTCATTTACCCTCAAGGAATTGTCTGTTTCTAGCCTTGCTAAGATTATACCATCTGCATTAACATATGCCGCTTTCAGTCATTTTGCATTGTTTTTTATTCTCTCCTCTCTCCCTTTCTCCTTCGGTACCACTTCCTCAATTTCTGATCCATAACTTTCCAATAGAACTGTGTCTTTCTCTTCCTCTGTTCTCTGGTTATTTTTTTCACTAGCTTCCCTAACAAGTTCCTTTATTTTAGAACTCTCTTCCTCATTTACATCTCTCCTTATCCAGATATTTTGAAATCCTTCCTTATCTGCTAGTTTCCAAGTCTTGTTTATTATTTCATTTACTGTGACCTGGGATTGAAATTTTACTTTAAATGCCCTTGCCCCTCCTTCCACATATTTTCCCAGCGTAAACGCTTCTTCAGTCTCCCTTTGGGCTTTGTCATTTCCATCCATAACTATTGACACTATTTCCTGTACCCTTCTCAGTGTTTTCTTTTCTTTTTCTGACCTCACTGACTTCGGTTTTTCTTTCAAAT
Organism: Coenobita brevimanus; assembly: GCF_032717465.1. NCBI lineage: Eukaryota > Metazoa > Arthropoda > Malacostraca > Decapoda > Coenobitidae > Coenobita > Coenobita brevimanus. The sequence goes on from NC_137015.1 coordinate 5,964,954, forward strand.
CTGAGAGAATCATGCATTTTTTCTTGTCTGCTGCATCTCTGACAAGTGATTCGTTACATTTTAGTACCCTCACCATTTCCTTCTCCACCTTTTTCTGGTTTTCCTTTCTCTGTTGTTCTAAAATCTCCTTAAGACTTATTTGATCTTCCTGTTGAGTTTTCTTCCACCCCTTGTGGTGTTCTTGGATTTCCTTGATATGTTCCTCATGCATCTTAGTTTTTAAGTTCATGCTCGTCAAGTTTATATTTCATTTTGTCCCTTGTCTCCTCCAGCCTCTTATTTTCCCATTTAAACTGTTTTATCTCACTTGTGGCTGATTCATTACTCGCTTTTAACCCTAGGATATGCAGTTTGATCGACTTATTTCTCAACTCCTTGATCTCCCTCTTCTGTTCTGAGATTCGTTCTTGTAATTCGCTAATTATTGCCCATACGTGTTTTAATTCCTGGGCATTCTTCTCAGCCATTTTCTCCGTGCATGTTACTCTTGTTTGGTTCAGTTTGATACTTCTGTTGGTTTGGTCTTCATTGGAGAACCCTGCGAACTCACTATCATCAGATGTAAACAATGGACTGCTTCTCTCCACCATGGCATAATAGTACAAAATTTAAAACCGTCAATGTGTTTTGCTCTTATTTGACTGATGCCTCTGGCTTATTTTCACTCAAATGAGACAGGATCACCACTCATGCATTCAGTTCGCATATTCACAATAAGCATGCTTCCTTTTCACCACTGATTTTGCATTATTTTCCCACAATCAGCATGGAGCTCCACCACTGACGACATCCTGTGTGTGTGTGTGTGTGTGTGTGTGTGTGTGTGTGTGTGGGCTTGAAGACACTAATGTTATGTTTTGATATCATGAAGTTTTGCTGTGTCTTCAACAAATTTCTGTCATTGTATTGGTTCTTAGTTGTGTGTGTGTGTTAGTTTTATATATGTGTATTTACTTGATACTGAGTACTGTATAGTACAGTACTTAACCCCCACCGCGCCAATTCTTATTAACCCGGTTACCATCCCTGAGTCGTCCCCCCCCCCCCCTTTTTTTTTTTTTTTTTTTAGGTCAAGTGATCTCGTACTCTTCATCACCCATGTCTTTTTGTAATTTACACCACTTGGGTTGGTGCGAAGGTGATGATAAGTCACCAGCACTATGGGAGGTAGGTGGACGTGAGTCCACCAGGGCTGGGCAACAAATGAGAACTGAATTACTAAATATGCAGTATGTGGCAGCTCTGGAGTGTCAGGGCTTGGCAACTGCTCTGATGGCATAGAGGGAGACTCAACATTCCCATGGAAACCACTGACACTTCCTCGTGCTTGAAATTACGTTGCAGGGACCCATCGCCTCATATGAGGCGGTCAACTCGGCCCTTGTGGCCTGCATAATCGCCTTATATGAGGTGATCAGCGCGGTGGGGGTTAAATATTTCATGACGAATACTATTCCTTCCCTGCCTTTAACTTACCTCCCACTTCACTGATTCCCCCCCCCCCCAACAGGCTTGCCATAATTTATACTTGTCTGTGTTCATTTATTGACCTTATATTTCCCATAGCATTTTGTCATTTCTTACACTTAATCTTTTCCCAGAATACTTCAACACTCACTTTCCATAACGTAACTACTTTTCTGCTTTATCGTGTACCTCGCTTTTCTTTTTTTTTACACTTCACTTAGGTATTCTTTTCAGTTCTGACATTCTTTTTTTTTCCACACTTACATCTCACTGTTATCTCTACTCAGACCAGTAATCAGTTTGCATTTTTTATTTCTGACCATCCACAGATTTCTCCTACTCCTGTATCCACCACCAGTACCACCACACCTCTACCAATTCCCTCAACTCATTCCCTCTTCTTGATTGGACCTCATAATCCCACTGTATGCTGTATATTTCCTTTGCCCTGCTCCTTCCTCTCCTCAATTTATAACTCTCCCTCTACTAATTTTCTTAACTAGTTCACAGCAATTCTTTTTTACCTCCTTTATATCCCTCATTTTGCTTTCTCACCACTCCCACCAGTGAATTTCATGAGTACACACATACAGGGAATGGAGATCATGTTGAAAGGAGCCTCATTGATATGTGCTCGTAGAGAAGTCGATGCTGGGTAGTGTTGCTGATACAGGGGCAGTGAGAGGAAGATGTGGAGGTTTGTCAGATCATATACTGTGGTATGCAAGATCAAGCTGAGAGGAGTGAAGTGGATCAAGAGAGAGAGAGTAGCAGTCAAGGAGAGAGACTGAAAGTCGAGGAGCTGAGGATCAAAGAAATGGCAGATAAATATGAGGCCAAAGTAGGGGAGGAGTTAGAATCAGTGAATTGGAATGAAATGGATCTGGACAGCTTGAGGAATGTATGTAGGGATTGCTTAGATAGGAATGCTAATGTGGTGTGTGGTGCGACAAGAGTAACAACAAAGAAGGTTACCGCCTAGTGGGATGAAGAGGTTAAGAGAGCAGTGGAGGAAAAGAGGAAGAAGTGGCTAGAGTGATTAAGAAGCACATAGAGAGACTAGTGAAGAGGAAAAAGTAGGAGATAAATGATGTTCTAGGAAGCAAAATGAATGCAAATTACTCGGAAATAGGAAGTTATAATGGAAAGAGGTAGGGAATTGTAGAAGTGACAGTGGAAAGAAATTTGAAAGTGTGAAGGATGTAAGTGGTAGATTATTAACTCATGGAGATGAAGTAAGGACCAGATGGAGAGAATATTTGAAAGTCTAATGAATGGAAATTGGAGAGAGCAAAGCGACTGTTAACATGGTTGGTTTTGAGGGTGTACAGAGAAGGAATCCAGTGCCAGGAAACGTGACACTTGCAGAGGTGAAGAATGCTGTGAAATGCCTGAAAAATGGAAAAGCAGCTGGGATTGATGAGGTATATGCAGAGGTGATTAAGTGTAACGGAGAGAGCGGAATGAACTGCTTGTTGAAGATAGGTAAGAAGGCCTGGATGAGTGAAACTGGCCCAGTAGAGTGGAAAAAAGGAGTGATTGTACCCCTGTACAGAAAAAAAGGTGGGCGAAGTGAGTGCAAGAATTTTCGTGGCATAAGTCTGTTGAGTAGGATAGAATTATAGAGAAAGTAAGAGAGATATCAGAAGTCCCAGTGAGTGATGAACAGGGTGGCTTTAGAAGTGGCAGAGGATGTGTGGATCAAGTATTTGCAATAAGACAGATAGTGAAGAAGACATGTGAGGAGGACTATAAGGTGTTTATGGCATTTATGGTTCTGGAAAAAGCATATGACAAAGTAGACAAGGAAGGTTTGTGAAAGGTTTTGCGCATGTACGGTATAGATGGTAAACTGCCAGGCGCTGTCAAGAGTTTTTATGATGGTAGTGAGGCATGCGGAAGGGTAAATGGGCATGTAAGTGATTGGTTCATGATCATTGTGGGTGTGCAACAAGGTTGTCCCCATAGTTGTTCAGTATATATATATATATATATATATATGGATGGGGTGATGAGAGAAGTAAAAACACGAGTAATGGAGAGAGGAATGGTGTTGGTAATGAATGGTTATGGATGGAATATCTGAAAAATGTTGTATGCTGATGATGCAGTGCTACTTGCAAATACTGGACAAGAGCTTGGTAAACTAGTGTAGAGTTTTGTAGATGTCAGTAAGCGTCGTACCTTGAGAGTAAATGTAGAAAGAGTAAAGTGATGGTTATTGAAGGAGAAGGTGACTCCCAGTTTGATGTTACAGTGAATGGAGAGAGACTGGAATTGATGAGAAAGTTCAAATGCCTAGGTACAGTGGTAGAAAAGAGAGGAAAATGTGCAAAAGTAGTGAAAAGTAGAGTGACACAAGGAAGAAGAGTAGCTGGTGCTATGAAGGCCTTGATAAAAAATAGAGGCTTGAGTGTTGCAGCTGTGTGAAGCTTACATGAAGGAGTGTTAGTGCCAACTTTAACATATGGATGTGAGACTATGGTGTGGAATGAAAATGGAAAGTCAAGAGTAAGAGAAGTGGAGATGGAACTGCTTAGGATTGTATGTGGAGTACAGAGAGTGGATAGGATACAAAATAATATGATTCCTGAAAGATGTGGTGTGAGGAAGTCTGTGGACACCAGAATCAAAGAGAGTGTACTTAGATGGTTTGGTCATGTGGAGAGATGGATAACAATAGAGTGGTGAAAAAGGTATATCTGAGCGATCCTCTCTTCATATCTGAGCAAATTTGAAAGAGGGAGGAGGCGAGGTAGGCCAAGAAGCAGATGGAGGGATATGGGGCATGAGTGTGTGAGGAAGAGAGGTATGGAAGTTGGTGAGGCTAAGGGACTGACAAGAGACCAAGCTGTATGGATGAATTTTGTGAGAAGTGCATAACCAGGGATTTGGTGCTCGTTTTTAATGTGACAGCAGTCTATTTGACTCTGTCAGATAAGTATATGAGTAGCTACAGAACATGGTGAAATTTTATTTTGCCTGTCTGATGGAGCCAGGACTTTGTGGGCTTGAATGATGAGCGAATGGAAGCACGGCCCATTGAACTGGGCAAACTGGGTTGTCTGGACATTGCTACTCCTCACCGTGCCCGAGAGTGTGAAAGGAGGTCCGTATGATGATGATACCTCTTCTTTTCCCTAACTGTTGTTTTCTCCATATACCCCCCAGTACCTATTCATTTCCATCTTTGTTTTTACGTCACGAACTGTCATCTCTGTTGTATGGTATATTCTCTTCATCCCACGCCCTCCACTTTCCCATTCATATTTGTCACTGTTCATACTGTCCCCCTCCTCTTATTCATTCGTATCCCCCTCTCATCCAGGTTTGCTTGGGTCGAGTGCTCCTGTGAACATCCCAGGGTCAAGCTTTCAGGACAGGTCAGCAGGAGGACTCTTGACCAACGCCTCCCCCTCCACTTCTTCCCCGGCCTTCCCACACTCGTTTCTACAATCGGCACTACATAGGGAAAACTCGTTAGACCAGGTACCAATCTTGTAGAATAATTTTCTGTTGGCTTCATTACTCTTGGTTTTTGTTACTTAGTAGGTGTGCTGTTTGTACAGCACAGTAAAACCTCACTGTAACGGACTAATTGGGGCCCAAGCCATTCCAAAAAAGCGAAATTCCGATAAAAGTGACATCCGGACTTTCCCCTGCTAACCTGGACTTTTTCTGATGTATCAGACATTAGGCCGGATTGCACCAACGGTTTTTAAACTGTTTTCACTACAATGGCAGTACTTTAGTGTATTATACATTCACTACAGTAATCAAATGGTACAATATAAATAGTAATACTGTACTGTATACTGATAAACATGTCTTTTATTTACCATATTGTGGTGAACATAGCTTGTGGTCAGGCAGTCCGGACCAGGGCCGGGGTCAGTCCATTTAAATTCTAATTCAGAATAAAATTTGAATTAATCAGTTCCAATTCAGTTCATTCGTAAAAAAAAGAAATCTTCAGTTCCAATTCAGTTCAGTTCATTATGGTCGATATTTCATTAAGTTAAAATGTTTTCAATTCAAAATCAATTTTAAACCTCACTGTAATGGACTAATGAGGTTTCAAAATAACATCTTTATTTATTATCAGAAATGCTCAACCACACAAACCAGTTACATTCTTTACCAGCTAAAGGTTCAAATTGTTTAATTCTTTGTATTAGTGGTAGGTGGGGGCACTCACCATCCACTCAGTCGATGTAGTGCTGCTGTCAGTTGTCTGCCCTTTTCTCTCCATCATCCTTCTTTCCTTCCATCCTCTTCTGTCTTTCTTTCCTTCATTCTTTCCTTGTCCTTCTGCCTACGGGTGATTTTACACTCCCTCTTCTGTCTTTCTTTCCTTCATTCTTTCCTCTTCCTTCTGCCTGTGGGTGACTCTACACTGAGTGACAAGCCAAATGGTTTCCTGTACACCAGGAAACCATTTACTACGCTGGATGGTAACCATATACTGTAACCAAATTTTGGCGCCTGGTGGTTTAGCGAGTAATTATTGCGCTCCAATTGGATTGAACCGGTGAAGGTTTATATCCAAGGGGTGATTTAGGTTGATTGCTCATGTATTGCCACTGAGGGATGAGTGAGTCAGGTCACTCTCATCTTAAATGTCGGGACCAGCTGCCTAGCCCTGGGCTCCTACGCTTCTCATGGGGCAGTGTAGGATTGGACGATGATGATGATGATGATAATTAATAAACAAAATAAGAATGAGTCCAGGTTACTGAGGATTGCATCTGATCAATTCCAATTCAATTAATTTTATTTTTATATTTTTCTCCATTCCAATTCAATTCCATTGCCAGATGCCACAATCCCGTACGGGGTGGCCATTTGACTCTGAGTTATTTGTTTTACAGGGAGGGGCACTAACCCTTCACCAACCCACTTGACACGTAGGGAGCACGTATGGTTTGGTTATATGGTTACCACCCAGCGTTGTAAATGGTTTCTTGGCTTACAGGAAACAAAGTCACGGTTTTTGTAATCAGTTCCAATTCATTTCCACTTCTATTCATAATTGACCTCAGCCCGGGTCTGAACTGCTTCTGGCTTTATCGGACTTTTTCTGATATATAAGAATTTTGTCCAGTAGCTCCTTGATTTCATGTAAAGCAAATTCCGTTCTACTGAAGTCTGTTATATCGAGGTTTTACTGTACTATATTAATTTAGTTTCATATGTTAGCCTGTATACTGTACAGTAGTTTGTGTTTTTTTTCTTTTTCTTTTTTTTTCTGTATACAGTAGTCACTCAATTATCTGACGTAATAGAGCCAAAGGCACGTCCGGGTAGTGCCAATGTCTGTATAATGAACAACATCTCTCCTACGTATACCTAACCTATTTGTATAGTACCTCTGCTTACTTTGGCAGTGTTTTCCAGTTATTCAGGCATATTTAGACTTAAAAACACACATAGGAATAATGAAAATAATTTTTAACACAAGAAAACCTTGCAAAAAAAAAAAAAAAAAAACTATGAAAACCAAGAGACACCCTATCTTTACACTATTGTACTGTATGTACAGTACCCCTCCTAATTTTGGCACTGTTTCCCAGTCATTCTGCAATATTTAGACATCAGAACACACATAGGAAAATCCAAAATAATTTAAAACACCAAGAAAACTATGCAGAGGAAAGAAAAACATTAAAAAACAAAAAACACCTTATCTATACAATATTGCATGTGCAGTACCCCTCCTGATTTCAGCACTGCTTTGAGGTCAGTTTGCCATATTTTGACATTAAAACACACATGGGAATATAAAAAAAAAATAAATAAATAAATAAAAAAATAAATACCAAAACACACCCTACCTATACACTGCTGTATGTACAGTACCCCTCCTAATTTTGTCATTGATATCAGGTCAGTCTGCCATATTTTGACATCAAAACACACATGGGAATATCCAAAATAAATTTAAACACCAAGAAAACTCTGAAAAAAATAAATAAATAAAGTTTCCTGACAACAAATATTCGATTGGGTTACTTTCCACTCAGTGCATGGCAGACAGGCTTCATAACCCACACACCTCCAGCAGGTGTACAGTTGTCTTATGTGGTCTAGTGGCTAACCTCCACATTTAGCAAAGGTCAGAGAACTCCTCCTCCTCCTCCTCTTCCTCTTCCTGCTGGAGCTGAGTGATGAGTGGTGACGTACAACGCAGTGGCCTACCTGCCTCAGGAGACTCTGAAGACAGTCGCAAACTTACATCCAGCAGAGACTCAACAGCTGTCGATGTGCTTGGGTCCGATGGTGAAGGTGGGAAACGAGGTGGTGGTGGTGGTGGTGGTGGTGGTGGTGGTGGTGGTGGTGGTGAGAATGGGCAGGCACTTGTGATGGTGGCAGGCTTGAAGGAGTCATTCCTGTCTGACGATAGGACCGATGATTCTGCCGGAGGATGACAGTGTCCCTGACAGCCCATAGCTCCATTGCCAGGCTGAGTGGCACCAACTCCCTGTCACAGTGCAGGCGCTCGACATACTTCAGCACCTCATCAAGACTCGCACGTAGCACACTGAGACGAGGGAGTGATGGAGTTGAAGGGGGCTGCAAGTCAGGGTCCTCATGCTCGTCCTCGTTGGTGTCATTGTCATCACTTGTGCCCACAGAACCAGCAGCAGCGATCTCTTCATCAGACATCGTCTGAAAACCAGGATCGCTGCCGTCATTGCTGTCCACCTGCTCTCCTCCTGTGTGAAGAGGGTGATGGAAATCATCCACGTCAAACCTCTCAGAGTTGTGCTCGGCTTCTATTCCGTGGAGGAGATGAGGCCAACCGCTTTCAAGGGTTTTCACGGAGACTTCCTTCCACGTGTTCACCCAGTTGAACACTGCAGACTTCCAGGTCATAATGCCGATAATTCTGGAAGGTTTGCTCCCCACGTGTCCTCAGCCCTGTCCTCATCCTCCAGCACCACCATCACCTCGTTAAGGAATCTTCGCCAGTACAGTCTTTTGGCAGCCTTGATAACACTCTGGACCATTGTTTGAATCAGAACAATCTTATTAGGTGGCAAAAATATATACCTAATGTGCCTGTCATCAGCAACCAGATCCTTATCAGACAGAAGCGCAGGGGCATTGTCCAGGAGCAGGAGTGCCTTCACCTTGTTGTGAGCAGTACCAAGGACCTTCATTTGATAACGGATAACCTCCTTGGCGAAGTGTCTGTGGAACCAGTCTCAGAAGATCATGGTGGTGAACCAGGCCTTCACAGAATGGTACCACACAACAGGCAGGCTATCCAACAGCCCTCGGAGACAACGTGGTTGCTTTGCATGTCCAGCTCTAACGGGTTTGAGGCAGTGCATCCCGTTAGCATTAGCACAGCACAGAACAGTGACACGTTGTTTGGATAACTTGCAACCAGGCACAGTCTTCTGATTCGCCTCTGCCAGGGTGTTGGTGGGCAATGAGCGGAAGAATAGGCCAGTTTCGTCAGCATTATAGACCTGACTAAGGGCAGGGCCCTCGTCCTTGATCAAGTGCTGCATTTTCTGGTGAAACAGGTCTACCTCCTCCGCTGCCACGTCCAAGGTCTCTCCATGTGCCTTACGGCCTGTAAGTCCATGGCAAAGGTTGAAGAGAAAAAAATATCCTTCGGAAGCCTTAAAGTCGTGCACGTTTTGCAGGCATGCAAACTTCTCGACTGCAGCCTTCACCTCAGTCCCATGCACAAGCACACCAGCAGCACGTTGCCAGCAAAACTAGAACTGTGTCGACCAGTCGATAACGGCATGCCGGGCCTGGGCCATGACCTGTCACCCCTGTGTGTGCATTCGTCGAAGTCCTATCTGTACTGTGTAAGCTTGTCCCGTGACTTCTTGATGTCAAACGGTGTTGAATGGGCTAGATCATATTCCCACAGTATGCGTCCTGTGGTCCAGCCTGCGTCAACTTTGCTCAGTATCTCACGCTTCTTCTCCAGAGTCAAAACCTTCCTCTTCTGGTTCTCAGGTGGTGGAGGAGCCATCATCACACACATGAGAATGCAGCAGGGGAGGGTCGTAACCTGAAGAAGGTAGGGGACCACCACAAAAGCAACCGCATTCTCCAGAAATGCTTGCAATTGTGACCACTCAGTCGGTGACAAAGGTGGGAACTGAGGTGCGGGTTTGGAGGCCAGCGAGCAGGACAGTGTTGCCTTATCACTCCCCATGCTTGCCTCCGAGCACAGAGGAAGCAACAAACGGTAAGCTGACATCTGCATACAAGGTTCGCTTCCGTTTGCCCAGGGAAGGGTTATCACATGACGACAACGGTGAATGACCAGTACATCACTGCCTCAGGCAGTGTATGACTAATGCGGCCTGCCAGGTGACTCCGACCATTTGGTAGGGAAGCGGAGAGATGCACGTGGTGGGGGGTTTCGCACTAATCCCAGAGGCTGGGGGACTCCCACCATTCGGTGTAGAGGTGGGCAGGCGTTTTTTCCGCACATTTACTCATGGCTTGTGATCCATGTTACATGTGCAGTGGCCGTTGGAAACACAGCTTCCGGTGATTGGTCGACTTTGGACATTTGGTAGAGAGGCAGACGGGCACTGTCGCCATACCTGTACTCGTGGCTTGCGGTCTGTGTTAGACACGCGGTGGCAGTTGGGAAAGACTAATCCCAGTTGCTGTGCGACTCTGACATTCAGTGGGGATGTGTACAGACATTCTGTCAGCGCTTGAGGGTTATGACCAGTATTACTTTGGGTGCTGGAGGTTCGTAGGGGGTGATCAGACCAGCGCGCAACTTTGACCATTCAGTACAGGACAGATGGACATTTTAGCTCAGGTTGTGGGTTATGTCCTGTATCCTGTGCATGGCTAAAACCCAGTGGCCATGATACCAAATGTTTCAGCCTGTCAACTGGCCAGCTGAAGTTCTCGGGGACTTTTATGTCCGGATAATAGCAAGTAAATTCTGATAATGGTTTATTAGAGCCAAGGACCAGTATCCAGATAATTAATACAGCCGGGTACTGTGCATCCAGATAAATGAGGGATTACTGTACTTTTGTTTTCCAGGGTAGGGATAAATATCTTTAAGCAGTCATTCATGTTGAAATGTGCTGCTGCCTTTTGATAGTTCTAGACAGTTCGGTGACAGCTCTTTATTATACAAACTGTTTTTTCTTTTTATCTTGACAGATATCTGCTCATACATCTAAGATATTGATTAATAATTTACCTGTATTCTATCTATCATGCCAGATGCCTTAATCCTGTAAGGGGTGGTCGCAAACAAAGTGCCTCCATGTCACCGTGTCCAATGCCATTTCACTGCCCTACTCCTAGCTCACACCCTCCTCTCTCATATACCTCTCCACTCCATCCCTCCATCCCATCCTTGGCCTCCCCTTCTCACTCCCCTCCTCCACCCCACTTGCATATATTCTCCTCAGTAGTCTCTCATTCTCCTTCATCTGCACATGGCCAACCCATCAGTGTATTTCTCCTAACGCTTTCTGTTACATCCACATCCACACCACAACACTCCTTCACTTTCTTGCTTGTCAGTCTTTCTCTCCACGTAACTCCATACACTCCTCTCAAATAACTCATTTCCATTTATTTCACTCTTGCTTTGTGACCATCCAACAAGGTCCAAGCTTCATTTCCATACGTTAGGGTTGGTATCACAATACAGTATTGTTATGCAGCACCTTTTTTACTTGCATGCTCACATCCCTCCTCTTTATCACTGCTTTCAAAGACCCAGCAACCTTTCTTCCCTGTTGTACCCGTTCAAGCACTTCACCCTCTAAACTTCCATCCTTACTCATCACACTACCCAGTTAATTAAACGCACTCACATTTTCCATTTCCTCCTCATCCAGCCTCACTGTACATTCATTGGCTTCATTTCTCTCAAAGACCGTAACTTTACTCTTCCCTACGTTCACCTTTAGATTCCATTTCTTGCACACTGTTTCAAACTCATTCACCAAGCCTTGCAGTTCCCCTACTTCTTCACTTAACAATCCAGTATCATCTGCAAACAACGTTACAGAGAGTTTCAAACACTGCCCTCTCTGATTAGAGTTACTCCAACATTCACTGCCCTACCTTGTATCTCTTTTATAATACCATCCGTATACAGGTTGAACAATAATGGAGCCATGACGCATCCCTGTTTCAATCCAACCCTCAAGTAGAAAAATTCACTCAGTTCACAATACACACACACTACAGCCTTAGCACTCACATACTCTTCACAGCATTCAACAGCTTCCCATCTACTCCATATATTCTTAATACTTTGCACAATCCATGTCTATCCACCTTGTCATATGCTTTCTCCAAATCCATGAAAGCTGCATACAATTTCTTTCCCTTCTCTAGAAACTTTTCCACTAAAGACCTAAGAATGAAAATCTGATCTACACAGTCTTTTCTCTTCCTAAAACCTCCCTGTTCTTCTCCAACTAATTCCTCTGTTATTTCCCTAACTGTCTCACTAAGTATCCTACCATATACTTTTCCCAGTACACTAAGGAAAAAAATGCCCCAATGATTACCACACACTTCTTTTTCCCCTTTTCCTTTGTACAGGGGAATAATTATACCTGGCTTCCAATCCTCCGGGTCTCTACCTTCCTTCCAGGCCAATTTAAACATTATCCATATCCATTCCACTGCTATATCTACCCTGTGCTTCAGCATTTCACCACACACTTCATCAGTTCCTGGGGCTTTCCCCATTTTGACTTTCTTCATTACCTCCACTTCTTCCCTCCTACTGATTTCTTCCTCTCGTCTTGCCTTCCTCCTCCCAGCCATTCCCCATTCACTTCTATTTGCATTGCATTCATTCTCTGTGTCCAGCAGTTCCTTCTAGTTGTTCTCTCCATCTGCTCACTTTTTCTCCCTTGTCCACTAGCAATCTACCATTTTTATCTTTCACTCCCCAACTAACTTCTTTATCACCCTGTCTAATGAGTGAGGCTGGTCACTTTCATGTTAAATGTCAGGACCAGCTTGCCTAGCCCTGAGCTTCTATGCTCTTCATGGGGCAACATAGGATTGGATGATAGATGGATGGATGGATGGACTAACTCTCTTTACCCATTTCCAGAACATTTTCTTACATTTCCTCCAAAAATACACTCAAATTCCTTCCAAATTCCTCATCCACTCTCTTCTTACTCCCTCTTAAAATCTTTTCACCTCTCTCTTCCACTCTACATATAACTTTTTCCTCCGACTCTCAACTTCCTCCATGCCTGTTTCTCATCCACTCACTATATGTTTTCTTCTTTTGTGCCACAGCCTGTCTCACCTCTTCATTCCATCATGTTGTTCCTTGCACCCCCTTTCGTCTTCTCTTCACCCCACACACCACCTTTCATGCTGTACAAATTTCTTCTAAAAATATCTTGCACGCATCTTCGACATCCCCCATCTGTTCCAGTCATATTTACCCAATCGCTTCTTCACTTCTTTCTTATATTCTTCCTTTTTTCCATCCTCTTGCAACCTTTCTATCCTCCTTGTATGGACTACTTCCTCCTGTCCTTCCCGTCTCCTTCATTTCATTTGAACCGTGATTTCACCACCACCATGTGGTGGTCAGAAAGTCTACTCCCTCAACCTCTATATGCTCTTGCATCCATTACAAACTTCATCCTATCATCCCGACACATAATCAGTCATTGCCTTCCATTCATTCAGTTCACCACCCATCCTGCTTATCACTCGCCACATATGCCTGTGGATCATGTTGTGTCTGAAGAGATTATATGCTGTCACCAGCCCCCTCCCTGCAAAAATGTCCACTAGAATACTACCATTCTCATCCACGTCTGCAGGCACACCCCACTCACCAACTGTTCCATCCACCTTCACATTCCCTACTTTTCCATTCATATCTCCAATCAAAAACACTCTGTCATTCCTTTCATGCACGCTTCCACATTTCTCCAGAACCCTTCTTTCACTCTACAGTAATCCCTTCACTATCCGATGTAATAGAGCCAAAGACATGTCCGGAAAGTGGTCCCGTCCGGAAAGTGGTCCCGTCCGGAAAGTGGGTCCCTGGCTCCTGGACTGGTACTTAAGGACCCTAACCCAGCCTAACTTTGAAGGCCACATAAATAACTTCCTACCGGACATGCATAGCACCTATTTAAACCTATTTAAGACCCTATTCATGCCAATAAGGGACATAAAGCATGAAATAAATGAAAATGAACCAGAGAATGAGGAATTAGAAGTGGTTATGGAAAACAGCAGTGTACAGGGTACTTACAGCATGTCTGTGACTGCCTTCTCCAAGGCTGTGGCAGTGGTGAAATTGCTCTTGAAGCACGTACAATAATCCAGTGTTGTGCTCCTCTTACAGTAATTCTTTGCACTGAGTTATAATTGTTTAACACTGCACATTCTGTTCGTAATTGCACCAGTTTCAACCACCAGTTTGCACTCCACAGTTAATCCTTTGCACTCTAAATTCAAATACAGTATCACAACACTGTAAATTCCCGTGTGGTCTAGTGTCAAGGTATTGCAGTTTATTTACTGTTTATTCACAAAAACGAGCACATGCGGCATCCATTGCGATAAGCATCCATTCGTGATGGCAGTTAGGGGGTAACTGGTGGAGGGGGCAGCAGGGTTGCCAGATCGGAACTAAGCCACATTACCAAACTCCTCAATTTTCTTTACCAGGTTTAACTTTTCATTACCAAATTCGTAAAGCAAGCATTTATTCTTCACTAATTATATATACAAGGGGAAATAATCACTCTCCTTATAATTAACAGCATGTTGATTATTTTCATGCTATGTAGGCTATCAGATTAATCAGAGAGAGCAGACAATTCACCATTTCCATCCTATATATCCTCATACATGTGAAAAATCCGTTTGGTAATGCATTATTCTGATTCATTACCAAATGAATTTTTCAGTACTAAGAGGCCCACATTTGGTAAGAAAAATACCAAATGACAACCCTGACAGGGGAGGGGGGAGGGGGGAGGAAGAAAGGGGTGAAGGGGCCGTGGTGTAAACAGCTGTTCGGCGCTGCACGGAAATTGCAAATTATGGGTGGGAAAAAATTCGGATTTGGGGGGAATTTCTTTCTTATTTTTTGGCCATTTTTGGGTTCCGAAGGTCTAGGCCCACAATATCCGGTAAGTGGGGATTGCGGATAGTGGGCATGAGGATAGTACAGGGATTACTCTTGCACAATCTTGCATTGGCACATTCGCACACAGTTGCCTACATTTGTAGTCCAACTTTCTTCCTGTCTTACACACACAGTCCTTAAGCAGACAGATCCATACCTTCTTATATTCTCCTTCCATCTCTTGAACACAACAATACAAACTCCTTCTTTTGCCCTTTCATTCTCACCTACTCCTGCACATATACCCCATCCATACTCCCATTTACTTGCATTAATTGTTTTTAATTACAGTATTGTAGCGAATGTGGACATGCTCTGAAATGTTTGTACCCCTACAACACAAAATCATTTACTTTTTATTCTTGCCACCATTGTATGATTATATGCAGCTCAGTGATATGGCTGGTAATGATGGGGTTAGTAACTCTATATCTGACCCCATCCTTCTGAGCAGTTCTTTCTATCCATAGATCCATCAACCAATCCTGTGTTGCCACATGAGGAGGGTAGGAGTCTGGGGCTCGGCAAGTTGATCTTGACATTTAAAATGATAGTGAACAGCCTCACTTATCTCTGAGTGACATTACGTGAGCAATAAACCCCAACCACCCATTGGATATAAACCTGCACTGGCTCAGTCCAATTGGAACGCCTTGATTATGCCCTAAACCACCAGGCGTCATAATCTGGTTGTATGGTTACCTCCCAGTGTAGTAAGTGGTTTCCTGGTGTACAGAAAACCATTTGGCTCTACACTGAGTGACAAGCCAAATGGTTTCCTGTACACCAGGAAACCATTTACTATGCTGGTTGGTAACCATATAACCAAATTATGACGCCTGGTGGTTTAGTGGGTAATTAAGGTGCTCCAGTCGGACTGAGCTGGTGCAGGGTTATATTCAAGGGGTGGTTGGGGTTTATTGCTCACGTAATGCCACTCAGGGATGAGTGAGATTGGTCACTCACCTTAAATATCAGGATCAACTTTCCAAGCCCCAGGCTTCTACACTCCTCATGAGGCAACGTAGGATTGGATGGTGGATGGATAGAAAAAATGCTGAAAGGGATGGAGTCAGATAATAAAGTCGCCTAACAGCAACAAGTATATCATAGAAAAATAACCATCTTAGTGAAGTGGATTAAGAAGTAGAAAAATAACCATCTTTGTGAAGGGGATTAGGAAACCTGACCATTGAGAGTCATACAACATTACTGGTATTGTTTGTATCCAAAAGATGTAGCTGATTGTTAGGTTAAGAGGTGGTGTGTGTGTAGAAATGCCTTAACCCCCGGAATACAATGATATCTTTTGCAGTTTATTCTTGCTGCCACCAGATTATTCTTATTGTTATTGGTGTTTTTATTGTTACTGTTATTGTTGTTTTTGTTTTTGTCGTTTTTTATTCATTACTTATATTTTTAATGCTTTTTATAGCTTAGGAGAGCCCTTTAATAGTGTAGGGGTTAATGAAGGTCTGGTATAACCTCAGAAATTTTAATTATCTGTCCCAGACTGAATCAAAATTATCAGGAGGTAGCAAGAGCAAACCGATGATAGTATCATCAGTGTGAAGGGGTAAAAATTTTTCAAAATAACTTAAATAATTGTAAAATCATTCCAGACTACAGGAGTATTTCTAGGATCAAATAATGGAGTAGGAGGAAAGAGCAGTACTGGAGGGGGATTGTTTGATATCGGTAGCATGTCCCCCCACTCGCGCAATCCCCCATCTCTCCCCAACCCCCTTTCCCAGTCCCCGTTGGTGGCACCCTTCAACCCTGGGGCTCTCCCCAACAATGGAGCCGCGTCATCGGAGATACAACGCTTACGAGAGGAGCTGGCCACTAACAGAGCCAAGGTGAGTTGATTGCCTTATCAGAATGCATTCAGTGTTCACCATCACCTTTGGCTTTCCTCTCCTTTCACTGATCCACCTGGTGATCAGGTCTACATCTTTTCTGTCGTTAATGACCTAGAGCAATTAGAACAGCACCATGCCCGTATCCTTGACGGCCTTTGTGAGAGTTCCAACATACTTGACCTCTTCCTTACAAGTAATCCTGCTCACGCTGTAAATCTTTCCTCTCTGATGGGCTCCTCCAGTCACAACCTTATCACCTTAACATGTCCTATCGCTCCAGTACAACCTGTGACCCTCCAAAAAAACATCAGTTGTAGCACTTTAGAGCGGTTGATTGGGAGGCCATCAGGCAGTATGTCTTTGATTTTCCTTGGAATGATTATTGTTTCCATGGCCGAGAGCCATCACAATGTTCCATGTGCAATACCGAGGTTATTCTCTTGGGCATTGAAGCTTACATTTGTTTTTCATATCCTTTGACTAATGCAAAAAATCCTTGGTTTAATCATGTTTGTGGCACTCACCATCCCCTCACTCAGTATAGTGCTGCTCTCGGGTGTCTCTCCTTTCCTTTCCTCCATCCTTCTTTCTTTCCTTCCGCTTCTGTCGATCTTTACTTCATTATTTCCTCTTCCTTCTGCCTATGGGTGACTTTACAGTCCCTCTTCTATCTATCTTTCCTTCATTCTTTTCTCTTCCATCCGCCTATGGGTTACTGTACACTGAGTGACAAGCCAAATGGTTCCCTGTACACCAGGAAACCATTTACTATGGTGGGTGTAACCACATAACCAAATTATGGCATCTGGTGGTTTTGTGGGTAATCACGGCACTCCGGTCGGATTGAGCTGGTGAAGGTTTACATCCAAGGGGTGGTTGGAATTTATTGCTTACAGAATGCCAGTCAGAGATGAGTGAGGCTGGTCACTCTCATCTTAAATGCCAGGACCAACTTGCCTAGCCCCATGCTTCTCATAGGGCAACGTAGGATTGGATGAATGGATGTTCTAATGCTGTCCTTAATAAGAAGAAGGCCTACAAAAGGTACCAGGGCCAACCCACCGCTGAATGTCTTCTGTCTGGAACCGTGCTAAGTCTGTTCTTCGCGCTGCTAAAAATAATTTAATCCATACTAAATTCTCTGAACTCTCCAACTTGAGTTCTTCCCACTCCTTCTGACACCTTGCCAAAAACCTTTCTTACAACTGTACCTCATCATCCTTCCCTCATTTTTTCCACTCCGATGGCTCTGTAACTGTTTCTTCTGCTGATAAAGCATAACTCCTCGCTGAAACTTTCTCCTCCAGTTCCACCTTAGATGATACCGGTGCTGCCCCTCCATCTTTTCCCCCCCTCTGACTTACTCATGACTGGCATTAAAGTTTCTTCAACTGGTGTATTTTCTGCCATCACTGACCTCAACACCACCACAGCATATGAACCTAATGGGGTCCTTCCTGTTGTTCTCAAGAACTGTGACTGTGCATCTGTGCTTACACCCTGCCTAGGTAAACTCTTTCACCTGTGTCTGTCAACTTGCACCTTTCCTTCTTGTTGGAAATTTGCCCTCATTCAGCCTGTCCCAAAGAAGGGCGACCATTCCCAGCCCTCTAGCTATTGCCTTATTGCTTTAACATCCAGTATTTCAAAAGTTTTCGAGTAAGTTCTTAACAGAAAAATTTTAAAGCATCTTTCCTATCACAACCTTCTTTCTGATCGTCAGTGTGGGCTCTGCCAGGGACGCCCCACTGGTGACCTGCTAACCTACCTTTCAGACTCCTGGTCATCCTTTTTTCAGGACTTTGGTGAAAGCTCTGCCATTACACTTGACATCTCAAAGGCTTTCAGTCAAGTCAGGCTTAAATCTTTAATTTCCAAACTACCCTCTTATGGTTTCTATCCTTCTATCTGTACCTTCATCTCTAGCTTCCTGTCTGGTCGTTCTATAGCTGCTGTTGTAGACAGCCACTGTTCTTCTCCTAGATTTATCAGTAATGGTGTTCCTCAGGGCTCTGTCCTATCACTAACTCTCTTGTATCTTCATCTCTAGCTTCCTGTCTGGTCGTTCTATAGCTGCTGTTGTAGACAGCCACTGTTCTTCTCCTAGATTTATCAGTAGTGGTGTTCCTCAGGGCTCTGTCCTATCACCAACTCTCTTCCTTTTATCCATCAGCGTCCTTCTATGCTGTACAGTCATAAGAAAAACTATCGTTACCCTTCAGAGCTATACACTATGACACAACGACGAAGTGTTGTGGAATGACGGGACAGGAAAATTTGTACCACAAACCCGTCAATGTTGGTTATGTGAGACACAGATATTAGAATTTGTGCTAGAGGTAATAAAAGCTAATTACTGTAGCTCGTTTTGCCTTTGTGCATAGAGACAATGCGTTTTATTACCCGTCACCGAATTCATTTAATATTTATGTAACAATGGTGTAGAGTCGACAACACACATGCAGATGGACAATATGTGCACCCATGCCAGACGTGTGATAGTAATTCATCCGATACAAGCCAAGTTGGTAAATTTCAGTGTAATAATGATATGTATTGCTTTCTACATATAATAAATGTTGAGTAGAAGGAAAATAATAATATGTGTTCAGTCTCATTGCTTTAATATTTTGTATACCCATCCCCCTGCTTCCAAAACAGCCTCTAGATGTCGATGCATGGATGCCACTAACTGAAACATCCATCTGAAGCATTTAACCACCAATCTAAAGCAAGCAAATGAACTCGTGCACCCCTGCTACGCTATCAAAAAAAAAAAAAAAAAAAAAAAGTCGATGCCTTTAGATTTCATACACTTCAAAATAATTTATTTGTTGTATTCTATAGACAATAAGTGTTGAATAGTGGGAAAATAATAAACGTGCCAAGTTCCATTATTAATCCCCAGCAAGGCGCTCAGGGTAATGCAAACACGTCCTATATATTTCCCTGCCATACAGTTCATTCTTGCTCATTATTCCAACTCTTGTAATGGGACTATGATATGGCAACACTAGATAGGGGAGGGGTGAACAGCAAGGACCCGCCCACATAGCCCAGCTAATGTTCGTTTAGTGTCGAACATTCCTGGGGGTAACGATAGTTTTTCTCATGACTGTACATCTAACCCTGTCCACTCATACGCTGATGACTCCACCCTTCACCTTTCCATTCGCTTCCTGCAGTGTCCATCTCGGCAGTTGCTTCAACAAACAAGGCATGAGGCTATGGCACACGCAATGTCTGACAGGACACATATCTCTGATTGGGATAAGAATAACCTTGTTGTTTTTAACGCATCAGAAACTCAGTTCTTTCATCTATTAACCCGACAGAATCTTCCACAGGAGTACCCTCTAATTTTTAACAATATCCAGCTCAGTCCAGCATCATCTTTGATCACACTTGGGGTTTCATTCTCTTGGGATTTATCTTGGGAAGAACTTACTACCTCTGTTGTAAAATCTGCTTCCAAGAGATTGGGTGTGCTAAGCCCACTCTGTATGTTCTTTATCCCTGCACAATTGTTGACTTTATACGCAGGTTTTATTCACCCCTGTGTGTAGTACAACTCCCATGTGTGGGGAGGCTCCCCACATACAGCTCTTCTCAGTAGGGTGTAGTCATATGCATTTCATCTCATTGACTCTCATCCTCTTACTGGCTCCCTTCAACCTGTGTCTCATCACCACACTGTTGCCTCTTTATCTCTTTTCTATCACTACCTCAATTGTCACTGCTTCTCTGAACTGTCTGCTTGCATCCCTTCACCACTATGACAGCACGTAGCACCCATCTAGCAACAAAGTCTCATCCCTTTTCTTTCCAACTCTAATGCAAGAGTTAACTGCTACTGCCAGTCCTTCATGTGTGCAACAGGTCAACTCTTAAACTGTCTCCCTCTGTCAGTTTTTCCTACTGCCTATTATCTCTTGTCTTTCAAACAGTGTATCCAGGCATCTCGAAATGAATGGATCTTGAATTTGGGTCTCTGTTATTTTGTGTATGTTTTTTCTTGGAGGGAGCAATTTGCAGGCCCCTCCTGGCCTTTGATTCCTTCTTCCATGCATTAAAAAAAAAAAAAGTGCACAAAATCCCATACTTTGCAGCAGATAATGTAATGGTAAGAATCTCTAGAATAGGTAGTATCAGTTTTGGACATAGGAATTTCAAAAATTACTATGATTATGGAACCATGTATCACAAGGGTATGATCCTTATGCCCTCTTAAAACCTCATCTTTTCAGTCAAAAGCTATATTGTTGTATTGATTTCTGCCACCTTGGTAATAGGTTCTGTAATATCTGCATAGCACTGAGAGTAATCTAACTTTGTGTCAAGCAGTAAGAGCAGTTCCGTCTTTGGTAGTAAGTGGTTTGCAGATAGTATGATGATCTTGCTGGCATTCATCGCTTCAGAACTTTCAGGTGTCTTTGATTATTGGTGCTGAAGGTATAGCTGTTTTGACTGAGTTGGCTTCTGTGTATGTATCTCATTTTGTATGTATATATATGTTAAAATTTCTCATGAATGCCTGATCCAATTTGGATCAAACTCAGGAGATACAGTGCACTGTGTGGGTCTGAGAAGAAGAGATTCATTTTTGGTGCAGATTTGTTAATGGTCAAAGTCACGGGGTCAAAGTTAGTCAGGTGCAGTATCCCTCTGCTTCCTAAACACCCTCTTCAGTTTTGTTAATATTAACCTTGATACCTGTAATGGTGGATTCATGATGCCTAAACCCAAGAAACCATTCCTTTTCACACTCATGGTCCTATTTAAAATACCCACCTTTTCACAAAGTCAGGTAGGTTTTTGGTCTTTGAGGTTGCAGCAAAATCACAGCAAGCCCTGTGATTCTTGTGGGTAGCTGCTGTGGTAGTCCATCCATCCATCATCTAATCCTACGTTGCCCCATGAGGAGCGTAGGATCCCGGGGCTAGGAAAGTTGGTCCTGGCATTTAAGATGAGAGTGACCAGCCTCACTCATCCCTGAGTTCCCAACTGAAAAACAAAGTAGAAATTTCATGTTTGGTGTTACAGCTAGCATCATGGGAGGAAGGGATAGCCCAGGCTAGGACAGCATGTGAGGCCTGGCGTCGTGAGGCAGAAGACTCCAACCGCAAGTACAAGTTGGCAGAGCAAACCAAAGAAGAGGTAAGAAGGGCATATAGATAGACAAATAAATAGATAAAAGTAAACTCAATTATGTGGCATATAGCAACCAACCACATGGGTGATGTACTGATGAAAATCGACGTTTTACTTTCCCTAAACATCCCAAAAGGTAGTCTAACCTTCTATGATACCTTACAACTGCACTGTATAACTGTTGAGATAGAAAAACACCCTTGAATACTGTGGTAAGCATGATAAAATGTGTTGCTATACTGTACAGTGTACAGTACTGTACTGTGCACACAATACACCCGACACCCAGAAACAGAGTGTGACAGGATGAGGCAGGTTAGCAAGGCAGACAGAAAAAGGATGGGAAGACCTAACCAAGAGAACGAGACAAGTGAGGCAGGAGCGACAGAAATGAAAGAGAAGACATGAGGGGGAATAAACCCACCAGAGAGTAGCAAGAAAATTTCCATATAAAGTAAAACACATGTGGTTGGTGGCATCTATGGCCAGGTGTCGAGCAGACTTCGCTGCCACATCCTTGAGCTCCACCTCCCGCACTATGACACCAGTGCCTCGTTGCTGGCAGTACCACTTCAACACTGCCTGGTCAAAATCGTGGTGCATGGGTCTGGCCACTATTTTGTATTCAGGACATCAGTATGTCTGCCCATATTCAGTCTCATACTGCAAGATTTGATCTTATGCTTTCTTGGCGTCCTGCTGGGTCGTACAAGGCACACAAAAAAACTCAGCCACCTGACTCAATGTCCATCCTCCATCACAATCAAACACTTCTTTTCGAGAGAGAATTTTCCCGGGACACTTAGCAGCTGGAGATGCCATAGTGATACATGCCAACAGAAGGCATGAGGCAAGCACGACATGCAGAAGGACATGGATGAAACAGCAGCCTGGGAATGGTGGTGGGGGCACCAACACATTGTCATCCAATTGGGGATGAGATACACAGGGAAAAAGTATGAATGAAATATATTGAGGAGGAGGAGGGACATACAAACAGTGGTTGTGTTTATTACTGAACATAAGAAAACAAAAGATTGCGACATGCAGATAATATAGAAACTTGCCATATTTGGCAAATGCCAAAAGCAGTATTTTGGTGATTGACAATCACAGTAGTGTTTTGGTGGCAAAACTCACGACGCTGAATTGTTTTGGTGATGGAACTCAACGAATGGCACAGATTTCAATTTTTGACCTACTGTCAGAAGCTATAAAATTCATCCTCATGTGTTGTGAAGAATATTGATGCCTTTAAGATGTCACCATCAGATAATTAAGTTTAAATTATATAGATAGATAGATAGATAGATATTGGAACAACCTTTATACGCAGATTATTGAATTAATGTAGTCAGATTATTGTATGTTTTATGTATCAGTTTTCTCTCATTAATGCAAAATTATTTCTGATAAACACTGGGCAATATCCAGCAAGAATATGTTCTCCAGAAATGTTTTTTGCACTTTTAATTTTGTATTGCTGTACCTTTTGTGTTTGTGTGTATGTGTGTGTGTGTGAGTGCACGTGCATATGTTTGCAAAGCAGTGCGCCCGACACATGAGGCCTGATGTGGCCATTGTTAACATTGTTGTTTTACTGTCATCGTCAAAATGCATTAATTTCTTGATGCAACGTGTTGATAATTGTATTATACACTGTTTACATATCCTAGTGTTCTGTGTTTGTATTGGTAGCGGGACCAAGAGTGTTAAGCATGAAATCAGCTTGAGATGTAACTACCAATTAAGAATGAGTGGTGGGGGGTTAGGGGTATGGGGAAGGGTTGGGAGCTGGGTAGAGGTGGGTGGAGCTCGTTTCATCCCCCCCACCTCTCTTCCCTGGGTATACGGGGGTAGGAAGGGAGCACCCCTGGGCAGAAATTAGTGAATGTGAGTGTACATATTTCTGATGTTTTCAGAGGTCCCTCCCAGTAGCCTGAAAAAAACAGTAGTCTGAAAGACCCTCGGTCTCCTGCCATTCAGATTACAGGACTTTTACTGTACACCTAAACCCCACTGTTCGACAGGGATGCGATCCATAAAAGGGGTTGAACAACGAATTGGTCAAATAACGAACCGATTCTTCCCATAAGATTGTTAAGAAATAGGGGGGTTAGGTTCCTGACCACCTTCGACACTCAAAAAGTATTCAGTAAAGATGGAAAAAATACCATAACATATGAACGAAAGTGACACAGGGATTTGAGCTGTTTTCTTATAGATGAGGAGAGGTAGATTGAGATGGTTTGGGCATGTGGAGAGGATGGGGGATGATAATTGGGTGCAGAAGGTGAGAGGTGTTGATATTGGGGGTGGGGTTAAGAGGGGTAGACTGAGAAAGACATGGGACGGTGTCATTAAGTGTGACCTCAGGGTTAAGGGACTGAATAGGGAGGTTGCAATAGATCGTGCAGCATGGAGAGCTGCCATTAGGTGACCAAGGTCGACGCATGCAAGCATGTTGGAGCCTTCAAAAACGAAAATGAAACTGTCTTATTTTTAGTACTGCATACATCTCAGATAATTGACAATTGAATTTTGATCAAAGAAGTATTGGAGAACAAACAATATATACCTACTTAGCGATATGAAAGAAAGCCACCTGAACGCCTTCGATAGAGTGTTTATTGCTGAACCCTCCAACTGGACATGAAGTCACCACACCAAACAAACTCAAATGTACTCAATTTAAAACCATAAATAACAGTGGAAGCCTAGCTGGAAGCACTGAAACCTAACTGAGGGGTTTTGCCCCCAGGACCCTCAGTGATTATAACCTACCTAACCTAGTGCAAACTAAGATTGCATTCGTAAAACTAGAGCCAAAACAGTATCATGCGTTTAGAGTATTCGTTAATCATTGTCGCAGTCATCACCAGGATTGCCATTTGGTATTTTTTATTACCAACGTGGACCAATTTGGTAATGAAAAATTTGTTTGGTAATGAATCAGCATGATCTATTTCCAAACAGATTTTTCACATGTATAGAGATACAGAAGATGGAGACAGTGGATTGTCTGCTCTCTTTGATTAATCTGCCAGCCTACATAGTGCAAAAATAATCAGCATGTTGCTAATTGTAAGGAGAGTGATTATTTCTACGTGTATATATAATTAGTGAAGAATAAATGCTTGCTTTAAGAATTTTGTAATGAAAAGTTAAATTTGATAATGAAAATTGAGGAGTTTGATAATGTGGGCAAATTCAGATCTGGCTAATCTGATCGTCACCCAACCATGCGATGGCGAAACACTCACTCAGGTTGGTGAGCACATGACTGCGCTTGACAGGGGTAATAGTAGGGGTTTTGGGTGGAACCATGTTGAAACAACAAATTGTCGAATAACGATCGGTCGAAAAACGAGGGTTTGGTGTATATGGAAAACTGTATTTCTTGATATCTTTCGAGCAACTTTCCTTTTTCAGTTTCTTTCCATATCCTCCTGTTGCTCCCCATCTTATACAAACAGGTCTTTTCTGTCAGTTTTATCTACTCCCATCATCGCTCTGAACACTGCAATCATGTTGCCTCTCTCTCTCTTCTTTCTTCTAAGGAAGATAGACCCAGCTTTTCTTGTCTTCCCTTGTGTAATAGATCTGTCAGACTATGGACCATCTTGGTTGCTGTTTTTTGTATTCTCTTGATCTTGTTTATATCTCTTTCTTTTTATATGGAGACCACACCACTGCTGCGTATTCTAACCTGGGGTGGATCATAGCCACTATCAATTTTTTCATAATCTCCTCATCCATATATTGAAATGCCACTCTTATGTTTGTCAAGAACTTATATGTCTCTCTGACAATCTTGTTAATGTGTTTTTGGGGTGACAAATTATCCTGGACCAACATTCCCAGGTCCTTGTCTTTCACTTTTCGTATTGCATCCTATCCCATTGAGTAATTCAGTGATGGCCTCAACCCATTTCCAGTATTTTGTACTTTTTAGAATTGAATTTCATTTCCCATACCCGGCTCCAGTTGTAAATCCTGTCCAGATCTTCCTGCAGCATTTTGCAGTCCTTTTCAGCTTCAGCTTTCTTCATGATCTTTGTGTCATCAGCAAACAGGCTTGCACAACTGTTCACTCCATCCACCATATCGTTTACGTAAATCAGGAACATTACGAGTGCCAGCACTGAGCCCATTTGTTACTTCCCCGCACCCTGACATCCTGTACTTAATTACTGTCCTCAGCTGTCTGTCTGTCATGAAGTCATTTATCCATTCCAAGAGGTTCCCCTTCAGTCCTCCTATGTGCTCCAGTTTCCACATTAGTTGCTTATGGAGTAACTTGTCAAAGGCTCTCCAGATCTAAGTACTGTATATAGAATCCACCCAACTACCTCTTTTCTATAGCACATAAATCACCCTTGAGTACTGTAGAAGCTGAACAATTTAGTGACACACTGTCTTCCATTACTGAATCCAAACTGACTTTCTGTCAAAGTCTTCATCTCCTCCAGATATTTTATCCATGTCTTTCAGGATTCTCTCACACAGTTTTGCGACCATGTTGGTCATGGACATGGTCTACAATCCAGTGATTCTTCCTTATTCCCTCCTTTATAACTTAGTACAACATTGGCCCACTTCCATTCCCAAGGCACGCTCCTTTCGTCCAGAGAACACACAATAAAACTGTGAATCATATCTGCCAGTTGTTCTCTGCATTCCTTTAATATCCAGTTAGAGATCCTGTCAGGCCCTGAGGTCTTCCTTACATCTTGAATTTCCAGTATGTTATACACTTCCTGCACTCCCACTTTCATGTCACTGTCTTTCTAGTCACTCCGTCCCCCTCCACCAAATCACTTTAGTGAAAACCAGTTGGAAACTTTTGTTCATTATTTCATCTTGCATTACCGCATCTTTGTAGATCTTCCCATATGCTTTCAGCTTATTAATTCATTTCTTGTGTTTCAGTTTGCCATTGACATACCTGTAAAAAACAATTTAGACTCCTTACATTTGTCAATTATACCTCTTTCAAAATTTCTTTCTTCCTCACTGCAGATTCTTGTATTTTCATTTCTAGTTCTTGTAAAGTATTTTCATTTCTAGTTCTTTTGTATTCTTCCTTTGTTCTATTTTTATCTCTCTCCATTTGTTCCATGCCACATCCCTTTTTCTTTTTGTTATCATACACCTTTTTGTTGAACCAATCCTTTTTCCAGTTCTCTTTCCCACTTACTCGTGGCACATATTTTTTCACTCCTGAGTTGTAAATACCTAGAAGGATATCCCAGTTCTTTTCATCTCTTTTGTTTCCCTGAATTCTCTCCAGTCCACCTCTTCAAGAAATTTCCTCAATCCTGTAAAGTTTCCTCTCCCATAGTTGTATCTTCCATGCCAGTAAAGCTCATCTCCTGGTGCTACATTTCCTATCATTTGGAACTGAACTGCTGCATGATCACCTTTTCCTGTAGGGTATAGATATTTCAGATTCAGTTTATATATACTATGTATGTATATATATATATATATATATATATATATATATATATATTAGGGCATTGGGCTATAGATAGATAGATAGATAGATATACAGTACAGTAAGACCTCACTGTAACGGACTAATTGGGGCCCAAACCAGTCTGAAAAACGCGAAATTCCGATAAAAGCGACATCCGGACTTCCCCCTGCTAACCTGAACTTTTTCCAATATATCAGACATTAGTCCGGAGTGCATGAGTGGTTTTTAAACTGTTTTGACTACCATTGCAGTACTGTACTGTGTTATAACTTCACTACATTAATCAAATGGTATAATATATATAATAATACTGTACTCTGCACTGATTAACATGTCTTTTGTTTACCTTATTATGGTAAACATACGTGAAGTGGTCAGGCAGTCCGGACTGCTTCTGGCTTTATTGGACTTTTTCCGATATACTGTATAGGAATTTAGTCTGGTAGCTCCTCGAGTCCGATAAAAGCAAATTCCAGTCTATTGTAGTGCGTTATATTGAGGTTGTACTGTATATATATGTCCGACTCTGGGCATAGGCTTTACAGGTTGCTCCCAAGGCCCAGTAGTCCTACATACCATACACCTCTACATGTTACCACTTCGGCACTAACACCCACCGACCATACTAAATACGTGCTAGGGCTGTCTCATACAGGACTGGTGTATTGGTATTAGCGGGGGTATTTTTACGACATGTCTGTGGGTCTTCTGGTAGATCAGTGAAGTCTGAATTTTATGAAATTCAAATCCTTAAGCTGTTTCCTGCCACAGCGGGGATTTGAACCCGGGTCCAGTAGGAATACATGCCACCTCTCTACTGATTGAGCCACCTCCTTCCCCATCAGGTTCTTTGGTTAGCAGTAAATCTAGTCATGTTGGTGTGTCATCACCTATAAATCTAGTTTCTTCTTTGACCTACTGGGTCATTACATTATTAATTGCTATATTTAACAGTATACTTCCCCACAAATCTTCACTACCTCTTGAGTCCCACCCCTCCCAGTTCACCTTCATTACAATTAAAATCACGAACCAGGATTATATTGTTCCTTTTTTCAGTCACTTTCTGTAGGTGTCTGACCATGTCTGACAATATCTCTTGGTATTCAGCCTCATTCCATGCCCTTGTCATGGGGGGGGGACGTATGCTACTGTGATGTCTCTCCCACCTTTCCCTCTGGCTTCTAGTTTCATATTTATAATTTCTGCCCTACCTTCTCCCAGTTCCACATTATCCACATTTGTGCTGTTCTTCACTGCTATCATCACTCCTCCTCCCATTTTTTCTTTTCAATCTCTTCTCCATAGTTTGTATTTACCATCTCCCACTTGGCTATCAATATCCTCTCTTAACATGGTCTCTACACAGCATGTAATATCTGGCTCATTTACCCTCAAGAAATCATTGATTACTAGTCTTGTCAGTGTTAAGCCATCTGTGTGCCACGTTCAGTCTTTTTACGTTGTTTTTTATTCTGTTCTTCTCCCTTCCTCTCTCTGTTGGTACTGCCTCCTCAATTTTTGAGCCATGACTCTCAGATAGAACTTTGTCTTCTCTCCCTCCGTTTTCTGGTCATTTTTTTCCTTAGCTTCCTGAGTAGCTCCTTTTGTTAGCTCTTTCTTCCTCATTTTCATCTCTCCTTTTCCAAACATTTTTGAACCCTTCTTTGTCTGATAGTTTCCATGTTTTGTTAATAACATTTACCATGACCTGTGACTGAAACTTTTACTGGCAGCAGTCCTCCCTCCTCGTATGTTCCCAGCCTAAACACTACAGTACAGTACTTCAATCCCTTCTCGAGCTTCATTGTTGCCCTCCATAACTATTGATACTATCTCTTTAGCCCTCCTTAGTTCTTGTTTTGCCCTTTGTTATTTTATTTACATAGGTTTTTCTTTCAATCCTGAAATTATCACACTTTTCTTATCTGCTACATCCCTGACCAGAGATTCTTTACATTTTAGTGCCTTAATCACTTCTTTCTCCACCTTTTCTTGGTTTTCCATTCCCTGTTGTTCTAAAATCTTGTTTCTTCCTGTTGAATTTTCTAACACCCCATGTGTTCTTTGATTTCCGTGATATGTTCATCATGCATCCCAGTGTTTTGTTCATGCTCATGAAGTTTATATTTAATCTTGTCCCTTTACTCCTCCAGCCTCTTATTTTCCCATTTAAACTGTTTTATTTCACTTGTGGCTGATTCATTGCTCGCTTTTATTATGATATCTTTCTCTCCTAGTCAACACTAGGTGAGCAGACACTCTCTAACTTGTTTTTCAACTCCTTTATCTCCCTTGCCCATTTTGAGGTCTGTTTCTGTAATTCCTTAATTAGTTCCCATACCAGTTTTAATTCTTGAGCATTCCTTTCAGTCATTTTCTCCACACATGCTACTCTTGTTTGGTTCAGTTTAATACTCCTGTTGTTCCAGTCTGCTACTCTTGTTTGGTTCAGTTTAATACTCCTGTTGTTCCGGTCTGCTGCTCTTTGTTTGGTTCAGTTTAATACTCCTGTTGTTCCGGTCTGCTGCTCTTTGTTTGGTTCAGTTTAATACTCCTGTTGTTCCAGTCTGCTACTCTTGTTTGGTTCAGTTTAATACTCCTGTTGTTCCGGTCTGCTACTCTTGTTTGGTTCAGTTTAATACTCCTGTTGTTCCGGTCTGCTACTCTTGTTTGGTTCAGTTTAATACACCCCATGTTCCGGTCTTCATCGGAGAGCCCCTCGAACTCACCATCACTGAATGTAAATAATAAATTGCTTTCCTCCGCCATGATGCAGTTGTACAAAAATTTAAACTACCACTGTTCTACCTTTATTAGACCGAATCCTTCGGCTCATTTTCACTCAATTCAGGCGGGACCACCACTCGTGCACTTATTTTGCATAATCATGATTGTGGCATCTGGCAATAGATAGATAGATAGATAGATAGGTAATTGGCAGGCCTCCTTTTTGCCACTGATTAAGCATCATTTCCCCATAATCAGCATGGAGCTCAACCTGACAATGTCTTGTGTGTGTCTGTGTGTGTGTGTGTCTGTGTGTCTGTGTCTGTGTCTGTGTGCACATACATGCATGCACACAAACTGTCATTAGTTTTGTGATATAATACTTTTTTTCCATAGTTTGTTGTGAAAGTAGCAAACCAGCAGAAGGAGATGGAGGAACTGCGTGCAGGACGACTTGGCCCTTACCTCCATGCCCTGCACTCCCACACAGACCTCCCTTCTCTCCCCCTCCACACACTCAAGGCACTCCAAACACAGCTACGCCAGGACCTGGAATCTGTGGAGAAGGTGAGGCAGCAGTTGGAGAGAGAGAGAGAGAGAGGGAGCAATAGAGCTGAGTTCTGGTGGTGAATATCAAGTTTGGTTGAGTTGTGGTGATTGGATTCAACATTTTCCAGGAATTTACATTCTGCTCTGAATCTTGTCCTGTTTGCTAATTCAAGTAAAACTTGTTCTGGTGATTCATTTTGGAGTTAATTCCGTAATAATCCAGTCAGGTGCTTATTCTGGTGAGGGAAGAGACAAGTTGATAAGTTAAAATGATTGAATTGAATAGTTAGGTAATGGATGATACAGGATAGGTGATGGAGGGCCAAGAAAGTCGATGAGAGGGTTAGGCAGTTAAGTAAGTTAGAATTGTAAAGTGCAAGGGAGGTCTAGTTATTTGTTGTTGTGAGGAAGAGACATAGGCAGTTAATGGTTGATTAAGCTAGATGGGAGCGGGAACATCCATCCATCCATCATCCAATCCTACGTTGCCCTGTGAGGAGCGTAGGAGCCTGGGGCTAGGCAGGTTGATCCTGACATTTAAGATAAGAGTGACCAGCCTTACTCATCCCTGAGTGGCATTACGTGAGCATTAAACCCCAGCCACCCCTTGGATAAAAACCTTCGCCGGGTCCAGCTGGAGCGCCATAATTACCCACTAAATCACCAGACACCAGAATTTGCTTATATGGTTACCATCCAGTGTAGTAGGTGGTTTCCTGGTGTACAGGAAACCATTTGGCTTGTCACTCAGTGTAGAGTCAATGTTGAAATTAAGACAGTGGATCAAGGTAAAGGCAGTTGAATATGATGAGGTTGTGAGAGAGCAAGTTAAGATAAAGTAAGATGGAGGGTTAGATATTGGATGAAACTCGAGAAGGTGAGGGAGGGTTAAGAATGTGAATGTGAGGCACAGGCAGTTGAGTAAGTTAGAGCTGTGTGTTAAAGTGCGAGGGTAATCAAGTTACTGTAGTTGTAGTTATGAGCATGAGTAAGGACAGGGTGAGATGGGCAGTATTAAGAAGCAAATGAGAGACACAGGCAGTTGAGTAAGTTAGAAATGTGTATTAAAATGCAAAATAACCGAGCTACTTTAGTTGTGGTTGTGAGCATGATTGAGGACAAAGCGAGGTGGGCAGTTACGAGGTTTCTCCAAAAAGAAAGTGAACTTTTTAAATAGCACACCAGTTAGCAGTCACATTGTGATCATGACGTGAGCGCTGTGTACTGGCAATTTTGAGCTTAGGCTAACACTAGCTGCATCGCGCCACATCACTTAGTCATCAAAGAACTCATGCTTGAGTGAATGTGTGTTTAATGCTTTTGGCAATTTGTTGGAAGTTGAACAAGGAAGGATCTTGAGTAATGTGTTGGCATGAAATTCTGTTTCAAACTGGGAAAAACTTTTACTGTACTTTCTGGAAAATTTCATAACAGGTGATGAAATGGCAATGATGAAGAAACAAAAAGGCAGTCATCGTAGTGGGTTGAAATATCATCACCACGATCAAATAAAGCATGTCAGAGTCGCGCAGTTGTGAATGTTGATCGTTTTTTTAATTAATTTATTTACTTTTTTTCTTTTTTAATGGGAAGGACATCATGCATAATGAGCATGTTCCACGTGGTCACACAGTCAATGAAGAGGTTTACTTGGACATCCTGAAACGCTTGAGGAAGGCAGGGCATTGTGAAGGAAGAGGTCTGAGGCATAGACGAACAAAACATGGATGCTGCCCCAAGACAGTACACCTGGACTTGTGTCACTCCTTATCCTTGTTTTTTTGACAAAGCAGAATGACTGTTGTCCACCATTTGCCCAGCTCCCTGGATTTGGCCCTCCCAGACTTTTTCTTTTTCCCAAAGTTGAAATCCACCGTGAAAGGCATCAATTTCAGTCAGTAAAAGAAATTTTGCCTAGTGCATGAAACGCACATTCACTTAAGCGGGTGTACCTCAGTGACTAAGTGATTTGGCTTGTGGCATACTAAAGCTCAAAGTTGCTGCTACAAAGTGCTCCCGTCAAGATCACAATATGGCTGGTGCTAGTTGGTGAGCTATTTAAAAGGTTCTGTTTCTTTTTGGACAGACTTTGTATATGGATGATTAAATGGTAATAGAATACTGTATGTCATATAATGCAATTATTATGGTGTTTTAGCAACTTTACTTTCAAGATTTAAGTTATCTTATGATATGATTATTATTTGTTTAGTTCCAGTATTACCTACATCTTCCATGGTGGGGACAAGAATTGCTCCTTGCAAACATGTGGTTTAAATTTAAACCTACTTTGTAAGCAACACATAAATAACCCTATTCCCTTTCAGAGTGACCTACAAGAAAGTTTTTGTCCACAGGTTATAAACAACTATGGGAATAAGAGTGAACAGTGGCCAGTGTCAACCAATGCGTGGTAGGCTGGCTCAGCTGGGGCATCTTCACTTTATCTGGGCTGGGGCAAGACCTACACTACTCATTCCTCCACCATTCATTCAGTCATCCCATTTACCATCTTGTTTCATTCTGTCTTAGTAGAGAGTAATTCCTCAGTCCTCTCTCTCTCTCTCCCCCCCCCTTGTTCACCCTCCCTCCATCCAGCCTTCACTTTTTGTTTCTTGGCTCTGTTTAATTCTGGATCTTCAGCACTGTTTAATCTTCCCAACTCCCACCACCATTCTCCAATCATTTATTGCTCCCAATTTTCTCTAGCCAGTGTGGCCTTTTTATACTTTCATAATGATGTAGGACAATGTGTCTTTTGTGTACTCTTAGAATTATCTCTTCCTTTCACTGGTTCATTCTTTGTCTAAGTACAGTTAGTCTTTCGATGCTTTGTGTAAATCTTTTTATATGTTGTTGATTTCCCCTCTTGCCACACTGCTTTTATTATCTTAGTAAAGTTTGAACCTATTTCATGCTTGAATTTTTTCTCCATTCTGTTCATATTATGTGTAATGTGTGGTCTGTCTTTGTCCTTAGATTTTTCTTCCTCCCTGTTTCCTTTTTGAGCATTAAGGGCCATATTCTTAGGACACTTGAGGCTTGCTGGTAGCATTTCCTTATAGATTTATTTAGCATATTACACATTTATGTTCTCTTGTATGTTATTAATACCTTTTCCATAGCACCATAGTTTTGGTAGGTAACATATAAAAGAATATTACTGTATCATATGCAGAAAAAAAAGGGTAAGGAAGAGGTACTAGGAAGCTGCCTAAACTTTCAAGATTACGGCCCTCATTCTGCTTAAAGCTTCTGGTAGGCACACGAGCATGGAGGGATGTGGTAAAAGAAGCTTGGATGTACTTTCTCGTGAGTTCTAGTTGTTGTTAAATGTTGCCACTCATTTTTATTGTAATATATGTTTGTCACAGTTTATGTAATTTTAAGTAGGTAATTTTTTCCATGGTGGTTTCCTGTTATGCGTCATTGTTTACCCGTTTCATTTAACTGAATGTGAGTCAAGATGTAATAGCACTGATGTTGGTTTTATTTATTTTTGTTTATATATATATATTGACATGTGTATTTTTATTTTATTTGAATGTGTTTTGTGTTTTGATAATATTTCCATTCACCCCTCCCCCCTCCCCATCTCCCTCATGAGGTGTTAACTTGCTCCAAGCTGTAACCTATCCTCTGTCCTGCCCCTTGCTTCTTTCCTCCCTCCCATTCACCACCTTCCGGTTCCTCTCCCATTCTACCCCTCCCCCACTGTGTTCTGACAACTGATGCAGTACAAAAAATGCAACAATGAAAGAAGTCTCACTACGATAGGGCCAAAGTTTTTGCAGAGTGCCCCTCAGAGTAGTTTCAAGTGTGAGAGGATATCAGCAGCATCCTGTCCCCTTCACCACCCCCACCCCCTCCCAGATCAGCGTTGCCACTTCCCTCCCCTCCCTCCTCCCCCTCCTCCTTAGGACATGTATTTCTGTCAGTTGCCCAGGTTGGCTGAACATGTGCCTCATTTTCTGCAAAACTTTTAACCCACTGATTCCAGGTGATGTCCTTTCAGTAAGTCATGCTGCTACCTGACAGCGTATGCAACTAAGGAAAAGTCTGTCATAATGAAGGAGTTTATTAAGAGTACAGTATATGTATCCCCTTCAGACTGAAAGTCTATCTTAAGCTAATTAAAGTTGTCAGGAGATAGCAAGAATAACATGAAAAAGATATCCCTGGCCTCAGTGAGTTAAAAGTAGTAACAGCCAATCCTTCTTTTTACCCCTGGAGGGATTTTTAAAGATGCAGTATTACCTTTATAGACATTTTTTAATCTTAGCTCATATACAATACATTTTAAAATATAATAAAATATTTATAGTTACTATATATCTATATTGAACTTGTGCATTAAGCTGCCTATTTGATATTACGAATATCATACAAAAAAAATATTTCTATTGTACATTAGAAAGGTTTAACAGAATTTCTAGAGGATGTTGTAGCACATTTTACTGAGCTTTAACACAGTACAGTTCAACACTTGGGGTTCAGGAATGTTTTAGTCCATTCCAATTCAGAATTATTCCTTGCCATGACTCTCACCTTTCCACAACTGCCCATTCTTCATCACTTGTTTTTTATCACCTGCACCTATAAGTTTGAAATGGACTTTACAGGTGGTCAAGTTAGAGTGAAGTAGTAGAGGTAGATGTGGAAGGGTGTGGTTTGTGGCTGACTTAGTTCTAATTTGGAATGACTGTTCTTGTGGACAAATAAATAATGCATGTGGCACGCTGATCGGGGAACCTGGGAAGTCGTGTATCGTTAGTCCGTTATAGATAATCAGATTTTTTCATTCTTAAGACATTTTTTTGTGCGTGTCATGAAATTTAAAGGTGTAATC
This sequence comes from Coenobita brevimanus, assembly GCF_032717465.1. Taxonomy (NCBI): domain Eukaryota; kingdom Metazoa; phylum Arthropoda; class Malacostraca; order Decapoda; family Coenobitidae; genus Coenobita; species Coenobita brevimanus. Next base: position 6,000,191 of record NC_137015.1, read on the forward strand.
AAAAAGCTGTATCAGAAGACGATGATGATGGTGAGATAATGTTTATATCTCTTAGTGTAGTACAACAGTTTTATAATGTAACTTTTGGGTGAGGTTGTGTGGGGTGAGGCGGGGACGAAAGGCATCCCAACGAAGTGAAAGGTGAAAAAGAAAAAACACAAAAAAAATGAAACTGAATAAGATTATCCAGAAATAGTCATGAGCCGAAAAAAGAAACAGAACCTTAGGGAACTGTTGAAAAAAGTCCCTTTTGAAGTGACAAGTATAAAAAAAAATAGGTAAAAGTAAAAAAGGAAATACAGAGCCAAGAGATGAAAAAATTACACATGTAATTAAGTACCTGTACCTTAGAAAGCTATACTTTGGCTGAAGGTGTTTTGGTAAAATAAGTTGTGTATAAGTAATTTATACTTTAATCTAGAATTATATGTGTGATTAAGAAATATTTAAGAGATGCATGAAGTGTAGAACATGTGAATCAGTTATGTGTTGAGTGAAAAATGTATCAAAAAAGAAAGTTGTGTATAAGTAATTCATATTTTGAATGTTAGTTTTATACGCTTGATTATAGTCAAGATAGAGTGTATTTAATGAAGTAACAGTCATACTTTATAAAAAGTAAGAAAACTACAGTGGAATCTCCTAAATCACACATTTCTGAACAGCAAATTCATAATACTTGGCAGCATCATGCAACAGTTTGCAAGATCAGTAATTTGCATAAACTCTGAATACTGTAATTTGCGATTGCGACCTTGAAAGTGAAGGTTTCCCAATCATCTGTTATTCAGTGTTTGCCCAAATGGTGTATTTACCTATTTGTAGTATACAGGAATTGAGTTAAGCTCGTGTTGTCCTGTCTCCAAATCTACATTTATCCAATCTAGTTTTAAACACGTGAATGTTCTTTGCCTGCACCACCTCCTCATCTAAGTCATTCCAAACACTTATGCTTCTACTCGGGAAACTGAACCTTTTAAGATTATTAAGACATCTACTTTTCCTCATCTGGAAGTCATGACCTCTTGTTCTTCCATCATCAAACACAAAAAGATCCTCTCTATCGACTCTTTCCAGTTCTCTTACATTTCTAAATATCGTGATCAAGTCACATCTTTCTCTTCTCTCACGCAGCGTTGGTAACTTCAGTTTTTCCAATCTCTCCTCATAGGTGAGTTCCTTTAAACATGGTATCATCCTTGTTGCCATCTGTTGAACCCTCTCAAGTTTATCAATATGCTTCTTCAAATGAGGTGACCATACCACAGCTGCATAATCTAGCCTTGGTCTTATCATGGCCACTGTCAATTCCCTCAGCATTTCCTCATCCATATACTGTAATTAAAAGCCACTGTTATATTGGTCAGTAATCCATAAGTTCCTCCAATGATTTTGTTTGTATGTTTTTCTGGTGACAGGTCATCCTGAATAGTCACTCCCAAGTTTTTCTCAACTGTTCTTTTACAAATTATCTCATTGCCCACTTTATATGTCCAGTGTGGTCTTTTTTCACTCGTTCCCATTTCTAATACCTGACACTTCTTGGCATGTCTGGCTCCAGCTGTGGAGTTTGTCCAAGTCCTCTTGCAGTTCTTTACAACTATCAGTACATTTAATATGTTTCATGATTTTAGCATCATCTGTGAACATACTCATGTAACTATTTAAACCCTCTGGTAAATCATTTACACAAATCAGAAACATTATTGAGGCTAAGACAGAGCCCTGGGGTACTCCACTAGTCACGTTTCTCCACTGTGAAACCTTATCTCTTATAACTGTTCTCATCTGCCTTCCTATCATATAATCTTCCATCCACTTTAATAGTTTCCCATGCACCCCTCCAAAGGTCTTCAACTTCCATAGCAGTTTCCTATAGGGCACCGTGTCAGACGCTTTCTTTAGGTCAAGATAGACGCAATCTGCCCATCCCTCTCTCTCTTGTATGACATCTATTACCCTACTGTAGAAACTTTTCCCTAATACCAAATTGTCTTGGTGTTATCACTTCATTTTCTTCTAAATACTTTATCCATCTTTTTCTAATAATTTTCTCGCAGATTTTACAAACAATACTAGTAAGTGATACAGGTCTATAAATGAGTGGATCTTCCCTATCTCCTCTCTTGAAGATTGGCACAGTACTTGCTCTTTTCCAATCTTTAGGCAACCGTCCATTTTCCAGCGAAGTCTTAATGGTGACATAAACAGGCCACACTAACTGGTCTGCACATTCCTTCAGGATCCATCCAGATACACCATCTGGTCCCATTGCTCTTCTTACATCCAAATCCCTCATCAGCTGCATCACCTCATTCACATCCACTGTAATTTCTGCCATTCCTGTCTCTCTGGGTTCTATTTCAGGTTCCCTAAATTCCTCTTCCAGCACATAGACTGACTTCAGTTTGTTGTTCATTGTTTCACACAATTCTTCTTCTCTTTCATAGGTTTCATCTCTATCCCTCAATCTTATTATACTGTCCTTAACTTTCATTTTGCCATTCACAAACCTATAAAATAATTTCGGCTCCTTTTTATATTTAGTTACAATATCTTTTCCATATTTCCTTTCTTCTTCTTGCCACACCCTTACATATTCATTTCTTTCCTGCTTGTACTCCTCCCAGGCTCTTTCACTATACCTTCTTCTCACTTTATTCCATGCTCTTTTTCTTGCCTCATGTGCCACTCGACATCTGTTGTTAAACCATTTTTTCTTCCTTCCCACAATTGCAGAAAATTTTGGGACATATTTACTAACTCCTGTTTTATACACTTCTATCAGAAACTCATATTTCTCGTCAGCATTTGTGATCATATTCATTTTACTCCTGTCTACATTTTGGAAAAAGTTCCTGGGGGAAGGAAGTCTGCCTTCCCGTAATTGCATCTATTCTTCGTGTGTTTTTCATCCCTTTCTCCTTCCCTTACTCCTACCACTTCCATCTCAGTAACCAGATGATCACTTTTACCAAAGGGGCATTGGTAGGTTATGTTCCTCACATCATTTGGGTCCTTTGTGAATGCTAAGTCAAGCCTTGATGGTTCGTCGTCATCCCTAATTCTTGTATTTTCTTTAATTACTTGGGTTAACATGCTTTCCATCACCAATTGCATTAATTTTTTTCCCCATGATTCCTCATTGCTCCCAGCATCCATACTTTCCCAGTCCACTTCTGTACAATTAAAATCTCCCATTATTATTTTTCTATTTCTTCACTAAAGTATCATCTTTAGTTTAATAATGGATTCTCTTATTAACTGCTCATAATCTTCTTTTGTCCATTCCCTAGTTTTGGGAGGCATATAAAATACTATTACTGTACATCTATTTTTTCTCCATAACTGTCTTCTATTTTAACTCCCAAAAGTTCAGCCATGGTATTTTCAATTTCTATATTTTTTGCTCTTAGGTCACTGCGGGTTAAAATCATTATACCTCCCCCAAACTTGCTTTCTCTAGCTTTCCTCCAAATATTATAACTGTTCCATCCAAATAATTTGGTATCAACATCTCGGGGCATTCTAGTCTCCACTAAGCAAACAGTTTCAGGTTTCTTTTCATTTATATAGTCTCCAATTTCCCCTTTCTTGGAAATTAACCCATCCACATTACTATACATGATACTTAGATTTACGGCACTGGTTTTATCTTTACTCATTCTTCTCTTATTCGTTACCATATCCATACCCCTTGTTTCCCTCACTTCTAGTTCCTCACATACCACCTCCATACCTTCATATCCATCACTCTCCAAAAAAAAGTTTTACATTCTTCCTCAGTCCTCCTGTCATTTTTTCCTTCACATGTTCCTTCAAAGATTTTAAAACTTCTCTTTCTTCTTCATTCAAATCTTTTCTTACTATAACATTTTCCATCCCTGCCTCTTTACTTAGTTTCCAGTTCACTTTAAGTATATCGTTTACTACGCTTTCTGATGACAACTTAACTCTCATTGGTCTTACTTCCCCTTTCTTATACGGTCCTATCCTCCTTACTTCCTCAATTTCTTTTTCCCACTTGTTTCTTTCAGGATCAATCTTGCCCAATATTTTTCTCACTTGATTCATGTCACTCTCAAGTCTCACGGATCTAACTTTTTCTTCCTCCTCCCTATTTCCAAATATTACCACACATCTGCTCCTTTCTACAGTTTCTCTCACTACTTTCTCTTTTTCCTTCAATATTTTCACTACATTTTCTTCCATTTTTGTTGTTGTTCATTTCCCTTTCTTCCTGAATGATTTTCCTTAAGCTAATCACTTCTTTCTGTTCCTCTTCCACATGTGCCCACTTTGCCTTATGCTTTTCTAACACACTACTCACCTTCTCCGTTTTGTTACTGCTTTCTCCTAGTTTTCTCCTTAATTCGATATTTTCTCGTTTCAAATTCTTGATCTCCTGGTTCGCCATCTCATTGGCCTGTACCAGACTCTGTATAGTGTTTTCTGTATTTTCAGGCATGTTTCTTGATACCAGATTCTCCACTTTCTTTTGTAATTCACAAACCCTCATGATCAATGTTTTAACCAAATCCATTACACTTGTTTTCTTGTCAAAACCTGGAAATTCAGGTCCCTCGATGTTTACATTGTCGGCCATGTTTATAGTTGGTTACAGTACTGAACAGCTGTCACCGAAATTCCTATAAACATTCATGTGTACTCATCGACAACATCTCTTTACATTTTTGGTGATCTGTACTAATTTACAGTACTTTACACTTTCGATAAGACTAAAGGAGACAGGACAAACTTAATTCTTGAAAACTACTTATGGTTTGCAGCAGTGGTTGAGAGGCAGGTGAGACACATCTGATTGCTCTGACTGCTCCTGTGTGTGTATGTGTGTGAGGGTGGGGGTAAGGTTGGGTAGATTGTGTCTGGGAAATTCCTTAAGGGGGATCTGTGTGGGATGGGACATTTCTACTAGGGACCTCATTATGTGATTAGCTTGTTCATGCCTTCATTAAGGTGTGTGTGTGTGTGTCTTTAAATACTGTAGTAATCTCATTTCCTGGTTATTAGAGTTCACTGGTGACCAGTTTGATGTTGGTTTAGGGATAAAGGGGACACCTTTTCCAAAATGACACTCATAAATAATTTTTCCCATAAGATTAGTTATTTCTAAATCATGAAATTCTCAAATTGTGGCATGTGCCCAGTCTCATAAGACCGCGATTTAGGAGATTCCACTGTAATAATTTAAGAAGGCAATAACTACTGTACTGGTACAAGTCATGTAGTAATATAACAAACAGTAGTTAATGTTTCATTATGGTATTTTGGAAACTTCTGAAGTTTTGTGTTACTTGATTCTGCCCATCCTTTTTTAGGAGGGGGGGATAGCAAGGTTAGTGGGACGATTTAATGAGATATTAGTGGAGACTTTTAACAAGCACAGTGCTGTAAAATCATGATGAAATGCCAGATAATTATTTGATATGAGGTGCAGTGTTCAATCACAGACAAAAGTTTGCCTAATGTTTAACTTTTTTACTTCCTGCCTTCCGCTGTTGGCTGATGTTCCTTAGCTGAGAGAGGCTTGACATGTTTCTTGACTCACAGATGATTCTCTTCAATTTCATGCATCAGGGAGGAAAGTAGTGCAAGAGAGGGACTTGGTCATGCAGTGGCTTTTATATACCCTCTCCCTCCCTGGCACATTCTGATGATCATGTGGCCACAGCAGCAGTAGGTTGGAAGGTGACAGACATGTCCTTAACAGTTACAACAGCAGCAGGGAGGAAGGTGATTGCACTCAGTGTAGACACTGTAAAATACTAGGCAAACCTGTGTCATTGATTTTACAACCACTCTCTGCCCCGCCTTGCCCCAGCCTGTCACTTTAGCTAGGCTTTTACCAATTGTTAAGGATCTTTATAGACCAAGAAGCAAATTTTTTGTGTGTATGTGTGTATGTATGGTGTATGTCTTAGGATCTTTTTCAATTTTAACCAGTAATAATTATAAAATAGGAAATATAAAAGATATATTAGAAGAAAGCCTCGCAGTGCAGAGTAATAACTGGGTAACTTGAACTGGGTACAGTCAGTCCTCATATGTCACCATTTTTTACCTGTTTTTCAAAGTCCATAATAATTTACGGGAAAACTGCCTGTTATGTTCCATTGCCACTTTTAAGGTTTTTAACCCATATGACTTTTTTTTTTTTTTTTTTCAGATTACCATATTCAGTTTAGGAAAGTCATTTGTATTGAAGGGGTTTATTACGTGTTAAATTTAACCCCTCCAGTTTGCAAAGTCCATCCTAAGCAGAATAGAATCGTCAGGAAATAGCGTGGATAAAGTGAAAAAGACGTCCACAGGCAGAGTAGGTAAAAACTGCTGTACTGCACAGTAATGTGGTACAATACTTCTTCCGGTTAAAAGTATCAGTTATATGGAAAAAGTTGTGCAGTTTTAAAACACAACCCTGATATATAAAGAGGACTGCCTGTACAGTACCAAGGTAACAGTTTTAAGGACCCACAGTTTTGCCAACTCTGAAGTATGCTGGGACTTTGACTGCAGGTTCCATGACTGCTTTATAGAGGTACCACAACTACCAGGTCAGATGGTGAAGCTCCACCTTTAACTGGGCTAGGTGTTTTAAGAACTGGAAAGTTTCTGGGTGCATTTTATAGAGAGAGGGATTTTATACTGTACTCCCCCGAATCATAGATGGGGTAAAAAGGTTAGAATGATGATAATATACAGTCATGTACAAAAATGTGAATTTGTTCAAACCCCTTGATCGTGAGAGGTCTCTAGTTAGCTGAATAAACTCATTTGATGGCAGCAAGAGTGAATAAAAGTAAACTCATTCAGTGGCCAAAAAAAAAAAAAAAAAAAAAAAAGGTGTTGCAGGAGCCATTATCATAGTGAAGGAGGTTAATTGAGGCCATGTGCAGCAGATCATTAGAGGGGGGAAGTTAATCACAGGTCATTTGAAATGCATCTTGTATTATTTCATTACTTCGAAAGCATTTTCTAACTGTACAATAAGATTATTTCAAAACCAGTTTTTAACAGTACATTACGATTAGATTGAGATATTGAGTTTTGCATATTTTTCTGTAGGTACAGTAGTTTTCCTTATAAGTAGCTTTCATTGACATTAATTTTGCTGCTTAGCCATTATTAAATTGTTGAAGAATTTCCACCATTCATAGGATGGAAAGAAGTAAAGGTCAGGATGATATTGAATGATGCTGGGAATTTCCAGATATTGAATGATGTTGGGAATTGCCACATGAAGTTGTTTCTACATGTAAAGTTATACCAGGTTTCTCACGTGTTGAATGGAAAATGTTGTGATATGGTCAGTATTTCATTAAAGTCCAGGATGTCTGCTTGCAGAATGCTACAAAAGGACAACAGGTGTATAATAAGAAAGTGTAAGATGTATGCAAGAAAATTGCTGCTTTAAGTTCAACAACTTTTTAATGAAGCATGATTAAATAAAGAAAGGAGTTAAAATGATCTTGTCTGCAAACATGAACTCTACAGAAAGTCCTCAATATAATATTTTCTCTTAGGTGTTCCTCTTTATTATTAAGTCCTAACAATTTACAGAAAAATTGATTGTTATAATTCTGGTGCTACCTGTATGTTGGTTTGCCAGTCTCCAAGTTTACAGTTCCTGGTGCAGGAGAGGGACGTCTTCACGTGGTAGCACTGACATAACCAGGCATCTCCACAGGCTGGTTATACAGATGTCCCTCAGCTACTTCCCTATCACCTGAAAGGAAGATGGGGGACTTCAGGAGTACAGCAAAGTCAGCTTGCAGTCCCACCAGGTGCAGGTCTCAGTTGAACCAGGGACTACTACTACTACAACTAGTACTACTATTACTACTACTCCATCCATCCATCCATCATCCAATCCTACGTTGTCCCATGAGGAGCGTAGGAGTCCAGGGCTAGGCAGTTGGTCCTGACATTTAAGATGAGAGTGACCAACCTCACTCATCCCTGAGTGGCATTACGTGAGCAATAAACCCCAACCACCCCTTGGATATAAACCTGCACCGGCTCAATCCGATTGGAGCACAATAATTACCCACTAAACCACCAGGCGCCAAAATTTGGTTATATGGGTACCACCCAGTGTAGTAAATGGTTTCCTGGTGTACAGGAAACCATTTGGCTTGTCACTACTACTTTCAATACCAGTTGTATGGAAAAATTTGTAATATTCAGGAACACTAACCCAGGCACATCAAAAGGTCTTTATATTAAGGAAATCATCTCTGATTTTTAATGTGCACCATCTTTATCCTCATTTTGTGTGCATCAGACTGCCATGTGCAAGTTAAGTAGTGTTGAACTAATCCACTGTGTAGTTTAAATTGTCCTGAAATTTTAAATTGTCCTGAAATTAGTATCTGTCCATCTTGAATTCTGAGCTGTAACAGGATATTATTTCTAGAATATGGTGGTAGTCATTAAAAAGTGTTATGGAAAGGGTGTTGAACTACAGTGTTGTCTTGTTCTGCCACTGAAATACAGGATATTTGCTGCAGAAATGGGGAAAATCTCCATAAGTTTAGTAGTAGTAGTAGTAGTTGTTCCCTAGGCAGTCTGGCCGAACAGCCCCGAGTCCCTTAGGAAGGCCATGGCCAAGACCGGGCTTTCCCACAGAGCTCTCAAAGAGTGTATGTTGTGTTGTTGGCATAGGTGATTGTGTGCAATGCAGTCTTCCATAATGTGCTTAATAGTATGGGGTGCTGTGTTGCATCCTGGACTTATGGATGCCTGTCCATAAGTTTAGTTGGACAAACTGTTGTACAGTATAGCCTCACTCATTCTCCAAATCCCTGCTGATGGTCTTTCTACTGTACAAGATAATGCCTAAGGTCTTGCAGCCTGAGAATGTCTTTTTGTTTTAGCAAATATCAGAATTTCTTATTTGACTTGGGAATGTTCATGTTGAGAGAATTAGTGAAGGCCATGTAGAACTCTTTCAGCTTGATGAGTCTCTCTCCCCCCCCCCTTTTTTTTTTTTTTTTTTTTTTTTTTTAAGACATCCATTCACAGTTGGAAAGTTTTCCCTTATTGAGAGTATCAATGAAGGCACTAAGTATCCTTATTCCTCCAGTTCAAAATGTTTCTCATAAGTTGAAGAAATTGTCAGTGAACTGCTTAAATAAAATTTAAGACATCATCATATTAAAGGAGTTCATCTCATTCCTAACAGTGAAGCTGGTATTACAGTACTGTATAAGATTCATTGGATGATGAAGGTTGGTCTTCATTAGTGGCAATAAGTTGTAATGTGTGTGTGTGTGTGTGTGTGTGTGTGTGTGTGTGTGTGTGTGTGTGTGTGTGCTATTAGAGGTGGCTGAAGTACTGGGAGAAGTTTTAAGTGTGGTACATAAAATTTAACTCCTTGTTTTAATTTTTATTTATTTAGCCAGTGTAGGACTTTTGGGTATGGTCCATAAGTCCTTGTTCTATTTTTTATTTACCATTACTTATATATTTATTTTTTCTCCCAAGTCTTTATTATTTACAGAAATTACTTGTTAACATTTCATTGTTCCCAGCAAAGCTGATTTGCCAGAGAATTATTGGAAAAGGTTTAATATTGTAGTGTAAACTTATGGGACTGCCTATACTTCATTAGACATTGTGCATATACAGTGACTCTCCTAGCAAATGCTTTTGAAACTAAAAACGTTTGTTACTAAAACTTAGAGATTACTCAAGCAAAATTTTTGCTCTGATTTCATTTACTTGATGTCAGTCTCACATCACCATGTTGTGAATGCAATATAACAGAATAGAATATAGTAATTCCTCATTTTAAATGCCTAATTGTTTTTCACTATAAATCTGTTAAGCATCATTAGCAACACATTTCATAACATGTCATTGTTCATCGCTACGCAGTCAAGAGATGCAATGAAAGGTCAGGGTTGAAAGAACCCACATCAGCCTTTACCTGAGTACTGTATATCACTTAGTCTCTAGATATGTATTGCTTATGGACTGTAACACATGCATGCAGATTCACCAGATTACACCATCACATACATTTGATATGTATTTGCAACCTTGATATGATTTACAGTAATACCAGTAATATTTGAGAAGATAGCCATACTTACTGAAACATGACCCTCACTTAAAGGGATTTTCATGTAAGACTAGTTTTTAGGAACAGATTTACCATACAATGATTGATGAGGAACTACTGTCATAGTCACCTAAATGTTGGGCTTATGTTGTAAAATTCAGTCTTTCTTTTTGCATATCTTCATGGCTTGCTTATTGCTGTTTTTTTTTTTTTTTTTTTTTTTTTTTTTTTTTTTTTTTTGACATTCCTGTGATATAGGAATCTTCCAGGGTGTTATATTTTTTGACAAGTTTTATTATTAAGCTGTGATAAAAGCCATACTTGCATCAGCAGGAATACACCTTGGGCTTAGGCAAGGTACGTGGCAGTTGTAGTTTTTTTGCACATAACTTAATTCATGTGGTTGGGTTAATGGTACAGTGAAGACTGCTTCATGACAAGGATTACATGAACTGCTCTTGACCTCATTCAAAGTTGGTCATCAAAAGTAAATCATTTAGTTCTAATTGGCTTTCCAGTAGTCTTCTGGATGTGATTCAAAGATCAGCAACAAAGCAAAGATTTTCGCTTTGAAGGTACAACTCGAGATTTTTATATTAAATTGGACTGTAGTAGATATACAGTACTAGGTATTAAAATGAAGCTCTGTGGAAGCAGTATGTATAGTATAGAAATGAGATTTTACCACAGTATTTTTACCAATTGATCAAAGTGGCATTCTAGAGTACAGCTGTAGCTGTGTAGATTCTTCCTCATTTAAGGAGGACAGTAGACTATTGAAGTGACTAACTTCTTTTAAAGAAGGTTTTTTTATTTCCCGAAAGAAGAAGTGAATATTATATGAGTGTTTGTTGTTACTGTATAGTACTGTACTACATAAACATTTGTGGTGAGACTGAGAGTCTCACTCCTTGAAATAAGTTTGGTTCATGTGGAAATGTACTGGGTCAGTTCCATGGTTGATATAATTTTGAGTATTGTTGTTGATCTTCAGAGAATGAATTAGTGTTGTTGCTATTGTCAGGTGTCCCAGGTGTAGTGGTGCATAGGGTCTGTATCCCGTCTAAATGGTAGGGCAGGAGGTCAAGGTGCTGCCATAATGTAATTGGTTAGCACGGTACCCCCAAAAGGTGAAGATGCAGTTATGAATCCTGTTCATGGTGACTTAGGATTTTCTGCCATTGCCATAGTTGCCAGTTTGGCTGCATAGGCAATCATAACTATCAGAAGAGGCACCTGTTCAGCTCAGATTAATTTTATACTGCAACAACCAGATAACCAGAAACCCAGTATCAGATCGCTGTAGTGCTTGTAATCTTAACCCATTGAGCCCAGGGATGTCTATTGTTTTATTTTTATTTTTATTTTTTTTTTAATACCACCTCGAGAACCAGAATACAAGAGTCCTTTCTCAAGTTCCATGAATTCATCTAATACAAGCAAGAGTACCGGTAAATTAAAAAGGAAGTCACATTAATTCAAGTGTCCATGCACCTTAATATGAAGTGTGCTCGGCCATGTGGAAGTTCATTGAAGACTGACATAGAAGATGCACTCTTATAGCAATATATTTTAATCTCATACCAGCTTCATATTTAGATACATTCTGTACCTCATTGAACATATTACAGCCATAGTTATGCAATTATTTAAGCACCTTATCTCTAGTGCATTTGAGTCCTTCAGAGATCTTAAAGAATTCATGATAATTTGTGGAGGTTATAGAGAGATTCTTTGTACAAGTTTCTATATTGTTCATAAGGATTGCTGTTTATTTTTGACATTTGGATGTGTTCTATTTTGTGTGAAATCAGTTTATACTGTGGAATTGTATGTCTGAAGTTAAATAATCATAAACCAGAAGCACTAATTATTCACCAGCTTAAAGCTCAGAAGTACAGTAATTCTTCATTTAAGTTTAGGAATATGCATAATAGGATATGCAAGGGAGGGTGATTTTTGGGAGAAGGGGTCATTGCTGAGAAGACAGAAATGCCTATAAGTCATATTCTCAAGAGGTGACATACAGGGCGGTAGGTAAAGATTGATAAAGTCTTACATGCGGAGGGAGTTTAGTAAAGGCTATACTGTAATTCAAACTTTTTCTTTCACTGCAAAATCATATTTAACCACAAATTTTTGAAAATCAGATTTTTTTTTTTTTTTTTTTTTTTTTTTTTTTTTTTTTTTTTTTTTATAGTAAGGCGTAACTGCAGCATACAGTTAGTCCTTATTAGTAGTGTTCATTTTTACATGCTTTTTTCTTTTTGCATCCACAATCATATAGTATCTTTCATAAAGGCTCCAGTTCGTATGGTCACCTAATGGCTCTCCATGCTGCTCAGTCTCTGGCAGCCTCCCTGTTCAGTCCCTTAGCCCTGACCTCATCCCAGGTCATTTTTTAGTCAGTATTTACGTACTCTACATTCCGTTGTACATACAAAGCTTATCTGCCATTTCTGTCAATTTACAGTACCAGTAATTTGTAGTTGTGATATAGTGGAACACATCCATAGCAGATATTGAGGATTTCCTGTACAGTAGGGTATGAGGTTATCCCTGGCAAGTCCTTGAATGCCACTGTGGCAAACTGGAGTTAAGCATGCCTGTACTATAAATCATCACATTTCCTTCTGGTAGGCTTTATATAAAGATACGTACACTGTTTGAGGATATGGAAAAAGGAATTAAAGGCTGATAACCATAGAGATCTTCCACTCTGACAGGTGTATTTGTGTCTGTTGTATTTAGTTTTGGCACTTGTAGAATTCTGACAGGGATTACATCACTGGCATGTATGTAGTAATTACAAGGTTGTGCAAATATTTACTGAAATATACTCCAGATTTAGTTTATCTAGCTGTGCCACTTACTAGAAAAGGCATGTTACTTGAAATTGTTTTTAAATTAATGAACTACTTGCTTGGGTTAGAGTATCTTGATTGAGGGATTACTGTACTGAATACATTGCTGGTATAGGACACTGATAATAGTATACAGTACACCTTCGACATAACAAACTAATTGGTATCAGACCCTTGATGTTAAAGCTGATAGTTTGTTAATTCCGAACACTATGCTGTCCGGTAATTTCCCAGGCTTCATGGCATTTACCAAACAAAGATAGTTAAATATATATCGTCATTCAGCCATACATTTGTACACAGTAACATACAGCTAGGTCTGAATGGCTGTTTTTCTCAATAAATGCTTTTTTTACTAACTTATGTACTGTATATATTCTTACCTTTCAGGAAGTAATTGCACTGCTAATAAAAACTGCAAGTAGGCCTTGGATAAATCTATGTTTGTTTATCATGCAGTGCTGGTTGGTGTTTCCCGTGGGTCCATTCTTTTATTCTTTTATTGAATAAAATTTGTTAAACAAACATAATGTCCACCAAGCTCAAGGTGGTCTTTAATCATGATATTTGTTAAAAGAGGGTTTGGTATATCGAGGGAGTACTGTACATTATTACAGCTTTGCTGGGTAGGTCAGATTTTATTGCCATGGTTATTTTATGTACAGTATTGGAGTAAAGTTATCAGGCACCCCAGAAGTTAATTGGCATAATATAGAAACTGATATATATGGCTGTCATTTAGTTAATGTCTTTGATATATATGGCTGTCATTTGGTTAATAGCTTGTCAGATTATATATATATATATATATATATTGTCATTTCTTACAAAAAATACAAATGTATCTCATCTTAAATGTCGGGACCAACTGCCTAGCCCCGGGCTCCTACGCTCCTCATGGGGCAATGTAGGATTGGATGATGATGGATGGATATATATATATATATATATATATATATATATATATATATATATATATATATTGTCATTTCTTACAAAAAATACAAATGTATCTCATCTTAAATGTCGGGACCAACTGCCTAGCCCCGGGCTCCTATGCTCCTCATGGGGCAATGTAGGATTGGATGATGGATGGATGGATGGATATACATCACTGTTGTGGTTAAGAGATAGGGGTGAAGATAGGCAGGGTACCTGACTTCGCATTGCTTATTCAGCTTCTTTGTGATACATGGCCTATGAACACAGTGTTAACCAACACTGCAACCACTTCACAAGGTATGATCCAGTAAAGTTCATGTGTCTTTTTAGTTTATTTTTTAAAATTATGTTCTGTAAAGATCAGAAGTGGATGATCCATAATGCTACTCTTGAGGGAGAGATTAATATAGTGTAGGATATAAATAAAATGCAATGTTAAAATGCTGATGACTAATAATACAGTATTCACTTTGATTACAGTACAGGTACCAAGTACTCTATTCTGTAAGACAGTTCAGGGACAGACATGGAATGAACTTTTGGTAAATAAGTGCTCACTGTATGCTTTATGTATGTAATTACTGTACTGTATTTGCACATACTGTATGTAACACTTCAGTACCACATGTACCAAAAATATTAACCCGGTGATAAGTGTTAGAGGGAAGAGGAGAGATAGACTAAGAATATGATGGAGAGAGAGAGAGAGAGAGGGTAGGAGGATGGTATGTCATGGGGGAAGCAGTAGGAGGCATAATCTTAATATCTGATGATTGCACAGTCATTACCGAGTAAGGAAAAAAATGCGTGGAGTTGAGGCCATTACTCACACAGTGTGATGTCAGGCAATAAGTAAATACAGTAGATGGATAAGTATGATTTTGTATTTTGGAAAATGGACTTTATATTGATTATTAGATAAGTATGATGGTACGTTTTGGAAAGTGTACATTATATTCAGTATTCTGTATGTACGCTGCTGTATATGGAACATGCTAGGATCAAAGTTCCCAGTTGTTACTCTGCAGTGCATGACCTTAATCAAGATAGTTTTTAACCCTTTCACTGCTCGGATTTCTCTCATCTGATATAAAGAAAAATTGTGTGGGTTTAGTTTGACACAGATACCCAAGTGCATCAGTAGCACCAAGGGGTTAAACCTGCAGGATTTTGGACACATCGAAGAATGGAGAGAGAAGAAATGATGTTATAGGTTACTATACATGTAATCCCTTATCTCTGATGACATATTTCCAGTTTGTCTTGCTATCTTCAGACAATATTATTCAGTTTAAGATAGACCGTAGACTGATAAGGTTAGATTTTAACTTGATGCTGGTGTGGGACACTTTCATTTGATGGTATTGACGTAACAGGGCAACAGACCTGCCCAGTTATATAGGGTTCCCCCTAAACTCCCTCCCTATCCTTTGAAAAGAGGATGGCGGACCACAGGAGAAGGGCAGCTTCAGCCATCAGTCCATTGTGTTTCACATCCAGATGAGCCTGAGGAACAACAGCAACAACTAGATTGTAGTCTAATTTTATCTCTTCACCAATTGATACTCTTCCTAAGCTGAACAAAATGGCATGAGAGAAGCAAGAATAAACTCCAAAGATGTCACTAGATCTAAGGGGCTAACCTCCTGTTTTTCTACTGCTAGACAGTCTTTCCAGTGATAAGTTTCTTGCGCTTGGAGAGTTACTGGGCTCTCATTGGCCAAGCTTCTGTACTGTACCTGAAGAGTGTGTGTGGTACTTTCATTTGTCAGATACCAGTGTCCGAGGATTGCTTGGCTCTCTTATGATCAGTCATTCTTTTTCATATGGCTGAGAGTTGTCTTTGATAATTGGGCTTTATTCCATGTCAGAGGGTAATTAAACTATCCTCCAAATCTACCTCAAAATTTTGGAATTGAAGTTAGTTTTTGAAGTATATTAAATTTACATTTATTTATAATACTTTATTTGGTGCAAACTAAAGATTTTTCTTAGCCTGATAAGTTTGTGTTGATTTTACAGTATATTATATAAAGCATCTTTTTTTAAGCTTTCAATTGGACATGCTGCTGCTTTTACTTTCACTGTCTTTATGTGAATCAGTCAAAATTGATGAAGTTTTATACTGTATATCTTAAGTTTAAAATATTTAATAAGTTTATGATTTCCTTTTCATCGAATGTTGCATAATACTATGGTGACCCCAAGTGTGAATGAATTAGAGTGCCTGTGTGCTTCGTGTTGTTTGTGTCTTGCGAGAGGTTCTTTATCGTGTGTGCATGATATGGTGGTTGTTGCGAAGTGTGAGTTTGAGTGTGCATAAACATTTATAGTATTTTTGATAAGTTATAGTTTGGTACCAGTATATGAGCAGATGGGAATCTCCTTATAACATATGCTAGATGATTATGCATGAAAATTTTAAATTAGTATCTGCGTGTGTGTGTGTGTGTGTGTGTGTGTGTGTGTGTGTGTGTGTGTGTGTGTGTGTGTGTGTGTGTGTGTGTGTGTGTGTGTACATCAAGTCAAATAAGGTCATGTCAGAAACTGGCAGCCCAAGTCATGGTCATTACAAGGAGCAGATCGTCCTGAGCCATATTAAAATGGTTTTGAAGATTCTGTAACACCTCTTCCTTAGTTACAGTATTTATTCAGCACATTGCACCCCAGTATTCTCTTTGATGCCATTGATGCAAACTTTTCAGTACTAAAACAATTTACACAACATACAGGAGAATGTAAAGGCATAACAAACAAAATAAATCACTAAGGATGAGGTGGCATGAAGTTTCCCGAAATGAGTAGGGTAATTGTATTCAGTTTTCTTGAGTCCCGGTTCTTGGGCTTTCTGTCGTGTCTGATGTCCTGTTTTCAGTGTAGAGAGATTGTAAGAAATTTAGGTATCATAGCTAGATTTTTTTTACAATGATTATTTAGATGCTTGTTATTTATACTTAATTATTATTATTATTACAATACTGTATATTAGGTGAAATTATATATGTTTTAGCTAATTTTATCAGTTTCTCTTTGTGTTGAAATATCAATTCGGCCTAAACACACAGACAAGTTTATGGTTGGTTCCCTTATAACTTGGTTGGTTTTTGCTGGGAGGCTGAGAGACATGGAGAGATACTACTGTACATTCTTCTTTCCATGTCCATCCAGCAAAAACAAATTGCAGTTACAACAGGGCATTAATATTAAATTTGTTTGTGATTCCTGGCCCTGGTTGGTGCATATGGAAGGCCATCATCAGTTGGTTGCTCATGATGACCGTGGGATAACTGGTACTGAGTGTGGCTTTGAGTGGTTTTGACTGTAAACAACAAAGGACTGGAAGCACTGGAGCCTCTCAGGACCATATTCTTGTGGGGTAGAAGGCTTTCTGGCACTCTTTATGTTCATTTCTGTATCTGGTGCATTAACATTTTCATGCCTTGCACCTGTTTAGGCTTCCCTGCACCTTTTCCTTACAAGAGTATAGTATTGCTGTATCTGGTATATTACTATATTCATGTAGAGTATGTTAATTATGCAGTATGTGTCAGAATAAATATAAACATAGAAGCATTAATGAACACTAATATTCAGAACAGATTGTTAACCCTTAGATTTCATTGAGTTCATAAGAAATTAATAAAAAATTAGTTTTTAAGTTGGAATAGTATGAAAAATTCTTTATTAGTGACCAAAGCCTAAATGCTTTAGGTGCCGTGGGTTTCTTTTGAGCATTGTTAAGTTATCTGTCATCGGCTAGAATAAGATTTAGAGAACATATTTTGTAGCCAAAGTTGAGGTAGAGGTGTTAGAAAGCCTGCTGAGCCAATGGGAATATGGGCCTCATTCTTGTGCCCCACTCTCATCTCCAAGGGCACACACTTCCCCTTTAACACCTTCAGTTCAGTGACATTCACAGCTTATTCATGCTACTTGCAGACAGTGTTATTCAGGTTAGGAGAGCCTCTCCATCTAACCCCTCCATGAAGCTGAATACAACCATCTGAAGGTAGCAAAAATAAGCTAAAAACAAATAATGTCACCGGATTGAAGGGGTTAACCTGCCCCTGCTGAAATCTATATTTTTGCACAAACATGAGAGTATTTACCTGCTTAGCAAGGTCTCATTTTGGATTATTACCCATTATATTTCCTTTATCCCCCAACCCCCAGTTATTATTTTCTTCCATCTCCAGTTATTCCACATATCCCCTGAAGTGCAAGATTTTTTTTTTTTTTTTTCTATGGCAGTTTCAGAATATATTTATAGATCTCTAAGGGTCTTGTGTAGGTTTTGTTGTTTTTTGTATGATGTAAACAAGACAGTTAACTTGATTTGAAACATGGCTGAGATATATTTTAATATATTTAGAGTTAATGATGCGCCAATTTTTTTAAGTTGGTGATTTATTACGAGCTCTAACAATGGCAACCAATAAATTAATATAAATATACTGTAGTGATGTTTTAATGTCTTTTTTGTTGTTACTCTGAAATACTTGGTGTGCATCAGTTGCATGCATATTGTTGGTTTGTGTCAGTGTATTGTTCCCTTACATAATACAATATAATGATCCTTTATATAAAATCTTCTGCACTCTACTGAGAAAACCATTAAGGTAAAGCTAGCAGTTTCATTTTTTAATACAGCAGTGCAGTACTGTACCTGCAACTACACTTTCCTGTTTAGTATTATTGCAGAACACAGAACATTGATTAATAGGCTAATCTGAGGTGACAGTATTCCTCATAGAAATCTATCTATCAGTCTAGCTATTGCCAGACACCTTAATCCTGTAAGGGGTGACCACAAACAAATCACCTCCATGTCGCCCTGTCCCCCGCCATTTCACTGCCCTGCTCCCAGTTCACACACCCCTCTCTCATATACCACTCCACTCCATCCCTGCCTTGGCCTTCCCCTCCCTCTCCCCCCTTCCACCTCACTCACACACTCTCCTTATCAGTCTCTCACTCTCCATCTTCTCCACATGGCCAAACCACATCAGTGTGTTTCTCCTAACGCTTCCTATCACATCCACATCCACACCACAACACTCCTTCACTTCCTTATTTGTCAGTCCGTCTCTCCATGTGACTCCACAGGCTCCTGTCAAATAACTCATTTACACTGCTCGCACTCTTGACTTGTATCCCTCCAACAAGGTCCAAGCATCACTTCCATACATTAGAGTTGGTATCACAATACTGTCATGTACAGTAGCAACTTTTTCACTTCCATGCTCACCTCCCTGTTTCTTATCAATGCTTTTAAGGAACCAGCAACCTTTCTTCCTTGTTGTACCCTTTCAAGCACTTCACCCTCTAAACTTCCGTCTATAATCATCACATTACCCAAATACCTAAACACACTCACATTTTCCATTTTCCTCCTCATCTAACCTCACTGTACATTCACTGACTTCACTTCTCTCGAAGGCCGCAACTTTACTCTTCCCTACATTCACATTCATCTTCTCCCCTGCCTCTATTCGCTAGCCATTCACTATATGCCCTCTTTTGTTCCACAGCTCGCTTCACCTCATCATTCCACCATGCCGTCCCTTGCACACCCCTGCATCTCCCCACTCCACAAACCACCTCACACGCTACGCCTATCTCTTCCGTGAATATCTTACACACGTCTTCCACCCCTTCCATCTGCTCTAACTCATACCTTTCCAATCTTTCACTATGCTCTTATACTCTACCATTTTCTCACTATCTTGCAACTTCTCCACTCGTCTCACAGGAGCTGTTTCCTCCTGTCTTCCCCTTCGTCTCCTCACTCACTTTCCTTGCAGCCTTACCTTGGCCATCACAAAGTGATGGTCTGAGATTCCATTTCCCCACCCTCTCCACACTTTTGCATCCAACACTTGTCTTCTCATTCGCTCATCCACACACACGTAGTTTATCACTGCCTTTCGTTCCACAAGTTCACCATCCATCCTTCTCATGACTCTCCATGTATACCTGTGGATCATCTTGTGCCGAAAGTAGGTGTTGGCTCTTGCCAACCCCATATCAGCACAGATGTCCACCAAAGCACTACCATTCCCATCTACTTCAGCTGGCACACCCCACTAACCAACCACTCCATCCACTCGTACATTCCCCACTTTGCCATTCATGTCTCCAGTCAGATTTAAATTGGCATGCCAGTCCACTATATAATCATAGTGATCACAGTAAAGGGAAAGTACCAGTATGGAAAGAAAACAAGAAGAATGCTGAGTGGATTAAGATGAAGGGTAGAAATAAATCGGCACTCATGAAATAGGGAAGGTGCAGATAAAATTATATACTGTAGTTCACTATGAAGGATCTTATTATCTGGAGTATGCATATGTGGAATGTGATATCAAGAGGATATGCGGGTGTGTGGAGAGTTGGAAGATGGGAGATGTGCCCGGTAATGGACAGAGCAAAAGCAAAAGGGAGCATACACACAATGGTTTGAGGGCTAAAGGTGAGAGTAACAAGTACTGTAGAGAGACATGTGAAGAAAGTACTGTAACAGAAGAAAGGATTAGGAATTTGGGGCAGTTGGGAAGTGACATGATAGTAAGTAGCACGACGTTTTTCTCTGGAAGACAGAGAGGTATGTAGCTACAAGATGTGTACCTAAGGCAGAGAAAAGAAAGGACAGCACTGAAAACAGTTTGCTTGTTTATCTGTCTGTCCACCCAGTTCTCGTAACCTTCCTTTAATTAAAATTAAAGATATTCCATCTTGTTATGATCCACGCGCCCTCCTCGGATTCTCAACGATGTTAAGAATTCATCGTTTATAGTACAGGTTTTGCCGTCAAACATGTAAATGCCGTAGAGATGTATTACTGTGGCACTAAGATCCCAGGAACAGCAGGTAATCTTCGTATGCCTGCTGTTAACATACTGCTTCAGTCGCGCGGCTGATCCTTTTTTATTACTTTCTACAGAATTGCCTTTAAAACAATGTTTTGTGCCCTTACCGGCATACAGTGACACCACTGGCTTGCAATTACATTACTACAGTAATATTATTCAAGAGGTTCATAAAACCTGTTTTTTCTTAAGTACCCCTGTAGATAAATTGAAGCTATAGAGGATGAGAGCACACTACATTCTTTTATTTTTTATTTTTTAGATTTTGCATATAATGCTTTTTTACCAGCATTTGGTCCCTGGATTTTTTTTTTTTAATATTACATTGAGTTAGCCTACTGTACTGTACATTTCTCTTCAGCACGTGTTGATTTCTAGCTACGTACCATTCATTTCTGCCCTTTTTTCTTTCCATATCCCAAGTAATTTCCGAAACAATACGCTAACATTTAATCTCTCTCTCTCTCTCTCTCTCTCTCTCTCTCTCTCTCTCTCTCTCTCTCCCCAGTAGTGTTTGCCATGGTGCCACGTCTCCGTTCGCGCCAAAAGCGGAGCTGCCAAACTTCCACACGTGCATCTTGTCAACAAGCCGGGTCGAGATCAATACAGTCGCTAGGTTTTCTGAACCCTGCGTCCTCGAGCTACGTTCCCCCAACCCTGATAATGTATGTTCCCGAAAATATTAGGGAGTCCTTGAAGACCCTGACCGTGACTCTTGTATTTTCTTGTCCCGCCTCCCGCCCGTCTGCATTCTCCCCACTCTATAATAAATGTTTGTTCTATGTTCTCAGACAGTATGCCTCCTTAAATGCAGCCTGGCGCCCTTTTTCGCATGTCTTATTTCGCTGGAGCAGTATTTTGGTTAACTTTTCCCTCTTTATCTTCGTATCTTATGTCCTTTCTCGTCTCGTCTCCTAATTCTGTGTTCATATCTCAAATAATCTGCTTCTCTGTCCCTTACTAGTTTTCTCAGTCGGTATGACATCTAGCTGATGTAATGCCTGGCTTCCCGCCTGGCTGATCTCGCTGTCTGATTTTCTTGGCGGAGTTTTTCCCCTCCCTCTCTTTATCCTGCTTGTCTGACCGCTTGGGTGGCCTTGAACTTCCCTCTCTGTGCGTTGAACCCCTAGTCATTTTCTCAGGTATGAAATATGAGATTTTTAACGTTGATGGCCAAATGGATGAGCACGATGGGACAGATGAGTACCATGGATATGTGAGAAGGGAGATGGGATGGGAAGATGAGTGCAGCATGAGAGAAGGACGGATTAACCACACTATATGAATTATTTTTAGCTTGGGTCCGTGAATGCCCAAATGTATGAACACAGTGGGATGGACTGAAGTACGTAGGAAAGGGAATGGAGTGCATGAGAGGAATACTGTGATGAGGCATTAGTTTTAGGGTGAGTGCGTGAATGGTTACTCAGATAAACACGATGTGAGTCAGTGTAAAGGGGGCTATGGGAGTAAGGGATGAGTAGACGAAGTAATGCATGAAGAATGAGATTTTCAGTGCGGGTGCGTGGATAGCCAAACAACAACACAATGGAATGGATTTGTAGGATGCGGGAGTGGTCGGAGGGAGATGGGTGCTTGAAAAGAATTGAGAATGTTAACCGCATGAGAATGAGTTATTTTCAGCACGAATGCGTGAATGGACAAACATATGAGCACGATGGGATTGATGAGTAGCCCATATGAATGAATGTGAGAGGTACATGAGGAACATTTGGATGGGTGGATGTCTTATTCAGTTTTACAATACGATGCATCATCAATGAAAGAAGAGACGAGTTTATGGGAGGGAGAAAGAGGTGACGTCAGGATAAATCCATGAATTGTTTGATGGTTTTATGGCTGTAAAGATGGCCGACTGAACAAATGCATGGGTACAGTTGGTAATGTATCAGATGACTGGATGAAAGGGTGGGCAGAAGAAAAGATGGATGTAGATAAAAAATAAATGGATGATTAAAGTGAGATTACAGCCTCTTGTATGTAGCATTATCCTTGGAGGCACCTCCGCTACCTCCCTATTCTTCCTCCCCTCCTCCCCGTCTCACTCCCCCTCGTTCGCCCTCTCTTCAGTTGCCGTTCACGCTGTTATTTTTATTTCATAGGCGAAATTTGCAAACCACATTGAATCACCTCTTTCAAAAAATAAAAACGTCCACCGTAAATCCGCAGCGGCGACCAAATCCCGCAGGACTTGATGGGATGCAAAACTAAATCGGAATTTAAATGGTTGAAATGCTTTGCGGCAAGACTGACTGAAATATTGATCTACTCTTGCCATTCAGGGGGTCGCCGGTAATTGACTGACAGCTATTTCCTTCACCCACACCCTCCCTCTCGCCTTCCCTGGGGATTGGTCTTTATATTTATTTCACGTTTTAGCAGCCGCACGCCAGCTCTGAATCACCCCGAACCTTTCCGCAGGAGAAAATAATAAATAAAAGAGGCTCTAATTTGCGGAGTAATTTACAATGTTGCCGTCTGTGGATCACCCACTTGATGTTGCACTTGCCGTTTACACGTGTCTGGGCGTTCTGCATGATCTTGTTATTGTGCATTATATATATATATATATATATATATATATATATATATATATATATATATATTTATATATATTGACTGATGTAGATAATGCGTCACTATTTTCATGCGGGTGACAACATAGTCCTCTCTGACAGCGACATTTAGCTGAGTATGGTGTAATCATGCAGCTTTTGTTCAGCTAACAAGCTTTCATTTTGTCACATGCAAGAACCATTAACCCCGAATTAAGTGCATTTGAGTTATTTCTATCTGCCATACTATTGACCTGGTAGCATCATTACACCGTACTTAGTACTTGAAAATAAGCCGTTATCGTAATTAATTCATTGCAACTTCTAAGGACAGTACGAGTTTTAACTTGCTAATCCGATGTTTAAACAGTGAAGGGCCGGTACCCAGCCGTTGTTATGTCTTGGCGGGAACCCTCCCCCCCCCTCTCTCTCTCCATAACATGGCCACATACGTATCATTGTTGTCGACATTACCATTCCCATCACCATTCTTTTGCATCCATGACATCCCACCACCATCATTATCACCACCACAACCACCATGACCCCCACAACCATTCCCTTCACCATCAACAACCACCACCATTACCAGGACCATCATCACTGCCACCAGTATCATCAATTTTACCATCCTTACTAGCATTATCAGCGTCCGGATTGACTCTGTCGGATACGTTTGTGTGAACTACAGAACGTGGTGAATGCTTTTGGCGTATCCAATAGAGCCAGGATTCCGAGGGCTTGAATAATGAGTGAATGGCAGCGTGGCCCATTGGATTGGGCAAATTTGGGCTGTCCTCAACGTGCCCTAAGGTGGGGAAGGAGGTCTGGATGATGATGATGACTACCATTATCACAACCACCATAGTCATTGTTACTACCATCAGCATTATAACTACCGCCACCAATATATCGTCATCATCACCACCACCGCCACCTCCTTTCATCATTGCCAGAATGGCCATCACCACCATTCTCACCACTACGACCATTATCACCACCACGACCATTATCACTGCCACCATCATTTTCACCACCATCATCATCACTCATCATTATCACCAGTACTACTTTCATTACAACCACTATCATCACCATTATGATCATCACCATTAACATTATTACCATCACCATCATTACCATGATCAACGTCACCATCACCACCACAACGTCCACCATCATCACTGCTATCGTCACCATCATAACAATCACCAACACCACCATCATTACTACCACCAGTACCAACATTACCACACCCACGATCATCATTGCCACACCATCATCATCACCATCACTATTATACCATCATTACTATCACTACCCTCATTGCTGCCCCCTCACCACCATCACTAATTCCACCATCACTTCCTT
This sequence comes from Coenobita brevimanus, assembly GCF_032717465.1. Taxonomy (NCBI): domain Eukaryota; kingdom Metazoa; phylum Arthropoda; class Malacostraca; order Decapoda; family Coenobitidae; genus Coenobita; species Coenobita brevimanus. The sequence goes on from NC_137015.1 coordinate 6,024,900, forward strand.
CCGTCTTCACTGTCACCGCCTTCTCTCCTCACCTCCATTACCTCCACCACCACAAACACTTCCTTTCCTCTCGTGATGGGAATTTTCTCTCTCTCTCTCTCTCTCTCTCTCTCTCTCTCTCTCTCTCTCTCTCTCTCTCTCTCTCATCACCATTTCCTCTCCTATTACTACCTATGATAATAATAATAATAATAATAATAATAATAATAATAATGTCGATAGGAGGTATTTGTATGTGTACATGTGAACAACAGGAAGCGCGTACATGATGCAACCTTGTAGGAACTTTCATGAGCGTTTTTGTGTGTGGACGTTTTGTGTCGATGTGTGTGTGTGTGTGTGTGTGTGTGCATTTGCTTTGTGCAGGTGAGCAACTTTGTGTGTGCGTGTGTGTATATTTGCTTAGTGCAAGTGAAAGCAAGTTGTGTGTGTGTGTGTGTGTGTGTGTGTGTGTGTGTGTGTGTGTGTGTGTGTGTGTGTGTGCATTTGCTCTGTGCAGGTGAGAGCAAGTCTGTGTGTGCGTGTATATTTGCTTAGTGCAGGTGAGAGCAAGTTTTGTGTGTGTGTATGTGTGTGTGTGTGTGTGTGTGTGTGTGAACCTTTATGTACGCGTGTATTTGCACTGTGCACCTGTGAAAGCAAGTGTGTGTGTGTGTGTGTGTGTGTGTGTGTGTGTGTGTGAACCTTTATGTACGCGTGTATTTGCACTGTGCACCTGTGAAAACAAGTGTGTGTGTGTGTGTGTGTGTGTGTGTGTGTGTGTGTGTGTGTGTGTGTGTGTGTGAACCTTTATGTACGCGTGTATTTGCACTGTGCACCTGTGAAGGCAAGTGTGTGTGTGTGTGTGTGTGTGTGTGTGTGTGTGTGTGTGTGTGTGTGAACCTTTATGTACGCGTGTATTTGCTTTGTGCAGCTGCGAAAGTGTGTGTGTGTGTGTGTGTGTGTGTGTGTGTGTGTGTGTGTGAACCTTTATGTTCGCGTTGACGCGTGTATTTGCGTTGCGTTGTGCAGCTGCGAAAGTGTGTGTGTGTGTGTGTGTAAGTGAAACCATGGTCTGTGCGCGCGCGTGTGTTTGTGTTTGCTTTATGCGAGATCGTGTGTGCACGGTGTTCTGTGTTAAACATAACTGACAAGACTTCGTATGTGTACCTGGGTGAGTAAAAAATGTGTAGAATATATCTGTATCCATGTTTGTGTAGTGCATATATTTGTGTTGCTGTGTAGTATGTATAGATGTGTGTACTACTATGATGTAATGTGGCTGTGGCTTTAGGGGTATCCCTCCACATACAATACGTGCAGATGTGTATTATGTCCGGTTAAGTATTTGTAAGATGTGCATATAGACGCATTTTCGTTTAGGAGCATATGTGTAAATACGCACTTATGTTCAACGACGTGTGTGGTGTGCTCGTGCAGAAGCATGTACGTTTTACTTTGGAAGTGTACGTATGGATATGTACAGTACGGATGTCCAACAGTCTGTGTTTCCTGACGAGGGTATGCAGTACGTGCAAAGTTCGTTTAGGAGTGTAGATGTTGATTTGTAATGATGGTTATCTAAGTGTACTGAAGGGTGGGTATGTTTAGAAGCATGTACAGTACATTTAGGAGTATTCATTCAGATGTGCAGCCCTACGTCCAAATATGTGTGTACTGTACTTTAAGATCTGTATAGTACAAGGGATGTAGAAGCGTGTAATACGTTTTAAAATACGTCGTTATTTACAGTAGGCTACATACGGAAGTGTGGTGATATAACGTGTGTGTGCATGTTAACTCTTCGGCTAGGTGGAGCTTGTATTCTTCGTAACTCCATGTTATTTTATTTACGACATTCCGAACTGGAGTGGCTAGATCGACCGTTGATTACCGGTAATCCTTCCGTTATTAGTTTCTTATCAAGTTGAATAACTAATGTACTGTTAGCTTGAGCAAGAAATGGAAAATGTGTCATCGGAGTGAAGGGCAGATACTTTCATGTATGTTGGCTGCTACGGAATATCATCTGAAAATAGTTACTTACGTGGACATGTTGATGCGTGCAAGGCCTTGGATGCGTGCAAGCGTATACGGAGGATCGTGTCATTTCAAGTTGAGAATGTGCGCTAGTCATCATTATCCTATTCTCACTGTTGTCAACGGGGTGAGTAGGATCTAAAAACAGATGAAAACACAAAAATAGACCTATAGTCAGCTTTGCTTTTATTTTCCCATTTTTATAGTATGAGGCCCGAATAAATTAAACAACAATAACAACAACAGTAATAATAATAATGAATATTCAACATCATTGTTGTCATCCTTGCAGCTTGTAAAAACATTGTCTAGCGAATCAAAACTGCCGCCAAAATCAACCGGTCTGTGAGGAAGGTGAGGATGTCACAAAATCTGTATATCTTCCCCCCCCCCCCTTTCCCCCACCCTCTTCCCCGCTGCATCACTTTCCACGTGGTGAAAGAGAGAGAGAGAGAGAGAGAGGTTAAGTTAGTGGTTCGGTGGTTGAATGAAAGGAAACGAGAAATGACAAATGAGAGAGAGAGGTGGAGGGAAGAAAGGTTAAGTGGTTGGGTGGTTGAATGAAAAGAAACGAGAAATGGCAAAGAATGAGAGAGAGAGAGGGGGGGGGAATGTGTGAAGGAAAAATCTAGAGAAATGACTAAGAATTGTGTCAACAGGAGAGAGAGAGAGAGAGAGAGAGAGATGGCTGAAAGTAAACAAAATGAGAGCGTGAGAATTGTTAACTAATCGTTTCATAACACACGCAACCAAATTATCAGTTCTTACCTTTATTCTAGAGCGGGAAGTTATCTGAATAATCACTGATAAGACTTTGATTGCAACTGATATAGATGTGGCCGATAAAGTGATAACATACAGCATTAGTACTGTCTATACGGCTTTAGCCTATACCAACTCTCAGGCTCCTATGACTCACTGGGCTTATAAAAATCGTCTGGCGTTAAATGGAACTGAATACCAGATTTCTCCGGATTGAGGTGGTACTAAGACTCATTCAGCTAGATAAAACTGTCTAGCGTTAGCTGGAATAGAATACTAAAATTGTCCCGACCATGAAAGGTGGTGGGGTGGGGTTAGACACCATGAAGTGCTTAGCCGCGGTGCTCTCAGTAGCTAAGGCTTTTAGGATTTAAGTTATTCACCCACTACTGAGATGCAGTACAAGGACACTACATCACCCATGTTACCATAGTTTCCTCCCCCACGTGTTACCGTATAGGTACACGTTTTACCTACCAACCAACCCACAGGAGGTGGATGAATGGACACCTGAGTTTCACCAGCTGCCTGCACAAGGATACGAATTTCCTGTTTTAGTTCATTAAATCTGCATCCAGACAATTTTCTTCAGCTTGGGAAGGATCTTTAGTAGTGAAAGGTTTAATGATGTTGATATCCAACGTTTCCAACTCGAAAATTATCCCCTAAGCTGAATAAAATCGTTTGGTGGCAGCAAGAATAAAAATAAATAAAGTAAAATAAAATAATAAATAAATGGATAGGCAATGAAAATTACAGAAGTTGGCATCATACAAAGTCAAACAATGGTCAGGGACGAGGCTGCAGCCTAGGACCGCTGCCCTTGAAAAGAAAAGAAAAAAAAAATGAGTTGATGAAGAAAAGCACAGCAACTGGCATCATATAATATCCAATGATGGTCAATAAAATCTTTGTATGGGGGCCCCTGTCCTACATGGATATGGGGCCCCGTAGTTTAGCCTAGGGCCTCCAGCTAGGTTAATCCGGCCCTGACTGTGCAAGGGGTGAAAAAATGATGGATATTCGAAGGCCTGATTGAGGAGTGAATGAGGGAAGGTCATCCATTTCGTTAGCTACTCTTATAACAGTACTCCTACCTTGTTACGCTGTTTCCTGTTTGTGGGTTCTCTCTACCCTATGATTCGTTCTGGGAACAGGGTAATGATGATAATAATAATTCTGCTTTATGCTTTTTCTACGCACCTAGGGGCAACAATATGATGATGATGATGATGATGATAGTTATATTTTATCATGTTTCTGCCCACTCATAACAGAGATGATGGTACTTGTTCGTGTATGGCCACCCCATTTATAACTGGGGCAAGATTTTCCTTTTCGTGTCTAGATCCTTCTCGAAACCTTTACTGTACAACAGTGTAAAGGAAACAACAGTGTAAAGGAAAACAGTTACTGAACTTTCGTGTTTTCCTTTTATTTCTAGATCCTATTCATCCATTTAAAGGCGAACAGTAAGTTTAGCATAGTTGTTGGCGATAATGATGATTGAATATGACCTGAATAGCAGCAGATTATGTCACACCAGTGTATATTTCCTGGAACCGACATGGATTGATGATTATACAGGGATAGAGTTTAGTTCCACGTATTTATTGAACCATTAACCGGACGTGTGGCAGTTGCAACGGGTAGGATATAAAATATACGGAGAGAGAGAGAGAGAGAGAGAGAGAGAGAGAGAGAGAGAGAGAGAGAGAGCAAGTCTAGTGCACCTTTTCCCGCCTTGTGACGTCATGACAGCAAGATCACTCATAACCTTTCCTGTTATCAGCACTTCTGTTTTTAGATCCATCGTTTTCCTAGACTCATTATCATTCTTGTAGCTCAGTCCCAGTTTCATTTGCAATGAATGTCTGATATATATGGTAAAATCCTGAAATGAACACCTAAGATTGTTTTAGCGGGGTTGGGGCAGGTAGCTTCTTCCGTCTGTTTAAATTTTAAAATTAACAACAGAAATAAAGCAGTTGTTGCTTGCGTGCCTATTTCTGTTGCTGAAACTATGAAACCAATTCAGTTTGTTCAGTTGGGCATATACAGTGAAAGGTGGAATATGGGATTACAATGAATACGTGGAAATTCCGTGGGAAATAATAAGGAAAGGTCAAAGACTAGATTTTGAGAAAGGAAAAATGGCCTCGTCATAGTGCAAACTGAAATGCTAGAAAAAATAAAGATGGACAGGATATCAAACTGAAGTTACAGCTAGGAATGGTGCCAGTAGTAACGCCTTCACGCGGCGACACCACCGATTTAGCCGGATGGATCCAGTGTCCGGTTACACTAGCGTTCCTGTGTTCTCCCTATCCCCGGAAAGGAAGATAGTGACGCGTGGAATTGCAACATCAACTTGCAGTCTATCGGGTTCACGTTGTTTAGTCTGGAATGAATATAGATTAAAAGACATGAATATATGGATATAGTTAAATCAGTGAAAGTTAAAGAAAACGAATAACGAAAGAAAAAAAAAAGGATGGACGGAAAGTGATTATAGTTACATAGATGGCGAGACTGTAAATACCGGTATTGAAGGGCGATCGGTTATGCTTGAATAGCTGTAAAAAGAAAATATATATATATATATATATATATATATATATATATATATATATATATATATATATATATGACAGGATGAAATAAAAGGATGTTCACATGAATGTTGCAACATTAGGAAACGAAAAATGAAGATCTTAAGGCATGGAGGACGGGAGAGGAAAAACTCAAGGAAATATAATAAAATCAGTACAAAGAAAGGACAGCTTGAAAGTGGGGGAGGGGGGGGATTAAGAAACCGGCGAGAACCAGAAATAGCGCTCATTCAATATACAGTACCCGGGAATTTAGATATGCAAAACAATAATAAAAATGGTATAATACCGGGAAGCTTTCGAAAGGGGGAAATCCTGTAACGTCAGTGAATGTGGGAGACTCGACCATAAAATGTTAGTAAATATTAGTGAGGGAATTTTCCTTACGTCCACATTCTCTCCTATTTCTTCCTTAAATGTAAGTCTACTCTGGTTTAAAGGTACTATTTTAATCCCCGACCTAACCGCCTGTAACTGCCAAAGGTAAAGGGGGAGACAGGAAGGAAGGTGGCGTAATACGTGACTCACACAAACGCAACCATGGCGGACTCTCACTAACAATCCGCTTTATTGACATATTCTTGCTTTTCCTTCATTTCTCTCCATGTGATATACAGGGATAGAACCATGGCTCTGGGTGATATGACTGTGAAGTAGGGCCATCTTTTGGTATTACAGTCATGTACGCTGGTACGTTAATAAATTCATAGAAAGTAAAGAAATTTGTTAGTATTTCCAGTTTTCATAGAATTCAACATAAAGGAGTCAGCGCGAATGCCGAGCTGTTCTCTCTACAGACGCGGATCGAGAACTGATGTCAATGACCAATCACAGCGCGAGGCATCCAACCAATCACACACCAGCAACGTTCATGCAGCAGCCAATCCGAGCGCCTGTTATTATAGCCAATAGGCTGTGAGATCTTGGGGACCATCAGCCAGTAGGAGCGCGCGCCCGGGCGGTGACGTCAAGGCAGGTATAAATAGTGTGACATAGGCCGTTTTAGCCTTTAGTCATCATTGTCAGAGAGGTCTTGGTGTGTGACGGACGAACGCTCCAGCTTCGAGGTACGAGTGGTTATGTTTTAAGTGAATTCTTAAGCTTAAATATTAAAAGAATCTGCAAAAGGAAGCGATTTTGGAAGCGTTCAGTGGTATTTTATGGTGTCCAGGCGGTTTGATGATGAAATAATCAATGTGAAAGCTAAGGTGATTAGCAGGGTCGCCATCTTTTGTTTACTGGCGGCCATGATGGCGTCCCTTCAACCGACACCATTCTTTTGAATACAGTTTTGGCGGGGAATCTTGGCGCCAGTCGCACTTGTGTGCTAGAACAGCCAGGTGTCTACGAGAAGGCAGGTGGAGAGGACGTCTGGAAATCCATTGCTCCTAGAGGTTGTGGTTTACCGGTAGTATATTGATTTGGGTATAGGAACCGCTTTAGTTATAGTGTATTAGTTATTCGTGATGGTGTTAGTAAGTGGTGTTCGCTGAGTCTGATTTGAAATGCAGTAGTGTCACGAGTTACATCAGTTCAGCATGACTTACAGTAAATGGCTTTTCCCCAGGCGTTGCGTGATACCCATTATAAGGGGATAAGAATACTCATCTTTATGCAGGTACTGGGGATTAAGTAGTATAATTTTATATGGTATATGGCGGTGTCGATCAAACTTCTAAAATGTGATACATTCCACTGAAGTCTCTGGTAAACACTCAGTATAGCGTAGGGTCCTGTTTTTTAATGATTATGAGTACGTGCAGAGTATTTAGTATTGGAGTGTTTTGTTCTAAGGGTGAAGATTTCTTGCAGGTGAAAAATGGCCCGTACCAAGCAGACAGCCCGTAAGTCTACTGGTGGCAAGGCCCCCAGGAAGCAGCTTGCCACCAAGGCAGCTCGTAAGTCAGCCCCATCAACTGGAGGTGTGAAGAAGCCTCACCGTTACCGCCCTGGTACTGTCGCCCTCCGAGAAATCCGTCGTTACCAAAAGTCCACTGAGCTGCTGATCCGTAAGCTACCATTCCAGCGTCTGGTTCGTGAAATTGCGCAGGACTTCAAGACTGACCTGCGTTTCCAGAGCGCTGCCATTGGTGCCCTTCAGGTTAGTTGTAGTGGCAGTGTATGAGGATAGTGTTTACAAAACAGTAACCAGGTTCCTAAGAAATAATGTGAAACGGTTCATTACACAGTTCTAAGTCACCTTCTGTGATGTTTCTTTTGCAAATTATAAATAATTGAGGTACTTTGAGGTTTCTGATGTGTGTCTAAAATTTGAAAAATGTTAAACAATGGACTCCACCAGCGACTAAAGATTGGAAATTGGCGTGTAAGGCTTAAATGACAGAATTAGGTAAGGCTTTGCTGCTAGGGTAGATAACTGCATAAAATGATGAAATTTCATTATTCTTTATTTTTAACCCAGACAGTACTCCTTTGGGATTTTCATGTCCTCCCTGGGGTGCAAAAACACATCATAACATTGATTTGCTTCAATCTCATTTTTTGTCTTAATGAATATGTCATGGAAGTTGATTTAGAACTGTGTGACAAATTTGCTGTCAGTGAATCTATAATCTTAGGCTGCATGGATGTTGCTATTCCTCACACTGCCCAAGGGTAGGAAAGGAGGTCCAGATGATGATGAAATCCTAGGCATCTAGCATTAGGGTTTTGTAAATATTTACCATGTTTGGGGTGGGTTTTGATGGTTAAGAATTGTGGGATCTTTTCCTGAAGTATTGTGCCAGGAACAGCCTCTTGCAGTCTATGGCCTTAACAGAGCCATCATGTTGCCTTTTGTGATTTAGTCATGCACCTAATGGCTTTCTCTCATTATCAACATGGTTTGCATGTAACATTCTAGGGCATATTAGGAGTAGAAATACTGCAAAGGAAGAGATATCTGCGTTTCTATAATCGTGTAGTAAATTTTGTTATGCTACAAATGCGTATATTCATACTGCATAATTTACCACAACCTCATTAGTTTATTGGTTACTGCCAGGCATGTACACTACTTAAGTCAGTGTTAGGAGTATTATCATTTTCAGTTAGACTTTTTTTTTCTCCCACCCCCCTTTCACAAGTACAGGTAAGAGAAGAAGGGTACTAAAATTGTGCAATGGAGCTACCTAAATCTGAGAGGATAACCTGAAACAGTCAGGAGACTACAAAAATTCACATGAGTATGGTATGAAACAAGGGAGTTTACCAGAATCCATGAGAAACTGAAGCATTTCTCTGATAGCTTGGTTAATACACTGTGCTGCTAATAGCCTGGATAAGTTACTTGAGCAGGAAGTCATACATCTTGTCGTTGGATAATGACCTTGTCCACATAAATCTGACTTGTTTGGTTTGTAAGAGACTAGATGAAAAACATAATTGATCACTTCAGTATGGGAGGTCTACTTAAAGTTAGGGAATCTTGTGGGTTACATATTTAACTTGAGGTAGGAAGAATAATCTTTACCTGTGGATGTGCATTCCCCCCCCCCCATGGTGTACAAAAATGATTTTTTAAAAAATAGTTTTTGTTAAAAATGAAGATAAACATCCAGGGTATCATCATTTTTTGAGGGTCTCTCTCTCTCTCTCTCTCCCTCTCCCTCTCCCTCTCCCTCCATCTTTGCGTAGCACTAAGCGTAAGTTTGCGTGGGGGTGGAGGTGCCTACTGTGGTGGGAACTTCTGTGAGAAATTTTTGAACTTGGCACAGGCTGAGCTATGGCTCACAGTGCGGCTCTTCGCAGGCTGAGCTGTGACTCTCAATCCACGGGTTAATTGTAAGATCATAATTTGTTTCCTTAAAATTATGTTAACCCCATCAAGTGAAAGTTTAGAATGTTTAGATTTGCTTCCATTAGTCAAAGGATGAAGTCTAGTACAGGAAAGTACCGTATTTATGTCACAGCTATTCAGTTTTACATAGCATGGGTGGGACAGTTGGAAAAGTCAGATGCAACCTTTATTTACTTTAGTACAAGAGATCATAAGACTAGTAAAATCATGTGAGGGTAGCATGAATATATCTTTCATTGGTTTGAAGGAGCTTTATGTGTATATTTACTGGCCCTTTAGGTGATTTCATTAAACTGCAAGATACAAAATTGCTTCAGGCTTGTAGCACTGATTTATTTTATATGTAGGTATAATCTGAGCAGTCTTTCAGAGGTCTCACTAATCTGAATGACAGATGACCCCGATTGACAAATGATAACGGTATGTGTAAATATTTGCCGGTGCTTACTGTCATTCATCATTCAGATTGGTCTGGCCCGGACACCAAATGACAGTAATATCACTTAGAATGAAACTGATATTAGGCTACCTGTCATTCCAGTGTAAACCCTCTGTTGACACCTCATTGCATGTTTAGGAAACGTAATGACATTAATATCACATGGAATGACACTGATGTAACCTGTCATCCCAGTGTGTACAGTCTGTCGACACATTGCATCTTTAGGAAACCGAATGACATTAACATTGCATGGAATTATACCAGTATTACCTGCCATTCCAGTGTATGCCCTCTGTTGATAACCCATTGCAACTTAAGGAAACTGAATGACAATATCACATGGAATATCGCTGATATTACCTGTCATTCCAGTGCATATCCTCTCTACTTTTAGCATAGTGAATGACTGCTATCACAGGGAATGACAATGATATTGATATTTCGGGGGAAGTCCTCTGTCTACCTCATTCCATCTTTAGGAAACCAAATGACAGTAATATCATGTGAAATGATACCGATAATACTTGTCACTCCAGTGTCTATCCTCTCACGGCACCTCATTCCATCTTTAACAAAATCAATGCCAGATATCACATGGAATGACACTGATGTTATCCAGTTTATACCCTCTGTCAATCTCATTGTATTGTCACTGTACAGTGTAGAGATATTGTAACAGAGAAAATGGAAGAGGTTAAGATAAGTAGGGAGATAGGGGAATTACTGAAAAGATTAAATGTTTTTAGAAGGGTTTCTTTATTTCTCAACTGTCAGACTTGTGCCTAATCTTTTCACTGTTTTTCTGCTTCTGGACTGAATAACACATATTTGCTTCTAGTACATTAGAGATCCATTTGTCCTTGACCACATAACTGTAGGAGCAGCAAAATGAGTGTGTTATCCAGCCACCAGTCGGGTCTGCCTTTCATCACAGTTGTCGATTGGTTAAGATTTAGAAGTGTTCGTTTGTAAGTTAACAGAAACCTTTATGTGAGTAGGGTGTAGATTATGATTTAAGTCAGCCCATTGGCTCATTTATCCTAGGGAGACAAAAAAGATGTTATTTATGCTCGAGGACCTAGCAAGTGGGGGTCAGTCACAGAGTTTCATAGTTTTGCATTGACAGTCACAGTTACAGGATTTCATGTTTGCCTCCATCCTCAAGCTGTGGAAAGAGGTGTTAACAGGGTTTACACTGGAATGACAGGCAATAGTGTCATTCAATGATGTTAACCTGCAAATTCTAGGCAATATATAACGAAGTCGTGACCTCACTATGGGCAATTTTTCGGAAATCACAGGAAATTGTTTGTTTTCTAGCCTTAATATCGGAAACTTTGGCACTTAGAGAGACAAATTAATGACCGTTTTACTAACCAACTCTTCCTCTTGCTAATGAAAGTGTCCTCGTGTCTCTAGGTCATTGCGTTGATGAGTAATGACGGGGAAGAGAACCAAGTTTCATCTTGAGAGCAGGCCGTGTTTGTGCATCCGCCTACACTGCCAACTATGGCTTTCCTCTCAACTTGATAACTTACCACTACTAATCCAAGGCATGCCTCATGGCACTATCACTGAATCCTTTTCTAGTATATATCCTTAGAAAGAGGTTTAGCTGGGGTGGATGATGCTATTGGCTATATGCGGTGTGGATCGAATCAAAGAGGAACCTGAAGAAAACTTTGTACACCAGGCAAGGGCCAGACTGATTCACCTGTAGAGTGTAGAGGCCTACCCTTTGGTGGCGAGATGAAATGGCAGCTGGTTCAGACGGTGGTGGGAAGACATTTGCATTTATAGTCACCACCGGGTGGCCCTGTAGCTTCCTAGTTGTGATCTGTATACGGCGGATTAAGGTTTGTCATTAGGTTTCCTAAAGATGCAAAGAGGTGTCAGCAGAGGATTTACATTGGAATGACAGGTAATATCAGTGTCATTGTAGGTGATATTAATGTCATATGGTTTCCTAAAGATGCAGTTGGGTGTGGACAGGGGGTATTCACTGGAATGACATGTAATATCAGTGTCATTCCACGTGATATTAATGTCATTCGGATTTCTAAAGATGCAATGGGGTGTCAACAGAGGGTTTGCACTAGAATGACAGGTAAAATCAGTCATTCCTTGTAATGTCAGTCATTCTGTTTGCTTAAGCCGAGGCGTCCCGATAACGTATCCATACGTTTTGCAAATGCAAGGTCCGTCGTTTCCACAATTTTCAAATTTTGCGCATGATTTTTGGTACGTAGACGGGGGACACCTTCCTCTACCTGCTGCCGGGTGGGGACACTGCCTTACCCCTCATAACCCCCTGCATGCCATTGTCTCGGCATTTCATCAGTTAATAATGACCTGGTCAGTAAAGACATGTTGCGCCATGGTACGAAATTCAAGGCGAGTGGTTCTCCAATTGATGATGATGTGGAGGACAAAGATTACGTGGCACTAGAGGAAGAAACGAGCAGAAATGATGAGGAGGTAATGTTGCCTAGGAATGTGCAATATGTTGATGTGTCTAGTGAGTGAAACAATGCTTATATCTTTATTATTGTGTGAAAACCAATATATTCTTGTACTACATATAAATTCATATGAAATGAACAAATATCTACCCATTCTGAGTGGTTTGCAATAGTTACCGCTACATAGAAAACACGACAGCCGCGCCAGAGAACACGGTACCAAGTGTTGAAAGAGTTACCTGTTTAGAGCACTTGTAAGCTTGGGTAAGCACTTTTGGAGGCATTTGCCAATGTTTCTCATGAAAGGAGGATGTTTTAGCAAAAAAAATATATATATACAGTATATATATATATATAAAACCTGTCGGGATTGGGGGGGAGGGGGTCAGTGGTGAAAATCGGTCAGGACGCTGCGGGTTAATATGGAAGGAGGTGTCAACAGAGGGTTTACATTGGAATGACAGGTAATATCAGTGTCATTTCATGTGATATGTCATTTGGTGCCCTAAAGATGCAATGGGTTGTCGACATTGGGCCTGACTAATCTGAATGACTGTAGGGAGTGTGTGTGTCATTCACATTTACCGTTGTCATTCAGATTAGTCTGATCTGTCTTTCAGTGATGTTTTACTGATGGGCCTTTCAGGAAGATTGCATTCAGAATTGGAACATTTAGGATACTAATATAAAGCACAAGAATTGGTCAGTGTCGTATTGAAGTGAACTTCTAGGACTGCAGGTGGAAGTTAACGTTTTCCTGCTGTCCACCCTCCTCTTTGGGGATTGAGAAGGAGTTCGGGGATTAATGCAGTTGCCTATCTGGTTATAATGGTGACACCGTATGGTGCCTTTTCCTACCAGCTGTATGACTGTTGACTTAATTTACTTGGAAAAGTATTTCTGTGAAAGGCTGTGGAATTAGTATAGTACATATGTTTGTCGTGCACCTCAGTTCTGTTGATGCTACCACAGATATTTGTGTAAAGTTTATAGATAATGTCACTACCAAGTCATGCTTTCCCAGTGGCTGATAAATTTGCTTGCTGTCTGGTGGCTGTACTAAAAAGGTACCTTGATTGGCTATTTGACATGAGTTGCTTATGGCTGATTGGTTGGCAGCCTGTTGTTGTGATTGGACACATTAACAGTTTTTGATGTGTCATGTGGGAACAGCTTGCTTTCATTCCAGTTTGAAATTTTCCAGAAAGAAATTCTGATGAATTACTTTGACTATTACAGTGCATATTGTAATGTTGGCAGCTATGGACAGTCTCAACTTAAACCCGGTTAACCATTTAGCACATTATTTTCCTAAGTGAAAAAGTTACTACATGACAGTATTGTGATACCAACTCTAACGTATGGAAGTGAAGCTTGGACGTTGTTGGAAGGACACAAGTCAAGAGTGAGAGCAGTGGAAATTAGTTATTTAACCCTTTAACTGCGGGCTTGATTTGCTTTTTCTTGTGGCACCCGCGGGCATATTCGCGCTCCGACAGACTCTCTAAAAATATTTGCCAAAAATCAGTTATTAGTCCTAGAATATTAAAATCACATATGCTTATGGCACATACCTTCAGCTTTCTCCTGGGGTGCTTGTTGAGCCTTTGTCGAGTACCGTAGGACTTGCAGACACCTGTGAAGTTGGGTAATGAAGTCTTCACTTTACACTTCCCAGCAACCCGTAATATGATTACCACAGCCTGATATTATCACTAGAAACACCATTCTATGATTCTCAAATAATTTGGAATCCATATCCCCCCCCACCCACCCCCAAAAAAAAAAAAAAAAAAAAAAAAAAAATACGAGGGCGTATGACCTTCCCACTTGCGCTAGTTCGCTGCTGGTGTTCTGTCATTTATTATTCATAAAAACACTCAGTTTATATTTCTGTAACTATATAACACTTATATATATCTACAGTCTTTATCCATAAGTTTCCTTCAGTAATAGTAGTTTATTGTCACTAGGCATTCAATTTCTTTCAGTAAAATACGTAGCATTCACTCTCTCGTCCCGTATTCTAGCATTGAGAGTGAATGTCACTTTCACCTTCACTCTCATAACTCATAGTATTCATACATGCTCGAGTGAAACTTTCACTCATTACTCCAAGTATATATACTCGTATTCTTATAATACTACTCATTTACATTTCTATTTACGTTCTCTATTTTATATACATTATTTACATTTCTATTTTACACTGTGTTATGCACTGTCACTTATGTAACTTATAAAACTATTTTCCACTGTTCACTTATATTTATATTCATTGCTTTCACTTGCTGTTTACACATTATTTACAATTCCACTTGCACTGTTTTACTCAACAGAAAGATCGTAGTCACTCTCTTTCATTTGTCAGCCCTTTACCTCTTTCCACACAAGGTTTAGTAGGGGGTAAAGGTCACAGGGCCCTTTGCATGGGGCTAAAAAGCAGGGGGGAAGTTAGCAGGAGCAAACAGACGTACCTTCACCCTCGAAGATGACAGTGAACTGATAGGGGTGGGCCAGGGTGGCCTACCTAGGGAAATGCATTACTGCCAACGTCAGCCTCTTGACAGCTGCTAATATATAGCAGTGAAATGATTGGCAGGAAATCTAGACAATACGTAATAAATTAGGTAGTTCCAGGTGAATGTAATTATCACTTAGGCTTCTCCCTTCCCTCCTTATATATATTTTTAGTACGAGAATAGGTTATATGGCATATTTCAAGGGGAAATAAACAGTGAAAATTAGCAACAAGTGCACGTGAGGTGTTGTCAGGTGATAATTAGCCAATTCCAGGTGTATGGGACTCTCACTTACCTTATTTCTTTTTGGTATATATTATTTGGTATAAGAATAGGGCATAGAGCTTATTTCAATGGATGAAATCAGTGGAAAATTCCAGGGAAGATTTACTTAGCGTAGTACGGCCGGGCAGGCGAGAGGAGAGGGTAATGGAGGGAAGGTAGGGAGGGGAGTTAAGAACTAGGAGAAATGGCTAAATTGTCAACAATGGATGGGCGTACCGATGAGATTAGGAGTGCTGACTAGTGTTGGACATTGGCAGTACTGATAAATGATACAAGCCACCACTTGAAAGCCCGGGGGAATTCAAAATAACACAGAATCGCAAAAGTGACACCCTGCGGTATGATCCCTTACTCCCAAGGGTCACGAAAGTGATGCCCCGCGGTTAAGGGGTTAAGAGGAGCCTGTGGAGTCACATGGAGAGACAGGCTGACGAATGAGGATATAAAGGAGCGTTGTGGTGTGGATGTGGATGTTTTAGGAAGCGTTATGAGGAACACACTGAGGTGGTTTGGCCATGTGGAGAGGATGGAGGGTGAAAGACTGACGAAGAGAGTGTATGTGAGTGAGGTTGGGGGGGGAAGAGGGAGGGGGAGGATGAGATGGAGGGATGGGGTGGAGAGGTATATGAGAGAGGGGGGTGTGAGTTGGGAGCAGGGCACTGAAATGGCGGGGAACAGGGCGACTTGGAGACGATTTGTTTGTGGCCACCCCAAACGGGATTGAGGCATCTGGCAATAGATAGATTTTCCTAAGGTGATAACATTCATTCATTCATTCAGCATCTGGTAATTGCAGTAGCCCTATCATTGTTAGGCATTTTGTGGAGAGTATAGTAATCCCACTGTTACATGTAGTTTGTTTAGTAATTAATTGGTTTAGGAGATGAGTTTTGTAGGTTGGTATAGAAGTAGAATTTTTTGCAAGTATGTTTGAAGCAAAGAACGATAGTGTGAACTGTTTTCTCCATATCATCGTCATCTGGACCTTCTTCCCCACCCTAGGGCAGGGTGAGGAGTAGCAACGTCCAGACAACCCAGGTTTGCCCAATCCAATGGGCCCACACTTCCGTTCACTTATCATTCAAGGCCCTGGAATCCTGGCTCTATCTGATACACCAAAAAAAATTCACCACATTCTGTAGCTTCATATTAATGTATCCGACAGTCAGTCTGGATGCTGTCACGTTAAAAGGGGTGCCAAATCCCTGATCATGCACTTCTCAACATTCATCCAGTCAGCTCGATCTCTTGTCAGTCCCCTTGCGTCGCTGTCTTCCACACCTCTCTTCCTCACACACTCATCCACCGTATCTCTCCACCTTCTCCTTGACCTACCTCGCCTCCTCCCACCTTCAAATTCGCTCAGATGTATACTTTTCACCACTTTATTGTTATTCATTCACTCCACATGACCATACCATCTCAGTAAACGCTCTTTGATTCTGGTGTCCCCAGACTTCCTCACTCCACATCTTTCAGGAATCATATTATTTTGTATCTTATCCACACTCTGTACTCCACATACATTCTTCAGCAGTCCCATCTCCACTGCTTTCACTCATTTCATTTCCATGCCACACCACTGTCTCACATCCATATGTAAAAGTTGGCACTAATACTCCTCATGCGGCTGCAACACTCGAGCCTCTGTTTCTTCTCAAGGTGTTCATAGCACCAGCTACTTTCCTTACATGTGTCACTCTGCTTTCCACTTCTTTTGCACATTTTCACCACTCCACATCTTTCATGAATCACATTATTTCGTATCCTGTCCACTCTCTGTTCTCCACGTACTTTCTTCAGCAGTCCCATCTCCTCTGCTCTCACTCAGGACTTTTCATTTTCATGCAGCACCATAGTCTCGCATCCATATGTAAAAGTTGGCAATAATACTCCTTCATGTAAGCTTCATGCAGCTATAACACTCAAGCCTTTTCTTTTTTTATTAAGACCTTCATAGCACCAGCTACTTTCCTTCCTTGTGTCACACTACTTTCCACTTTTTGCACATTTCTATATATATATATATATATATATATATATATCAACTGTACCACTATCAAGGTATTTCAACTCACACCAGTTCCAGTCTGTCCTTTCGCTGTAACATCACACTGGGAGTCACCTGTCTCAGTAACCGTCGCTTTTCTCTTTTCTGCGTTTACTCTCGGGCACGACACTCACGGACATCCGAAAAACTCTGCACTATACTTTTTTATATATATATATATATATAAAGACGAAGATGCACTTGACAGGTAGTTGATGATGATTGGCTGAATGCAACATGTCTGAATAACATCATATTTCAAATAATTACTGGTAATGTGTATCGAAACCTAGTAATTATCTGAAATACAATGATGTTATATGGACATGAAGCATTAATATGCAGGTAGTGTATTGAAAGATCATGTTAATAACATTGGCTAAAAAGAAAAGATTCGTGACCCCATATCCAGTCTGGGGGAGGGTGGGAGAATAAGCTTAATGTGGGGACAATCACCATACTTTACGTGGTGGTTAAATGGATCTGTCAGTAGCTAAACCTTGGACCCCCTGGGGAGGGGCAGGGGAATATAATACTTTCCTAGTATCACTGCTGGTAACTGGTGACTGTAAAGTCTGTTTGTCTTCCATCTTTACTTCTTCCTGTGTTATTTATTTCTTGATATTATTTCGGCCTTTATTTTCCCTCTACTATCAGGTTAGACATTTGTTTTCATGACATGAAAAGTTTAAGGACTTTATAGATGTTGATCTTTTCTCCCACCATTTTCATGCAAAGACCGCTTCAACAATCAGTGCCATGTAGCCATATTATGGCTTGGTGCTGGTTCTTCATTGTTTCGCCTTTTCTTCAGAACCTCGGGACCAGGTTGCAAGCCAATAATAATCTATGGCCCTTTATGTATTTCACAAATTTACATGAGTCCCACACCCAATTTTTAGTTGTCTCATTGCCAGAGCTCTTGTTTTCTTGTCATAACAAGTTTTGGGTGTATGTACAGGATGAAAGCATGACTCCTGGTTAATTGTTCCACATGATGCATTGCATTGTCAGTTTGTGACTAGCAAGTGTAATATTAATGTGTTTGTTTTGGATCTGCAGGAGGCATCAGAGGCATACTTGGTGGGTCTGTTTGAAGACACAAACTTGTGTGCTATCCACGCCAAGCGTGTTACCATCATGCCCAAGGATATCCAGCTGGCACGACGAATCCGTGGAGAGCGTGCTTAAGGTGCACTGCCCTATGTGCTCACTCAAGACATAACCTCCTAAGCTACATACTGCCATGGACAAAGTGAATGGTTATTTTTTTTTAAGTTTGTTTAAATATGCCGTTCCTCCCTTTTTCCTCTTTAATTGACTCTGAAAGTGCTGGTGTGTGCAGTGAAATACTGGCACAAGTTTTTTACTCTTTACGATAACGTGAGCAGCTTATGTGGACTGCTCTCTTGTGAAAATTGTGATGCGAGAGTATCTAATTTATTTTGTGTGTACAGCAGTGTTCAGACTTGTGTATTCAGTGAAATTCAGCAACTTCCTGGAGTTTGTTTATCAAGGTGACAAGTTGTTACCTGCTAACAAGTGATGATTTAGTTACGGTTAAGAATACACAGGTCTGGTGTAGGTTATGTGATCACAAATAATATTCCAAAGTACAAGAAATCATGAAGTTTTCTGGTCCGGGAGCAATGTCATAAGTGTATTTGTATTGTGGGTGTCGCGGTCATCTCAGTGTTCATGATCTTATTTTAGTTAGTAGTGGGAGAGTCTTTTTATTACATTTAGTTTGTAAGTCTTAACTTCTGTCTCTTTGACATCAGGTGGTGTGTCCTTCCTGTATTAAATTATAAACCATACCACCCTTACAACAAGCTCTTGTTAATTGGTTCTGCACGGTAGATTGAAGCCAAAAATAAACTTCTTACATTTAGTTTAGTTTTCAATCATCCCTTTTTGTAGTGTACAGCAGTTTAGTTTGTTGTTATAGTGTAGGGAGTAACTGAAAATCCAATATTTTTCCAAACCTTTTAATATGTACTACCTGATACAGGAACATGGTATGTACTGTAATTAATTTCTAACTCAACAAGATACTGAGTATAGTTGGTAACAAGTCATGGCCTTAAGTTACCTTGTACACTACTTTTAAGTACTTCACAGGTAAACTCAGATCTAGTTACATGGATAAATAGGAATAACTTGGGAGTGGATACTTTGCTGCAGTGTGATGCTCCTTATTTTTGTGGGTCGCAATGTTTGTATAAAGTCTTGTACACCGAGATACAAAGTCTAGAGAGTGTCGAGCGACTATGTATCTCGACTGTTGCGATACAATCCAGATACAGATGGGCAGCAGTCCAGAGACACCTTGGAGATAAAGCAACTTTGTCTCTGGATTGTCTAGAGACTGTTGCGAGACAGTTGCTAGACATTGCTGCTACTTTCTGGTTGGCCTGTTGCTAGACAATCGAGAGAAAGTCCAGCGACTTTGTCTCCACTAACCTATCACTTTGTCAAATTAAACTCAAGAAGTGATACTCCAGTCAGGCAAAATGTACATGTGAAGTATATATATATATATATATATATATATATATGAACAATTGCCAAACCCAACAGTGTAATCACTAAAGCTAATAACTATGTCATGATTGAACCATATATGTACACATCAGTTTTCAACGATATATGTAAAATGTGGAAACATACCATGATTATTATTAGGACAGACCCATATACACAGTGTAATCTTTCAACGATGATGTATATCTTTTATGCCAAATCAGAGTATATAAATATAGTTTATAATTATTTAGGATAGAACCATATACATATAATTATTCAATGTATGTACAACTGTTATCATAAATAATGTAAAAATGTGTGAATACTGACACCTCATAGCAGAAGGCATGCATTTGTAAATGCAAACCTTAAAAAAATATATATATATATATCCGTTGCCAAATCCCTCTGCACCGAGCAACTTGTATCTTGTCTCCCATATCTAGTGGAAGACAGGGTACAACCAAAATCTTGTCACTGGACTGTCACCTGACTGTCCAGCGACAGATTTAGATTTTCCTGAGACAGTCGCACAATAGTCTAGTGACATTGTCGTGCGACTTTTGCTGGATAAAGCATCTTGGTGTGTACGTGACCCGGAGATAGTGTCTAGCGACTGTTGCAAGACATATTTAGATTTTTCTGAGACAGATGCAGAACAGCCTGGAGACCATGTTACGCGACTTTATATCTTGGTGTGTGTGAGGCTTAAGTAATGGTGGAACCAAATCTACAGACTGCACTGGCTAACAGATTTACTTTGCCAGTTACATGCATATACCATCAGGTTTATTTATGATCCACCTTGTTTCCATGTGAAGCATTTTATGCTGGAGATTGTGTTTGGCTACATTAATAGTGTTTGTGAGAGGTGTACTGTACTGATTTAGCCTAACCCTGAAAACAACTTTTGGTGTACAGGAGACAAATACTGTATTGTAGTTTGTGTTTGGTAAATGTAACACTTAAGGGGTGGTTGGGGCTTATTGCTCTTGTAATGCAGCTCAGGGATGAGTGAGGTAGGTTGCTCTCATCTTAATTGTCAGGACCAGTTTGCCTAGCCCTGGGCTCCTACGCTCCTCATGGCTCAACGTAGGATTGGATGATGGATGGAACACTTTCGTGGAGGTCTGTCAGATCATATGATTGTGGTATGCGAGATCAAGCTGAGAGGACTGAGATGGACCAGGACAGAGAGGAGCAGTCAGGGATAAAGACTGAAAGTTGAGAAGCTGAGGATCAAAGAAATGGCAGATGAATACAGGACCAAAGTAGGAGAGGAGTTAGAATTAGAGAACTGGAATGAAATGGATCAGGACAGCCTATGGAATGCATATAGGTATTGCTTACCTAAAGCATTGAAAGCCTATGGAATGCATATAGGTATTGCTTACCTAAAGCATTGAAAGCCTATGGAATGCATATAGGTATTGCTTACCTAAAGCATTGAAAGCCTATGGAATGCATATAGGTGTTGCTTACCTAAAGCATTGTGCAGTGTGGCAAGAATAATAACAAGAAAAGTACAGCATGGTGGAATGAAGAGGGTAAGGGAGCCGTGGAGGAAATGAAGTGACTAGAGTGGTTAGAGGACGGGTTCAGTTGAAATAACTGAATGTATTGAGAGCAAGGTGCATGTAAAGTGACTAGTGAAGAGGAAAAAGGGGGAAGTAAATGATGATATAGGAAGGAAAATGAATGCAAATTACTCTGAAAATATGAAGTTATGCTGGAAAGAGGTAGTGACAGTAGAAAGAAATGTTAAAGTGTGAAGGATTCAGTGGCAGATTATTAATCCATGGGGATTAATAATCTACCACTGCAGACCAGATGGAGAGAATATTTTGAAAGTTGGATGAATGGGAATGGAGAGGAGAGCCGCTGTAAACATGATTGGTTTTGGGGGTGTGCAGAGAAGGAAAGCAGTGTTAGGAAATGTGACACTCGCACAGGTGAAGAATGCTGTGAAGCGGCTGAAAAATGGGAAAGCAGCTGGGGTTGATGAGGCACATGCACAGATGATTTCGTGGAGACAGCTGAATGAAGTGCTTGTTGGAGATTTATAAGATGACATGGATGAGTGAAACTGCCACTGTTTAACTGCCCTCTCCCCAACTCCCTCCTCCCTCCCTCATATACCTCTCAACTCCATCCCTCCACCTCATCCTCGGTCTCCCCTCCCTCCACCTTACGTTCATTCACCCTCTTAGTCTTTCATTCTCCACATGTACAGGGGCACATGATAGTACCCCAGTATAAAAATAGAGTGAGTGCAAGAATTATTGTGGCGTAAGAGAATTGAGTGTGGTAGGGAAGGTATATGGAAGAATTATTATGAAGGATCAGAAGCCCTAGAGAGTGACGGAACAGGGTGGCTTTAGGAGTGGCAGAGGATGTGTGGATCAAATATTTGCTGTGAGATGTAGTGGGGAAGGACTATAAGGTGTTTATGGATCTGGAAAAAGCATACTTCAAAGCTGACAGAGAAGGACTGGAAGGTTTTGCACACGTAAGGTGTAGATGGTAAGCTGCTTGGTGTCGTCAGGAGTTTTTATGATGGCAGTGAAGCATGTGTAAGGGTAAATGGGAATCTGAGTGAATGGTTTATGATGTGTGTGACAAAGTTGTGCGATGTCCCCATGGTTGTTCAATATACAGTATATACAGTTTGGGTGATGAGAGAAGTAAAAACACGTGTAATGGAGAGGGATGGTGTAGGTAATGAATGGTGATGGATGGAATATCTCAAATTTGTTGTGTGCTGATGATGCAGTACTACTTGCAAATACCGGACAAGAGCTTGGCAGAACTAGTGCAGTTTTGCCGATGTCTGTGAGCATCATGCTTTGAGAGTATATGTAGAAAAGAGTAAAGTGATAGTTATTGAAAGAAGGTGACTCCCAGTGTGATGTTACACTGAATGGAGAGAGCCTGGAATTGGTGAGTTCAAATACCTGCGTACAGTGACAGAAAAGAGGGAAATGTGCAAAAGAAGTGGAAAGTAGAGTGACACAAGGAAGGAAAGTAGCTGGTGCTATGAACGCCTTGGTAAGAAACAGAAGCTTGAGTGTTGCAGCTGCACGAAGGAGTGTTAGTGCCAACTTTAACGTATGGATGAGACTATGGTGTGGCATGAAAATGAAAGTCCAGAGTGAAGCAGTGGAGATAGGACTACTGAGGAATGTATGTAGAGCACAGAGAGTGGGTAGGATACAAAATAATGTGATTCATGGAAGATGTGAGTGAGGAAGTCTGTGGACACCAGAATCAAAGAGTTTTTTTTTTTTTTGGTCCGACTCTGGACATAGGCTTCACAGCCTGCTATCAAGGCCCAGCAGTCCTCCTACATACCATACACCTCCACATGTCACCACTTTGGCGCTAACACCCACTATCCATATTGAATACATGCTAGGGCTGTCTCATGCAGGACTGGTGTATTGGTATTAGTGGTGGTGATTTTACGACATGTTGGCGGGTCTTCTGGTAGATAAGTAAAGCCTGATTTAATGAAATTCAGATCCTTAAACTGTTCCCTGCCCCAGCCGGGATTCAAACCTGGGTCCGTTAGGACTGCAGGCCACCTCTCTACCAACTGAACCACCGGTATGGTCCTGTGGAGAGGATGAATAACATTAAAGTGGTGAGGAAGGTATATCTGACATTTGAATGAGGAAGGAGGCGAGGTAGGCCAAGGAGAAGTGGAGGGATATGGTGGATGAATGTGTGAGGAAGAGAGGTACGGCAGTCGGTGAGGCTTGGGAACTGATGAGATCAAGCTGGATAGATGAATGCTGTGAGAAGTGCATGATCAAGAATTTGGCACCCCAATTTAACATGACCAGCATCCATAATGACTATCAGATACATTTATGTGAAGCTACAGAATGTGGTGAATGTTTTTGGCGTATCAGATAGAGTGATTCTGGGGGCTTGAATGATGAGTGAATGGAAGCTTTGCCCACTGGACTGGGCAAACTTGGGCCATCTGGACACTGTTACTCCTCACACTGCCCTAGGGTGGGAAAGGAAGTCCGGATGGTGATGAACACTTGAGTACTGAAAAATAGTAGCCTGTGTACCCAGATGCATAGATGATGTGTGGATTTTACTAGTATTGGAAAAATGCAGATAAAAAGTTATCTAAAGTGAAGAGCTTGTTAAGTGCTAGGTGGGTGGTGCCACATGTCTTCCTGAGCTATATCTTTTTTTTACATTTTGCTACTGGTCTATGCTCATCAAAAAGAAATAACTATTATAATTAGTAACGATGCTCCTAATGGGGTAGTATGACCTGAAACTGGATAAGTAACCTTATAAGCTTGTTTATTATGGTTGGTACCTGACTTTTAGCTACCACAGGTAAGGTAACCTCTGGCCAAAGGGCACGCTCTCAACCTCTCCAGGCCGAGATCAACTTTATTCTACATAAGACCAGACAACTTTCAATCATCCAACAATGGTTGCATTAGGCTGTTTGGAGTGGAAGCAATGCCATAATTATTCAGTCTTCAGTTTGAAGGACAAACACCAAATGCAATTGTGCTGACAATCTATAGGAACCTTTTCATCCAGTGTGTTTCAATTTTCTCAGGATTCTATACATAAAATATAACTACATAAATCTCTATAGCCAGATGCCCTAATCCTGTATGGGGTGGTCACATGCAAATTGCCTGCAGGTTGCTGTCCCTGCCATTTCTATGCCCTTCCCCCAACTTGCACCCACCTCTGATATACAGTGGATATGCCTAATCCCAGAGACTGGTACCTACCCATGGTTTACGAAATTTGCGGTCTACAAAGTTAAGAACCAATGGGAAAAAAGGATATTTAGTCTGGACCCTCGTGGAACCCCCTTACTGCACCCTACCTACACCTAACTAACCAACAGCAAACACAATCCTCAATGCATGTATTTAATGGAAATAAACAATAAGTGGAAATAATAAGGGGCCTCACCTGACTGACAGACGAAAACGCTTAAGTGGATGGGGTAGGTAGGGGCAGGGGATAAAGCACCTCTCGGCATGAGGCAGGGATGGTGTAGCCTCAAGCTGTTGCCTCTCCTCTCCTTCTACCCTCTGCCTCCCTCAGGAACCACTCAAAGTCTGCCACAGAGATGAATGATGCTGCGTTGTCCATGTCATTGTCAGTGTGAAGGGCCTGGCTGTGGTT
The DNA here is from genome assembly GCF_032717465.1 of Coenobita brevimanus. Lineage (NCBI taxonomy): Eukaryota > Metazoa > Arthropoda > Malacostraca > Decapoda > Coenobitidae > Coenobita > Coenobita brevimanus. The sequence continues at coordinate 6,049,557 of NC_137015.1, forward strand.
CAGGTTGTGCTTGTGGTCCTGCCTGGGCAATATAGCGGGTGATCAGCTCCTGATGCCTCTCATTCACTTGCCTGTTATGCAGGTCCCTGTGAAAACCCACAGCTTTCTCAAGGTGGGCAACATTTTCATTACATCTTTGCTCATCTTGTTTGAAGCCTTTCACTGCTTCCTTGGCCAAGTCCACATGTACAAGAAAATCATGCAGCTCATTGTAGACCCAGCATGTCCTTGCACTTCACCAGTCACTTCAGCAGCCTGTCTCTGCCTCTCCAAATGCTCGTCATCCTTGATCACTGCATCCACAACGGCTTCCATTGCATCAGGTCTATCATTCACCAAAACCATAATGTTAGCTTCTGACACACCGCACCCGGGCACATTGCGGGCAAGTTCAACCACTTTCTCCAACCCCTGAGCCACAGCCTGTGCTGACTTGTCAACTGGCGTGCTTTTGCCTTGTTCTTGTAAATGGTGCAAATTGTTGACTCGTTCCGACCGTACTCCCAGGCCAAGTGTGCAAACTTTTCTCCTTTCTCCACTCAACAAATAACGTCCAAATGCTGCTGATAACTGAGAGGAGCCTTCTTTGGATCCCCAGCTGGGTCAAACGTTGCCTTGGGGGCTTGGAGCCAAAAAAAAAAAAAAAAAAAACAGGTAGTGCTCAGAACTAGCGGGGAAAGATAAGTAGTTGGCGGGACAGGAGGTAAAAAAAAAAACATGGGAGCTGTAGTGTGCACACTGTGGCTGCTATGTCTAGGTTGTCAGTGATTGGCCAGCAGCTGCAGAATACATTATGGGTGCCTGGATATTATAAATCTCGGAAATGAGCCGCAGTGGAACCTAGGAACCGCGTTTTTCAAGTTTTTTCTGCGGTATACAAAAAAAATAGGATTGGTTGGGCAAAGTACCGTGGGTTACAAATCCGCGGCTTACAGATAAGTGGATTAGGTGAATCCACTGTACCTCCACTCTATCCCTCCATCTCATTTTGGCCTCCCTCCCTCCCCCAACCCGTCCACAGCACACTCCTTGTTAATCTCACTCTCCATTCTCTCCACATGACCAGACTATCTTAATGTATTTCTAATGCTTTCTATCCCATCCACAACCTCATCACAACGCTCCTTCACTTCCTCATTTGTCAGCTTGCCTCTCCATGCAACTCCACATGCCCCTCTCAAATAACTCATTTCCTCTGCTCTCGCTGGACTTGTGTCCTTCTAACAAGGACTAAGTTTTGGTTCCATACGTTAGGGTGGGTATCATAATACGATCATAACAGCATTTTTATTATATATGTATATATCATCATCATGAGCCTCTGTGGTAGTGGTAAAGTGTGTGTTTTCGTACACCGAAGAACAAGGGTTCGCGCCCTGCCAGGGTAATAAACTTTGGGAGTGTTCTTCTGGCCATGTACTGCTTTGGCAGACATCAGGGGTGCTGTGGTTGAACCAGTGTCACATACTATAAAGTATGCTTGCACCCAGTTGGATTGCATGGGCTGATTACATTTGGTTCACAGACTACACACACATCCAAAGCCACTCCAACACAACAATTACATTTACAAGCACTTCTCACCCTACAAACAATCTCTACTAGACAGCCTAAGCCACTTGGTAGAGCTACAGTGGCTGTATCATCCCCACTTCAGTCGGGATAGGCTGGTCCTGCAGTGGACACTCAAACGGCTGCTGATGATATATATATATATATATATATATATATATATATATATATATATATATATACACAGTATATATAACTTCCATGCTCACTTCCCTGCTTATCATTGCTTTCAAAGAACCAGCAACCTTTATTCCCTGCTGTACTCTATCAAGCACTTCATCCTCCAAACTTGCTTGCTTAGTCATCACATTACACAACTGCCTAAATGCACTCACATTTTCCATTTCGTCACCAACCAGCCCCACTGTGGTTTCAGTGACTACATTTCTCTTAAAGACCCAAACTTTGCTCTTCCCTGTGTTCACCTTCAGCTTCAGTTCCTAAAACACTCCCAAATTCACTTGTCAAGCCTTGCACTTCCACTGTCTTTACTGCATGATATCATCTGCAAACAACAGAACAAGAAGTTTCCAAATACTGCCCTCCCATTAGGGCTGCTCCAATATCCACTGCCCTACCTAGTATCTCTTATAACTCCATCTGCATACAAACTGAACATCCTTGGAGACAACACATCCGTTTCAATCCAACATTCAGATAGAACAATTCACTTAGTTCACTATTCACATGCATTGCAACCCTAGCGCCCTCATACATACTCTTCACGGCATTCAACAGCTTCGTATTTACTCCATATATGCATACTACATAAGTACACTATTAATAATGATTACACAGTTAATAGGTGGTGGCGACCATCATCCACTCACTTGATGTAGTGCTGCCTACTTCTTCCTTAGCCTTAATCATTCTTTTTCTGTGCCTGCCCTCCTCTCTTCCCATTTCTCACATCCTTCCTGTCACTTCTTATTGCTTTTCTTTCCTTTACAGGTGGTTTTACATTGAGTGGCAAGTCAAATGGTTTCTTGTAAGCCAAGAAACCATTTACAATGCTTGGTGGTAACCATATAACCAAACCATACGTGCTCCCTACGCATTAGCAAGTGGGTTGGTGGAGGGTTAGTGCCCCTTCCCATAAAACAATAACTCAGTCAAATGGCCGCCCTTACGGGATTGTGGCATCTGGCAATAGATAGATATATTGATAAGTACACTATTAATAATGATTACACAGTTAATATAGACATTTTTACCTGAACTTTTATGTTACCCTACCAGTTACAAGAGGTTAGATTTTATCTTAATATACTCAAAATTTAGAACTGTCATCTGGTTTCTGTGCATGTTTATCCAAGATACTGATATGTGAAGACATTGCTGCTCTCAGTTGCTGGTATCTTTCTTCCTCTTTCTTTTGCCTCTCCAATGCCTCCACCTGTCTGGCATAATATTCCTTCTTGTACTGTTCCAGTGCACTGTAGTCCACCTATGGGTTAGAGACTTATTTCATTATCAAGTAAACCCATTTTATTCTTGCTATGCCAATGTGATTCAGCTTTGGATTGTCTTTGAAATGGAAGGGTTGAAGAAATCCCTAGTTAATTCCTTATTACTGCAGCTGAATAAAATTTGGTGATGGCTTAAAAAATAATAATAATAATAATAATTTATAAGGTGATTTCACTAGTCACACTATTTATCATACTGTACTTTAACTGTCTAATTTCAAGCTGACATACTTTGAATCATCTGACACTGCTTGCTTCTGGGAACCTCCTTTATAGGAGGTGGCTATAACTACTGCCCTCAGGCTATTTCCATAAATACTTCCTTAATTATCCACTTCTGTTTCATATACATGGTTCATTACACGTGAAATAGTATTATGCAGTTCTACAGAATGTACAGTGCTTGGTTTTATCATCACTGCAGCCTGCTGGTTCAACACTTATTTAATGTGTAAAGTTTGCAGGCTGCAGTACAAATGCTTTGTGTTAATCTACCTTACTACTGCTTTACTCTCCTGAGCAGTCAACCAGTGGAAATACAGGCAAGTTTTGTTACACATGACTTCTCAGCAGAACAAGGTGTGGGTAAAATTCTCTCCCATCCATTATTCCTTTGTTATATAAACTCAAACAGGACTGGAGAATTTTGAAGCCCAACATCCACTCACTCAATGTAATGCTGCCTTGGATGTCTGCCCATTCCTCTCTTCCTTCCTTCCTCTTCTATCATTCTTTACTCTTCCTTCTGCCAATGGATGACTTTACACTCCTCCTTCTGTCTTTCTTTTCTTCATTCTTTCCTCTTCCTTCTTCCTATGGGTGACTCTACTCTGTGTGACAAGCCAAATGATTTCCTGTACTCCAGGATACCATTTACTATGCCGGGTGGTAACCATGTAACCAAATTATGGTGCCCAGTTAAGACGCTCCAATCGGATTGAGCCTGTGTAGGTTTATATCCAAGGGGTAGTTGGGGTTTATTGCTCATATAATGCCACTCAGGGATGAGCGAGGCTAGTCACTCTCATCTTAAACGTCAGGACCAACTTGCCTAGCCCCAGGCTCCTACGCTCCTCATGGGGCAACATAGGATTAGATGATGGATGAGAGGTAAGTGAATGGATATATTGTATATCTCACTTCAGTTAACACTTTGTTCATAGCATTTTTTTTTTTTTTTTAATTATTATTTTACATTTTCTATTTACTGTTTCTGTCATCTGCAACCTAATGTGAATGCAGGAAATTAACTTTTTCCCTACTGCTGAAAAAAAAAAAAAAAAAAAAAAAAAAAAAAAAAAAGTGGGGGGTGGGGGGCTTACTCCAGTCAATGTAATTTAGTTTAGAACAGACCTCTAATATAGGGCTAATGAGCACTATATCTAAATCCTCCAGCTGGGGAAGTTAAAGATGATTATGACTGGAATAAAATAAATGTGTCATTGGTCTGAAGGGCATTACGTCACTGTTTCCTATATTTACACTATTTGCCCTCCCCCACCCCTGCAAAAAATACACCGTACACACACACACATAACAGTATATACTGTATATATGATCTAAAATTCATATCAAGATACAATGTCACTACATTAAGAATAAGAGGGTTACTTACCTGTAAACCTAAATGTTTATCCACCTCCATCATGCCCTGAGCTGTCTCAGGGTCAATACCTGGCACACGCTCCCATACAGGCCGACTCATATGTTCATCAATGTCACTTGGTTCTCTTAGCCACAAGAAATACAATATGAATATTCCTAATGAGACTGACACTACTATTTGTTCCCTTGCAGTTATCCCTTTTCCTTGACGTGGGCTATTCCACTCTGCTATGTAACGCAATGAATGCATTGGAAGAGCATATTTCTGTACTCTTAACATTGAATTTTTGAAGGTGGTGTAACATGATGAGGAAGTGGCCACACTGAAGTGGTGCTGTGAGGCCCTGAAACAGAGACAACTTCCTGTCAACATATTTCATAATACAGGTATGGCTAAATATGCATTAGGATATGGTACATTATACAGTTTCACAAGCTACAGTTGGTATTGTTCTATGTATAATGGGTGTCTAAGCAGTAGCACATGGAAGGTAAGGTGGGTGACTGTTTAAGCCCTATGGTACAGAGAGAGAGAATGTGTAGATACTGTATCAACAGAAGAGCAAGCCATAGAAATAAGATTTAAGTTTTGCACACAGCTATGCAACAAGATTTTAGCATGCCTAAGGGATTAATTGTGTCAAATAAGATAACCAGTGGATGTACATTCTTCCTCTGAACAGAGGCAAAGTGAGTCGTGAAGAATTGCATTACTTACATTAGGATAATACTGACTGCAGTTAATATACTGGCAATATTTACACAATGCCTGTACAGAAGAAAAATACAGTATTGGACTCACAGAAGCTTTTTTTTTTTTTTTGTTTTAAGAAAGACTGTGCATATCTTAAAGAGCTCACATCTTTGCAGAAAGAGGATACAAATTTTATTATACAGTTCAATTCGTGACAACTTCCTGTAATGACAGAAATATATAGGATGTTAGAAATCATTTATTCTCATTAGATAAGAATTATACACTACTGTACGAGTAGTTTACAACAGTTTGTCAAATAGTTAACAATATAATAATTATCAACTGGACTAGACTTCTTAAATACAGTATATACATACTGAAATATATTTTTTGCAACTTCAGTACTGATTCCTGCAACGCATAACATATTCAAAAGTTCTGTCCTACCAAAAGAATGGTAATACACTTCTTGTGTTTGTCTATATCAATATAATTCTCAACAATATGATCATCCCTTACTGAGAATTAGTTTGCTTCCTCACTTAATTTTTTTAACACCCTTTTCTAAACAATGATACCTCAGTGTTTGCTTTAACGATAATTCAGGAGACAACAATATATGTTTAATACTTTTTCTATCTGTAGTGTGAAAATAGCTGTGACCTGTGCCTAAAATAGTGGCAGTGCTGCAAAAAATGGGTGTGCCTTGGCTTGGATAAACTCTGCCATCACATACCAGTACTTTGAGGTATTTTTTTATATTTAATGGTTGATACTCATGTACAGTGTTTCCCAGTGCCACTATACAGCATTTCAGTTGGTTATGAACACTATTTAAGTTCGTTCTGGGCTTGGGTCAGATGAATATGTTTCCCATAGGTTCAACCTTGGGACCCCTGGCAAAAACATCCCCTTCAGTACCACATTACTTATAACATTTGTTCAATGATACATAACTCTCTCATTGAGGCATGCCTGTATCATGACAGACACAATGGGACTGACACTTCTTCAGCGCAGTATCAGAGCCTGGTTTTCAAAAACGAATTACCAGTTACATCCCACTAAAGCTGCCAGGTACTGCATGTCTTTTTATACGAACTGAGCCAGTTGACCTTCGTTAAACCATGGACATTCCTATTTGTGTTTTAAATAATGGATATTGGTACTGGACTGTATTTGTGTTCAACTATTTCACTTGGTGTGAACTGTAGGACTAGAAGTGGAAACATCAGTCTTGTTTTCCTTGAGTTCCTCAAGTCTCTTCATAATAGCTGATGCATCCCTGCCGGTGTCTGTGCTATACTGTAGTGAGATTTCCAGCTGCTTCTCCTCCAGACCGTCTATGTGGTCATACAGCGTTTTACTTAGCTTGATATCCATGTCATTCTCTGCCCGGAGGATGCAAAAGTAGATAAGGAAGGCTGCAAGGCTCACTGTTACCACGTATGGTTGGTACCATGGCCGGTCCCCATCATCCCTATTACTTCCTCCATATGTTTCCTGTGCCTTCCATTTGGCTGCACGGCTTGTTGAGAACTTGATTGGCTCATCAAGATCAATTTTCTCACTGGGTGGTGGGGGTTTGGTAGACTTGTGTCTGTGTTGGTAGGTGACCACCTTAGGGATGTGTCTGGTGGTGAGGCAGAATTCTCATATTAGTACAGTGCTTGACTTTTACATGGTGTGAAGTATTTCTCACCAGTACATTTACCGTCATTAGAGGAAGTGACAGTAGGCTACATAACAAACCAGTATACTATATTATCACAGTGTTTTAGGGATAATAATATATTGCAGGGTACTGTACTGTATATGATATACAGTTCATATAGTATTTATCATAGAGTATTTATCTGCAAAGTTCAGTTAACAAATAAACCAAACTGGCAATGCTGGCACAGTACCTAAATACCCTGATGGAGGTTGATAACTCTGTTATAATTCTGACTGTAAAAAGTGGGAGAAGAGATTGGGTTAAACTTAGGTCATGCACTACAGGGTACTTCCTACCAAAGTTGTCTTTGGCAGAATTATTCCTCTACAGAACAAAAAGAGGGGGTGGGGGGAAACAAGTGTTTGTGAATCTCCTTTCCTTGTACAGTTATGTACAGGTATACCCCGAAATATGACACCCCTAGATGCGATAACCCAGCTTAGCAATGTCGGGTGAAGTACCACCAAACCGTGATTTAACCTGCCCCATACCGACCACTTTTCCACCACTGACTCCCCCCAATCCCGACCATTTTTGGAAAAAATTTTTTTTGGCTCAAACCGCCGCTTTTGGTGAGAAACATCGAAAATTCATAGAGAAATCGCTCACCTGAGGTTTAAAATACTCTATCCAGGTAGCAGTACCTCCTTACCTGACTGGGTTTTCTAACAGGCTGGCACCAAAGAAAACGAGTTCTATGGGAGGATAACTATTTCACACCACTCATAAACGGTATTTATTTATGTACTTGGTACGAATTTATATGTAGTACGAGAGTATATTGGTTTTCAAACAGTAATATAGTCATTATAAGCATTGTTTCACTCACTAACTCATCACCATACCTAACCTTTTTTTGCCACATTACCTGATCATCATTTCTGACTGTTTCTTCCTCTAATGCTATGTAAAGTTTGTCCTCCACATTGTCATTGATTGGGGAATCACTCTAGCCCTGAATTTCATACTGTGGCATGACATGGCTTTACTAACCAGGTCACTGATAACAGGTGAATTGCTGCGATAATGGCTTGCAGGGAGGGGGAGGAGGTCATGCTGGGTAAGGTATTGTCCCTGCCTGGCATCTTGTAGAGGAAGGTGTCCCGTGTATACGTATGAAAAATCACTCGTGAAAATTGAAAATTGTGCAAATTAGTGACCTTGCAATTGATTCGCATTTATGTACATCGACGGGATTGGCAGTGACAAAACCTGTGGATGTTAATTTATGTCGATGGGACGCCGCGGGTTAATGTTTTTTTTTTTTTTTTTTTTTTTTTTAACCGATTTTGATATTTTTGACAAATTTTGTGTTAAGGTTGATTTATAAACTGTTTTTAGACTTAGATTAATGTGTTTTAGTCATAGGTGGGTTGAACACTGTCAGTTTGGGATACAGTTTACTAAGTCTGATTTTTTCCAGAAATATCGTTTCGTTTTCATTTTTAAAGGCTCCAACATGCTTGCATGTGTCGGCCTTGGTCACCTAATGGCGGCTCTCCACGCTGCACGATCCATTGCAGCCTCCCTGTTCAGTCCCTTAACCCTAAGGTCACACTTAATGACCTCGTCCCATGTCTTTCTCGGTCTACCCCTCATAACCCCACCCCCAATATTAACACTTCTCACCTTCCTCACCCAATTATCATCCCCCATCCTCTCCACATGTCCAAACCACCTCAATCTACCTCTCCTCATCACAATACCAATACACTCCAGTCCCATCCTACCTCTCAACTCTTCCATTGTAAACCCAGCCCCTCCAGGCCTTGGACGCAGGGACGCACTGCACATCCACCTAATCATTGTCATTTCTGTACGTCTCAGCCGGCGAATATCTTCCTCGTTCACTGCCCAGGTCTCACTGCCATACAGCATTACACTCCTAACACATGCTGCGTACAAAGACCCCTTAGCACGTAGGGAGAGCCCTCTCAATGTCAGGAGAGGCAAGAGCTCCCTGAACTTCTTCCAACCACTTCTCACTCTAGCCACAGAGCTAGCTCCAGCCCCACCTCCAGCACACAACATGTCTCCCAAATAACAAAACTCTTCCACACACTCAAGAGATTCACCAGCAAGTTCAATCCTTTCACGTCTGACAATCTCCACCTGCTCACCCCGGCACGCTGTACATATAAAATCAGCATTATCTCGCAGTCTACCTCTGATACGACTACATCTCTTATGCACCCATTCAACGATTTTCAGAATTTAGTTTTAGGTTTGAGTTATAAACTGCTTTTAGGCTTAGTCTAGCTTGTTTTAAAGCTATTTGGGGGTTTAGGATAGCTAGAAACTTGTTTTTGGACTTATTTGGGTGGGTTTATACTTGGTTGGGGGGGGGGGGAACCCAAGGCTCAAAAACACATCCCTGTACTTTACATGTTAAATCTACCCCGAGATACGATACCCTGCCTAGCGATGCTTTTGTACTTAACCAATTACATCATCAAATTGGTGTATGCTTGTATAAGCTCTCAAAGTAAAAAATCCAGCGCATATCTGCTGCCTAGTGATAATAAATTGCTAATGCAAGGTCCTTCACTGTATTTTTGTAAATGATACTACAGGCTATAAACTGTATTGCATGATATTTCTTGAGTTATCATTATAATGCAATATTCCACATTCTTCTGTTTTCTGTACAGATTTTTAACTCAAACATTTTGAGTCTAAGAGTTGTGTGCTATCTAAGTTATGACAGGGAACTGACTGTAATACCATCCCTAGGTAATTTCTTCACTCCCTGCCATTTTGGATGCAATGCACTACGCTACACTGTGATTAGCTGAAACATAACATAAACCGACTTGTTTTTAACTCGTGAATTATTGATTTGTGACAGAAATACAGTACAATACCAGTATATAAGTGCAATATTTTCAGAATTAATAAATCTGCCAACTACATATCCTAAATACCAGAGTTAGAATGATAAACAGTATTACTTAAATTTGTACAAAATTTAAGTACTGTACTGATGTACCATTAATCATTCTGGGTATCTTTTGATCCTAACTCTGACCTTTGAAGTAGAGGAAAATACCAACATGGATTTTGACCTGGTTTACTCACCTGGTAGAGCCATTGATCAGAAGCACATGGCATGCTAGGGATCAAGTGGCCCACATTACTAAAATGATACAGTTTGCTAATCAAGATGGGCTTATTGAACACATTTGTATACTGTAGGGATGACTGGTTGAGTATGTTAGGTATGAAGTTTGACTGGGAGATATTATTAGTCAGTACAAAATAGCAGTAGAATGACTAAGATTGGGTGGTAAATTTTTAGTTTCAGACATCTCAGGAATTATGATGTTTTGATCCATTTTGGGGGTATTTTAGGCAATAATACGCTTTTCTTCTATGGCATTTTTGTCGGAAATTAATTTGATTTTACTCCTGAAGATAACCTAAACTAACCCAACTTTATCAAATCTTCAAGAGTAAAATCAAAATAATATCAAACAAAAATGCCATAGAAAAGTGTCTTAGAATTGTCAAAAATATCGAAAAATATCAAAACATCATCATAATTCCCAAGACGTCCGAAACTAAAAATTTACTGATTGGTTAGGAAAGTGTTATGGACTAAAAGTAACATTATCTATTTGTCTATAGCCAGATGCCATAATCCCATAAAAGGTGGCTGTTTGTCTTTCAGTTAGTGGTGTACGGGGAGGGGCACTAACCATCTGCCAACCCGCTTGTTGACATGTAGGGAACAAGTGTGTTGGTTATATGGTTACCACCCAGGGTTGTAAATGGTTTCCTGGCTTACAGGAAACCATTAGGCTTGTCACTTAGTGTGAAGCCACCTAAAAAGTTATGAAGAGCAATAAAAAGTGACAGGAAAGATGGGAGAAACAGGAAGAGAGGAGCACAGACTGAAAAAGAATGATAAAGGTGAAAGAAGAAGCAGGCAGCACTACATCAAGTGAGTGGACGATGGTTGCCACCATCTACATGATTTAAATTGAGTGTTAACTTCATCAGTAAGAGGGGAATTCTAATAGTGAGTGACATGACTGGAGAAGAATTGCTTACATGTCTCATTTTCTGCAGTTGGTGCAGAGGTCTTAAATTTATGGCCTCTTGTTCCTCCACTGGGAGACCATTTGGGATTTAATAGGAGAGACATCATGGAAAATTTTATATGACTGAATTATATCACTCCTCAACAGCCTCCTTTTCACAGGATGAGGGGGGTAGAGTTCAAGGCACCATAGCTGCCACAAACCCAGTTGCAAGGATGGATATTGCTTATATGTTGCATATTTTGGAAGGGATAAGAAGTTAACAAGACTGTGGCCAGAGTGTGGAAAAGGGGGAAATTTTTTCATTCCAATAATCCTGTCAAGATCAGCAGTCAACGTAAGGTGATGTTACAAGAGGTCGCAAAGGTTAGTTCAGTTAATGCTGATGGAGGCCAAGAGTGGTAAAAAGATCAAGAAACAATGCATCAGAGTTGGTGATCTTTAGGTTATGGAAGGAAGCTTGAAATCACCCATGATAAGTTCTTTGCTCTGGCAAAAGGAAGCTTGAAATCACCCATGATAAGTTCTTTGCTCTGGCAAAACTAAGTTAAATTTTATGAGCAATGTTATCATGTGAAGTAGAAAGGGGGTTGGTACACTTTTACAGTGTCTTGGTTTGATTAATTTAATACCAACAGATAACGCTGCTTAACCAACGTAATAACCCATTTATGCCACAGTCAACTTGAACTCTGACGTAAGTGCCCCGTGGCAGACAGGTAAGCTAGAAGGAAATATTAAAGGAATGTGGCGTGCCAGCAGGTATGGGCTGCCCTACTAATTGAAAAGCAGATTCCTGCCGAGCCATACTGTTAATTCTAGTAGGGTAGCCAACCAGGTGAGTAAACCAGGTGAGAGGCTAACCCCAAGCACCGCGGTATGTATCACCGCTTCTACATGTACAATTTTTCACTACATTTTAACATAGGCCACGTATTCATCGGGATCTTGGTTACCTGTGGATTGAGTAAAGACGCGTATGGTGTTTAAAGACGTTTAGAAGAGGCAGAAAGCTATAGGATCTCTGCAGCTGATACATTATTAACCTTATGCAAGCGCGAGCCGCGACTTACTTTACGTACGAATATTTTCCCAGCAGTTCTAATGAATGGAAGGTGCTTTTTTTTTTTTTTTTTTCCCGAAGAGTACAGTAATCTATGTTGTGTGGTTTCAAGTTTGTTATTGGTTGTGTAATAAATATTAGGTATGTAACCCCATCTTCCTTTTTTTTTATTTATTTTTTAACATGTTCTGACAAGTCTACCATTCTCTTCTATCGCTTGCTTTCATCATACGTGGATTTTCTTCAACGACGTTTCTCTTACTTATTAAGTATACGCGAGATAATTAACATTAATGCTGATAGACCGAACGCTTATGGCATAATATCCTAGTTTGCGAACTGTTTGATAAAAGTTCTTCTGGTCCTCCTAAATATATATCGTGTTTCATAAATCAACATGCATATCAGCATAGTTTCGTATCTTGTGCAATTAATTTTACTTTCTTAAATCAAAGCCTTATGAGCAAGAAGTACTCAAATCAGGATTATGATTGGCGGGAATCAGATGTAAACAAACCGGAAGAACTTATTCGGTGCGTGAGTATATTCATTAATAATTCTACTTATTTTTGCAGATAGTGGAGACTGAACAGTTGCTGTAAAGGTGTACTCTAATGTTAGGTTTGTTTCTTTAGCAGCACCAAAGGACAAGCACCATAATTAGATGTAGTTTCAAATTTTTAGAGACCCTGACGCTGTATTATATGATGTTAGTGGGAATGAAGTCTAGTGGTTTCACTAGCAACTGTCAGTTTTTTGTTTGAAAACTAAAATGCCAGCTAGACGCCTTAATCCCGTAAGGGTTGGCCACAAACAAATCGCCTCCATGTTGCCCTGTCCCCCACCTTTTGACTGCCCTGCTCCCAGCTCACACCCCCCTTTCTCATTTATACCATTCCACTCCATCCCTCCATTTCATTCTTGGCCTTCCCCATGTCTTTCTGTGTGAGTACACGTTCTTGTCTCAAATATCTCATTTCCACTGTTCTCTTGCCTTTTGTCCCTCCAGGTTCAGGTTCAGGTTAGTTCGAGGTGTATAGCCTTTCCAACGGCACACCTCTTCACTTCTCTGTGTTTATGTTTTATTTTCCTTCAGTTCCTTTTCTCTCTTTTTCCACATATCATACAGTTGTTCTTTCTTTTTTTCAATATTCTTTGCCTGGAATAAAAACTGTCCAATCACCAGTTTTTCGTCTTCTATTCTGGGTCTCTGTACCGGTAGCTCTACTATCCTGTTTCTCACTTCCTGTAAACATGGGCAAAATAGTATAAAATGGGGCAGGTTTTCTTCTACCTGGCACAGCTTACATATTGTTTGTTCTCCTTGGTGCCTCTTTGTGTTCTGGAGGGGTAAGCAATTACTTCTAGCTCTATACCATATTACTGAAGATGGTCTGTTATCATAACATGGTTCTTCTTTTATTTCTTCCTTCCACTTTCTATATACAGGTATCACTAATGACTCTTTACTTTCCATCTGTTCTTTCCACTTTATTGTATCTTTCTCTCTAATTCTTTGCTTTATTTCCACTACTTTAATCTTTTTCAGGTTTCTAATTTCCATTCCACTTTCTTCCATATATTTCAGTGATATTTTTCTCCACTGGTTTTTCTGGTCCTCTTTTATTGTAGCCCACATTTTTTCCAATAGTTCATTTCCTCTTTCTTCTATATTCTTTATATATTTTATCCTACCTTCCACAATTCTTGATTTCATATTTGAAATACCTATTTCTCCTCTCATTGAGCACACTGTTGCACATCTTGGAGCTCCCTGAATCTGTCTACACACACTATTTTCGATTTTCTGCATTTTTTCTATCTCTCCCTCTGTTATATTTATTACATTACTAGCATACAGTATTGCTGGGAGTGCTATGCTTTTCCAAAACGTTTTTCCAATTAATAATTTATTGCTGCTCTTACTTATAATTGGGTATACTATATTTGCCATTTTCTGCATTTTTTCAGTCATTTTCTGCTTTTGAGTTTTAAACATGTTCCTTTTATCTTCTATTATCACACCTAGGTAACATATATTTTCTTTTACTTGTATGCCAGCAATTTCAACTGGTTTTTCCTTCATATTATACACTGTTACATCACTTTTTTCTTTGTTTATTTCCAAACCACATTTTTCTCCTACTTTCGTTAGAATTCTTATGCTTCTTTCCGCTTCTTCCACTGATGGACTTAACAACAACCCGTCATCTGCATAGAATAGTGTACATATTCTGAACAGCTCATTTTCAAATCCACATCCTCTGCTTTCTAGTTCTTTCATAATTATGTAAGTAAGTATTTTGAAAAGAGTTGTTGACCCCGTACATCCTTGCCTGATACCACTGGTTACTGTTATTTCTTTGTTCACATCCTTTCCTACTTCTGTTATGATCTTATCATCTTTATAAATCTCTTTTATTGCATCTACAGTAGAACCTCGGTCCTCGAACACAATCCGTTCTGGAAGGCTGTTCCAGGACCGAATTGGTCGAGGACCGAACTAATTTTCCCCATAAGAAATAATGTAAATCATTTTAATCCGTTCCAAGACCCCAGATGCTTACCTATTTAAGTTTCAGCACTGGTACCAGTGCTTTCCTTTACGAGGTGACTGTATATTTCTCTTGCCTTTTCACAAATTATATACTCATTAACACTGTCTCCTGCTAACTGTTTCTCTTTGATGAAGATAAGCAATAATTTTTCCACTTCTTCAATTATTTTCCACACTACTTCCCTGTTTTCACTGCCAGTAGCCGTACTGGATGAACTTGCTTTCTTTGGAGCCATTATTAGGGGCTAATACTGCACTGAATCAAGAAAAATGTGAAGCAAAGCAGGACGACCACGTTGACGAACAACAAAGGTGGACGCGTGACTGTCGGTCGGCCAGCTTCCCTTTGTTTGGCTACGTTCAGGTTGGTCGAGGTCCGATATTTTGGTCGACCTCTGGAGCAAAAATTTCTTGAATTTTTTGGTCGAGGTCTGATTTGTTCGACATGTGAGACGTTCGAGGACCGAGGTTCCACTGTATTACTGTTGGATGTACTTTGTATTCCATCAATGCTTTAATTAACGCTTCTCTTTTTACGGAATCATATGCTTTTCTAAAATCCACAGCTGTTACTATCAGTGCTTTCTTCCTTTTTAAGCTTTCCTGTACACAATATTGCTATCTATCTATCTATAGCCCGACGCCCTAATCCCGCAAAGGGTGGCCGCAGACAAAACGCCTCCAAGTCACTCTGTCACCCACCATTTGACTCCCCTCCCCCCAACTCACCCCCCCCTCCCTCATATACCTCTCAACTCCATCCCTCCACCTCATCCTCGGTCTACCCCTCCCTCTCCCTCCCTTCACCTCACCTACATACACCCTCTTAGTCAGTCTTTCATTCTCCATTCTCTTCACATGTCCAAACCACCTCAGTGTATTTCTCCTAATCTTTTCAACCACATCCACATCTACCCCACAACGTTCCTTCACTTCTTCATTCGTCAACCTGTCCCTCCACGTCACTCCACATGCTCCTCTCAAGTAACTCATTTCCACTGCTCTCACTCTTGACTTGTTCCCCTCTTGCAAGGTCCACGCCTCGCTTCCATACGTCAGGGTAGGGATCACAATACCATCATGCAGTGACTTCTTAACTTCCATACTCACCTCCCTATTTCTCATCACTGCAGTATAAACAAATTGTCTTCCACTCTCCCTCCTTTCGTGAAGCCTGCTTGTGTTTCTTTTATTTCATTATTCGTCTCTAGGTGATTTTCGATATCTTCTTTTAACCTCTACACCGCGGGCATGTTTACCAATGTTTTGCGTGTGCCCCGGGGTTATTCGGGCTCCGACAGACTCTCAAAAAATATTTGCCAAAAATCAGTTATTAGTCCTAGAATATTAAAATTAAATATGCTTATGGCACATACCTTCAGCTTTCTCCTGGAATGTTTGTTGAGCCTTCGTCAGTTACCGTAGGACTTGTGGAGACCTCTGAAGTTGGGTAACAAAGTCTCCACTTTACACTTCCCGACAACCCGTAATATGATTACCACAGCCAGATATTAACACTGTAAACACTACTCTATGATTTTCAAGTACAGTAGTTTGGGATCCATACTCCAAAAAAAAAACCACTCTGAAAGCAATGAAAATTACGAGCGCGTCTGACCGTCGCACTTGCGCTAGTTCGCTCTTGGTACTCTGTCATTTATTATTCATAAAACCCCTCACACTTTATATTTCTATTACTATATAACACTTATATATATCTACAGTCTTTATCCATAAGTTTCCTTCGGTAGTATTAGTTTATTGTCACTGTAGGGATTCAATTTCTTTCAGTAAAATACGTAGCATTCACTTTCTCATCCTGTATACTAGCATTGAGAGTGAATGTCACTTTCACCTTCACTCTCATAACTCATAGTATTCATACATGCTAGAGTGAAACTTTCACTTTCATTACTCCAAGTATATATACTCGTATTCATATAATACTACTCATTTACATTTCTATTTACGTTCTCTATTTTATATACATTATTTACATTTCTATTTTATTTACACTGTGTTATGCGCTGTCACTTGAAGTAACTTATAAAACTATTTTCCACTGTTCACGTATATTTACATTCATTACTTTCACTTGCTGTTTACACATTATTTACAATTCCACTTGCACTGTTTTACTCAATAGAAAGATCGTAGTCACTCTTTTATCAATTGTCAGCCCTTTACCTCTTTCCACACGAGGTTTAGTAGGGGGTAAAGGTCACAGGGCCCTTTGCATGGGGGTGAAAAGTCCCTGAATCTAGCAAGAGCGAACAGATGTACCTCCACTTCGGAAGATGAGAGTGAACTGATAAGGGTGGGCCGGGGTGGTGGCCTACTTAGGGAAATTCATTACTACCAAGGTTAACCTCTTGACACAGCTAATTTATAGCAGTGAAATGATTGGCAGGAAATCTAGACAATACATTATAAATTAGGTAGTTCCAGGTGAATGTAAATATCACTTAGGCTTCTCCCTTCCCTCCTTATATATATATATTTATTACGAAAATAGATTATACGGCATATTTCAAGGGGAAATAAACAGCGAAAACTAGCGAACGAGTGCACGTGAGGTGTTGTCAGGTGATAATTAGCCAATTCCAGGTGTATGGCACTCTCACTTACCTTATTTCTTTCTTGTATATATTATTTGGTATAAGAATAGGGCATAGGGCTTATTTCAATGGCTGAAATCAGTGAAAAATTCCAGGGAAGATTTACTTAGCGTAGCACGGCCAGGCATGCGAGAGGATAGGGTAATGGAGGGGGGGTAGGGAGGGGAGTCAAGAACGGGGAGAAATGGCTAAATTGTCAACAATGGATGGGAGTACAGATGAGATTAGGAGTGCTGACTAGTGATGGACATTGGCAGTACTGATAGATGATACAAGCCACCACTTGGAAGCCCGGGTGAATTTAAAATAACATAGAATCACAAAAGCGACGCCCCGCGGTATGATCCCTTGCTCCCAAGCGTCACGAAAGTGATGCCCCGCGGTTAAGGGGTTAACAGAGACATAAAATTTTTATATGAAATGTTTGACAGAGCTATTGGTCTAAGATCTTTAACTGTGGGGTTTCTCTTTTTCTCTATTATTTTTATTTTGGATACTTTCCATTCCTCTGGTTTCTCCTCCTTCTCTAGTGCTTTTTCATAACATTGTGTAATTTTCTCTAAACATCTTTCACTTTTTACTAAGGCCTTGTAAAATTCTGGTTTTAGGTTGTCGGGTCCCGCTGCCTTCTTGGTTTTCATCTCTGTTACCACTTTTCTCACCCTGTCTCTTGTTATTTTTGTTTTTTCCATAGGAGTAATTTGTTTCTCTATTTTCATTCCCATGTCTAGATGTTCTCTTAAATTTCTCAGCTGGGACTCCTTGTGTAATTCTTCCTGCAGTTTTTCCATGATTGCACGGTGCAGTTGACCCTCGTGCAGTGTGGTGCAGTGAGGATCTGTCCCTTCTCCCCTTGGGACTAAGATTCTAGTAAGTGTGTGTGTGTGTGTGTGTGTGTGTGTGTGTGGATGAGCAAATTGGGAGAGTGTCGTCCTGTCTCGGCTACCCCGCATTTTTGAGGGGAAAGCAGCCTAGGTATATAGATAGATTCTGCATACATGTATTTGAAGAACAAACATGCCATAATCCAGTAAGACCTCAATATAACGGACTTCAATAGACTGGAATTCGCTTTTATCGGAATCGAGGAGCTACCGGACTATATATCTATCTATCTATTGCCAGACGCCTCAATCCCGTTTGGGGTGGCCACAAACAAATTGCCTCCAAGTCGCCCTGTCCCCCGCCATTTCACTGCCCTGCTCCCAACTCACACACCCCTCTCTCATATACCTCTCCACCCCATCCCTCCATCTCATCCTCGGCCTCCCCCTGCCTCTTCCCCCCTCCACCTCACTCACATACACTCTCTTCGTCAGTCTTTCACCCTCCATCCTCTCCACATGGCCAAACCACCGGTATATAGGACTAAAGTCCTATATATCGGAAAAGTCCGATGAAGCCAGAAGCAGTCTGGACTACCTGACCATTTTCATCAATGTTCACCACAATAAGGTAAATAAAAGACATGTCTCTCAGTGTACAGTACAGTATTATTATATATATTATACCATTTGATTATTGTAGTGAAGGTATAATACAGTACCATACTGCAGTGGCAGTGAAAATAGTTTAAAAACCGTTGGTGCACTCCAGACTCGTTTCGTTTCGTTTTTAAAGGCTCCAACATGCTTGCTTGTGTCGGCCTTGGTCACCTAATGGCGGCTCTCCACGCTGCACGATCCATTGCAGCCTCCCTGTTCAGTCCCTTAACCCTAAGGTCACACTTAATGACCTCGTCCCATGTCTTTCTCGGTCTACCCCTCATAACCCCACCCCCAATATTAACACTTCTCACCTTCCTCATCCAATTATCATCCCCCATCCTCTCCACATGTCCAAATCACCTCAATCTACCTCTCCTCATCACAATACCAATACACTCCAGTCCCATCCTACCTCTCAACTCTTCCATTGTAAACCCAGCCCCTCCAGGCCTTGGACGTAGGGACGCACTGCACATCCACCTAATCATTGTCATTTCTGTACGTCTGAGCCGGCGAATGTCTTCCTCCTTCACTGCCCAGGTCTCACTGCCATACAGCATTACACTCCTAACACATGCTGCGTACAAAGACCCCTTAGCACGTAGGGAGAGCCCTCTCAATGTCAGCAGAGGCAAGAGCTCCCTGAACTTCTTCCAACCACTTCTCACTCTAGCCACAGAGCTAGCTCCAGCCCCACCTCCAGCACACAACATGTCTCCCAAATAACAAAACTTCCACACACTCAAGAGATTCACCAGCAAGTTCAATCCTTTCACGTCTGACGATCTCCACCTGCTCACCCCGGCACGCCGTACACATAAAATCAGCATTATCTCGCAGTCTACCTCTGATACCACTACATCTCTTATGCACCCATTTATCACACACACTGCACAAGATGGAATTACTTCCCACGCCCTTATGGCAAACTGCACATGGCCACTCTCCCTCATCTTTGGCAGTACCGCCACCAACCCTAGATATCATCACTTTTGTTTTATCTGCATTTACCCTTAAACCCTTTTGCCCCACACCATCTCTCCACTTCCTAAACCTTTCCTCCGCCTCCCTTTCATTCTCTGCAATCAACACCAAATCATCAGCATACAACTCCCACAGGAGTCCTTTTCTAAAGTCATGTGAAAGGGCTTCAAGTACCATGATAAACAACATGGGACTCAAGACTGACCCCTGATGCACACCAACATTCACGGAAAACTCATCACTCAAATCTCCATTCACTCTCACCTGGGTGTGAGCACCCACATACATGGCCATAACCACCCTAACCAGCCACTCCTCCAAGCCAAGCTTTCTCATTGCCCACTTCACCACCTCTCTAGGGACTCTGTCAAAGGCCTTTTCCAAATCAACAAAAACAAGATAAAGATCCCTTCTCCTACCAATATATTGTATTTTTCCTGAAGCTGTCGAACAATGAATATGGCATCAGTGGTCCCCCTACCTGGCATAAACCCAAACTGCATCTCATCAATATTCACTCTTTCTCTAATCATACCCTCTAAAACTCTCTCCTTTACCTTCATTATCTGATCTAAAAGCTTTATACCTCTATAATTTCCTCTTTCCAGGGCATCACCCTTCCCTTTATACACATTTACAATTACACTCTTCAGCCAATCATCTGGGACAACACACTCATAAATAATCCTGTTTATCAGGTCAGTGACTAAACTCACCCCTATATCGCCTGAGGCCTTCAACATTTCGGCAGTCAACCCAGACACACCTGCTGCCTTCCTCACCCTCATCCTGCCTATTGCCTCACTCACAGTAGCAGTATCAATCAAAGGCCAAGGGCCAGACACTGGATCTGCTGGCTCCAAACGTTCCCTGTCCCAGTCAAACTCCTCATTCAACAACCGGTTATAATGCTCTCTCCATGCATCTTTAATATCCTCACTGTTCACCACTACCCTTCCTTCATCATTCTTCACACACTGCTCACCTATAATATCCCGATTATCCCTCTTCACCTGACCTGCCACCCTAAATATATTTTTCCTTTCCCCATGATTTAGGTTATCAAGTAATTGTCTCTGTGACTCAGACTTTGCCCTGTATACCTCTCTCCTAGCCCTACGCTTGGCAGCCAAATATTCCTCTTTGCTACCACCCTTCTTCCATTCCCGGAAAAGCCTTCTTTTCTCCTTAATTGCAGCTTCTACACCCTCATCCCACCACCAAGTTACTTTATGTCTTGGTGGTCCTCTTGTCCAGCCGCATGTTACATCAGTAACTCTCAAGAAATTGTTCTTGAGGGCTCTGTACTGTTCATTAACGCCTCTGTCTACAGCTCCCTGTTCAGCCACCACTCTCCTCAACTCGCTATAGAAGGCATCCCTTACTACTTGGTTTTTCAGCTTCCATATTTTCCTCCTAGGTACATAAGTCCTCTTTTTCATCACTTGTTCTTTAAGCACCATATCACAAATCAATAGTTTGTGCTGCTGCACACACTCCTCACTTCCTATAACTTTAACATCCCTCACTAACCTCCTATCGGCCCTCCTAACCAGAAAATAATCTATCTGACTGCTATTTCCCCCAGACTCATACGTAATTAACCTACTGTCTCTTTTCCTAAAATATGTGTTGCACACAATCATGTCCGTTGCCTCCCCAAACTCGAGTATCCTTTCCCCTTCTGCATTCCTTAGACCATATGCACATCCCCCATGTACTCCTTCATAACCTTGTGCTGCTTCACCTACATGACCATTTAAGTCCCCTCCCAGAATCACTATCTCATCATCCTGCATACCACCCACTGCACGTATTAAATCATCCCAAAATCTATCTTTCTCTGATTCATCCAATCCTGCCTGTGGAGCATATGCCGATATAATCACTAATGTCTGATATATCGGAAAAAGTCCGGATTAGCAGGGGGAAGTCCTGATGTTGCTTTTATCAGAATTTCGCTTTTTTCGGAATGGCTTGGGCCCCAGTTAGTCGTTCATAGTAAGATCTTACTGTATATTGAGCCTATAACTAATAGTCTAGGCTTTACTAAGTTGTGCTGATGAATTGTTAAAGCTAAACAATACTGATTTGTGCGTGTTCATTGGTGACTTTACCCTAGAGCAGACCACAGTGAACTTTACAGTGCATTCAGTACAGTAGCACCATATTATTCAGATGATTGTTTTATCTTAATCTTGGTACTGCTTGGCAGATTTCAGTTAGCTCATGTAGTGAAGGGGTTAAAACCCAGAAAATATTGCATTATATATATTTCATCCTGCATTACCTCTTCTTTTCATCAGGTGTTGTTGGCATACATGGTGAGAATGCACCCTCTGAGAGCTCCAAATTAACACTCATGCCAAGATGGTGCATGAGTTCCACATGTCTTGCCTCCATGACCAACCAAATTGCCCTGTTCCAGCTCCTACTCAGATTTAATTTGAAAAGAGGGTATTCAAGAGGACTGTCAAGCCACTTCTGTGAATACTTTGAGTCTTGGCTGATCCATGCTGCTGTGAAAACTGGCAGTACACTACCCTCATCATCCTCTCCCTCTTGTGCATCTTTCCATCACTCTTCTTCCAATTTCTGTTATAAACTCTGCCCTTCCTCACCATCTCTAACATCTCTTACTTTCTTTTCTTCATTCCATTCACTTGTTTTCCCTTTTCTCTCTTACACTTCTCTCATTGTCTCCTCTTACATCCCTTCACTCACCTCATCTAGTGTTTCTTCCTTCCCATATTACTTGGGCTCACTCAGTTGTCATTTGAATGTTCCATCTCCATACACTGTCACCTCAAGACACTACTCAGAGACCACCCCTGCTAAGCCTAAGATGGTACGTGTACTCAATGTGGCCGAGAAGAATGATGCTGCAAAGAATTTGGCTGAAATCATGTCCAGGGGAGGATACACCAGGGTAAGTACCAGTATTGTGGATTTGGTATACTGTAGTTCTTTTGCCTTAACTTGGCATAGATTTTTGTCATTCTGCAATGTATTTCCTGTAGATCAGTGGCAGAAAAGACAGTACCAGTACTGTACTACAGTTCTACATCCTTTCCATTTCACATCTTCATAACTTGCGTAGATTCTAGTGTAATCTTTTTCTGCAGGTAAGCATTCAAGATAGATAGATGGTAATTTTTGGCCAAGTCAGAATGGACCTAGTAATATATAGTACAAGTCATCCTCATTCAAGCACTGTAGTATGTGGAATTGGGCAGTACCTCAGACCTGTTATTTATAGGATGAACCAGTATGCAATGAGTTGCGTATCCAGTGACAAAAATGTTAGAACCCCTTTTTGATATATCATACAGTAAACTCTCAGATATCTGTTGTTGTGATAGCCAGCGCTGCTGACTCGTTTCTATTAAAGTAATATCCGGCAAAATTATGCAATATGTGGCACTGAAACAGGACGTAACCGGCAGTTTGATGCAGCATCCGGCATGGAGGTATATCAACCAGCTCATAAACAGTAGCCAGCCGGCTCTGTATTACCATACTGTATCATTATTTCATTGTGTTTAATGCTTGATTTTCATCTTTTATCCGGCTTGACGCTGAATATTGAGTCAATGGGGGATATTATGCAATATCCGGCGTTTTGTTTGAACTGGCTTAGAGCTTAGCTGAATTTTGCCAGATAATTGAAAGTTTGCTGTATGGTAGAATTTTCACTCTTGCGATAATTATAATCCCATAAGAAACCTCAGTGGTTGATGGACGATCACTGTTTTCACTTATGTGATCGCCCTCATGCAAGTCAACAGTCATTTATTTGTTCTAAGATGACATTTGCATTCATCACTGTTGGGTATGTTAGCATCCGTGATGGAACAGTGGTGTGGTGTTGGAATTCAAGCAGCAGGTGATGTGCAGTGAAGTGAAATAACTACCAGTTTAGGTGAGTTGGAAACTTAGTTGTTACTTGTTTTTGGTTGTAAGCAGTAAGGGAAGTGCAATAGAGTGAAATAACAACCAGCTTAAGTGAGTTAGACGCTTGTTTTTAGACTTTGTTGGGTAGGTGACCTAACTGACGATGTACAATGAATCGTCATGCAGTGGATTTTTCAAGTCCATTCACAGCGTTAAACTATGGTGTACTGTACTTCTATTTGGCTTCAGAGAAGTCTTAACACTGCTGATATACAGTAATCACTCCAATATCTGACGTAATAGAGCCATAGGTAGGTCCGGATATTGGTTCTGTCCGGATATTGGGACCCAGCTTATGGACTTGTACTTATGGACCCTAACTCAGAGAACCACCTATACAACTCCCTCTGGACATGCATAGCACCTATTTAAGACCCAAATCACACCAATAAGGCACATAAATGACTGAAATAAATGCAAAAGAAACATAAAATGAGGGTTTAGAAGTAGGTTCATACAATAATAAACATTCTGGTGACTGGCTCCTGGACTGGTACTTATGGACCCTAACCTAGCCTAACTCAGAAAAACACCTTCCTACTGCACATGCATAGCTCCTAACACCCTATTCACACCAATAATGGACATTAAAGAGTGAAATGAGGTCAGTATAGTATGGAAAAAAGTACAGTATGAAACATTCTTATGTCCGGATAGTGGGGATGTTCGGATATTGGGCGTCCGGATATTAGAGTGATTACTGTATTTTGCCTATCCCACCTAAGAATCCTCTTGTATGTTACTGATGCAAACTGTGTCAATATTAAAACTACAAAAGTAGCATACAAGAGAATGTTAAGGCGTAATAAAAAAAAAAGAAAAGAAAAGAAAGAAATGATGATAGCAAGATTAAAATATAAAAGATGCAGGCTTTGGAGTCGGTACCCAAAACACCCTACTCCGACTCTGACTCCTTGATTTTTTGTGTGTCCGACACTGACTCCACCCACTCAGACTTTCTCTGCAGTAAATTTGTCATGATGGGTCTTCACTGACTTGCACATGCTCGAAATTCCCATCTAACAGCTTACAGTCACTGGCAGATGCTTCCTTGTCACTGTATAGGCTACTATAACCATATTGTTCCTAGTAATTTCATATCAAAGAAACTCGCCTTTAGATTCTAGAATCAAGAAATTACCCAGATATGTTCACTCACTGGAAAATTGCTGATTGTGATATCTGTTTACATTCTTTTCTTGTCGCTCTGTCGACAGATGGCGGCATCTTTGTTTATATCAACATAAACGAAGAACAGGAGAATGGCAAACAAGTCCTAAATAAAATGTGGAGAATAAGAGAAAATAAAAAAAGAGCTGCAGCAGCAACAAGAAATAAAAGCGAAGGTGCTGTTATTCGAAAGGCAATAGCTTCAAATTACATGATCATCATGTTTAAAAATTTTTTTACTGGCGGTCAGTGTCAGAGTCGGAATCAGAACTTTTTTACCGACTCTGACTCCAACTCCAACTCCACAACCCTGAAAAGATGTCGTGGCTCTGATTTGGTTCTTTGTAAGCTCTGTAAAATAATCTGGTATCAAGAATGAATTTACAATGGCGCTATTGGAGTGAATATGTTAAAATGTTATACCCTTAAATATTCTGTACCACGATATCTTAGCCTTGTACCCCAACACTTGTTTTGATAGACTATCACCGGTTAAGATGATAATCGGTTAAAGCTTATATTTTGCATAAATTTGCTCCTGATTCACTGATATTATCTTGATAAGGAAGAAATACTGTAGTTGATTTTTGTGCATGTGTAACCTGTCAGTCATGAGCTAGAAGTATGTTTCACTAAAAGATATTTTTACATGAAGGAACACTTTAACTGTACACATCTTGCAACAGTCATTGAGGACTGCCTGTACTAATAATGTACAGTACTTTGTAGGGGTATCTGTATACAGTAAAATCTCGATATAACGGACTTCAATAGACCGGAATTCCCATTTATTGGAATCGAGGAGCTACCAGACTAAATTCCTTTATATCGGAAAAAGTCCGATAAAGCCAGAAGCAGTCCGGACTGCCTGAACACTTTAGCTATGTTCGCCACAAAAGGTAAATAAAAGACGTGTTTATCACTCTCATCTTAAATGTCAGGACCAACTGCCTAGCCCCGGGCTCCTACGCTTCTCATGGGGCAATGTAGGATTGGATGATGGATGGATGGATGGTTTATAAGTGTATAGTACAATATTATTATATGTATTATACCATTTGATTACTGTAGTGTATGTATAATTCAGTACTGTACTACAATGGCAGTGAAAATTTTTTAAAAACTGTTGGTGCAATCCGGACTAATGTCTGATATATCGGAAAAAGTCTAGGTTAACAGGGGAAGTCCGGATGTCACTTTTATTGGAATTTCGCTTTTTTGGAATGGCTTGAGCCCCAATTAGTCTGTTACAGTGAGGTTTTACTGTGTTTTTTTCAGCTGGCACATTTTCCATATGATTGTGTTAGTGTACAGTAGATCATAGTGTACTATGTAGAATTCTTGTGTACAGGTATTACATGCACTACAAGCATACATGTTAGATTTTTTGTGAAACGGCCTTAAAATTCAGTAGCATTGTTGAAAGCCTCTAGTATGTGATTGGCTGTTACTTTGTTCCATGTCCAGTAATTTGCTTTACTGGTACTGCACTATATAAACAAATAATGGATATGCAGAAAATGAGCTCTCTGAATAATGAATATGATACAGACTGATGATTCATGTAACAGGTAGGCTGCTCTACTCTTAGTACTAATAGTTAAGCAGTGTGTTGACTATAAGCATTTTTTGTACTTGTTCAGCGTGATGGATTCAGTGTGTACAACAAAATATATGAGTTCAACCTGTCGCTTAATGGTGAGCAGTGTCAGATGGTCATGACATCTGTTTCCGGCCACTTGCTGAACCACGAGTTTGCTGGCAATTACCGCAAGTGGCGAGGATGTAGCCCACTGGACCTCTTTGATGCTCCAGTGGTCAAAGGGTGCAAACAGGACATGCAGCCTGTTAAGGTGTGTATTTGTTGTTGTGATTCCAGGCTTATGAACATCTGAACTTGTAGATTGCAGGAATATGGTTATTTTTAGCCAGGTGCCCCCAGAGATTATTGAGAGTGTGTTGAAGATTTGTTTGTGTTCTACAGTATAAGTGAGATGCCCGAAGTGAATAAGTTTGGTGTAGTGGATGGCTTAACCTACCACAAATGAATAAGCTTGCTTAATGCAGTTAATTTCATAAATCTCAATATTTTTTATCCTTTCCAACCTTTAGAGTCTCATTTCTTTAGGTGTCATGTTTTACATTTCACACATATACACTCAATCCTTGTAAATCCCGTGTTTATAAATTACGGATTCGTAAATCATGGCTAAGTGGCTGTCAGACTGCCGGCACCCTTAAATCACTGTTAAGTCACGAAAATCACGGACCTAGGCACCGAAGTGGGCCTTTTCCGAGGAGAATCGTAAATCGCGGCATTCAGATTGAAAATCGCGACCCAACAACCAGTCACCAAGTGTCCCTGGTGGCATGTGTGCATACTAATGCCGCCATGTTGTTGTTCTTGTCCCACCAGTCCGCACACTACAGACTGTCGCCATGGAGTACGATAGCTTACTGCCTTTTTTGTGCAACTTCCCCCCGCCTCCTACCTGCCATGGCCCCTCCCGACCCCCTAATAAAGCACTCTAAGCAGTATGGTGTCAAGAGGCTGCCACAGTTGTTGTACAGTCAACGTTTGGAGCTCATTTGTCGTGTTGAGAGGGGAGAGAAGTTTTCAAAGCTGGCGAAAGAGTTTGGGAAGAACAAGTGCTGAGAGGTTTTAAGTTCTTCCCAACACCACCCCACTCCATTCACTTAAGCAATTTTGTCATAGGATTAACATTGCTAATTTCTATTAAATACATGCACTGAATATTCCTAAATTTGTATGTTTGTGTTTTATGGTGCCTAGATAGGTGTAGGTAGGGTGCTGTGGGGGGTGCTTGGCCAAAGTCCAGACCCAAATTCATTTTTCACATAAGAGTTATTATTTATAAACCACGGAATTTGTAAATCGCGGCAGTGGTCCAGACCCAAATTGCCACGATTTACTAGGATTGAGTGTACTGTACTTGTGTCTCACTCCCATATGTTGGGATCCAACACACCCTAATGCAGTACTGTTGCTCAGTTTTTTTTGTTGAGTATCAAGACCTTTAAAGCATGAATACTTCCTTGTGCCACTTTGCTCTCGACTTCCTTTTTATACTTCTCTCTCTTTCCTCTTACTGCATTGTGGCACTGTACATACAGTCGTCCACCAATTCAGGCTCTTTCTGCATACTCCGACACACCATGTTGTGAGTTGATTTTGTTCTCAGCATCCAGTACTTTTTCATAGCCTGTCTACATCACCATGTAAACCCCACCACTTTCAGCATTCACAGTCTTTGAAACAGTCTGCAAAGATCCCAGCCACCATTAGTATGTAGCACAGCAGTATATGAATACTGTATATTGTATCAGGTTAAGGTACTTTTTCCCACATTATTCATCAACTTATTATTTTTTTTGCTTTATTATTATTTTTCTTACTGTACTGTTGTTATTACTGCCACTGCATGACAGTATTGTGATACCACCTCTAACGTATGGAAGTGAAGCATGGACTTGGCTGGAGGGACACATGTCAAGAGTAAGAGCAGTGAGAGGAGCATGTTGAGTCACATGGAGAGACAGACTGACAAATGAGGAAGTGAAGGAGGATTGTGGTGTGGATGTGGATGTGATAGAAAGTGTCAGAAGAAATATATTGAGGTGGTTTGGCCATATGGAAAGGATGGAGAGTGAGAGACTAACTAGGAGAGTGTATGTGAATGAGGTGGAGGGGAGGAGGCCAAGGATGAGATGGAGGGATGGAGTGGAGAGGAATATGAGAGAGAGGGTTGTGAGCCTGGAGTAGGGCAGTGAAATGGCAGGGGACAGGGCGACATGGAGGCAAATTATTTGTGGTCACCCCTTACGGGATTAAGGTGTCTGGCAATAGAGAGGTAGATAGATAGATATTATTATTATTATTATTTTACATCCTGTACATACATACAAACATACATGCATCATCTAATCCTATGTTGCCCCATGAGGAGCTTAGGAGCCCAGGGGTAGGCAGTTTGGTCCTTACATTTAAGATGAGAGTGACCAACCTCACTCTTTCGTGAGTGACATTACGTGAGCAATAAACCCCAACCATTCCGTGGATGTAAACCGACACAGGCTCAGTCCAGTTGGAGCTCCTCAGTTGCCCACTGAACTACCAGGCACCTTTATTTGATTATATGGTTACCACCCAGCATAGTAAATGGTTTCCTTGTGTACAGGAGACCTTTTGGCTTGACACTTATTGTAGAGTCACCCATTGACAGAAGGAAGAGGAAAGAAAGTAGGAAAGAAGGACGTAAGCAAACGGAAGGAAAGATTATTATTACTTTATTTATTTATTTTTTCATACTCCTACCTATTTATGTATGAATGTTGTGCTTATCGTGCCATATTTATAATAGAAAAATGTAGAATAACTTCTGCCATGGCTTTCATATGTTGTCCATTTCCCAGGGGTAAGCAGTTTGATATGTGATGATGGTGGTGATAAAACCCTCTGGTATGATGACATGGATAAACCTGTTTTCATAAAGGGATTAGAAAATCTCCACTGACTCCTCCAGTGCAGGAACGTCTGTTTTATCTATTTTGTTCTTGTAACTCCCAAATGTTTTTTTATCCAGCTTAGGACAGACTTCTCGTAAGGAGAGGGGATTAAGCTAAAAGTATTCTTGGTCTTCATAGCGTACCCTTGAGAGGGAGGCTCGTTCAGCATCTCGGCTTATCATCTGGACTGATTGTGATCGTGAAGGGGAGAATATCGGCTTTGAAGTGATTGATGTGTGCAGAGCAATCAAGCCTTCTATACAGGTCCTGAGGTAGGATGATGATGATGGTAATTAGAGAGGTTGTAGAATTTGTTTTCTTTGTAGCTGTAATTTGATACTGTACAGTAACTGATTTTTGCTATACCTTGGTAATGCCAGATATGGTGCTGATTTTTGTCCTTGCAAAATATTGTCAGTTTGTTCATTAAACTCCATCAACTCATGGATCTAATTTATATTTTTTTCTTGCTGATACCGGATGATTTTATTCAGTTATGTAGAAGGTATTCTGTAATTATGGAGTTTTAACCCTTAGACTTACCAATGATGACCTGGGTCGTCATGCGTTTGTCAACCTCTGACGTCAGTACGATGACTTTGCCCGTCATCCGATGTAATCTCTAAAGAAATATTTAGGGTGTCGTCATTTTTGTTGGATGACGGGCAAAAGTGGGCAGAGCTAAGCCTGCCACAGCTGGTGTGTGCATACTCACTTGGTTTACTTGGCACAGTGTGGTGTGAGGTTCCTCACAGGTAGGATGTACACCTCCTGACCTCCTGCCGAACACTTATGCTCCTTTTTCTCGCATATATATGCGGCGTTATTATTTAAGAAAATACAACAAATAATGCATTATTGGAAAGGAAATTTATTCTGGTACATATTGAAGCAAAAAATATTATTACTTCTTGAACAGTTTTTTTGGTGAATATTTTTTTAAGGGACAGTGTAAAACTTCAGCATGTCAGCTAACTTCTACTCACTTTTTTTTTGCATTTTATTTTGTATATACTGTCTTTTTGGACAATGTACGACAGAGCAAAACTCTTCATCTTCAAAATGAGACCAAAGTGGCCTTTCTATGATGAATAGTAACTGTCCTACAAGCATTAGAAGTAAAATATCTTTACCCAACTGTTCTGAAAGCTCTCGAGCGAGAGTTACGCGCACAGCCAGAATTTACGCTCCTCCCTTCACGGGATAAGGTTAATAGTTAAAATACTCTCATGTTGGCTGAATAAAATCATATGGAGATAGCTATAATAAAACAAGAAAGGCTCCCTCAGATTGAAAAGTTTAAGAACCAACAATACTGTATTGTTTTCCACAGGGCGAAGTTCTCAGAGATCACTTTCAGGTCAGTGCAACGTGCTCTACAGACCCTGGGACAACCTGACCAGAATCAAAGTGATGCTGTCAATGTGCGCAGTGAGTTGGACCTCAGGATAGGTTAGTTTACACCTGTAAAAAGTTGTGTTTGTGTGTTGTGCAGTTGTGAATAAAGGTTCAACAAATGTGGGCAGTTCGTATTATAAGAACCAGTAGCCTCTTTGTACAACCTTCTTTGTTGTTAAGTCCTCAGTAAATGAGTGAAAAATTGCCAGTTAGAGTTCCATTGCTTCCTATAGAATTGATTTGCCATTCCCCTCAATTTATAATTGCATCTGTATGTAAAATTGTGGAATATTATAGAACTCATCCCTTGCTGTTACTCCAAAGCTGACAGAAGCTTGGTTCAGTATATTTCTCTGGCGATTGATGAGTTTTCTTTGAAATTGTATGATGCTTGAGGGAGGAAAGGGGTAGATTTGCTTGAAATATGGAGACATAATGGAACAGTAGATGAACTTTTGTCCAAGACTGCTCTAAATTATGGCTGTCATTGCTTTTGTGGTTAGAACATTCTAGTTGGAGTGATGACATTGATTAGCATGCTTGAATTTAGTCCCCAAGCTGTGGCTGGATTTATTATTATTTTTTTTTTATTTATTTTTTTTTTTGAATCACCTAACATTGCCACCAAGAGGATCAGGATGGTCATTTTACCTATAAATGCATTTGACCACAACAGCCTACCCCCAGGCTCTTAGACCTTGAACTGTGGAACTGCTTGTTACCATTTTCTTAGCAACTTGTCCCAGTTCCAAGAAGGACTGGTATGTAAGCTATTCTTCCCAAACTCCAAAATGCAACACAAATGTCCATGTTATTGGCATATTTCTTGAGGGAACCAAATGTCCTATCCCTGGTCAGTGATCTTTATAGCATCACATAATGATTTGGATCCTGGGTTCCAAGCTTGTAAATGCATGAATGTTTCGTGGTCTGAGGTATCAGTCATGAGGACTATCTTATGCCATGCACAGATTTGAGTTATGAAGGTCTCTCTCTCTCTCTCTCTCTCTCTCTCATCATCAGCGACAAAAACTCCTTCTCATTAGCTGTCCCCTCCTCCCTTATGAGCAGCGATATAATCTCTCTCTCTCTCTCTCTAAGTAAATTACAATAATGTATAGACTAGTTGCCATACAGTACTTACCCATAAATTTCTGGATTGCTGTAGCCTAACCTTGGGCCCCTACACCTCAGAGGGGTAATGTGAAATTGACATAATTCATAGCATTTTCCCCATTCCATCCATCCATCCATCTATCATACAATCCTACGTCGCCCCATGAGGAGCGTATGAACCCGGGGCTAGGCACGTTGGTCCTGACATTTAAGATGAGAGTGAGCAACCTCACACATCCCTGAGTGGCATTACGTGACCACCCCTTGGATATAAATCTACACAGGCTCAATCCAATTGGAGCACCTTAATTACCCACTAACCACAAGGTGCCATAATTTGGTTATATGGTTACCACTCAGCTTAGTAAATGGTTTCCTGGTGTACAGGAAACCATTTGGCATGTCACGCAGTATAGAGTTACCCATAGGCAGAAGGAAGAGGAAAGAATGAAAGACAGAAAGACAGAAGAGGGAATGTAAAGCTACCTGTAGGCAGAAGAAAGAGGAAAGAGTGAAGGAAGGAAAGACAGAAGGGGAAGGATGGAAGAGAGGAAAGGGCAGACACCCAAAGCAGCACTGCATCGAGTGGGTGGATGGTGAGCACCCCGACCTGCCATTACCTTATACAGTATATTAATTCCTTCCTTGATCATTACTGGTGTTCAGGTGCAGCGTTCACCAGGTTTCAGACTCTGCGGCTACAGAAGGTGTTCCCGCAGGCCCTGGCTGAGACACTCATCAGCTATGGCTCCTGTCAGTTCCCTACACTCGGCTTTGTTGTTGAACGCTACAAGGCCATACAGAACTTTATACCAGAACAGTTCTGGAAGATCAAAGGTATGATGTATTGAGGTGTCAAATGTCCTGTAAACCATAATTAAGTTACCTGTAGGACAGCTGTTTTTCTTATTAATCTCAGTAAATTCCAGAATATTTGGCAGTTACAGTTCCATTGCTGCTGGTAAAGTTGTTGTTTTTTTTTCCCCATCTACATATTAAAAAAAAAAAGCTTTGAAATAATCTTATAAACTGATTGGGTTAACTGGAGGCTTTGTACAGTTAACTACAATTGTTGTCTGAAATATTGTTGCAATAATAATCCTGGGGGTAGGGGGGTTTCAAGAATACTCCCCCAGTATCCCTGCTTGTCGTACGAGGCGACTAAAAGGGTTGGTGGTGGGTTAGTGCCCCACCCCGTAAAAAGAACTAACTAAAAAAGCAAATAAAGCGCCTCGGACCCGGATGGACCATACGTTGACGACTAAGGAACGGACAAAGGACATTCTGAGGGTAGGAACGTGGAATGTGAGAGGAGTGAATGATGAAGTGAAAGAGAGAGAGATTGTCCAGGTGCTTGAGGATGCAAAAGTGGATATATGTGGATTGACTGAAACTAAATGGAAAGGTGAAAGGATGAGAGAATGGGAATACGGTGTAGGTATATGTGCGGGAGTCAGTGAGAATGAGAGGGCAAGAGAGGGAGTATGTCTGATGATAAGCAAGAAGTGGAAGGAGAATATAAGAGAGTATGGAACAGTGGGTGCAAGGATTGTATGGGTGAGGATGAAAGTAGGTATACAAGCATGGGCGATTGTATGTGTGTATGCTCCAACAGAGGATCAAGTGGCAAGAGTGAAAGATGAGTTTTGGGCGAGAGTAGAAGCATGTATGGACAAGTTTGAGAGGAGCGAGAGAGTGCTGTTGATTGGAGACATGAATGGCAAAGTCGGGAATGTACGAGTGGATGGAGTGGTTGGTCAGTGGGGTGTGCCAGCGGAAGTAGATGAGAATGGTAGTGCTTTGGTGGACATCTGTGCTGGTTAGGGGTTGGCAATAGCCAACACCTACTTTCGTCATAAGATGATCCACCGGTATACATGGAGAGTAATGAGGAGGATGGATGGTGAACTTGTTGAACGAAAGGCAATGATAGACTACGTGTGTGTGGATGAGCGAATGAGAAGACAAGTGTTGGATGCAAGGGTGTGGAGAGGGTGGGGGAATGGAGTCTCGGACCATCACTTAGTGATGGCCAAGGTAGAGCTGCAAAGAAAGTGGTTGAGGAGGCGAAGGGGAAGACAGGAGGAAGCAGCTCCTGTGAGAAGAGTGGAGAAATTGCATGATAGTGAGAAGAGGACAGAGTATAAGAGCATAGTGGAAGAAGGATTGGGAAGGTATGAGCTAGAGCAGATGGAAGGGGTGGAAGACGTATGTAAGATATTCACGGAAGAGACAAGCGCAGCGTGTGAGGCGGTTTGTGGAGTGAGGAGGAGATGCAAGGGTGTGCAAGGGACAGCATGGTGGAATGATGAGGTGAAACGAGCTGTGGAACAAAAGAAGAAGGCATATGGTGAATGGTTGGCGAGTAGAGGAAGGGGAGAAGATGAGAGAGAGAAGAGAGAGGTATATGTGAGCAGGAGAAGGGAGGTTAAGAGACTGGTGAAGGAGAGTAAGAAGAAAGTGGATGAAGAGTTTGGGAGGAATCTGAGTGTGAAATGGAGAGAGTAAGAAATTGTTTTGGAAGGAGGTAAAGAAAGTAAGGCAGTGTGAAAGGGGAAATAGTAGGGGAGTGAAAGATAGGAATAATAGATTGTTGGTGGAGAAGAGAGAGAAATTGAGGAGATGGAAGGAGCACTTTGAGGATTTGTTGAATGTAGAGAGTGAGAGCAGTGTGAGTATAAGTGGTTGGGGAATGGCTGGGAGAAGAAGAGATGAGAGGAGGGAGGAAGAGATCAGTAGGGCGGAAGTAGTGGAAGCGATGAAGAAGATTAAGCTGGGAAAGGCCCCAGGAATTGATGGAGTGTGTGGTGAAATGCTTAGGTATGGGGGTGAGATTGTTGTGGAGTGGATATGGAAGTTGTGTAGATTGGCTTGGGAAGAGGGAAGGGTTCCAGAGGACTGGAAATCAGGTATAATTGTTCCTCTGTACAAAGGAAAAGGGGAGAGAGAAGTATGTGGTAACCATAGGGGTATTTGCCTTCTTAGTGTGACTGGTAAAATATATGGTAGAATACTCATTGATAAGGTTAGGCATATGACAGAGGAGCTAGTTGGAGAAGAACAAGGGGGATTTAGGAAGGGAAAAGGGTGTGTAGATCAGATATTTGTTCTAAGATGTTTAGTGGAGAAGTATCTAGAGAAGGGAAGGAAAGTGTACGCTGCCTTCATGGACTTGGAGAAAGCTTATGACAGAATAGATAGGAAAGGTATGTGGAAGGTATTAAGAATATATGGAGTGGAGGGGAAATTGCTGAGTGCTGTGAAGAGTATGTACGAGGGAGCTAGGGCTACGGTGCGAGTGGATGGTGAGCTGAGTGAGTTCTTTGATCTCAATGTGGGACTGAAACAGGGGTGTGTAATGTCTCCATGGCTGTTTAATATATATATGGATGGGGTCGTAAAGGAGGTACAAGGTAGGGCAGTGGATGTGGGGGTGGCCCTAATGAATGAGGGTGAGATTTGGAAGCTTCCGGTGTTGCTGTTTGCTGATGATACAGTATTGTTGAGTGAAGATGAATGGGAGTTGCAAGGTTTGGTGAATGAATTTGGGACAGTGTGTAGGAGGAGGAAGCTGAAAGTTAATGTAAACAAAAGTAAAGTTATGGTGTTTGAGAGGAATGAAGTCACAGAGTGTGCAGTGAGGTTGGATGGTGAGGATATGGAGAATGTGAGTGCATTCAAGTACTTGGGTAGTGTGATGAGTAAGGATGGAATTTTGGGGGATGA
Organism: Coenobita brevimanus; assembly: GCF_032717465.1. Taxonomy (NCBI): domain Eukaryota; kingdom Metazoa; phylum Arthropoda; class Malacostraca; order Decapoda; family Coenobitidae; genus Coenobita; species Coenobita brevimanus. The sequence goes on from NC_137015.1 coordinate 6,085,260, forward strand.
AGTACGTGAAAGGGTACAGCAGGGAAGGAAGGTTGTTGGCACACTGAAAGCAGTGATGAGAAATAGGGAGGTGAGTATGGAAGTTAAGAAGTCACTGCATGATGGTATTGTGATCCCTACCCTGACGTATGGAAGCGAGGCGTGGACCTTGCAAGAGGGGAACAAGTCAAGAGTGAGAGCAGTGGAAATGAGTTACTTGAGAGGAGCATGTGGAGTGACATGGAGGGACAGGTTGACGAATGAAGAAGTGAAGGAACGTTGTGGGGTAGATGTGGATGTGGTTGAAAAGATTAGGAGAAATACACTGAGGTGGTTTGGACATGTGGAGAGGATGGAGAATGAAAGACTGACTAAGAGGGTGTATGTAGGTGAGGTGGAGGGAGGGAGAGGGAGGGGTAGACCGAGGATGAGGTGGAGGGATGGAGTTGAGAGGTATATGAGGGAGGGGGGGGTGAGTTGGGGGGAGGGGAGTCAAATGGTGGGTGACAGAGTGACTTGGAGGCGTTTTGTCTGCGGCCACCCTTTGCGGGATTAGGGCGTCGGGCTATAGATAGATAGACTTTTCCATACACTTTGGATTTCTCTGTTACAAACTTTGAAATCCAAACAATTCCTAAAAATTCAATTTTCCAAAATATTTGTGTCATGTTCAGTAGGGGTGCGGACGTCATGTCCTTATACAAGTACTGTAATGCATATTTGAAGATAAACTTCTCTTGTATATATGAATAAGAGTAAATGATGAATTAGTAATGCAAGGTACCTGTTTTTCACTGTATTTACTGTTCACATTACTATAGACTGTGTATTACATGCTTTTCTCATAATTATCATTATGATTCCAAACACATATGATTTCAAAACACCAGTAGCTACTTTATTCCAGTTTCTATGAAGCTTTTAGAACTAAGCATTATGGAGATAAGAGTTTTTAACCATACCCTATTGTTGTTGTAGTTAAGTCTGAAGGATTTGATGACAGTAGCATCACATCTACATTACAAAAAGATTACATAGTATAGTATTAGCCTATGTAAGTGACATTGTCTATAGAGACCTCACAGTACTCTTAGTTGCCATGCAGAGCAAACAGACTGACACACAGACACATCATTAATGTAGACAGTGGACTAAGTTTATATACTGTTATGGATGAATCTGTACTTCAGGGTGAGAAATGAAAAACTCAGAAGTTTTCATGGCACACCAACAAATGAGTTCCTATTCATCTGTGTCTTTTCGACCTTGGCCATAGATGTGACAGTTCATTGTGTGAGGCCTAGCAGTCCTCCTTCATGCAACACATCTTTATGTCATGACTTGGCACTATAATTCATCATTCATGTTGAATGCATACTAGATCTGTCATATGCAACAGTGGTGTGATGATATTAGCAGTGGTGTTTTTATAACATCTCAGTGGGTTTTGTGGAAGATCTGTAAAATTGTATTTTAGCTAATCCAGCTGTTCACTGTGCCAGCCTGGGATCAAACTTGCTTGTTTTCAGACAGCAGACCATTTCTTTAATCACATGACTGCCACTTTTCTCTACATTTCACACATGACCATCACATCCACCTCCCTCCACATCTCACACTAATTTAACCCACACCCCAGACTGTTGAGAACCAGAAGCATTGGTCAGTTATTGTTTTCCATAGGATCCATTTCTGGGTGCCTTTTGTGTTAGTGATTAGAATGCCCCAGAGTGATGACCGTCCATAGTTTTTTATCCCAAGAAGTGAGTGATGTATTTTTGGTCATGTAATGCAACCAAGGCAAGTAGGTTAATCATTTAATCTTACATATACAGTACTGGACAATGGGAGCCTGTCCTTGATCCCCTACACTTCATAGAGGGCAAAATATTAAAGATCCTGTATTTTTTCATTCATCCATCCATCATCCAATCCTACATTTCCCCATGAGGAGCGTAGGAGCCCAGGGCTAGGCAGTTGGTCTCGACATTTAAGATGAGGGTGACCGCCACACTCATCTCTGAGTGGCATTACATGAGCAATCAACCCCGACCACCCCTTGGATATAAACCTTCACCGGCTCAGTCCAACTGGAGTGCAATAATTACTCACTAAACCACCAGGTGCCAAAATTTGGCTATATGGTTACCACCCAGCATAGTAAATGGTTTCCTGGTGTACAGGAAACCATTTGGCTTGTCACTAAGTGTAGAGTCACCCACAGGTAGAAGGAAAAGGAAGTATTTTTTAAATTTATTATTTCTGTGAGGTGGAGCCAGGATTCTGTGGGCTTAAATGGTTAGTGATTGAATATCTGACTCATTTGCCTGGGCACGTTGTAGATGGTTCTCCCACTTTTGTGCTTTCTCTTTCCGTGTTTTGTCACCCTCATGTAAATTTTATTACAGTAACGTTCCAGGTTACATCAGAGTTCCGTTCCTGAGATGTGATGTAAGTCAGTTTTGTATGTAACTCAAGTTTCTGACTGTACATTGTACATTTATGTCTTACATCAGCGCATAGGTTATGTCAACGCATACAGAATGTGGACTTTTCAGTCATACATCGTATACCATACTGTGCATATAATACTCTTATGATAACAGGTATGTATTTTTTTTTTATGTGAGGAAGAAGGAACCAAAGGCTGCAAGCCTGCAAAACAGTTCCTTGCAAGAAAAAAACAAGAACAGTACAAAAGAGAGCCAAATTCAAGATCCATCCATTTCGAGATGCCTGGACACACTGCGTTTGAAAGACTGGAGATCATAGGAAGCAGGAAATACAGACAGAGGGAGACAGTTCCAGAGTTGACATGTTGCAAAAATGAAGGACTGGGAGTAACGGTTAACTCCTGCATTTGAGAGTTGGACGGAAAAGGGATGAGAGCTTGTTGCTTGATGGGTGCTACGCACCAGTAGTAAAGGTGGAGGGATGCAAGCAGACGATTCAGAGGAACAGTAACCATTGAAGTAGTGATAGAAAGAGATAAAGAGGCAGCAGTGTGGCGAAGAGACAGAGGTTGAAGGGAGCCAGTAAGAGGAGGAGAGTAAATGAGCCGAAAAGCCTTTGACTCCACCCTATTAAGAAGAGCTGTATGTGGGGAGCCTCCCCACACATGAGAGTTGTACTCTACACAGGGGCGAATAAAACCCTTGTATAAAGTCAACAGCTGTGCAGAGGTAAAGAAGTAAAGAAGGTACGGAGTCGGCTTAGCACACCTATCTCTTGGAAGCAGATTTTACAAGAGAAGTAATATGATCTTTCCAAGATAAATCCCGAGTTAATGAAACCCCAAGCATGTTCAGGGTTGATGCAGGATTGAGCTGGATATTATTAAACATTAGAGGGTACTCCTGTGAAAGATTTTGTTAGGTTGATAGGTGTAAGAACTGAGTCTTTGATGCATAAAAACAACAAGATTGTTTTTACCCCAGTCAGAGATATGAGCCAAGTCAGACATTAGCTGTGCCATAGCCTCATCCCTTGTGTGTTTAAGTAACTGCTGAGATGGACATTGCAGGAACCAAAAGGAAAGGTGAAGGGTGGAATGATTAGCATACGAGTGGATAGGGTTAGATGTACAGTTCAGAAGATCATTGATGAATAAAAGAGAGTTGGTGATAGGACAGAGTTCTGAGGAACACCACTGTTGATAGATCTAGGAGAAGAACAATGGCTATCTACAACAGTGGCTATAGAACAACCAGAAAGGAAGCTTTAGATGAAGGCACAGATAGAAGGATAGAAACCGTAAGAGGGCAGTTTGGAAATTAAAGATTTATGCCAGACTCAATCAAAAGCCTTTGAGATGTCAAGTGCAATGGCAAAGCTTTCGCCAAAGTCTCGAAAGGAGGATGAAAGGTAGGTGAGAAGATCGAAGATCGCCAGGGGAGTGTCCCTGACAGAACCCATACTGATGATCAGAAATTGGGTTGTGATAGGAAAGATGTTTTAAAATTTTTCTGTTAAGAATAGACTTGAAAACTTTTGAGACACAGGATGTTAAAGCAGTTGGACGATAGAGGGTTGGGAATGGTCACCCTTCTATGGGACTGGCTGAATGAGAGCAAACTTCCAGCAAGAAGGAAAGGTACAAGTTAAAAGACAAAGGCAAAAGTTTTTACCTAGGCAGGGTGTAAGCACAGAAGCACAGTTCTGGAGGACAACAGGAGGGACTCCATCAGGCCCATATGCCTTGTTAGTATTGAGGCCAGTGATGACAGAAAATACATCAGCTGAAGAAATTTTAATGGCAGCCATGAGGAAGTAAGAGGGGGGAAGTCATGGAGGAACAGCACCGGAATTATCTAAGGTGGAAATAGAGGAGAAAGTCTGAGCAAAGAGATCTGTTTTATCAGTAGACGAGATAGCTGCAGAGCCATCAGAGTAGAAAAGAGGAGGGAAGGATGATGAGGTGAAGTTGTTAGATAGGTTATCGGCAAGATGCCACAAGGAGCGGGAAGAATTCGAGTTGGAGAGTTGAGAGCATTTAATATGGATGATATTATTTTAAGCAGAGCGAAGAACAGACTTAGCATGATTCTGGGCAGAAACATAAAAAAGATGTAATTCAGGGGTGGGTTGGCTCTGGTACCTTTTATAGGCCCTCTCCTTGTTGCGGACAGCATTAGAGCAAGCGTGATTAAACCAAGGCATTGTTGCATTAATGAAAGGATATGAGAAGGGAATGTATGCTTCCATGCCCGAGAGAATAACCTACATAATGCGCAAGACACACTCAGATGGCTTCTGCCCATGGAAGCAATAATCATTCCAGGGAAAATCAAAGAAGCACTGCCAGACGGCCTCCCAGTCCACAGCTCCAAAGTGCCACAGTCGACTTTTCTGTGGAGGGTTCACAGGCCTTACCGGAGCGATAGAACAGGTTAAGGCAATAAGGTTGTGATCGGAGGAGCCCAATGGAGAGAAAAGATTAATAGTGTAAGCAGAAAAATTAACTCTGAAGAAGAAGTCAAGTATGTTGGAGCTCTCTCCAAGGCGGTCAGGGATACGAGTAGGGTTCTGTACAAGCTGCTCTAGGTCATTAAGGATAGAAAAGCTGTAGGTTTGTTCACCAGGTGGATTAGTGAAAGGAGAGGAGAGCCAAAGGTGGTGGTGAACATTGAAATCTCCTAGAACGGAGATTTCAGAGAAAGGATAAATGAATAGAATGTGTTCCATTGTAGAAGAAAGATAGTCGAAGAATTTTTCATAGTCAGTAGAATTAGGGGATAAGTAAACAGCACAGATATATTTAGTCAGAGAATGACAGGAAAGCCGAAGCCAGAGAGTAGAGAATCAGAAGAATCAAGTTCAGGAACACGAGATCAGGATAAGTTGTTGCGTACATATACACAACAGCAACCTTTAGCTTTGAAATGAGTACAGTATAAAGTAGGAGGATACAGAAAAGGGTTGCTGTCAGTTGCCTCAGATGGTTGAGTCTCAGTTAACCCTTTAACCGCGGGCTTGTTTTGCTTTTTCTTGCAGCTCCCGCTGGCATATTTGCGCTCCGATAGACTTTCTAAAAATATTTGCCAAAAATTAGTTATTAGTCCTAGAATATTAAAATCATATATGCTTATGGCACATACCTTCAGCTTTCTCCTGGGGTGTTTGTTGAGCCTTCGTCGAGTACCGTAGGACTTGTGGAGACCTCTGAAGTTGGGTAACAAAGTCTCCACTTTACACTTCCCGACAACCCGTAATATGATTACCACAGCCTGATATTATCACTAGAAACACTATTTTATGATTCTCAAATAGTTTGGAATCCATACTCCAAAAAAAAAAAACACTGTGAAAGCAATGAAAATTATGAGGGCGTATGACCTTCCCACTTGCGCTAGTTTGCCGCTGGTGTTCTGTCATTTATTATTCATAAAAACACTCACAGTTTGTATTTCTATTACTATATAACACTTATATATATCTACAGTCTTTATCCATAAGTTTCCTTCAGTAATAATAGTTTATTGTCACTGTAGACATTCAATTTCTTTCAGTAAAATACGTAGCATTCACTTTCTTGTCCTGTATACTAGCATTGAGAGTGAATGTCACTTTCACCTTCACTCTCATAACTCATAGTATTCATACATGCTAGAGTGAAACTTTCACTTTCATTACTCCTAGTGCATATACTCGTATTCTTATAATACTACTCATTTATATTTCTATTTACGTTCTCTATTTTATTTACATTATTTACATTTCTATTTTATTTACATTGTTTTATGCACTGTCACTTGAAGTAACTTATAAAACTATTTTCCACTGTTCACTTATATTTACATTCATTGCTTTCACGTGCTGTTTACTCATTATTTACACATTATTTACAATTCCACTTGCACTGTTTTACTCAATAGAAAGATCATAATCACTCTTTATCAATTGTCAGCCCTTTACCTCTTTTCACACGAGGTTTAGTAGGGGGTAAAGGTCACAGCGCCCTTTGCATGGGGCTAAAAAGCGGCAGAAGTTAGCAGGAGCAAATCAGACGTACCTTCACCTTGAAAGACGACAGTGAACTGATAGTGGTAGCCTCCTGCCGCCTGGCTAGGGTGAGTGCAATACTACCATCTTTAGCCTTGTGAGACCTGCTAGTATATAGCAATGAAATGATTGGCAGGAAACCAAGACAGTACATAATAAATTAGGTAGTTCCAGGTGAATGTAAATATCACTTAGGCTTCTCCCTTCCCTCCTTATATGTATATTTATTACGAAATTGATTATACGGCATATTTCAAGGGGAAATAAACAGCGAAAATTAGCGAACGAGTGCACGTGAGGTGTTGTCAGGTGATAATTAGCCAATTCTAGGCATATGGCACTCTCACTTACCTTATTTCTTTTTTGTATATATTGGTATAAGAATAGGGCATAGGGCTTATTTCAATGGATGAAATCAATGGAAAATTCCAGGGAAGATTTACTTAGCATAGTATACAGTGTGGTGGCCTGCAATAATTAGGTAGTTCCAGGTGAATGTAAATATCACTTAGGCTTCTCCCTTCCTTTCTTATATATATTTTTATTACGAAAATAGATTATACGGCATATTTCAAGGGGAAATAAACAGTGAAAATTAGCAAACGAGTGCTCATGAGGAATTGTCAGGTGATAATTAGCCAGTTCTAGGTGTATGGCACTCTCACTTACCTTATTTCTTTCTTGTATATATTATTTGGTATAAGAATAGGGCATAGGGCTTATTTCAATGGATGAAATCAGTGAAAAGTTCCAGGGAAGATTCACTTAGCGTAGCACGGCCGGGCAGGCGAGAGGATAGGGTAATGGAGGGGAGGTAGGGAAGGGAGTCAAGAACGGGGAGAAATGGCTAAATTGTCAACAATGGATGGGAGTACAGATGAGATTAGGAGTGCTGACTAGTGTTGGACATTGGCAGTACTGATAGATGATACAAGCCCCCACTTGAAAGCCCGGGCGAATTCAAAATAATACAGAATCACAAAAGTGATGGCCTGCGGTATGATCCCTTGCTCCCAAGCGTCATGAAAGTGACGCCCCGCGGTTAAGGGGTTAAGGAGAGAAGATGAGGTTTAGAGGAGGAGAGGTGGTGTTTAACAGAGAGAAAGTTAGAGGAAAGGCTGCAAATGTTGCAGAAATGAAGAAGAAGTGAGTCTGACAGTGGTTTCAGGCATGTCATTGAGTCGTCACCGAGAGAGGGGCAGTTGGTTGGGGCATTTATGGTCCCCCCCCCCTGGGGACTCCGAGGCATGGATTTTGTGCGCCATTTTCCTTTTTAATTTTAAATTGATGTAGTGTGTACTGTGCACGTAGACTGGTGTTGACAGTTAGAAAAATCTGTATTGGAGAGCATGCTGGCCTACTCTCTGTGTTACTAAAACACTGAAAAAGTTCAGCAAAGGGGCATGGTCAGGAACTAGTCCCAAGGGCTGATGAAGTAGGAGCTCCAGCTCTTCCTGACACCAGCTTTCCAACCACCTTGGAAGTACTGCCCTGCTCGACTGGTGCTACAGTCTACTTCTCATATCAAATACAAGCTTTTGAACTTATGATTTTCATTGAATAAAAAATGTGTTGTATTCCTGGTCTGCCACGTCACCTCCCAGGAGCCTCTCATGCATCATAGTCATGGTGGTACTGGCACGTGTTGTCGTTGTTGTGGCAGCTGAGTTAGCCCACTGCTTCCTCACTTTTCCATCGTCTTCACACTCGTGCACACAGCCAACGCACATTTCATTCCTTAACACTAATGTACCCATGGAATTTTGTTATCATACACTCAATTTTACTGCCTTTTCTCCCTTCTCATTATGTGTAATAATGTCCTATTTTTCACTGAACTTGATGGTCATTCATTTATTGAAATCATTATTGTCGCTAGGAAGCTTTCTCTTAGGCATCTTTGAATTGGGATTTCGAAAAACAAGCACATTAATCGCATACTGTAACAGCATATCAGTTGGTAGTAGCGGTGAGACTGAGACCAATTGGTGTCAGTCAAGTGTGAGGCAGGGAAACACCAGAGACATCTTGGCTGACAGCGACACATTAAAACCCATGCTTTGTATTTATTTCTTCATTGTTTTATGTTTTAAAATTTCCTTATAGTGGACTGTCATAACCTCGAGATTGATGCAAGCCGAGAGTGACGTATCCCAGAACCTTACTGTATTTATTATTTCTACCTTTCCTGAGTGAGTTGTGTGGATGAAGAGAATGTGATAGATTTCAGGTGGCACTGGGTGGAGGTATTTAGCCAAAGGGCATACCAGGGTTTGTTTGTCAAGATTGACCCTTTATTGCAAGTTCCCCTATCATGTTGCTGAATTTATTATTTGTACTGTTTGCCAGTGAGCCATGCAGGAGAGGAGGGTGTGATAGACTTCAGCTGGCGTCGAGTACGGCTGTTTGATGAGGAGGCATGCCAAGTCCTATTTGAAGCATGTCAAGACCAACCCCTTGCTACTGTTACATCCATCACCACAAAGAACAAGAGCAAGTGGCGCCCTCTGCCGCTGGACACTGTGGTATGAAGCTGGCTAAGTGTGACCCCTGATGGAAATCAGTACTTTATGTTGTGTATCATCAATCTTTATTAGGTCTTCTTCAGTATTGGACCTTCTGCTTGGGAGAGAGTGCTGTCTAGAGTTAGCCCTTCCTCTTGCTGGCAAGGTATGATTGGAGAAGATGTATCTCTTGAGAGAGAGATGCATTTGAAAGGTTCTGTTTGTTGTAATGGCTGTAATTGTGTGTGTCAGAGTCTGTTTATGGTAACAGTAGAACAAACAGGATATGAACATACACAGACAGAAAGAACACATCATTGTACTGTACCTTCCTTAATTGTTCACCAGCACTGGGGTTTGAACCTAGACATGGGACATTCGCATCACAAGACAAGTACATTAACCACCAAGTCATTGCAACTCAAATTTAACTGAAATAACAATTTATAAAACCATTTGGTATCAGCAGTCCTTCAGGAATGTGCACAGACTTTCAGAGTCATGTGCTTAGGCAATAAAATGACACATTCAGTATACATGTACTAAGGGCTAAAACAAAGACTAACTTTTACTGAATATTATGTGCATCTGTTTTATATGTGTTATTGTACTGCCTTTTATTCTGCCAGTGGTCTTTGATATACCCGGTACAAATAACAAGACACTTACATTTTATAATCATCATCATCATCTATTCCTATGTTTCCTCATGAAGAGCATAGGAGCCTGGGGCTAGGTAAGTTGGTCTTGACATTTAAGAAGAGAGTGACCAGCCTCACTCATCCCTGAATGGCATTGCTTGAGCAATAAACCCCAAACATCCTTTGGGTATAAACCTTCACTGGCTCAACCCAATCGGAGTGCCTTAATTTCCCACTAAATCAGCAGGTGCCATAAATTGGTTATATGGTTACCACCCAGTGTAGCAAATGGTTTCCTAGTGTACAGGAAACCATTTTGGCTTGTCACTTAGTGTAGAACCACCAGTAGACCGAAGGATGAGGAAAGAATGAAGGAAAGAAGACAGGAGAGGAAGGAAGGAAAGAGGGAAGGAAGAAAGGAAAGGGCAATCACCTGAGAGCTCCACTACATTGACTGAGAGGATGGTGAGCACCCTCACCTATCACACTTGTATTTTATAACTTGCTTTAATATACTGTAATGTCTTGAAAATGTGTTAATGCCCGTATTAATAGTGTGAGAGTCTTTGGTATTGCATTAGAGTGAAAAGTCAACAGTAGAAATGGCATTATTGAGAAGTGTGAGTGTTGTACTTGGAGTGGTTGGGATAAACACTAAAGCGTAAGGAAATATGTTGATAATCAGTAAAGCTGAAGAGAGTGCACTTAGATGATATGGCCATATGGAGAGAATGGATGTGTACAGGGTGGAGAAAAGGGTTTATGTGATTGGGTTTCAATGTGGGAGGAAGCATGGGATGCCAAGAAGGTGGATGGGTATGGTAAATGAGTGTGTAATTAAGTGTGGTACGGATGTTAATAAGAGGAACTGACTGATGATTGAGTCTGGAATGAATTATGAACAAGAAAGAGAAAACATGAAGTAGAAGTATTATAGCAAAGAGGTTGAACACTGTGCAACTTCAACAGGAACTGGAGAAGCTTGCATCACGAAAGCTGCGGATCAATGCAAAGGAGACAATGCGTGTGGCAGAGAAGCTGTACACAGATGGTCTTATAAGTTACCCCCGCACAGAGACCAACATCTTCCCAAGGGAGCTGGACCTAAGACCTCTTGTACAGCTGCAAACTGAAGATGCTAACTGGGGTGGTGAGTGGGAAAAATGGGCAAAGAAGGCTGTGCAAACACAGTTTTGTATGGTGTCTACTGTACAAGTAATCCCTGTTTAATGTAATTCTCTTAAAGTTCTTTAATTATTAACTTGTTGATGAATTAACAGCATTTTTACTCTTGAAGTTGCTTGTGATTCTGTGTAAAATTGTTTTGAAGTCCGAAATGATTGCTTGTCCTCTTTACCCTCAAATCATTAAACAGAAGTATGCCACACTTAATGTTGTCTTACATAAGGTACCATTTTGCCAGTACACATCCTGGACTTTATGCACTTGAATCACATGACAGGTTTTCAGATTTACTCGTGCCATCTCCAGAAAATTTTAGTTTTGTGAGGCTTTTGAACTACTGTAGAGATATTAGATATACATTATGATACATGTAGAGACCATTGACCATGCAAGTGTGTATAGGTCTCTTAACTTGAAAGTAGCTCTCCATGTGACATGATTCTGAGTAATTTCCGTTCTCAGACCCCTATCCCTTCGATCTCCATGCAGGACCTTATCCTAAGCCATACTGTCTGCTGGGCATTCTTCCTCCACATTCATACCTGAGAACCCTCCTCAGCCAGTCATCTTTTACCTTGCATCATGTCCAAACCATCCTAACCTCCCAATATACATCACTTCACAAATGCTGTATTCATCGTCATCATCATCCGGACCTCCATTCCCTCCCAAGGGCAGGGTGAGGAGTAATGCTGTCCAGACAGCCCAAATATGCTCAGTCCAATGGGCCACGCTTCCATTCACTCATCATTCAAGTCCCTGGAATCCTGGCTCTATCAGATACGCCAAAAACATTCACCACGTTCTGTAGCTTCACATAAACATATCCGATTTCTTTTGTCAAATCTCATGTGTCGTGTCATACTCTGTTCTCAGTTCTGTCATTCACTGATGCACTGCTTATCCATCTCATCATTCTTATTTCTGTATGTTTTGGTCTGCTTGTATCCTCTTTCACTGGGCATTTTACTGCCATGTATATAACACTCATGGCAAGTTTTGTAGAGTGTACCCATAGTACAAAAGGAGAGTCCCTTCATGTAACTTTCATATATCCTTTCTCTACATTAAGTTTCTGTAAATTTGACAGACATAGAGTAAATAAGCAGATCACTGGACTGAAGGTGTTAAATAAGAATTAGCTAGGCAAATTACCGATACTTCATTTCATCTCATCTATTCAGTCTGATAAAGTGGAGTTAGAATACGTTTTAGTTGTCTCTTATTCTTTGCTTCAAGCTAATACATTTTTTCAGAGTGGAGAAATAGTTGAGGAGGTTCCCTAGTTCTAATATTAAAGGTTAATATAGTGTCCCTGTTCTTCTCCAACCAATTCCTCTGCTATTTCCCTAACTCTGTCAAGAAGTGTCCTGCCATATACAGTACTTTTCCTGTTACACTAAGAAGACAAATACCCCTATGATTACCACACACCTCTTTTTTCCCTTTCCCTTTGTACAGGGGAATAATTATACCTGACTTCCAATCCCCGTGACTCTACCTTCCTCCCAGGTCAGTCTGCACATCTTCCACAACCATTCTACTACTCGCTTCCATGCTTCAGCATTTCACCACACACTCCATCAATTCCTGGGGGTTTCTGGTAGATCAGTAAAGTCTGCTTTAATGAAATTCAAATCCTTAAACTGTTCCCTGCGCCAGCGGGGATTTGAACCTGGGTCCGCTGGGACTGCAGGCCACCTCTTTACCGACGGAGCCACTGCCTCCCCTTGTGGAGAATGATAGCTTGTTATTCTTGTTTGATAACTTCACATCAACTCATGCTACTGACCCAAATGAAGACTAATGAAAGTTTTTTCGTACTGTTGTTTGCCCAGCATGTATATCTGTTGCAACAGTGGTACAGAACTGTGGTAAAGATATGGTCACTAACCCCCCCTCCCCCTTTTTTTTTTTTTTTTTTTTCCCACTGGGAACAGTCCTAAGGTGGTTAATTGCTCATTCCATGGAATAAATACTGTACTGGATTACAGTAGTCTAGCCTCAGACCACTACACCTTGTAGGGGTACAATGAGAATGGGTGCTGCTGTTTTCTTTTGTTAAGTTACTGTATACATGGTGATCTCTTCTTTGTACCTAAATCTCATTTATGATTTGCCATGTACTTTGCAGGCTTTGCATCAAGAGTATTAGAGGAGGGCCCCAACCCACGCCAGGGCAAGAAATCTGACCAGGCTCACCCCCCGATTCATCCCACCAAGTACAGTGCTAACCTCCAGGGCAACGAGCAGCGCCTGTACGAGTTTATTGTGCGACATTTCTTGGCCTGCCTCAGCAAGGATGCTCAGGGCTTGGAGACTGTGGTCGAAATTAATATTGCAGAGGAACTTGTGAGTGTCTGGTTGATGCTATATACTGTGCTGCAAATTCTTGTTGTCCCCTTTTTTATGCAATTAAGTTTAGAGCAGATTACTTTAAGGCTGCCCATTGAAGTTTTGTTAGCTACCTGTAAGGTTTATATACCAATTTCCTCCAATTTACAGTATTGATTGTATGGGAAAAATTGAATTGTTTTGGAACACATGCCTGACATGCAGTGGTGACTTACTGTAGTTTGAAAGTGCAGTGCAAATGTAAGGAAAATTGTAAAAAAATGTCTGTGAAGATAGTTGAGAGGAAAGGTGGTGCTTGAATGTATTGGTGCTGTGATAAAGAGTGGTGGATTGAGGTGGTTTGGGCATATTGAGAGGATGGAAGATAACAATTGGGTGTGGAAGGAGGGAGCTGTGAATGTCAAGACTATGGTTGTGAGAAGCCGATCAATAAAGACCTAGGACGAGGTCATAGTATGTGACCTCAGGGATAAGGAACTGAACCGGGAGGTTACCAGAGATCAAGCAGTGTGGAGAGCTGTCATTAGGTGACCAAGGCCAACGCATGCAAGCATGTTGGAACCTTTGTAAGTAAAACAGATTATATGATGGTTGGATCTGTGAGGCGGCTTCTGTTAGGTGAAGTCAGGGTTTCAAGAGCTTGAATAGTGTGTGAATGATTGACTCATTTCACTTGGCATTCTGTTGATAGTTCATAATCTTTTGTGTTTTTCCCTAACTTATTGAACCCCTCCCTTGCTGCCAGCGTCAAATGACATTTTACCATAGCGTGGCCACCAGCGTCAGTGCAGCACGACTTGTAGAGAACTGCAAAAATTTTTGGGAAGTGAACGAATGTCCCGTACATCTTGAGACCGACCTACGCTATACTCCCACACACCCCACCTGATAGTTTAGTACCTGCTGCCGTGATGATTGGGCATCTGATTTTCGCTCGTGGCCATGCCTAGACACACACAGCTACACCCATTATCTAGATCCAGACTGAAAATATCTTTCTCCTCCCTTGTGACACACACACAACCACCCTGTTCATCATCATCATCATCATCATCATCCGGACCTCCTCTCCCACCCTAGGGCAGGGTGAGGAGTAGCAATGTCCAGACAGCCCAAATTTGCCCAGTCCAGTGGGCCATGCTTCCATTCACTCACCATTCAAGCCCCCGGAATCCTGTCTCTGTCTGATACACCAAAAACATTCACCACATTCTGTAGCTTCACATACAGTAAATGTATTCAGGTTTGTTGTATTGGTTTGGATCATTTGATGCAAGGTGACATGCAGAAAACTGCAATAATTTTTGGGAAATGAACAAATGTCTCCGATGTCTTGACACTGACCTTCACTGCACTCCCACACACCTCATCTTTCAGTTCAGTGCCTGCTGCCATGATGAGTGGACGTCCGATTTCACTCGTGGCCTTGCCTAAACACACATAACAACATCCGTTATTTCTACTCGGACAGAAAATATAATCTTTCTTCTCCCTTGCGACACACACACAACCACCCTGTTTATGATTATAAGTAAATACAGGCATAAACGAAAAAGACATGAAAATATTAGGATTTTTTTTTTTTTTTTTCTCAGTACTTGCTCAGGGTTGTTGTACTGGTTTGTATCATTTGACATATTTTTTGCCATGCACTAGCACTACAACAATGTTTGCTGTGCTCACATGATGTTTTGGTGGGTGGAAAGGCCTCCCTTCTCTTCCCGCTAGTCATCTAATGCGAAGTGCAAATCACAGGTCATCTCGCATTTCAATCCTCACTGTTCAACCTGTACACACATGGGATTACCTTTATCTTGTTTAGGTCTAAAAATGTAATCTCTTGCCTCCCTTTTCTCACAAACTCCACCCCCCAGACTACAAAAAGAAGTCGATTCTATCATAAACACAATCAACCCTGAAAAATGCTAAATAAATTCATAATAATTTTTTTAAAACTGAAACTTTACACATTATGTACTGATAAACTTTGAAATACACATATCTAGTCATTTCACACCATTTCACCACCACTGACTTTTTATTTTGAAAAAAAAAAAAAAAAAAGTCATGTTTCATTTTGGCAGTACCTAGGTGTGACTGATATCATCTGTGTAAATTTCCACACATTCCCCGCTTCATTTCGCAGCACAGGATGGGTCTAGGAAGCTCAGAATTGCTGTGCGAGATGTGTCTGATATATCTCTTCAGTTGGTAAGAAAAAAAATTAATTTCAAAACTTGAAAAATCGGCTCCCTGCATGGCCAGAGGGTCCTGACAAATTCCCCACGGTTGGCAACAGAAGGGTTAATTGACCTTACCAGTAACCTCATCCTGTTCTTAGGTAGGGAGAAAAGGTAAGGATGATGATGATGGTGATGGTGATGATGATGGCTTTACTCTTGCTAAACCCAGACAGTTTTATTTTCTTGAGACTTGTCAAACTGGAGGGGTAAGATGTAGCCTCCAGTTACAGGATACCTCCCCTAAGTTGAATGAAATTGACTAATAGTTACAAGAATGTAATTGAAAGTATGTTATTGTTTTGAAGGGGTTAACCCCTTTGATCTATATCTGCCGTTGAAAGGTATTCCCTTCTGTACTCTGACAAATTTTTAAGTATGGTATATTCTTACTGCCATTTTTTCGTTTATTTCATCGTTATCTTGTATTGTGCTGAAGAAGCTCACTGTTATGCAGTGACACTGAAATTCTATTGTAACTCTGTTGCCCAGTTATTCAGTGACTTCGTGTCCAACACGTTTCTTTAATACTGGTAATTACCTTTCATACTGTAGATACTCAGAATATTCAGTAAAAAAAAAATACAGGTATACCCTGGTGTAACGATGCAGTTGGTTAACCCATCCCATTCGGGTTTTGTGTATACATGTCCTCCTGGGGTCGTCAGGGTGACACGTATACATGATCTAGTGTTTTGCGGCATTGTTTGAATATTCTGGGGGTTAATTCCACCACATGCAGCCACTGGCAACCCTCCTGCACACATCTGAGTCATGCTTCAGTTACCTGTGAACCTCCGAAATGGATAGACCTACCCAAAAGGTTTTCCCTGTGTCCGGAGCCTTGGCTGAGCGCCCACAGCCCCGAACGTCAACACCAGTGAAGTCCAAAGGCCAGAAAAGAAAAGTCCTTAGTAATAGTGCTATAGGGAGAGAACTCGAGGTGACATCATTGCCAATTGTGAGTGGAGAAAGTAACTCTTCCTCTCGGGAAAGCGACTGCTATAATTAGTGTCGATATTTATTCATCGTTCGAGGAGGGTGGAGGATGTGACTCCTCCACTGTGCGCCCATCATTTCCCCCTGTGCATTCATCTGCTATTTCCGGTGATGGGAGTGGTTCAGAGGGTATTGACGATCCCAGAGAGTGGGGCTATTGGCACGGATGAGGAGATGGAAGAGGAGGTATGGAGTGGAGAAAGGGAGGAGGGAGGAGGAAACGTGGTGCGTTGAGCCTCACGCCACCTCTCTGTCTATTTACATGAATAATGGAACCAGAAAGTTTGTTTCATGATGAATGAGTCTTTTTTGTGTGTGTGTGTGTTTGTTATGATGAAAAGTACAAATCACAGGAAAAAAAATTATAGTGGAAAATGTAGTGGAGTGGAGAAAGGGAGGAGGGAGGAGGAAACGCGGTGCCTCGCGCCACTGCTCTGTCTATTTACTTGAATAATGGAAGCAGAAAGTTTGTTTCATGATGGAATCAGTGCCTTATTTTTTATTGATTTTTTTTTTGTTTATTATGATGGAAAAGTCTAAATCACAGGAAAAAAAATTCTGTTATAGTGAAAATACAGTATTTTTTATTATGGACAGTACATGAATAACTATTTTGTTCACAATACTTCTTTTTACATTTTATGTAGTAGTTATAGTAGTAGTGGTAGTATTTGTAGTAGTAGTAGCTGTAGTACTAGTAGTGGTAGTTGTAGTAGCTGTAGTACTAGTAGTGGTAGTTGTAGTAGTAGTAGTAGTAGTGGTTGTAGTAATGGTAGTAGTAGTGGTTGTTGTAATAGTAGTGGTAGTTGTAGTAGTAATAATAGTAGTATTTGTAGTGGTTGTAATACCCAGGCTTCTAGTCGCGCAGCAGTGCTAGAATCAAGCAACAGTGCAAGCCAAATGTACATTTCATGTGTGTGTGTTTGTGTGTCTGTAAGGTGGTGTGGTGGTGAGGCTAGCAGGCAGCCTGTCTCAAGGTCATTGTTATGGTTACCGTGGATTACCAACCTCCCAGCAGCAAGTATGTCCGATTATGGAAAATTTTTCACGTAAGTAGTGTTTGTGGTGGATTTTGGTCTTCTGGAAGTGTTATCAAAGTGTTATTATTGTGGAGGGCTAGTCTTAGCCTTAGTTGTGTCACCGAACCTCTGCCACGCATATGGGCACCAGCAAAAGAACAACAAAAATTGCCCCCTTTCCCTACTCACTCACACTCTCTACATGCACCATGGACCATCTGATGCAATCAGCTTGATGTTGAAGGATTGGTGAGTATTATGACACATTGTTTTTTATTTTTGGTTAAATATTAACCTAAAGACTTTTGCAACTGTAGTTGCAAAAGTCTTTTCCAAAATCTTGTTGAACAGAATGGAGCCAGTAATAGATAAAATTTTAAGAGAAGAACAAGCGGAATTTAGAAAGGGTCGAGGTTGTAATGATCAGATTTTTATTGTAAGGCATCTAATGCAACAAGCTAATGAGATGAAAATGCCACTTAGTACATGTATGTGTTTTGTGGATTTTGAAAAGGCATTTGACGGTGTTTCACGTGGAGCTATGTTGATAATTATGAGATTCTGTGGTATACCAGAAAAGCTTGTAAATATTATTAGAAGCCTGCATGAAGGTACTTTTTGTAAGGTAATGGTGGGTGGTTCTTTGAATGATCCATTTGAAGTTAGGTCAGGAGTGATTCAAGGAGGAGTTCTTTCACTATTGCTGTTTGTTTTGGTTATGTTATGAGAAAGATTGTAAGGAGAACAGGTGCAGGAATTAACTGGAAAGTAAGTAAGAAGCTGATGGATTTGGACAATGCTGATGATATTGTACTGATTTGTGGAAGTATTTACGAGATGCAAAGAGTGCATGATTGTCTGGTGAAGGAAGAAGAAAAAGTGGGATTGGTAATAAATTGTGGAAAGACTGAAATTATTAATGTGAACGTGGAGAACCAAATCGATTGTGTAATTGGGAATAGTGTGGTGAAGAATGTAGAAAATTTTAAATATCTGGGAACGATTGTATCATCTAACAGATCATTAAACAGTGAAATTGAGGAGAGGATTAGACTGGCTTGGCGAGCTGTTGGACTGTTGAAATGTGTTTAGAATAATAATGTGCTTTTGGTGCATACTAAAGTAATAATTTACAAGTCTGTGGTTAGACCAATTTTAATTTATTGTATCATCTAACAGATCATTAAACAGTGAAATTGAGGAGAGGATTAGACTGGCTTGGCGAGCTGTTGGTCTGTTGAAATGTGTTTAGAATAATAATGTGCTTTTGGTGCATACTAAAGTAATAATTTACAAGTCTGTGGTTAGACCAATTTTAATTTATGGCCATGAGTCATGGTACAGTACAACTGCAACAGATCAGAAAGTATTAGGATTTGAGAATACTGTAAAATACTGAGAAGAATTCTTAGGGTAAAGTGGCAAGACAGAGTTACAAATGAAAGAGTAAGGAATATTACGAGAATGGAACCAGTTGATGAATATGTGAGACTGTCTCGCTGGAAGTGGCTGGGGCATGTATATAGAAAAGAAGGCAGTTTAATACAGGATGTGCCAGAGTGGACTGCTAGAGGAAGAAGAGGTGGAGGTAGGCCGAGGGAAACCTGGTTAAGGACAGTGAAAAGAGAAGCTGGAGAGGATTGTTGGTGGGACCTGCTGGAGATGGCAAGAAACAAATATTGGTGGAGAGAGTTTGTCGAGGCCCTATGCATCCCGTGGGGTGCCACAGGAAATGACTGACTGATTAACCGAGGTATGACGGTTTAAAAATAGACAATTTTCACGATTTTCTCAGGAATGCCCGGCTGTGGGAAGGGTTCACGGGAATATGTGCCGAACGGGATGGGTTAAGTAAAAACCCATCATTAGGTGGAGTATTGTATCTTGGGGTAGATTTAATGTGTAAGGTATAGGGATGCATTTTTGAGCCTTGGTTTTCCCCCCCAAACAAGTCCTAAACCCACCCAAGTGAGTCCAAAAACATGTTGAAATCCAATCTTAATGGCTAAACAGCTGTAAAAGAAGCTAACCTAAGCCTAACACTAGTAAATAACTCACTAAAACCAACAAATAAAATCTAAAAATCGTTAAATATAAGTCTGGAAAAAATCAAACTTAGTAAACTGTATCCCAAAATGACAATGTTCATCCCACCTACTGCTAAAACACATTAATCTTAGTATAAAAACAGTTTATAAATCAACCTAAACACAGAACTTTAGTAAAAAATATCATCAAAATCTGCAAAAAAAAAAAAATAAATAAAACCCATTGTTATACTGGGGTTTGTATGTCTACCCCCATCGTTAAGCCGGGCCATTGCATCTAAGGGTATCATATATCAAAGTATACTTGTAGTTTAGCATGGAAAATTTATGTTAGTACAGTTTGCTTCCACAGCTGTGCTTTTTTTTTTTTTTTTTTTTTTTTTTTTTTTTTTAAATAAATGGGAGGGGTCAGTTATTCTGGGAAGTTGGGAGGTGCCACATCCAGTGAGAACACGCATTGGCCAGGACAGGTGACTTCACTGTCAGTCTCTGTGTGCTCACCAGTGTGTGCTAACAACATAGTAGGTTGTTGGATGGTACCTTTTATTTGTTTGTGTGTGTGTGTGTGTGTGTGTGTGTGTGTGTGTGAATGAGGAGAGCAAGAGGGTGGAAGTAGTGAATGTGTTCAAGAGTGTGAGATATGCCATGATGGCATTATTTGAAACATAGATGAAAAAGTGTGAAGTGGAGGAGTGGGAGTATGTGAAATGTGTAAGGTCGAGCATGATTGGGCGAGGAAGATGCAAGGAGGGAGTTGCTTTGTTGATGAATGAAATGTGGCAGAGTGGAATGAGAGATTACAAGTATATCAGCTCGAGATGTATGTATGTCATGTTCAAGTTTGAGAAGGTGAAAGTGGCAGTGACTGTAGGTATGCACCATGTGATGACAGGAGTGAGACAAAGAACGACAAGTTTGGGGATTAACTGGTTGAAGTAGTAGGAGAATTGCCCCAGGAGTTATAAAGTGTTTGTAATGGGTGATATGAAGGGGAGAGTAGGCACTGGTCCTGTGAAAGTTTTTTTTTTCATTCATCATCTAATCCAGTGTTGCCCCATGAGAAGGATAGGAGCCCGGGGCTAGGCAGGTTGGTCCATAATGGGTAGTTATGGAGTACCAGGAGAAAATGATAATGGAAAGCAACTGAAGGACATGTGTCAGGAAAGGAGGTTTTGCATATGTAATTCTTACTTCAAACATAAAGATGCACATTAATATACTTGGTACAGAGGGAATGGAGATTATGTTGAAATGATCTTGCTTGATCATGTGCTAGTAGAGAAATTTATGCTGGGAATGGTTGCTGATATGAGGGGAGTGAGAGGATGATGAGGAGGTATGTCAGATCATATGATTGTGGTATGTAAGATCAAACTGAGAGGAGTGGGGTGGACCAAGAAAGAGAAAGAAGCAGTCAGGCAGAGAGACTGAAAGTTGAGAAGTTGAGGATCAAAGAAATGGCAGATGAATACAGGGCCAAAGGGGAGTAGGGGAGTAGTTGGAGTCAGTGAATTGGAGCGAAATGGACCTGGACAACTTGTGGAATGCATATAGGGATTGCTTAGTTAGAAATGCTAAGGCACCCTGTGGTGTGGCAAGAGTAACGTCAAAGAAGAAAGGTATGGCATGGTGGGATGAACAAGTTAAGAGAGCAGTGGAGGAAAAGAGGAAGAAGTGGCTAGAGTGGATACAGGACAGGAGTTCAGTATAAATAGAACAGAATTCATGTACTGTATGGTATATTGAAAGCAAGAAACATGTAAAAAGATTAGTGAAGAGGAAAAAGAAGGAGGTATATGAAAATCTAGGAAGAAAAATGAATGCAAATTACTCTGGAAATATTAAGCAGTTCTGGAAAGAGGTGCGGAAGTGTCGGAGTGACAGTGGAATGAAATGTGAAAGTGTGAAGGATGAACCTGGTAGATTATTAATCCGTGGGGATGAAGTAAGGACCCAATGGAAAGAATATTTTGAAAGTCTGATGAATGAGAATGGAGAGAGCAGAGTGACTGTAAACATGATTGGTTTTTGGGATGCACGGAGAAGGAATGCAATGCCAGGGAACATGACACTCACAGAAGTGAAGAACGATGTGAAACGGCTTACAAATGGGAAAGCAGCTGGTGTTGATTAGCTGTATGCAGAGATGATTATGTTTAGTGGAGAGAGTGGAAAGAAGTGCTTGTTAGAGATATGGAAGAAGGCTTGGATGAGTGAAACTTTGTCAGTAGTGTAGAAAAAGCTGTGATTTTACCCCTGTACTGAAATAAAGGTGAGCGAAATAGGTGGAAGAATTATGGTGGCACAAATCTATTGAGTGTTGTAGGGAAAGTATATGGAAAGATTATTATAGAGAAGGTAACAGAGATATCAGAAGGCCTAGTGAGTGACAAACCTGCTTGCTTTAGGAGTGGCAGTGGATGTGTGGATCAGATATTTGCAGTGAGACAGATAATGGAGATGGCTTGTCAGAAGGACTGTAAGGTTTTTATGGCATTTGTGGTTCTAGAAAAAGCATATGACAAAGTAGACAGAGAAGGATTGTGGAAGGTTCTGCGCATGTACAGTGTAGAGGGTAAGCTGCCAGGTGCCATGAAGAGCTTTTATGATGGTAGTGAGGCATGCATAAGGGTAAATGGGCATCTAAGTGAATGGCTCATGATGATTGTGGGGATGCTACAAAGTTGTGTGATGTCTCCATGGTTGTTCATTATACAGTGTATATGGATGGGGTGAGAGAAGTAAAAACATGAGTAATGGAGAGAAGGATGGCATTGGTAGTGAATGGTGATGGATGGAATATCTCAAATTTGATGTATGTGAATGATGCAGCACTACTTGCAAATGCTGGACAAGAGCTTGGCAGACTAGTGCAGAGTTTTGTAGATTCTGTGAGCATCGTGACTTGAGAGTAAATGTAGAAAAGAGTAAAGTAATGGTTTTTGAGAGAGAAGGTGACTTCCATTGTGATGTTACAGTGAATGGAGAGAGACTGAAACTGATGAGAGAGTTCAGAAACCTGGGTACAGTGATAGAAAAGAGAGGAAAATGTGCAAAAGAAGTGGAAAGTAGATTGATACAAGGAAGGAAATTAGCTGGTGTGCCATGAAGGCCTTGATAAGAAACATAGGCTTGAGTGTTGCAGCTGCATGAGGCATACTTGAATGAGTGTTAGTGCCAACTTTAACCCCTCCGTGGCCAAAGGCCTGGAATTTTCAGTGCATGCCAGGCCGACATTGGGGCCATTTTTTGAAGTTTCGAAAATTGATTTTTTTTCTTGCCATATTGAAGAAAAAGTTCAGATGCACCTAACAGTGCAAATCCCAGCTTCCAAGACACATTTTGTGGCTTGCAATGGAGCTTGGAAGTTGCAGAAATATCGGCAACTGATATCCGCCGCCCAGGGGTGCTGCCGCAATGCAACTGGGCAGTTGTTGTTATTTTTTTTTTACCTCCCAAAACAATGTGAATGGTGCTGAAATGTTGTGCATATATGAGGTATGATGATATCGAATGATTTCAGTAATCTGTTTGGAATGGCTGGAAAAAAAAAGTTATGAATACTTTTTCACCTTTTTGATATAAAATATGTTTATGGTAGTTTTGAGTTATTTTTTATGTTATCGTTGTGCTCATGCATGGAAAAGGGAGTGAAAGAGTTGAATTTTCGGTCCTAAATGAGAAAATTGAACATCTTCCAAGGCTAGACAACGTCACGGGAGAATAAAGTGGAGGGTCAGATCCGATTAGTAATACGGAAGTTGAGTCGCAACTTCGAGCTCCCACACCATGAGCATGGCTAAAAATAGAATCGTAATGCAGTTTCAGACCTAAGAATAAGTCTAATTATTACGAATACAGATCTATCTATCTATCTATTCCAGACACCTCAATCCCGTTTGGGGTGGCCACAAACAAATCGCCTTCATGTCACCCTGTCCCCCCTCCATTTCACTTCCCTGCTTCCAACTCACACCCCACTCTCTCATATACCTCTCCACCCCATCCCTCCATCTCATCCTCGGCCTCCCTCTCCCTCCTCCCCCCTCCACCTCACTCACATACACTCTCTTCGTCAGTCTTTCACCCTCCATCCTCACCACATGGCCAAACCACCTCAGTGTGTTTCTCATAATGCTTCCTATCACATCCACATCCACACCACAACGCTCCTTTATATCCTCATTTGTCAGCCTGTCTCTCCATGTGACTCCACAGGCTCCTCTTAAATAACTCATTTCCACTGCTCTCACTCTTGACTTGTGTCTTTCCAACAACGTCCAAGCTTCACTTCTATACGTTAGAGTTGGTATCACAATACTGTCATGTAGTAACTTTTTCACTTCCATGCTCACTTCCCTGTTTCTTATCACTGCTTTCGAAGAACCAGCAACCTTTCTTCCCTGCTGTACCATTTCAAGCACTTCACCCTCCAAACCTCCATCCTTACTCATCACACTACCCAAGTACTTAAACGTACTCACATTTTCCAATTCCTCACCATCCAACCTCGCTGTACATTCACTGACTTCACCTCTCTCAAAGACCATCACTTTACTCTTCCCTACATTCACCTTTAGATTCCATTTCTTACACACTCTCCCAAACTCATCCACCAAGCCTTGCAGTTCCCCTTCGTCTTCACTCAACAACACAGTATCATCTGCAAACAACAGTACAGGGAGTTTCCAAACACTATACTCTCTCACCAGGGCCACTCCAACATCCACTACCCTACCTTGTACCTCTTTTATTACTCCATCCATGTACAGATTGAACAACCATGGAGACATGACACATCCCTGTTTCAACCCAACCTTCAAAGAGAAAAATTCACCTAGTTCACCATCCACACGCACTGTAGCCTTAGCACCATCATACATACTCTTCACAGCATTCAACAACTTCCCATCTACTCCATATATTCTTAATACTTTCCACAATCCTTGTCTATCCACCCTGTCATATGCTTTCTCCAAATCCATGAAAGCCGCATACAACTTCTTTCCCTTCTCTAGAAACTTTTCCACTAAAGATCTAAGAATGAATATCTGATCTACACAACCTCTTCCCTTCGTAAAGCCTCTCTGTTCTTCTCCAAGTAATTTCTCTGTTCTTTCTCTGACTCTGTCAATAAGTATCCCCTATGATTACCACACATTTCTTTTTCCCCTTTTCCCTTGTACAAGGGAATAATTATACCTGACTTCCAATCCTCCGGGACTCTACCTTCCTCCCAGGCCAATCTACACATCTTCCACATCCATTCTACTACTATCTCTCCCCCATGCTTCAGCGTTTCACCACACACTCCATCAATTCCTGGGGCTTTCCCCAATTTAACTTTCTTCATTGCTTCCACAACTTCTGTCCTATTGATTTCTTCCTGTCTTCTCACCTCCCTCCTTCTCCCAGCCATTCCCCAGCCACTTATACTCGCATTACTTCCATCCTGTATGTTCAGCAATTCCTTAAAGTGTTCTCTCCATCATGAATACAGATGCAAAGCAGAAATAAATGCGTTTTCAGACGGGGGAAAACATATTTTTTCCGTATTAAATTGTTCATCTTACTCTATCATTTTACGTTCATCTTTCTCATTTTACCTTCTTAATTTTGCAACATATATTGCTCTCTCGTAAACAGGGTGGTTGTGTGTGTTTTGCAAGGGAGGAAAAAGATTCTATTTTCTGTCTGGGTCTGGGTCTAGATAATGGGTGTAACTATGTGTTTTTAGGCATGGCCACGACCGAAAAAATCGTACATCCATTCGTCACGACAGCAGGTGGTGAACTGACAGATGATATGTGAGAGGGTGAAGTCAAGGTCAGTATCATGTCCCTGATTTTTGTTCACTTCCTGAAGGTTTTCAGTTTTCTACAAGTTGCACTGCATCTAATGATCCAAACCATTACAGCAAACCTGAGCAAATAGGTAAAGATACCAAGACAAAATATGTACTTTTCACTTATTATCATGTCTTTTTTGTATGTGCCTGTATTACTTCATGATCGTAAATAGGTGGTTGAGTGTGTTTTGTAAGAGAGGACAAAGATGATGTGTTCTGCCTGGGTCGAGATAATGTAGTTGTGCTTGTTTAGGCATGGCCAGGAGCGAAAAAATTGAAAATCCACTTATCACAGCAGCATGCTTTGAACTGTTTGATGAGGTGTATGGGAGTTTAGTGTAGGTCAGTGTGAAGACGTTCAGAACGTTTGTTCATTTCCCCAAAATTTTTGCAGTTTTTTATAGGCCGCGTTCAAACGACGCCGGCGGCCATTTATCGGCTAAATGTCATTTGACACCAGCGGCCACGGAGGGGTTAACATATGGTTGTGAGACTATGGTGTGGCATGAAAATGAAAAGTCAAGAATAGAAGCAGTGGAGATGAGACTGTTGAGGAATGTATGTGAAGTAAAGAGAGTGGATAGATTACGGAATAGTGTGATTTGTGGAAGATGTGGAGTGAGGAAGTGTGTGGACACCAGAATCAAAGAGAGTGTAGTGAAATGGTATGGTCTTGTGGTGTGAATGAATGACAAAAGAGTAATGAAAAAGATATCTCTTGAAGGAAGGAGCAGGCGAGGTAGGCCAAGAAGAAAGTGGAGAGATATGATGGATGAGTGTGTGAGGAAGAGGGGTATGGAAGTTGATGAGGCTAAGGGACTGACAAGAGATTGAGCTGACTGGATTAATTTTGTGCAGAGAAGTGCATAACCAGGGATTTGGCACCTCTTTTTAATGTGCCAGGGTTTGGATTGACTCGATAAAAATACATATGAAACTACAGTATGTGTTGAAACCATTTGGCCTATCAGGTGGTGCCAGGATTCCGTGGGCTTGAATGATGAGTGAGTGGAAGCGTTGCCCATGGAAATGGGCAAACTTTGGCCGTGTTGACGTTGCTACTCCTCACCCCACTCTAGGGAGGGAAAGGAGGTCTGGATGACGATGATGATGGCTATCTATCTCTGGCTGTCTATAGTCTGATGCCATAATCCTGTAATGGATGGCCATTTGACTTGGAGTTGGTTGTTTTACTGGGAGGGGCACTGACCCTCCACCAACCCAGTTGTTGACACGTAGGGAACATGTATGAGTTGGTTATATTGCTACCACACAGTGCTGTAAATTGTTCACTGGCTTACAGGAAACCTTTAAGCTTGTAACTCAATGTAAAGCCACCTGAAAAGGTGTGTGCACTGTCAAATGAGTTTATGCTTCATCTCAGGAGAAATGCATTGTAGTGAAGGACTTAACAGCATAAAAGAAATCACCTGACATCAGTGTCTGATATAATATTTGTTTACAGTTTACAGCCAGTGGACTGATAATCTTGGAGCGTAACTACCTGGATGTGTACCCATATGACCGGTGGAGTGATAAGGTGATGCCACGTTATGAGCAGGGTCAGACCTTCACTCCGACCACCTTGGAGATGGTCGATGGACAGACCGCCCCACCTTCGCTGCTCACTGAGGCAGATCTTATTGCACTGATGGAGAAGCATGGCATTGGTGTGTATTATCAGTCTTTATTTCCTCCTCCTCCTGAAAAGAGAAAAAGAAAGCACGAAAGTTGCAAGAAGAGTGGTTTATCATGGGAGGGGGGATTGTTCGGTTGGGACAGACCTGTTCATTTAGGACAGACTACAGTGATCATTAAGTACTGATAGGTGTCCTTCCATTATCTAGAAAATATTTATCAGAATAAGTAGACATACAGAAAGTATGTGAACATTACAGTACTTCCAAATTTCTGAGGGAGTATTTTATGGTAATCAGTTTAGTAAAGAATGAAGATGTCTGCAGATTTAAGTATACTGAAATGTCTTTGTTGAGATGTGTGTGTGTGTGTGTGTGTGTGTGTGTGTGTGTGTGTGTGTGTGTGTGTGAGAGAGAGAGAGGGGGGGGGGAAGATGCATATTCAAAGGATAAAAGGTTGGGTATAGAGTGTTAGTGAGATATGCACATGGGTGTAAGTTAAGGTGGTTTGGCCATGAGGAAAGACTGTGAGAGGAACTTGGTTAAAAACTCTCCAGATCTGAAAATGGAATGAAGAATCCATATCGGCAGACCATGGAAAACTTAGGATAAAGTCTTGAAAAGAGACACCAGGGATAGGAGACTTAATTGTAATGCTACAGGAAACCATGCAGCTTGGAAAACACCTTCACAACTGAAACAGAACAACACTTTGAAACATTAAACAGTACACCCATCACGAACAGCAACACTGCTGTGTGCACTTTCAATACAATTATTCAAAATGCAGACAAAAGACACATACCTAGAGGTAACAGAAAGAAACACAATCCCAACTTCATACCAGAAATTCAAGGCCTCATCAGTCAATGCGACACATTGCAACACTCCCCAGCACCCCATACACAAGGCACCATACAACAAATACAAGTACTGAACACTCAAGTAAACAGTAAAGTATCAGAGCAGCAGACACTAAATTAGAATAATTATCTCCAGACACTTGATAACAAAACGAACGCCAGCAGCAGCATTACACAGTGACATGCTGCCATCACAACAACAGACACCATGCCCTCAGACAAACAACAAGTGAACACTCTCATCAGTCACTTTTCACACGTCAGTCATCTAAACCCACATTGCGACGACTGATGTGTCATCCAACATAAGAGACAGTTCCCCACAGAGCCAGACTTTGCACCCTTCACCTACAACCAGACGAAGCACATCATTAGCAACCTTCGGCACTCATCTGCCTGTGACACAAACAGCATAAGCAACATACACCTTAAACATCTTGGACCACAAGGCATACAAGCACTCACCAACATATCAGAGTACAGCTACTCATATAACATGATACCCATCTGGAAGCATGATACAGTAAACTTCTGATAATCCGGCATCCAATGGTTTGGAAAGCTCGATGGTTCAGAATTTTCAGTCCAGGGTCATTTTTAGCTTTTGGGGGTTAAAAAATCTATAAAAATCAAGAAAAAATAGAAAAATATCAAAAGATAGCCGAAAGCGGTGCGCCGAACTATCCAATTCCGCACCTCAGACAGCCTGTATCTGCACTACGCTACAAAGGAAAGGAAAGAAAACTATCATTTTTAATTATTATAATTTATTATTATTTTTTGGGGTGTGTTTTGAACACTATCAGACTACCTGTCTGATAGTCCAGAAAGTCTGATAATCCGGAAGGTCCGTGGGCTACTGCAATCCGGATTAAAGGACTTTTACTGTACTGTCATCACTATCCCCAAACCCAACAAAGACCCCAGATTGCCTTCCTCACAGTGCCCCATCACACTCCTCTGCACCCCCCCCAAAGTCACTGAATGACTAGTAACACAATTATACTGATATTACGCTACAAAGACCTAGCAGCCACGCCCACATTCTGTGGAAGCTGGTGATTGTTTCATATCAAGCGTTCGAGTGGCTACCCATGTAATCATACTGAATGTGTTCTCAGTTTGTAATTAGGCCTGTACTTCTCTTCAGTAATGTTAATAATCAAGAAAATAAACTTAAAAATAATATTAAGGAATTAGCATTTCACAGAGGATGCTAAAAAAGTTAAATATGTGTCATAAACTGTCGAAGTCAAGGATACAATTCGTTTTCGAATGAAACCTATTCACTCTTGCTTTTTTTTTTTTTTTTTTTGTATCAAACATAAATTTACTACAAACAAATGACACCAAACATAGAGTACAATAGTCAGTGAAGTACAGTGTGTATAGTCTGGTTATATCCCAAATCATTATATAATTGATAAATTTCAATATTATTTTATAGCCATCCTAGGGGAGGTAAAATGCTGAGGGAAACAGCCAGTCACTTGGCGAGAAATTAAACGTATCACCAGCCAGCTGATCTCATCTTGCAGCTGTCAAGTGTCAGAACCTTATAAATTTCCATAATTTCTTTTATTACCCAGTTACATACTGAATATTGCAGTACCAATAAGTCTATATTGTACTTTAAACTGCATGGTAGCTTATAATTATGAAGGCCTTATAATTAATGGTTATGTAAGTGAAAGGGTGTGGAAGTACCAACAGTGAGCATGTATGTACAGTACTTGGCTGCAGTGATACACCCTTCTCATCATGGAGAGAGAGAGACTAGGGAGAACAGTAAGGTGGTGAGTAGGGAAAGTAAGTTGCCTGTTTAATTTCACGATACAGTGCTTACAAATATATTTTTAATATGAGCAGCAGAAAACAGAGGAATTAGTAGGAGAAGAACAGGGAGGTTTTAGGAAGGGAAGAGGTTGTGTAGATCAGATATTCATTCTTAGATCTTTAGTGGAAAAGTTTCTAGAGAAGGGAAAGAAGTTGTATGCGGCTTTCATGGATTTGGAGAAAGCATATGACAGGGTGGATAGACAAGGATTGTGGAAAGTATTAAGAATATATGGAGTAGATGGGAAGTTGTTGAATGCTGTAAAGAGTATGTATGATGGTGCTAAGGCTACAGTGCATGTGAATGGTGAACTAAGTGAATTTTTCTCTTTGAAGGTTGGGTTGAAACAGGGATGTGTCATGTCTCCATGGTTGTTCAATCTGTACATGGATGGAGTAATAAAAGAGGTACAAGGTAGGGTAGTGGATGTTGGAGTGGCCCTGGTGAGAGAGTATAGTGTTTGGAAACTCCCTGTACTGTTGTTTGCAGATGATACTGTGTTGTTGAGTGAAGACGAAGGGGAACTGCAAGGCTTGGTGGATGAGTTTGGGAGAGTGTGTAAGAAATGGAATCTAAAGGTGAATGTAGGGAAGAGTAAAGTGATGGTCTTTGAGAGAGTTGAAGTCAGTGAATGTACAGCAAGGTTGGATGGTGAGGAATTGGAAAATATGAGTACGTTTAAGTACTTGGGTAGTGTGATGAGTAAGGTTGGAGGTTTTGAAGGTGAATTGCTTGAAAGGGTACAGCAGGGAAGAAAGGTTGCTGGTTCTTTGAAAGCAGTGATAAGAAACAGGGAAGTGAGCATGGAAGTGAAAATGTTACTACATGACACTATTGTGCTACCAACTCTAACGAATGGAAGTGAAGCTTGGACATTGTTGGAAAGACACAAGTCAAGAGTGAGAGCAGTGGAAATGAGTTATTTAAGAGGAGCCTGTGGAGTCACATGGAGAGACAGGCTGACAAATGAGGATATAAAGGAGCGTTGTGGTGTGGATGTGGATGTGATAGGAAGCGTTATGAGGAACACACTGAGGTGGTTTGGCCATATGGAGAGGATGGAGGGTGAAAGACTGACGAAGAGAGTGTATGTGAGTGAGGTGGAGGGGGGAAGAGGGAGGGGGAGGCCGAGGATGAGATGGAGGGATGGGGTGGAGAGGTATATGAGAGAGGGGGGGGTGAGTTGGGAGAAGGGCAGTGAAATGGCGGGGGACAGGGCGATGTGGAGACGTTTTGTTTGTGGCCACCCCAGACGGGATTGAGGCGTCTGGCAATAGATAGATAGAAAAATCTACATCTGAAAACCATCATCACTGTGGCTGTTCCTTTTACCTCCCCATGGACTCTGCTTATATATACGAGTTTTATGAGTTTTACTGAGATTTGAGATATATATTGTCATACAAACTGTAATTATCTGAATATTGTACCTTATGTTTGGTGTTGTTTGTTTGTACCTACATTACGTTTGCTACAATCAAAGAAATTGTGAATAGGCGTCATTCACAAGCGAGCACGCATCCTAGACTTTGACCATTTGTGGCACCTATTTTATATTTTTAATGTCCTCGCTAACATGCTAATGCCTTGAAATAATTTGCATTGTTATACTCCAAGTAAATAACATTACTGTAGAGAAAATCTGGTCTGTTCATGAACTGTCAACTTATTTAAAACAAAGAAATGGGCAGCTTCATGAACATTATGTATGAACCAATCAGCTGTTTTCTGACACAGAAAGTGGGCATGGCTTCTAGGCCTTATTAATGTAAAATTAGTATAGTAACACCTCACATCCCCCTAGTCCCATCACAACATGGTTTTAGGCTGCTACACTCCACAAATGCTCTTGTTACAGACCTTACACAAAGAGTTTTGATGGCATCAATTCAGCTAAGCCACCACACAGAACACTCCTAGTCACACCAGACATTAGCAAAGCTTTTGATGCCATCCCCCGCCATAACCTCACAAACAAAATATTTAACACGAACATGCACAGTAACACAAAAAGATGGCTGGCAAACTATATAGCAGGCAGATGTGCACATGTAATGATTGCCGGTCATCAAACATCAGAAACTTCACAAATGGCATCCCTTATGCATCTGTTTTGTCCCCTACACTTTAACCCATAAATGCATGACATACCCACACACCACATACCACAAACACATATAGCTTCCTATGCAGACGACATAACACATACTTGTACACACCAAAACGCAAACACAGCCCCACACATCCTCCAACCTTACCTCAACACATTACACGTATGGTTCACCACAAACAGACTCAATATAGTCCCTGCCAAATCTACAGTGACCCTTCTCACAAACTGGAAAGCAAAACATAGCCACATTCCACACCTCACCATAAACAACACCCCCCTTCCACACACACACACACACACACACACACACACACACACACACACACCTTGATGCAAGGTATAGTACATCAATGCCATTTAAACAACACATCAGAAACATTAAAAATAAATTAACACCTAGACTCAACACCCTAAAGTCACTTGCCCATACAACATTCAGACAACAGAGAAACCACCACCAGAGTATGCAAACAATATATACGTTCAGTGATGAATTATGCAAGCCCCGCTTGGGCTTCTAACCTCACTAAAACACATTACAACACCCTACAGACCATACAGACAAGGCCCTAAAAATAATCACAACTACTACACCTACAGACCACGTAACCAAAAAACCAAATTCCTCAAAGTCAGGGATCATCTAGATATGAGAGGCACACAAATTCTTGCCGCAGCCTCCACAAACCCACACCATCCACTACACTACGTGGCAGCACATCCACACACACCAAGGAACATCAAAACAACACCCCAGCACACAATATCATACACAAATACAGTATTGTCATCTCTTTCCCCCCCCCACCCACCTCAGGCCAGCTTCCAGAAGCATAGCCATGCTCAAATCACTTGCCACTGCATTCAGTCACTCACAGCTGCATGCACGGCCTCCTGATGTCCGCCCTTCTGAATCCTGCCTCCCTCGTGAGGACAGGATCCACCTGGCCAGGCTGAGATGTGGGCATCGTCTAGCCCTCATGAGTTGTCAGAAGAGGCTGGATGACTCAGTCGCTGATGTTTGACCAGGATGCAACACAGCACCCCATACTATTAAGCACATTGTGGAAGACTGAATTGCACACATTTGTCTGTGCCAACAATACAACATACACTCCTAGGGAGCTCTGTGGGAAGCCCAGTCTCGGCCGTGGCCTTCCTTAAGGACTCGGGGCTGTTCGGCCAGACTGCCTAGGGAACAAATACTACTACTTCTACAGCCATTAAATGAACATGGTTGACTGTATGCAATGCTTCCTTTTAAATAGCATGTGTGTGTATGTAATGATCACTAAGATACAGGTTCTGAAGAGGTACATTTTCATGTGGTGGCAGCTGTTAGTAATGTAAATATCTCTCAGTGTCATTCCTGTGTTATGAAAGGAAGGTTTTGAACAGCAGCAGAAAGGTAGCTTCTCACTGCAATCCATTGGGTACATGTCCAGATGAGCTTGGGGTCACAACACTGACTACAGCAATCAAGTTACAGTTTCTTTACTTATCTTGCAGGCACCGATGCCACACATGCTGAGCACATAGAAACCATCAAGGCTCGGCTTTACGTGGGTCTGCAGGACACTCGATTTGTGCCGGGCCAGCTGGGTATGGGGCTGGTGGAGGGATATGATGCAATGGGCTTCCATATGTCCAAACCACACCTCCGTGCTGAACTGGAGGCTGATCTAAAGAGGTGAGGAAACACATTCATTCTAACTTAATGAAGATCCCTAACCCTTTTTAGTTATTTAATGGCTAGATGTAGACAGGTGAGAGGATTAATTTGGTAGGAAGACAGGAGACTCCTCCAGTTTTATTAATTTGGCTCGTTGAATATGGAGAATGTGAGTGCATTCAAGTACTTGGGTAGTGTGATGAGTAAGGATGGAACTTTGGGGGATGAAGTACGTGAAAGGGTACAGCAGGGAAGAAAGGTTGTTGGTACACTGAAAGCAGTGATGAGAAATAGGGAGGTGAGTATTCAAGTTAAGAAGTCACTGCATGATAGTATTGTGATCCCTACCCTGACGTATGGAAGCGAGGCGTGGACCTTGCAAGAGGGGAACAAGTCAAGAATGAGAGCAGTGGAAATGAGTTACTTGAGAGGAGCATGTGGAGTGACGTGGAGGGACAGGTTGACGAATGAAGAAGTGAAGGAACGTTGTGGGGTAGATGTGGATGTGGTTGAAAAGATTAGGAGAAATACACTGAGGTGGTTTGGACATGTGGAGAGAATGGAGAATGAAAGACTGACTAAGAGGGTGTATGTAGGTGAGGTGGAGGGAGGGAGAGGGAGGGGTAGGCCGAGGATGAGGTGGAGGGATGGAGTTGAAAGGTATATGAGGGAGGGTGGGGTGAGTTGGGGGGAGGGGAGTCAAATGGTGGGTGACAGAGCGACTTGGAGGCGTTTTGTCTGTGGCCACCCTTTGCGGGATTAGGGCATCGGGCTATAGATAGATAGATAGAATTTCATACTACAACATCTTGTTATTCAAGTTGTAGAAGTGGCCCAAGTCAGTCAGGTGAAAACATAATTACTATAGTTTCTTCTTTCTGTCTTTTTGCTTACCTATGACCACAGTGCTGCAATGAATAATTGTAAAATTTAGGTGACTTTGTTTATTTTTTTGCTGCATAATTCATTGCATTGAATAATATATGTTGGACAAAGCATCCTAGTCTGCCTGTCCAAGGTTTTCTCAAGTTAAGTTAGTGTACACTGCTTTTTACCAGCTAAATTTTATTTGACTTTCTGATGATAGTTCTTATAATTTTGTTTTTCTTTCATGTTTCTGGCTCCTCTTCTGTGTTGTTTTTTCTATCATCTAATGCATTACTGCCTCATGAGGAGCTTTGGGGCCCATGGTTAGAATACAGTACAGGCAAGTCCCGGTTAACAAGCAACTGTTTAATGAGAATTCGCAAATATGAGGTCTTGAAATTTGCACCACCGCCTGTTTAATGAGCACATAAAATCCCCCAAAATCCCAACTTACGAGAATCAGTACGAGGGTCATGCCGCAGCTCTCTTCCATGTTTACGTAATGCCCTAGGTAAACACAGTGGACAGCTAAGAAATGAGTCACACGCTGGCTCTGCTACCTTTTTCCCGCCTTATTTTTGTAAACCTTCTTCCAGCCAAGCTTACCAAGTCAAGGTTGGTAATGCTGTTTTTATATTTCAGGTGTATTACCCTCGTGTATTAACCCCTTATTCCAGCTTAAAATTATCAGAAAGTCAATTTTGGTGGTATCGGGGGAGGTTGCTTGGAGCCCTTGCTCCCTGACCCTTGTAAGTTCTTCACTTTGTGTAACGAGAATTTGGCTAACGAACAAAATCCTTGTTCCCAATTAGCTTGTATGTTCGGGACCCACCTGTACTCAGCCCCAAGTTTGAAGGTGAGATTGACTGGTAACTCATTGCAGAATAACACTACATGAGCAGTATGCCTCAACATTTCTTGGATTCAGACCCTCATGGGTCAATTCTGGTTGGAATGCCCCAACCCACTGGAACACCAAGCATCCATTTGATTATAGAGTTATCTCCCAACATAGTAACTGGTTTCCAAATATAGAAAAGTACTCATTGTACATAAAGTAGCTTTACATGTAATGAATGGATGGTAGGTACCTTTGTTTATCCTGTTTTGTGGATCTTGCCAATCTTATTTTTGATAGTGGGGATGTGGTTTGCAATGACATTGATGATGATGATGGTAATGTCCAAACTTCAAGACATTTTAATCTTAACTTTGACTGGTGTAATCATAGTTCTTTATCTTTCACTTGGCAGAATATGTGAAGGTACAAAGGCCCCTGATGTGGTACTGAGGGAACAGATAGAAAAGTACCGGCATGTGTTTCAGGAAGCTCTACAACAGGTATGTTCATTTTGTACATTTGAAGGCAGTTAATCAGTCACTTCCAGCAGACCAGGCCATGGCCAAATGAACTGCCCATTTACCTTTGAGATGTAACAAATGCCCGAAGGGGTTGAGAATGGTTGAGTTCACAATGAGATGATTGGGAAAACAGTGGAAGGTGGTTGTTGTTGTTGCTGTTGGTAGTGGTGGTTGTTATTAGCCAAGGCTCATGTGGATGTGAACTCAGTGGACATCTCTTCTTTTGCAGTCTACCATTCTCCCTTTGGGGCATAGGGTTGGAGTTGGGGGTTGTTTGTACAACTGCTGCTCAGTTATATAGGAGTTACCACATGAAAGCATCCCTCTCCAGCACCACAGTGGAATGTGGTAAACATAAATGGCCCTTGGTTGTGTTTGCTTGGAGGTATCGATTAGTGCTTTTGTCTGTACATGGGCCAACTTCAGCACAGTTTTAGTATATACTGTGTGGAACATTAATCTGTTTAATTGTATTGTATCATTTGTAAAGGTTACAGCACTCTCATGTGTCCGCCTTGGTCACCTAATGGTGTCTCTCCTAATGACTGTGATAATATGGCATTTATTGTGAAGTCCATCATTAAAGGTAAATACCCCCCCCCCAAATGTGTGTGTTTGTGTGTGTGTGTGTGTGTGTGTGTGTGTGTGTGTGTGTGTGTGTGTGTGTGTGTGTGTGTGTGTGTGTGTGTGTGCGTGCGTGCATGCATGCATGTGTGCAGATGGTAAGGCATATGAGATGGAGCCAGTATTTTTGGTGTTGCATGGTGTGTGAATAAATGTCTAACCCATTGCACTGGGCATGCTGTTGATAGTTCTTCCTTCTTGACCTATCCTAATCCTAGGTTGTGATCCTGATGATGATGATGACAATGACGGTGATGATAGGGGTGAGCGCCTCTTCACTCTCACCGTAAATGTCAGGACTAAATAGCTTATCCTTTAATGTCTTTGCTCTGGATGGGACAGTAAAGAACTCTGATGTTCAGGAAAGTATAAAAAATAAGGAAGGCAGGATACTGTATTGGCAGGGAATTGTAGGTGAACTTTTGCTTATGATAATATACTCATTTCTCAACATTATTTGTCCCATGTTCACCCTCCCAGGCCAGCAAGATTGACACAGCACTAGCTGAATACTTGAATGAACAGCCGCAGCAGCAAATGGAAGACAACCCAATACCTGACATGCCAGTGTTCACACCGGTAAGGCACAGTTTCATGCTCGTTTCTTGTTGCCATAACCCTTATACCAAACAACCACAATTCACACCAGTAAGAACATTTCTGTCTCTTGTTTTGACCCAATACCTGACATGCAACAATCCAAATGGACAATACCTAGTTTATTGCTTGGCCCTTGTTTTCTGTACCCATATTGTACTGTCGATATGGCCAAGTATCTGTTACCAGGTATTTGGACTAACACCACACAGTTTTGCTTTGCCCAAAGAAATCAGTGTCAGAAGATTAGGATCTACCGGTATATTGGTTAGCCCACACTGTATGTTTGTATGGAGACATCTATGTAGCTACATAATTCAAGATGGCACCAGACAGTTTGTTTAGCTGAAGGAAATCATGATCAGTGGGCTAAAGCAATCACTGTTAAGTCTTGCTTTGATGTCGACTTATTACGCATTGTTCAGGTTGACTCTAGATAATTCTGTGTATCTGAAAGAAGTTTTAAGTTTCAGGAGGTTAAGAGCTAATACAGTTAACCCTTTTCATGGTTCAGAAGATTCTAGTTTTGTATTCCAGCTAACACCATATGGTTTAATTCATCTGAGAGTGTTAACTGTTTCGCTGTGATGGATATACATAATTATTGCATTCCAGGTTAGTTTGATCATAATTGTTACAAGATTTTACTGTGTTTATCATTTTCCTGTTAGATTATTTTGTTCTGGCAAATAAAAAATAACTTTTGTTGAAGGAAATCACAGCACTCAATGGTTAATGCTGTTTAGGCTGATTTGTGCTTTGGTTTTTCATCAGTCTGCTGAATTCCAACCCTTTCTCTTATGATGTTTTTGTTTCTTGTTAATTACTGGGTTTCCAAGAAGTCTGGAATCATGAGTCAAAATGCTCAAGAAAAATGGCTTGTATTTGCAAAATATGTTCGTTGTGTCTGCTGTATGATTGATATGTAGAGACTGATGAGATATTTGCTGAGCAGTCACATAATCAGTGTTATCAGCAATGATGGTGTTATCTGTGGGGTCGAATCCATCCATCATCCAGTCCTATGTCGCCCCATAAGGAGCATAGGAACCCATGGCTAGGCAAGTTGGTCCTTACAATTAAGATGAGCGTGACCAGCCTCACTCCTCCCTACGTAAGCAAGAAACCGCAACCCCCCCTTGGATATTAACCTACACAGGCTCAATCCGACTAGAGCACCTTACCCGCTAAGCTACCAGGTGGCATAATTTGGTTATATGGTTACCACCCAGCATAGTAAATGGTTTCCTGATGTACAGGAAACCATTTGGCTTGTCACTCAGTGTAGAGTCTGCTTGGAAAAAATTCAGTCCTGTACACTGTATATCATCAAAAAATGGTACACCATCACCGATAATAAAATTGGCAGTGTGATTGCTAACTGGATATCCTTTTATCATTTACTTATCAATCATATATTATTGGACATATTAAACATCTGTGAATGCCAGTCATTTTCAGCATTTTCATGTATGATTCCGGACTTTTCAGGCGCCCTGTAGTTTTTTTTATTTTTTTTATTATTATTATTTTTTTTTTAAATCATGAATTTTGCCTCGTTTGACTGTATCCTTGATTCCCAGCTTGGAATTGAACCTATATCCTTTCAGGCAATAGATCACTTCTCTGACCACTTGACCATCACACCTGACAGTATTTCATATTAGGGATGTGCCAATAGTATCGGTATCGGTATCAGCAGTATTGGCCTTTTTTTGTAGTATCAGTATCGGTAAGGTAAAAATATGGCCGATACTCCGATACTGTACTTTTCTGGTTTATTATGTGATTCAAGACACTCATGTTTCATGACTGATAAACAGATGGTTATGATACTATATTATATTACATTATAATTACATGTATGATGTAACAGTATCATATATTAATATTATACTGTATATCGATTGTTATATGTGGCCACCCCGAACGGGATTGAGGCGTCTGGCAATAGATAGATAGATAGATTACTATATTGCTTCTGCATTAAAAGCACTCACATTACTGGCATCAAATAAATCAAAATAAAAAAGTATCAGTATCAGCAAAGTATTGACCATTTGTTAGTATCGGAGTATCGGTATTGGTCAACATCTTGGTATCGGCACATCTCTATTTCAAATCCCCAGGTGTGCAAATGTTCGTTGTGTGGGAGTGAGATTGTGGTAAGACAGAGGCGCCAGGGCAGCTACTACCTTTCCTGTCAGGGTTTCCCTGAGTGTCGCGTGGCCATCTGGTTCCCTGAGAGTGTTGAGGAAGTCACTGTCTGCCAGGAGAGTTGTCCGCAGGTCGGTTCATTATAGGCAGTCTTCATTATAATAATGTGTTGGTGATGTTTTCCATAGTATCAGAACTTTTTGTGTACACCTGAATCTATGTATTTTAGGAAATTACTATAGTAAATCAGATAAGGTAGCAATGAGATTTTAATAACAGCATGTAAAGATGATTGATATAGTGATGTTTCTGTTTACACAATAATACCTCTGTTTAAGTCAGAAATGTTTTAGCCATCATACGATTGAGATTAAGGTGTGTTAATATATAGCAGACTTTCTTGGAAAAATAACATTAAATATATTCTGCTTACCTTCCATGCTCATGGAAGTGAAAAAGTTACTACATGACAGTATTGTGATACCAACTCTAACGTACGGAAGTGAAGCTTGGACATTGTTGGAAGGACACAAGTCAAGAGTGAGAGCAGTGGAAATGAGTTATTTAAGAGGAGCCTGTGGAGTCACATGGAGAGACAGGCTGACGAATGAGGATATAAAGGAGCGTTGTGGTGTGGATGTGGATGTGATAGGAAGCGTTATGAGGAACACACTGAGGTGGTTTGGCCATGTGGAGAGGATGGAGGGTGAAAGACTGACGAAGAGAGTGTATGTGAGTGAGGTGGAGGGGGGAAGAGGGAGGGGGAGGCCGAGGATGAGATGGAGGGATGGGGTGGAGAGGTATATGAGAGAGGGGGGTGTGAGTTGGGAGCAGGGCAGTGAAATGGCGGGGGACAGGGCTACTTGGAGGCGATTTGTTTGTGGCCACCCCAAATGGGATTGAGGCGTCTGGCAATAGATAGATAGATAGATATTCTGCTTATAAATAGGATTTAGTGTATACCATATGAGGCACTATGAAGTGAAGGCAGACAAACACTAAAAATAACTTCGGGATATAGAGGTTCTTTTTCATAATCCAGCTTTGAATCTCATCTCATCTGAGAATGTCGTGTGTGTGTGTGTGTGCGCGTGCACATGCATGTGTCCATTTTTTTTTTTTTTTTTTAAGCATCTGGTTGTCATATGGATAGATTACCCATTGCAGAATAATGTCGATAGAATACCCAGTTCAGAATAATGGGCTCGCATGTGTGCATAGGTTAGACTCCCAAGAGGTAACTGGAAGTTATGTACTACAGGTAATGCTATAGAGGCCAGTAGGACAATCGTCTGTACCCATATACAGTATGTACTGGACTTTGGTAGGAAAGCCTTGGTTCCCTACGCCTTGACGAGGGTAATTATGAGAGATTGGCTAATTTCTTCAGTACATGTCACCCTCTTTTATGTTCTTTGTGGTAGTTAATATACAGTAAGTAAGGGAAAATTTCAGATTAAAAGTCCACTGGCTACCTGTAAAGCAAATTTTGTCAGTTTCTTCCAGTTTACAAGTTGTGTAGATGACATAAGACATTTTGGAATACAGTACATTGAACTTGCAATGATTTCCCCCCCCCCTCCAGTCCATTCCCTGTGACTCAGCAGTCCTACATGCTGCACACCATCACATTTTGCATACTTAAGTTTAGCGCTAATACCAACCAGTCGTATTGAATAGGTGCTAGGGTTAGGAGTTGCATATGAGTATTATTGGGGGTATTTTTATGACATCTTGGTGCGTCTTGTGGAAGAGCGATAAATCTGTTTGAATGATAACCATTTCACTAACTTTCTCCCTGCCCCAGCCTGGAATCAAACTCATATCATTTCAAACAGCAGATGACCTCTTTTACCACATTGCCACTGCCTCTGACTAAAGGGTTTGAGTTTGTTGTTGTTGTATAAGGGGTTTATCTTGACATACTATATATTCCCCCTCTCCCCTTGAACCACAGTGTCCTGGATCTCCCAAGCTCCTAAACTTGCGGTTCCGGCCCAGAGCATACCAGCCACTACTCCCTGACTCATACCAGGGATGTGTGGGTGGCTGTGACGAAACTCTCCTCAACACACTTGACATCAGGCCACTACCCACTGCACCCCCACCAGGCAGCCAAATACCCGGTGGTGAGTTGGAGATGAATGGAAGTGTAGTTAGATGAATTCATAAATAGGGACATTAACACACTGGTTTTTGCAAGAGTTTAGGGCAAAAAATATATTGCTAATAGCAATTTTCCATATAACCGGACCTTTTTTCTCAAAAGAAATACAGTACAGTAATGGAAATGGAGGTCATTATGACATGGCAGCCATGTTGCACCTCAGACTTTTGTCCAAACTGGTTTTTTTTTTTACCACATGCTTTCTGCTGTGTACATACTAGTACATGTAGCATAAAACTAACTAAAAAAAAAAAAAAAAATGGAGTGCACAGTTGAAAGAGTCAGGCCATGCATGTATCCAGTTTCAGTTATTCCTTCTCCATGTTCCTAGTGTTTTAACCCACGGACTGCGACATACCTCACATGGAGGTGTCTTGGAAAGCTGCGTCATACCTCGTATGAGCAAGATTTTCAACAATGCACCACAAAGGTTCTTGAACAACCAGCGTGACACCAAATTTATGGAGTACAGAATTAGGGTAACTGGTAGCTCTCATTCCCACCCCCTATCTTGAGCCCTGTTGCTAAGTTGCACCAACAGTGATGACCCAAAAGTACAGTGCATTTCCCGCAATACCATCACCCCAGGAAAGGCAGTCGTGGGACAGACCTGTTTAGAATAACAAAATCTAATGTAATGTCAATAGGAGGTAATTGAACAGAAGTAGGGGGTAAACGGGTGTAAAAGTAGTTCCCTAAGCTCTCTCTCTCTCTCTCTCTCTCAGCATAGTTTTCATGTTCCTGCCAGAAATGCAGTTTCTGCAATTATTTCTCCAAAACTGCTACAATTAAAATGATATATATTCCTTGGGTAACTGCACGCTACAGTTTCCCAGTCACTGATACACATTTTGTGGAAATCTGCAAGAGTGACCAAAATTGCCATTTTGCCGCACCATGGGGGATATCTGCATGACCCCTAGCCCATGGGTTAATATACAATTGCACCTCCAGTAAGACTATAGCAGGAGACCTTTTTGCGACTGTTGTTGGAGATAGCAAAGCTGGGAACTTGGGAGGCATTGCAAATTAATAACTGATATCACACAACACAAGTAGATGTTACTATGTGCATCCCTTGTGATGAAGACTTTAATACATTTACAAGACATACAGTATTGTTTAGAACTTGTACAGCTTACAGAGTTTGAGTTTGTATCCAGATGGCCCAAAATTTTGTGACATGTCACCAAAGTTTGCAGTAAGTTTTTTCCTTCGCAGGTGGGAAGCAGGTCCTCCAGGGAAGACTGTCTGGCAACACATCCTCAGACAGTGGGTACTCCTCCTCCTCTCTGTCCCCAGCCACGAACACCACCAATAGACAAAGAATTGTTTTGGCTCCACAGCAGAATAATGACAACAGAGGTGGCAACTACAACAGCACCAACAACCAGAACAGTAGCACGAACTTTAACAATAGAAACAACTATACTTCTAACTGGAACAACAACAATGCAAGATCCAACAGCCAGTTGAATGGCTTCCCTGGTGATGATACATCAGTGGGTTCACAGGTAGAGTTGGCAAACAAGATCCTCACAGGTGGCTAGACTTGTCATCAAAAGATGTTAAAAAGAGACAAAATCCTTTAGAACTTGCTGTAATATTTCTAAAGCTTGGTTGAGATTGTTAATAACAACTGTAATAAATATCTAAACTAACAGCCCTACTTGCAGGTCCATGGAGGATCAGGGTACACCATCATTGGACAAGCCACACCTCGTCCAGCATGGGGAGGCAACAGTCAAAATGACTCTAATGAAGAGAATTCCATTGTATGCAATTGCAATGAGGCTGCCATATTGCTTACCGTCAGGAAAGAGGGACCCAATACTGGTAAGGATGAATCACTTCTGTGTGGTACAGTGCAGCCTTGAAAATTTGAATGTCTAAAGTTCAAATACAGTACTGTACCATATTTCATGAAATCTGCCATTTTCATTTTACCAGTTTTGCTCTCAATTTAAATGACCACAGAAACAAACTTTTAAGATTGATGACTACACTTATCTGGTACAGATTGACCATACAAGCAAATGTGTGGCTATCCTTAATAACTCATCCTTTCCTCCATGTGGTTGAGCTCTTTATTCTTTGATTCATCATAAACATTATTCAGCTTTCATGGTAATTGTTGATTAAAAGAAATGCCCTAATTATGCTGATTAATGCATAACTGTGAAAAAGTACACAACATAACAATCCAGATGCTGGTACAGTAATCTCTGTTATCCGTCGTTGCAATATTAGGATTAGATGATGTATGTATATATGATGTATGTATGCAATATCCGCCACTTTTTGCTCGGCTCTGTTAAAAATCTGGCGAAGTTAGACAATATCGGACTCAGAAACTGGAAGCAGTCGGCAGTGCTGTGTATCATCCAGCTCAGACACAGGGCCCAAGTGGCACGTGGGTAGACCCTACAACACACCAGCTAGTCACAGTGCATTGTGGGAGTGGCCCACTCAACACGCCAAGCCTACCATCACTCTCCCAGTCTCTCCCATGGACACCGTATAGGGAGGACGTATCTGTGCGTTGTGCATTTGTGTCCCACATGGTGGCTACCCCCTAGTGCTGTGATGTAGCCTGTGACCACCCCCCCCATACTGGAATAATCTTTGTGGGAGCCGTTCACCACTAGACCACATGGGATTAAGTGCACTGTACTGTATAGTGTACTACTCTACCCTCCATCAGTGCTAGCACTGGGTAAGTACAATATGATTATGATTATATTATGTACTATATAACTGTACTGTATGTACAGGCAGTCCCCATTTTATGAATAGTCAGCTTATGAATTTTTGACTTTACAGTGGTAGAAGCCATAATTCGAAATTTGAATTTTGATCTTTTCCCGGCCTAGCGACATGTGGTACGATACTCTGTCACGATACCTAGCAGCGGCAGCGAGCCAAGTCCTAGTCTGTCCGGGCAGTCGCTGGTGTAAATAATCAATGCTCTGATGCTCTACAGTGTTCTGTGTTGCCAGCACTTTTTTTGGATACCCTTCTGTATCTATGATGTGTTTTGTGCATTCATCGTATCTACGAAATGCCCATCTGTCTCTTCTGCTACTGGAGAAGAAGAGGAAGGCATTTACTCTTGTGATGA
Source organism: Coenobita brevimanus (assembly GCF_032717465.1). Classification (NCBI taxonomy): domain Eukaryota; kingdom Metazoa; phylum Arthropoda; class Malacostraca; order Decapoda; family Coenobitidae; genus Coenobita; species Coenobita brevimanus. Next base: position 6,129,596 of record NC_137015.1, read on the forward strand.
AACTCAGTTGCCCGGCATGAAGGCAGCAAGCCCGTAGGTTCCGGGACAATCCCCTTGAGGAAGATAACCTGTCATTTACAATGCAGTATTTACTTATCTATTTACTTAGCATGTATAATACTTTTGAGTTAAGTGAATTATAGAAGTGACGATAGTTTATTGTTTTTATGATAGATGTAAAATGTGGCATCAAACGGTCAGGATTAACAGAAAAAATATACTGTAATATTGAAACGCGAATCAGGCGATGCTCGATAACTTTCACTTCGTCGTTTAACATTAGGCTACATACAAGACATTAACGCTTATTTAACTGTCTTATAACTTTAAGTGAACGATCGATCTACATTAAAATTATACAGATAAGTTACACGTTACGTGTATATACTGTAAATACGGTACAGTATGTAAGTTTGAGATTCTCAGCCTACTGATGAGTAATTGTCCATGTTTTGACTGGGAATTGTCTGACAGCGAATTGTTTAGGCGGTGACTTGCCCCGTTTTTGTTGTGACAGTAAATAGCCCAGACGGAGAACTGTCCAGGAAGCAGCCCATAATGGTCATTTCACACGAACTTGGACTTTCGCAGTCGACAATCCAAGTACTGTACAGTATTCAACGAATAGCATTTTTTGTTTGTGATTTTGCCCAACTGAAAGCTAATGTAAGTGTTGTAAGCAGGTTTAAGGTAAGCATAGCTAGGCTATGGTGTTTGATTGGTTAGGTGTATTAAATGCATATTTGACTTGTGAATTTTTCAGCCGCTCCACATTGTTCTTCACCTGTATGAGTGTCACATTTCCTATCCCTGCATTCCATCTCTGCATCTCCCCAAGAGCAATCATGTTTACAGCTGCTCTGCTCTCCCTATTCCCATTCATCAGGCTTCCAAAATATTCTTTCCATCTGGTCCTTACTTCATCCCCATGGTTTAATCCCTTCGTTACTACATTCCCCCCCCCCCTCCCCCACTCAGCTACACCCCCCTGCCAAACCGAATTTCCCCCAGGTGTGGCTCTTTCATGGGGTAGTATTTATTTTATCATTACATTGTTTCTATTTGCTTTATATTATTTATTTGTGTATTATAAAGTAGATATTGACCACGAGATGTGTTTATGATATGTTAAAATAATGTACACGACAGTATTACGTGTCTGTCCAACCGATTTAGTAAACATACAATATACAGATAAATAAAGTAGATAGAGATATAAATCAATGAATAGGGAGGAGAATAATGACTGTATTATTTACCTTGTAAGTATGAAGAAGATCCATGAAGAATGAGGTAGGAGGCAGGTAGGTCAAAAGTAGGTGGGGGGTGGGGTGATGCACTTCTAGGCCAATCTGATGCCAGAATCAGTATCACTTTCCCCACTACTATCGCTCACTTCATCATCGTTCTTGGGCATGTACTCCTCATCAGAGAAGCTCACAGTTGTGTCAGATTGTGTTTCGTTATCGTCAGACACTTCTAAGTCACTATCCAAGTCAGATTCATTGCCGTAGGACACCATGGCACTGAAGTACATGTAAATCCAAATGCACTGACACGCGCGGCTGCTTGAAAAACACTACGGCGTGTTCCCACACACTTTCCCGTGGTACCACCACTGTTGCTAAGCTAGCAAGAGTCCCCTTACCAAGAAGCATTGTCTGGCTATATTATATCACGTGTTATAGGGCATTATATATACTAAATTCAAAATATGTAGGGTACAATGACCTATACAACATATCTGAGTCATTTTCATAAAACTATGCCCCATGGCAGGGGCATATGGCAGGGGAGTGTGGCTTCAGTGACAAAGTCGCCATATGTCATCACACATGAGATCACAAAGCATCCAAACCGAGGAAGAGGAAGCCAAATAGGCCCCTTTAATGATCGTGAGTACCCTAGTACTTATGATTGTATTCGGTTCTGCTGCCGAAATTTCATTTTGAGTACAGGGGTACACATTTCGGAAATTCGGTAAAGAAGGGGTTAATAATCTATCACATACATCCTTCACACTTTCACATTTCTTTCCACTGTCACTTCTACATTTCCATACCCCTTTCCAGAATAACTTCCTATTTTCAGATTAATTTGCATTAATTTTTCTTCCTAGATCATCATTTTTGTGGTAGGTGGGGGCACTCACCATCTACTCACTTGATGTAGTGCTGCTCTTGGGTGTCTGCCCTTTCCTATCCTCCCTCTTTTCCTTCCATCCTCTTCTGTCTTTTTTTTTCCTTCATTTTTTCCTCATCCTACTGTCTACAGGTGTCTTTATACTCTCTCTTTAGTCTTTCTTTCCTTCATTCTTTCCTCTTCCTTCTGCCTGTGGGTGACTCTACACTTAGTGATAAGCCAAATGGTTTCCTGTACACCAGGAAACCATTTACTATGCTGAGTGGTAACCATATAACAAATGATAGCGCCTGGTGATTTAGTGGGTAATTGCAGCACTCCAGTTGGATTGAGCCAGTGAAGGTTTATATCCAGGGGGTGGTTGGGGTTATTGCTCATGTAATGCCACTCAGGGATGAGTTAGGCTGGTCACTCTCATCTTAAATGTCATGACCAATTTGCCTTGCCCCGAGCTCCCACACTGCTCATGGGGCAACATAGGATTGGATGATGGATGGATGGATCATAATTTACCTCCTTTTCCTCTTCACTAGTCTCTTTATGTGCTTCTTGCTCTCAGTATATTCAGTTCCTATTTCAATTGAACCTCTGTTTCCTCTTTCAGTTGAACCTCTGTCCTTTAATCAATCTAGCCACTTCTTCCTCTTTTCCTCCACTGCTTTCTTAATCCCTTCATCCCACCATGCTGTACCTTTCTTCTTTGTTGTTACTCTTCCCATACCACACACTGATTTAGCTTTTCTAACTAAGCAATCCCCATATGCATTCCACTGGCTGTCCAGATCCATTTCATTCCAATTCACTGATTCCAACTCCTCCCCTACTTTGGTCATGTATTCATGTGCCATTTCTTTGATCCTCAGCTTTTTGACTTTCAGTAATTCTCCCTGACTGCTCCTCTCTCTCCTGGTCCACCTCATTTCTCTCAGTTTGATTTTACATACCACAATCGTACAAACCTCCATATCATCCTCTAACAGCCCTCATATCAGCAACCATTCTCTGCATTGACCTCTCTATGAGCACATAATCAATCAGGCTCCTTTCAACATGATCCCCATTCCCTCTATGCCACCTACATTTATGTGCATGTATGTGTTTGAAATACGAGTTACAAATGCACAACCTCCTTTCATGACGCGTATCCTTCAGTCGATTCCCATCATCATTTTCTCCTGGTACTCCATTACAACCTATTATGTCATCCTCAGGACCAGTGCCTACCCTTCCATTCATATTGCCCATTATGATCACTTTATAGCTCCTGGGCATTTCTCCCATTACTTCATCCAGCTCATCCCAAAACCTGCCTTTCTCTCTCTCGCTCCTGTCATCACACAATGCATACACTACAATCACAGCCACTTTCACTTTCTCAAACTTGAACTTGACATACATACATCTCGAGCTGACACATTTGTGATCTCCCATTCCACTCTGCCACACTTCATTTATCAACAAAGCAACTCCTTCCTTGCATCTTCCTCACCCATTCATGGCTGACCTCACACACTTTACACCTTCTCATTCCTCCACTTCACACCCATTCATCTTTGTCTCACATAATGCCATTACGGCATATCTCACGCTCTTGAACACATTCACCACTTTCACCCTCTTGCTCTTCTTATTCACACCTCTCCCACTGCACATGGCCATGCAAATCTGCCCATTTGTTTGGGGCCCTGGGCAGGTATTGGGCCCTCCGAGGCTCTCCGAAACATTTGCCATGATTAAGTGATTTTAGATAGAGGAATATAAGGGACACTTAACCTGGCCAAAAACCCCAATTATATGGTTACCACCCAGTGTAGTACAGTAAACCCTTGAAGCTCGTGGATTTGATTACTCATGGATTTTTCACTCTGGTAATAAATAATAATGAATAGTGAAATGAAAAAATACGAAGTCTGAATGGAATGCGCATATGTACTTGGTAGCCACCAGATGGCAGAGCGTTGCTCAGTCATGAGTCAGCTCTTGCCAAAACTTTGGTTGTATTTGTTCACTGTTCCCCACTCTCATCTAATTTTCTTCAATTTGCTGTCAACATGGCCCAAAAACGCAAGTTAGATAACCAACAAAAAAGTGGAAATGCACAAAAGAAGACCAAAAGGCAAATGAAGGTAATGCTTTAGAAGAGAAAAGCAAATTGATCAAGAAAATAACAGGAGACATGTCTTATGCTGCTTGTGGCTGCATTGTGACATAAATGAATCAGCTGTTAGGTGCAGATTATGCACAAAAAAACATCACTTATCGATCATAATTCATCATACGTACCTACATTTTCATTAATTAATCTTCCTTCAGAAAGGTGAATTGAGGAGAATGAATGGATGATAAATAGGGGCGTGGAAGAAGTTGAGAGGCGGAAGAGAGAGTTATATGTAGAAAGAAAGAGAGAGGTGAAAAGATTAGTAAGAGAGAGTAAGAAGAGAGTGGATGAGGAATTTGGAAGGAATTTGAGTGTAAAGTGGAGGGACTGTAAGAAAATGTTCTGGAAAGAGGTGAAGAGAGTAAGACAGGGTGGAAGTGAGGTTAGCAGGGGAGTGAAAGATAAAAATGGTAGATTACTAGTGGAGAAGGGTGAAAAAGTGAGCAGATATAGAGAACACTTTAAGGAATTGTTGAACATACAGGATGGAAGTAATGCGAGTATAAGTGGCTGGGGAATGGCTGGGAGAAGGAGGGAGGTGAGAAGACAGGAAGAAATCAGTAGGATAGAAGTTGTGGAAGCAATGAAGAAAGTTAAATTGGGGAAAGCCCCAGGAATTGATGGAGTGGTGAAATGCTGAAGCATGGGGAAGAGATAGTAGTAGAATGGATGTGGAAGATGTGCAGATTGGCCTGGGAGGAAGGTAGAGTCCCGGAGGATTGGAAGTCAGGTATAATTATTGCCTTGTACAAAGGAAAAGGGGAAAAAGAAGTGTGTGGTAATCATAGGGGCATTTGTCTTCTTAGTATAATAGGAAAAGTGTATGGTAGGATACTTATTGACAGAGTTAGAGAAAGAACAGAGGAATTAGTTGGAGAAGAACAGGGAGGCTTTAGGAAGGGAAGAGGTTGTGTAGATCAGATATTCATTCTTAGATCTTTAGTGGAAAAGTTTCTAGAGAAGGGAAAGAAGTTGTATGCGGCTTTCATGGATTTGGAGAAAGCATATGACAGGGTGGATAGACAAGGATTGTGGAAAGTATTAAGAATATATGGAGTAGATGGGAAGTTGTTGAATGCTGTAAAGAGTATGTATGATGGTGCTAAGGCTGCAGTGCGTGTGGATGGTGAACTAAGTGAATTTTTCTCTTTGAAGGTTGGGTTGAAACAGGGATGTGTCATGTCTCCATGGTTGTTCAATCTGTACATGGATGGAGTAATAAAAGAGGTACAAGGTAGGGTAGTGGATGTTGGAGTGGCCCTGGTGAGAGAGGATAGTGTTTGGAATTTCCCTGCACTATTGTTTGCAGATGATATTGTGTTATTGAATGAAGACGAAGGGGAGCTGCAAGGCTTGGTGGATGAGTTTGGGAGAGTGTGTAAGAAATGGAATCTAAAGGTGAATGTAGGGAAGAGTAAAGTGATGGTCTTTGAGAGAGGTGAAGTCAGTGAATGTACAGCGAGGTTGGATGGTGAGGAATTGGAAAATGTGAGTATGTTTAAGTACTTGGGTAGTGTGATGAGTAAGGATGGAGGTTTGGAGGGTGAAGTGCTTGAAAGGGTACAGCAGGGAAGAAAGGTTGCTGGTTCCTTGAAAGCAGTGATAAGAAACAGGAAAGTGAGCATGGAAGTGAAAAAGTTACTACATGACAGTATTGTGATACCAACTCTAACGTATGGATGTGAAACTTGGACGTTGTTGGAAGAACACAAGTCAAGAGTGAGAGCAGTGGAAATGAGTTATTTAAGAGGAGCCTGTGGAGTCACATGGAGAGACAGGCTGACAATTGAGGATATAAAGGAGCATTGTGGTGTGGATGTGGATGTGATAGGAAGTGTTGAGGAACACACTGAGGTTGTTTGGCCATGTGGAGAGGATGGAGGGTGAAAGACTGACAAAGAGAGTGTATGTGAGTGAGGTGGAGGGGGGAAGAGGGAGGGGGAGGTCGAGGATGAGATGGAGCGATGGGGTGGAGAGGTATATGAGCGAGTGGGGTGTGAGTTGGGAGCAGGGCAGTGAAATGGTGGGGGACAGAGCAACGTGGAGGCGATTTGTTTGTGGCCACCCCAAACGGGATTGAGGCGTCTGGCAATAGATAGATAGATGGATAGATAGTATTGTACAGTGATGAGAATTAATGAGAATTTGTTGACATTACTGTACTTGATGGTATTTTTTAAACCTTTTATTGTAGAATTTGTTGTACAATATGGAAAAAGCATACGACAAAGTAGACAGAGAAGGATCGTGGAAGGTTTTGTGCATGTATGGTGTAGATGGTAGGCTGCTAGGTGCCATCAAGAACTTTTATGATGGTAGTGAAGCATGTGTAAAGGTAAATGGACATCCAAGTGAATGGTTCACAATTGTTGTGGGGATGCGACAAGGTTGTGTGATGTCCCCATGGTTGTTCAGTATATATATGGATGGGGTGATGAGGAAAGTAAAAACACAGGTAATGGAGAGGGGGATGGCATTGGTAATGAATGGTGATGGATAGAATATCTCAAATTTGTTGTATGCTGATGATGCAATAGTACTTGCAAATACCGGATAAGAATTTAGTAAACTAGTGCAGAGTTTTACTGATGTCTGTGAGTGTCATGCCTTGAGAGTAAATGGAGAAAAGAGGAAAGTGATGGTTATTGAGAGAGAAGGTGACTTCCAGTGCAATGTTACAGTGAATGGAGAGAGGCTGGAATTAGTGAGAGAGTTCAAATACCTGGGTACAACAATATAAAAGAGAGGAAAATGTGCAAAAGAAGTGGAAAGTAGAGTTTCACATGGAAAGTACAGTAGTTGGTTCAATGAAGGCCTTGTTAACCCTTTAACCGCGGTCATTGTTTTGCCCCGACTGGCCTCTCCCGCTGGGGTTTCAGCCCAAATGTAAACAAACTTTAAACCTTTATAACTCTGCACAGAATAAATCTAGAGCAAAAAATAAGGTACTATTAGAAAGTACTAACCTTCGGCTTTGCAATGATGTAGGTTTCATGATTTGGTTGACTATCACTGGATGGGCAGTGCCGTTAGAAGTGAGCGATCTAAAATCACTATTTTTCGCTCACACACCATTACCTTCGCTCACACACCATTACCAAATGCCAACCTCATTCTGATAATAATACTATAAACATATATGAACACTGCACATACGATAAACACCCATTCTGTGTTCACTGAGGCAGGTAAAAGGCACTGTAATTGCCTGCACTTCACTGCCACATCAGCGGTGTTGTAATCACTATTTTTCGTTCACACACCATTACCAAATGCCAACCTCATTCTGATAATAATACTATAAACATATATGAACACTGCACATACGATAAACACCCACCCTGTGTTCACTGAGGCAGGTAAAAGGCACTGTAATTGCCCGCACTTCACTGCCACATCAGCGGTGTTGTCACCCACACAGCTGGACAGATACTGATGTGTGTTGGTCAGGGGTGGGGTGGGGGGCCCGGGGGGTGGGAGGAGGGAGGTGGGGGTCGGCTGGAGTGAAGGAACTTAATAGCTACTCCCCCTTGAAACAATTGGCGCACGGAAAAAACGCGGGGTATTCAAAATATTCACAAACATTCAAGAATGACACCCGCGGTTTGGTCCAGTTTTTGCAGTGTCATTCTGAGATGACACCCGCGGTTTGGTCCAGTTTTTGCAGTGTCATTCTGAGATGACACCCGCGGTTAAAGGGTTAAGAAATAGAGTTTTGAGTGTTGCAGCTGCACAATGCTTACATGAAGGAGTGTTAGTGCCAACTTTAACATATAGATGTGAGACTACGGTGTGGCATGAAAATGAAAAGTCAAGCGTGAGAGCAGTGCAGATGAGACTGCTGAGGATACAGAGAGTGAATAGGATACAAAATAATGTGATTCATGAAAGATGAGTGAGGAAGTCTGTGGACACCAGAATCAAAGAGAGTGTACGGAGATGGTATGGTCATGTGGAGAGACTGGATAACAATAGAGTGGTGAAAGAGGTATATCTAAGCGAATTTGAAAGAGGGAGGAGGCGAGGTAGGCCAAGGAGAAGGTGGAGGGATATGATGGATGAGTGTGTGAGGAAGAGGTTTGGAAGTCAATGAGGCTAGGGGACTGACAAGAGATTGGAGCTGGCTGGATGAATATTGTGAGAAGTGCATGATCAAGGATTTGGCACCTGTTTTTAACGTGACATTGTCTGGATTGACTCTGTCGGATACATTTATGTGAAGCTACAGAATGTGGTGATTGTTTTTGGCATATCAGATAGAGCAAGGATTTTAGGGGCTTGAATGGTGAGCGAATGGAAGCGTGGCCCATTAGATAGAGTAGGTTTGGGCTTTCCAGACACTGGTACCCCTCATCTTGCCCTAAGGTGGGAATGGAGGTCTGGATGATGATGATGATGATGATGCATTATGTTCATGCTTAATCATTTATCATTATCATTAAAGCATCAGAAACCATTTTCGTTATCATGTAGCCATATTTTCAGTGTGGGAGGGGTAACTAATTTGATGCTCACGGATTTTCCATTCTCGTGGAGGTCTCTGTTCCATAACCCCCACGAGCATCAAGGGTTTACTGTAATAGGTTTCTTGGGTACAGAAGACCATTTGGCTTGTCACTCAGGTGATAGAGACCATAAGGCATCTGTACATTGACTGAGTGGATGATGGGCACCCCCATCTATGCAGAGATGATTAAGTGTAGTGGAGAGAGCAGAATGAAGTGCTTGTTGGAGATACGTAAGAAGGCATGGATGAGTGAAACTGTGCCAGTAAAGTGAAAAAAGGCTGTGATTGTACCCCTGTACAAAAATAAAGGTGAGTGAAGTGAGTGCAAGAATTATTGTGGCACAAGTTTATTGAGTGTGGTAAGGAAGGTATATGGAAGAATTATTATAGAGAAGGTATGAAAGATATCAAAGTGTGGCTTTAGGAGTGGCAGAGGATGTGTGGATCAAATATTTACATTAAGACAGATAATGGAGAAGGCTTGTGAGAAGGTGTATGAGATGTTTATGGCATTTATGGATCTGGATAAAGCATACGACAAAGTAGACAGAGAAGGATTGTGGAAGGTTTTGTGCATGTATGGTGTAAATGGTAAGCTGTTAGGTGCTGTCAAGAGTATTTAGGAGGGTAATAAAGCATGTGTAAGGGTAAATGGGCATCTGAGTGAATGGTTCACGATTGTTGTGTGTGTGCAACGAGGTTGTGTGATGTCCCCATGGTTGTTCAATATATATATGGATGGGGTGATGAGAAAAGTAAAAACACGGGTAATGGAGAGAGGGATGGCGTTGGTAATGAATGGTGATGGATGGAATATTTCAAATTTGTAGTATACTGATGATTCAGTATTACTTGCAAATACCAGACAAGAACTTGGTAGACTAGCGAAGAGTTTTGCTGATAGCTGTGAGTGTCGTGCCTTGAGAGTAAATGTAGAAAAGAGGAAAGTGATGATTATTGAGAGAGAAGGTGACTCCCAGTGTGATGTTACAGTGAATGGAGAGACTGGAACAGGGGCATACCTAGAGATTTGGGGGGCCCTGGGGGCTAGGTTCTTTTCGAGGCCTCCCTCCTGGAGGGGGGGCCCCGCAAAGAACCTAGCCCCCCTAATTCTCAAAACTTACCTAATATCTCAGCTGGGATTGTCGGGATGATAAATATATATATTTTTAAATATTGATTAAAAAGCTTATAAATTTTTAAGGCTTTTGGGGGCCCCCTTCAATTGGGGGCCCGGGGCCAGTTTCAGACAGCCCCCCCTCCACCCCCCTCCCTCAGGTACACCTCTGGACTGGAATTAGTGAGAGAGTTCAGATACTTGGGTACAGTGATATAAAAGAGAGGGAAATGTGCAAAAGAAGTGAAAGTAGAGTGACAAGGAAGGAAAGTATCTGGTGTTATGAAGGCCTTGATAAGAAACAGAGGCTTGAGTGTTGCAGCTGCATGAAGCTTATGTGAAGGAGTGTCAGTGTAATTACCGAATTGAAACTCAGCAATTTAATCACACTGGTTTGAACAAGATTTGATCTCTGCCCTCATGCTTCATTCATACGCACGTTACCTCAGAGCCAAAGAGAGGATCCCCGTTTTGCTTCAAAGCAACATGGGCTTTTATAGACCCGATTACATCACTCTTTTCTCTCCTTGGTGATTAATTTGGTGAGCTTCGAATGATTGAAGCATAGCATCAAAGGCCATCATTGGGGATGCTGCAGACCTCATCGAACAGCTCATCTCCGGGATGTAAGGACTAGGACGCTGCCAGCTGACCAACAACATCATTTCTCTCCAGGCCTCGCCTCACATCCCACACCGCTGCCAACCAGTGTAAAGACTAGACTGAAATTCAACAAATTGATCGCTGGTCTGGCCAGGATTCGATCTCAGGCCCTCACGCTTCATATGTGCGCATGTTACCACTGAGCCAAAGAGAGGATCCCTGCTTTGCCTTTAAGCAATGCGGGCTTTTGTAGACACCATTACATTAATGGCAACTTAAACCTATGGTTGTGAGACTATGGTGTGGCATGAAAATGAAAAGTCAAGGGTGAGAGCAGTGGAGATTGGGCTGCTGAGGAATGTATGTGGAGTACAGAGAGTGGATAGGATACGAAATAATGTGATTTGTGAAAGATGTGGAGTGGGGAAGTCTGTGGACACCAGAATCGAAGAGAGTGTTATGAGATGGTATGGTCATGTGGAGAGAATGGATGATAAGAGAGTAGTGAAAAAGGCAAATCTGAGCAGATTTGAAGAAGGGAGGAGGCAAGGTAGGTCAAGGAGGAGGTGGAGGGATATGGTGGATGAGTGTGTTTGAAAGAGAGGTTCGGAAGTTGGGGGAGGCTAGGAGACTGACAAGAGGTTGAGCTGGCTGGATGAATGTTGTAAGAAGAAGCGATGATCAGAGATTTGGCATCCCCTTTTAACTTGACAGTGTTCGGATTGACTGTCTGATATGTTTATGTGAAGCTACAGAATGTGGTGAATGTTTTTGGCGTATCAGATAGAGCCAGGATTCTGGGGGCTTGAATGTGAAGTGAATGGAAGTGTGGCTTATTGGATTGTGGAAACTTGGGCTGTCTGGACGTTGCTACTCCTTACCCTTCCCTAGGGTGGGAAAGGAGGCCCGGATGATGATGATGATTGATACGAAAAATTCCACTTATGACCAGTTTCTCGGAACGTAACCCAGTCGTAAGTCAGGGACCACGTATACTGTATCAACACTGTATTGTATTTTATGCTTAATTTTAATCTTTTACTCATGCCTAATATTATAGGAAAGTTTTCAGGATAGAGGACCGAGATGGATAGCTTAGGGTAGTGACACATTATCCTGCTCAGTGCTGAATGGATAGCAGATTGGAGCTTCATCCTATTGATTCATACTCATACATCATTTCTAGCTTATCTGTCTTCCATAAACTACATTTACTTGCAAAACAAAATGCTGTAGAAGTTCTACCATATAATACTTGAAGAAAACTACAGTATTGTTATTATACTCTAAATCAGAGTAGCAGCAAAATTATCAGTTCATTAACAGCATAACTGTTTGACAGGCACTTGAATGAGAGAGGGCAGTGTTTGGAAACTTCCTGTACTGTTGTTTGCATATGATACTGTGTTGTTAAGTGAAGATGAAGGGGAGCTGCAAGGCTTGGTGGATGAGTTTGGGAGAGGGAGTAAGAAACAGAATCTAAAGGTGAACGTAGGGAAGAGTAAAGTTATGGTCTTTGAGAGCAGTAAAGTCAGTGAATGTACTGTTAGGCTGGATGAGGAGGAAATGGAAAATGTGAGTGCATTTAAGTACTTGGGTAGCGTGATGAGTAAGGATGGAAGTTTGGAGGGTGAAGTGCTTGACAGGGTACAACAAGGAAGAAAGGTTGCTGGTTCCATGAAAGCAGTGATAAGAAATGGGGAAATGAGCATGGAAGTGGAAAAGTTACTACACGACAGTATTGTGATACCAACTCTAATGTACGGAAGTGAAGCTTGGACCTTGTTGGAGGGACACAAGTCAAGAGTGAGAGCAGTGGAAATGAGTTATTTGAGAGGAGTCTGTGGAGTCACATGGAGGGACAGACTGACAAATGAGGATGTGAAGGAGCATTGTGGTGTGGATGTGGATGTGATAGGAAGCATTAGGAGAAACACATTGAGGTGGTTTGGCCATATAGAGAGGATGGAGAGTGAGAGACTAATGTGGAGAGTGTATGTGGAGGGGGGGAGAGGGAGGGGGAGGCCAAGGATGAGATGGAGGGATGGGGTGGAGAGGTATATGAGAGAGGGGGGTGTGAGCTGGGAGCAGGGCATTGAAATGGCGGGGGACAGGGTGGCATGGAGGTGATTTGTTTGTGGCCACCTCCTACGGGATTAGGACGTCTGGCGATAAACAGATAGAGACATTCTCTTGCAGTACGGGTTCAGTATGAAGTTTTGATATTGTATAGAATATAATGTTTATGGCTCATTTACAGTCCTTTCATTAAAATATTTTCATTTTTCACCTAGATATTTCTGCTGCATTGGGGTAACATGGGTCTGGCAAAAAGTGGCATCTGGTTTGTTTATTCTTATTTGCCAGAAAGAGTGTCATATGTAGATTACTGTACAGCGGTTTTCTATATCATCATCATCATCATAATCATCATGGCACTGATGAGGAGCCTGCACATGGTGACACTGAAGTGTCCACTAAGGAGCCAAACTTTATACTTCCCTACACCTCACTGTGGAAAGGACCCTGGTGAGGCACTGTTTACCACAAGGGGATGCCAGTTGCCTTTATGGTGTATGTACCTCACTTTACCAGTAGGATATCCCCGTAGAAGCAGTTGCTTACTTGTGGGTGACAAATCAGGGTTTAGTAACAACAGCAACAACAGCAGAATCACCGTCATTTTTACTATTATTGTCATTGATGTTGCCATCACAATCATCATCAATTATAATTGCTTAATGTTTCTCTCCACAGGTCGTCTATTTTACAAGTGTGCCAAACCCCAGGGTCAGGGTTGCAACTTCTTCCTGTGGGGCGATGAAGGTGGCGGGGACCCTGGAGGAGGAGGTGGTGGGGGAGGGGGAAGAGGAGGAGGGGGAGGAGGAGGAGGAGGCTGGGGTGGTGGAGGAGGGGGAGGAGGAGGAGGAGGATGGGGTGGTGGAGGAGGGAGAGGAGGAGGAGGAGGATGGGGTGGTGGAGGAGGCCGGGAAAGGAGAGGTGGAAGAGGAGGAACTGGTTGGGGAGACGTTACTGGTAACTCCTCAGGGTGGAATAATGCTGGTAAGAATAGTAGAGATGTTTTCTGGTTATCCCTTGTCTTGGAAGTTTTGAATTATTAGTAAAGATTTTGAGAATATAGCATGTCTTGAAGAATACTGTGATATCAGCTGCTTGTGAAATTATTGCACTACTGTACTGGATTACCTGGAACTTTCTCTATAATTTTACTTGATTTGTTGAGTGGCAGTAATGATATGTGATCCTCAGGTGCAGGTGTTGGTGTGTGGGATAGTGATGCTGTGTCATGCAATTGTTCCATCCCTGCCAAGAGGTGAGATGTAATATTGATAAGATAAGCCAGTGAACAGGGGTGAACTAATGGGCTCTTTTCTTAATCTTTTAAAAGTCATATTCTGTTAGAGTGCTTGTTTATACTTTTATCATAACTGATTCAGAGTCATATTTGTAAACTGTCCATGAGCTTAAATTACGTACAAGATTGTTTGCATAGATTTGTATTTTTAGCTCAGTTCATAGAGGTACCAGTCACCCATACGGTGATCTCTTGGTTAACGTGCATATGGTTATAGAGGTTTTCGTTATCACTGCTAGATGAAAATTTGCACTCCTGCCATTATTGCGCATTATTGGTGTAATATTGTTTGTTATTGCATACCCAAGCCTGTTTCAGATAACAGTAATGATCCAAAATACAGTCGACCCTCTGTCTTCGCGGGGGTTAGGGGCCTGAGACTCCCGCGAAGATCGAAAATCCGTATAAAATTGGTGCCCCCCCTAAAAACACCCCTAGCCCCTCATTTCCTTCTTTAATGAAAGAAAACCCCTGTGTACATGTCAATAAACACTTTACTTATAATTAAAGTATGAAAAAAATAGTTTAATTGCGTAGGTGGATGGCCGCTCACACCGCTCGTCACAGCTACACTCTCACCCTCCACCACCGTTACCAGGATTTTCCCTCGGTTCCATAACTTGTCCAGCAATTCTACCTTCTCCGGCAGGGTCATTACCTTCTTCTGGCACTTTGGGGGGCCTTCAGGAGATATCTTGGCTGCTCTCTTAGGGCCCATGGTAGATAAAATGATGGTGCCATGGAGAGATCAGCGAGTACAAGCACACACAAGCGTGGTCACAGTGAGAATGGGTTTCGGGACAATTCGCTGTCAAGTCAATTCGCAGTCACAACAATAACAAGACAATTCGCCGTCAGGACTTTCGCCGTCAGGACGATTCCCCGTCATTTATTTACATACTATAATAGTCTTTTAAATATACGAGTTTTAAAAGTGGTGGTGGTTTATTGTTTTTATAATAAATGTAGTGACATCTGTTGAGGCTCAGCCATATCTTTCCCCACGGTTTGCGTCCACTATGGCTGATCAGAATAACACGTTGGATATTGTCATTTGAGATTAATATATACTTTTACTTCTTCAGAGTCGTTTTAAAATATACCCAGGATGTTGTAGTACCAATGAAAATTAATGAAGACAGCTACGGGTGACGCTAGAATATAATTCAAAGTTGACTACAGCGAAGCAGAAACACGTTAATTATTGGCCAAAAGTGCAGCTCATAAATGATATCCAAAGCCTACGCTGTTGAATGAACATGGACTTTGATAGATCCCCCTGAAAATTAGTTATTAAAGTATTAATTATTCAAAAATAAGTATATTTATAGAATGATGGGGAATCGTCCAGGGTGCAAATTGTCCTGACGGGGAATCGTCCACGTATTGACGGCGAATTATCTCGGAACCTGAGAATGAGAGAGCCTGCCATGAGAGATTCAAAACAATGCAGGGGTGGCACGGGTGGCACTGCGGGCAGTATGCAGCGTGTGGCGCGTGATTTGAATGTGTTTCCATTTTTCTCTGGATTTCAAAAAATGTGATTTGGTTTCCCTGGTGACAAACCGCGAACAATTGAAACCACAAACAGAGGAACCACGAGGACAGAGGGTTGACTGTATGTGGTTTCTGATGGCTTTGAGGATTCAAAGATGAGGTCTTACTTGAGGAGTTAATCTTAGTTAAGCCTTAGAACCCCTTACCTCAAGCCTATTTCAGGCCTCAGTCTCTGTATGGTACATGTTTCTTCCATATTGTGCCCATTTCATAATTTTCTGTTAAACTAACCATGCCCATGTGTGTTTTTGATACCATAACAGTATGTATGTATTTAGTGGGTGTAAATTGTTGTAATAGGGAAAATTTGGTTTTACAAGTGGGGTGTCCAGTACCATCCATCCATCCATCCATTGCCAGACGCCATGTATCCCAAACGGGGTGGTCAAGGGCTTAGAGTTAATTGTTTTACAGGGAGGGGCACTAATCCTCCACCAACCCCACTTGACACGTAGGGATGCCAACAGCATCTGGTGTTCCCAGGCGGTCACCCATCCAAGTACTAACCAGACCCAACGTTGCTTAGTCCAGTACCAGTTAGGATAAATCCCATAGGTTCCGTGCCTTCATTATCGTGCAATTTCATTATCACACTCTTGGTGTGGTATACCAGTTATGCAAGATAACCAAGGGATCATTGTATTCTTAAGTTATCCTTGAGCTTAAGTTGCCTGTAAGATTGGTTATATTTATGTCTCTGCCTACTGATGATGAAAGAGACATTAAGTGATTAGTCCGTCCGTGCATGCGTGTGTGGGTCTGTGTGAGGGTCCATGTATCTGTAACACTATTTTTGGCACGTTATCATATGAACCCATTAATGAATATCCACTTGATATTTGTCATTGATGCAGTATGAGATGATGAACTGATTAGGTCAAGAGGTCAAAGACCAAGGTCATATGGGGTTGACTTTGTTTTTTTTTTTTTTTTATGCAAGGAAGAAGGAACCTAAGGTCAGGAGCCAGTAAACTGTTCCGTCCAAAAAAAAAAAAAAAAAAGAGCTAAATTCAAGATCCGTTTATTTTGAGATGCCTGGACACACTGTGTTTGAAAGACTGGAGATCATAGGAAGTAGGAAATACAGACAGAGGGAGACAGTTCCAGAGTTGAGCTGTTGCATAAATGAAGGACTTGGAGTAACGGTTAACTTGTGCATTAGAGGACAGAAAAGGGATGAGAGTTTGTTGCTAGATGGGTGCTGTGTGCCCGTCATAGAGGTTGAGGGATGCAAGCAGACAGTTCAGAGGAGCAGTGACCATTGAAGAAGCGATAGAAAGAGATAAGGAGGCAACAGTGCGGTGAAGACAGAGGTTGAAGGGAGCCAGTAAGAGGAGGAGAGTTAATGAGACGAAAAGCCTTTGACTCCACCGTATTGAGAAGGGCTGTATGTGGGGAGCCTTCCCACACATAAGAGATGTACTCCACACAGGGATGAATAAAACCCATGTACAGTATAAGGTCAACAACTGTGCAGGAGTAAAGAAAGTATGGAGTCGGCTTAGCACACCTAATCTCTTGGAAGCAGATTTTACAAGAGATGTAATATGATCTTTCCAAGATAAGTCCCAAGCGAATGAAACTCCAAGCATGTTCAAGGATGATGCAGGATTGAGCTGGATATTATTAAACATTAGTGGGTACTCCTGTTGAAGATTTTGTTGGGTTGATAGGGGTAAGAACTGAGTCTTAGATGCATTAAAAACAAGATTATTTTGATCCCAGTCAGAGATATGAGCCAAGTCAGACATTAAGTGTGCCATAGTCTCATCCCTTGTTTGTTGAAGTAACTGCTGAAATGGACGTTGTGGGAACTGAATGGAAAGGTGAAGGGTGGAATCATCAGCATATGAGTGGATAGGGTTAGATGTACAGCTTAGATCATTGATGAATAAAAGAGAGAGAGTTGGTGATAGGACAGAGCTCTGAGGAACACCACTGTTGATATATCTAGGAAATTAACGATGGCCGTCTACAACAGCGGCTATAGAACGACCAGAAAGGAAGCTTTAGATGAAGGCACAGATCGAAGGATAGAAACCATATGGGGGTAGTTTGGAAATTAATGATTTATGCCTGACTCAATTGAAAGACTCTGAGGTGTCAAGTGTAATGGCAAAGCTTTTGCCAAAGTCCCAAAAGGAGGATGACTAGGAGTCTGAAATGTAGGTGAGAAGATCGCCAGTGGAGCATCCCTGACGGAACCCATACTGACGATCAGAAAGAGGGTTGTCCTAGGAAATGTGCTTTAAAATTTTTCTGTTAAGACTTGAAAACTTTTGAGACACAGGATGTTAAAGCAATTGAATGATAGTTAGAGGGTTGGGAATGGTCACCTTTCTTTGGGACTGGCTGAATGAGAGCAAACTTCCAGGAAGAAGGAAAGGTACAAGTTGATAGACAAAGGCGAAAGAGTTTACCTAGGTAGGGTGTATGCACAGAAACACAGTTCTTGAGGACAACAGGAGGGACTCCATCTGGCCTATATGCCTTGTTAGTATTGAGCCCAGTGATGGCAGAAAATACATCAGATGAAGAAATTTTAATGTCAGCCATGAGGAAGTCAGAGGGGGGAAGTGATAGAGGAATGGAATCATCTAAGGTGGAATTGGAGGAGAAAGTCTGAGTGAAGATACCTGCTTTATCAGTAGAAGAAATAGCTACAGAGCCATCAGAGTAAAAAAGAGGAGGGAAGGATGATGAGGTAAAGTTGTTAGAAAGGTTTTTGGCAAGGTGCCAGAAGGAGCAGGAAGAATTCGAGTTGGAGAGTTGAGAGCATTTAGTATGGATGAATTATTTTAAGCAGAGCGAAGAACAGACTTAACATGATTCTGGGTAGAAACATAAAAAAGATGTGATTCAGGGGTGGGTTGGCTCTGGTACATTTTATAGGCCCTCTCCTTGTTGGGAACAGCATTAGAGCAAGCATGATTAAACCAAGGCTTTGTTGCATTAATGAAGGGATATGAGAAGGGAATGTATGCTTCCACGCCCAAGAGAATAACCTACACAATGCGCAAGGCACACTCAGATGGCTCCTGGCCATGGAAGCAATAATCATTCCAGGGAAAATCAAAGAAGTACTGCCTGAGGGCTTCCCAATCTGCAGCTCCAAAGTGCCACAATCAGAGTTTCTTTGGAGGGTCCACAGGCTGTACCAGAGTGATAGGACAGGTTAAGGTAATGAGGCTGTGATCGGAGGAGCCCAGTGGAGAGGAAAGATTAACAGTGTAAGCAGAAAGATTAGTTGTAAGGAAGAGGTCAAGTATGTTGGAGCTCTATCCAAGGCAGTCAGGGATACAGGTAGCGTGCTGTACAAGCTGCTCTAGGTCATTAAGGGTAGAAAAGCTGTAGGCTTGTTCACCAGGTGGATCAGTGAAATGGGAGGAGAGGAGAGTTTATCTTTGTGGGTATGATATCTCCTGAACCCCTCAACAGATTTCAGCTAAGCGTTTGTCAATAATACAGTGTGAAGGGCTGATGAACTGATTAGGTCCGTGAAGTCAAAGGGTCAAAGGTCAGCTTCATGTGGGTGTGGGCATGATATCTCTTGAACCCCTCAATGGATTTCAACCAGACCTTTGTCAGTGATTACGTATGAAGGGACGATGAACTGATTAAGTCAGTAAGGTCAAGGTCATATTGGTATGGGTGCGTTATCTGAAGAACCCTGTGATGGATTTCGGCCAAACTTTAGTCAGTGATACAGTATGAAAGGATGATGAACTGATTAGGTCAGCAAGGTCATTGGGTCAAAGGCCAAGATCATATGAGTGTGGGCATGATACAGTGTGGACCCCTCGAAGGATTTTTACCAAACTTTTGTAAGTGATACAGTATGAAGGGATGATGAACTGATTCGGTCAGCAGAGTCAGTGGGTCAAAGGTCAAGGTCGTATAAGATCAACTTAGTTTATCCATAATCTCATTTCAACCCACAATGAACCCTGTCATGGATGTGTATGGCAAGTCCGTGTGCAAGGCTTGGTGGAGGCATACCGAGCAACGCTTTGCATCAACAGCTCAGGGCCCAGGTTCTCAGTGTTTCATTCTGTTTTAACTCCTACAGGTATCAGACACTTACAGCCAAACTAGAATCAATAATAATGTGAAAAATATAACAAGGCATCATGATTCCTAATGATATTTAATTGCTGTGGAGACATGGGAAAAGTTGGCGAAGACCCCTTATGAATACAGCCACTGTTTTGTTATTTCAGCTCAGTACAGGTACTATAGCTTTTTAGTCAATGTTTGCAGCATTTTATATATACCTTAGTAGAGTAATGACATTCTTCCCCATATCTGGCATCCACCCTAAAATAAAAAATGTGGACTGAGATTGGTGTGGGAAAGAGTTGAGAACTTTGATGATTGAGTGAATGGATGTGTGACTCATTTTATTGGGCACTCTTGATTGTCCTATTTCTGTTACTGTACTAGATTGCACCCAATCAGTTACAGTATTATTGTGACAGGTAAGTTGATAATGGTGGTGATGACAATACTGTATAGTGTTGATTATTATTATTCCTACCCATTGTTATATATAAGTGAGAGGTAGGAATGTGTTGATGATGGTAATTCCTACCCATCCTATTGTATTAGTGGCAAGGATGATGGTGATGATAGTGATAATGATTCTGTTGATTATTCCTCCTCACTGAAATATATTAGAGGAAGGTAAGATTATATGATAATAAGGATTCCTAGCTGGGGGGCACTCTCCATCCACTCACTCGATGTAGTGCTGCTCTCAGGCATCTGCCCTTTCCTCTTTTATATCCTTCTTTCCTTCCTTCCTCATGTCTTTCTTTCCTTCATTCTTTCCTCTTCCTCCTACCTATGTGTGACATAACACTCCCCTTCTGTCTTTCCTTCCTTCATTGTTTCCTCTTCCTTCTGCCTATGGGTGACTCAACACTGAGTGACATACCAAATGATTTCCTATACACCAGGAAACCATTTACTTCGCTGGTTGGTAACCATATAACCAAATTATGGTGCCTGCTGGTTTAGTGGGTAATTAAGGCACTCCAAATGGATTGAGCTTGTGCAGGCGTATATCCAAGGGGTGGTTGGGGCTTATTTCTCTCATAATGCCACTCAGGGATGAGTCAGGCCAGTCATTCTCATCTTAAATGTCAGGACCAACTTGCCTATCACTGGGCTCCTATGCTTCTCATGGGGCAACAGAGGATTAGATGATGATGATGATTCCTACTCATTCGGTTTGTGAGAATTAGGTTGATGATGATAAAAATAATGATGATGATGATGATATGTTTACTATCACTCCTAGGTTGACAGTGCAGAAAGAGGGTCCAAACAAAGGGCGCGAGTTCTATGCGTGCAGCAAGGATCGGAGTCAGCAGTGCCGCTTCTTCAAGTGGGCTGATGAAATGGAGGGCAGTGGTGGTGGCAGCGGTGGTGGTTTTGGAGGTGGTGGTGGTGATGGTCGTTCATCTTGGAATGATGGTGAGTTTTATACTAATGTCAGTTTTGTGTTAATATACTCAGATTTTTGCTAATATGGTCAGTTTGGTGCTAATGTTATCAATTTTGTGTTAATGTTGTCCATTATATGATGATAATTTAATAGTAGTGTCATTTATATGATCATCATCATCATCGTCATCATCCATACCTCCTTTCCCACCCTAGGGCAGGGTGAGGAGTAGCAATGTCCAGACAGCCCATGTTTGCCCAATCCAATGGGCCATGAATCCATTCACTCATCAATCAAGCACTTGGTATCCTGGCTTTTTCTGATACGCCAAAAAACTTTCACCACATTCTGTAGCTTCACATAAATGTATCCGATAGAATCAGTCCAAACGTTGTCACATTAAAAATGGGTGCCAAATCCCTGATCATGCACTTCTTCTCCCAACATTCATCCAGCCAGCTCGATCTCTTGTCAGTCCGCTAGCCTCACCATCTTCCAAACCTCTCTTTCTCACACACTCGTTCACCACATCCCTCCACCTTCCTCTTGTCCTACCTTGCCTCCTCCCTCCTTCTGATTCTTTCAGATATGCTTTTTTCACCACTCTGTTGTTATCCATTCACTCCACATGACCATACCATCTCAGTACACTCTTTACGATTCTGGTGTCCACAGGCCTCCTCACTCTGCCTCTCTCACAAGTCACATTATTTTGTATCTTATCCACTGTACTTCACATACATTCCTTAGCAGTCCTATCTTCACTGTTTTCACTCTTGACTTTTCATTTTCATGCCACACCCTAGTCTCACATCCATATGTTAAAGTTGGCATTAAGACTTCATTCATGTAAGCCTTGTGCAGCTGCAACATTCAAGCCTTTGTTTCTTATCAAGGCCTTCATAGCACCAGCTACTTTCCTTCCTTGTGTCACTTTACCTTCCACTTCTTTAGCACATTTTCCTCTCTATCACTTTCCTCTGTCACTGTACCTAGGTATTTGAACACTCACGAATTCCAGTCTCCGTCCATTCACTGTAACATCACACTGGGAGTCACCTTCTGTCTCAGTTACCATCACTTTTCTCTTTTCTACATTTTACTCTCAAGGCACGACACTCACAGACATCAGCAAAACTCTACACTAGTCTACCAAGTTCTTGTCTGGTATTTGCAAGTAGCACTGCATCATTAGCATACAACAAATTTGAGAAATTCCATTCATCACCTTACCATTACCAATGCCATCCCTCTCTCCATTACACGTGTTTTTACTTCTCTCATCACCTCATCCATATATATAGTGAACAACCATGGGGACATCACACAACCTTGTCGCATGCCCACACTGATCATGAACCATTCACTTAGATGCCCATTTAGTCTTACATATCCCTCACTATCATCATAAAAACTCTTGACTGCACCTAGCAGCATACCATCTGCACCATACATGCTCTGAACTTTCCACAATCCTTTTCTGTCTACTTTGTTGTATGCTTTTTCCAGATCCATAAATGCCATAAACAGCTTATAGTCCTTCTCACAAGCCTTCTTCACTATCTGTCTCACTGCAAATATTTGATCCACACATCCTCTGCCACTCTTAAAACCACTCTGTTCATCACTCACTAGGACTTCTGATATCTCTCTTACTTTTTCTATAATAATTCTTCCATATACCTTCCCTACCACACTCAATAAACCTATACCACAATAATTCTTGCACTCACTTTGCTCACCATTATTTTTGTACAGGGGTACAATCACAGCCTTTTTCCACTCTGCTGGCACAGTTTCACTCATCTATGCCTTCTTACATATCTCCAACAAGCACTTCATTCCACTTTCCACACTACACTAAATCATCCCTGTATACACCTCATCAACTCCAGCTGCTTTCTCATTTTTCAGCTGTTTCACAGCATTCTTCACCCATGTTAGTGTCACATTTCCTGGCACTGTATTCCTTCTTTGCACACCCCCAAAACCAATCATGTTAACAGTTGTTTTGCTGTCTCCATTCCCATTCATCAGGTTTTCATAATGTTCGTTCCATCTTGTCCTTACTTCATCCCCATGGGTTAATAATCTACCACGTACATCCTTCACACTTTCACATTTCATTCCACTGTCACTTCTACATTTTTGCACCTCTTTCCAGAATAACTTCCTATTTTCAGAGTAATTTGCATTCCTTTTTCTTCCTAGATCATCATTTACGTCCTTCTTTTTCACTAGTTTCCTTACGTGCTTTTTGCTGTCCGTATATTCTGTTCCTATTTTAGTTGAACCTCTGCCCTGTAACCACTCTGTCCACTTCTTTCTCTTTTCCTCCACTACCCTCTTCATCCGACCATGCCGCACGTTTCTTCTTTGTTGTTACTCTTGCCACACCATACACTGCTTTAATATTCCAAACTAAGCAGCCCCTATATGCATTCCACAGGCTGTCCAGATCCATGTCATACCAATTCACTGATTCCAACTCCCCCCCTAATTTGGTCATGTATTCATGTGCCATTTCTCTCATCCTCAGCTTCTCGACTTTCAGTCTTTCTCCCTGACTATTCCTCTCTCTCCTGGTCCACCTGGCTCCTCTCAGTTTGATTTTGCCTACCACAATTATATGATCTGACAGACCTCCACATCGTCCTCGCATGTCCCTCGTATCAGCAGTCATTCCCTGCATCGACCTCTCTATGAGCACATAATCAGTCAGGCGCCTTTCAACACGATCCCCATTCCCTCTATACCACCTACATTTATGTGCATGTATGTGTTTGAAATATGAGTTACAAATGCACAAATCCTTTTGTGACACATATTCTTCAGTCACTTCCATTATCATTTTCTCCTGGTACTCCATTACAACCCATTATGTCATCCTCAGGACCAGCGCCTACTCGTCCATTCATATCCCTATTACTATCACTTTATAGCTCCTGGTTGTTTCTCCCACTGCTTCATCCAGCTCATCCCAAAACCTGTCTTTCTCTCTCTCACTCCTATCATCACACAGTGCATAAACTACAATCACTGCTGGATTCACCTTCTCAAACTTGAACTTGACATACATGCATCTCAAGCTGACACATTTGTAATCTCTCATTCTACTCTGCCACACCTCATTCAACAACAAAACAACTCCTTCTTTGCATCTTCCTCACCCATTCCTGCCCGATCTTACACATTTCACACCCTCCCACTCCTCCACTTCACACCCTTTCAACTTTGTTTCACATAATGCCAGCACGGCATATCTCACGCTCTTGAACACATTCACCACTTCCACCCTCTTGCTTTCCCCATTCACACCTCTCACACTGCACATGGCCATGCAAATCTGTCCATTTGTTTGGGGCCCTGGGCAAGTATTGGGCCCTCTGAGGCTTTTTGAAACTAACATCCTAATGTTAGTTTATGTCAGTGTTTCCAGTTATTTGGTACTGTCAGTTTTGCGTTAATGATGACAGTTTTTTAGTAATATGCTAATATGTAAATTTTTTTGTTAATTTTGTCAGTTTCCCTTATGTTGTGCAGTTGGGAACAAAAATTTAAGTGGTATTGCACCTCATTTTGATGTCACTTTTCTCTGCTGGGTAATACTGTATTCTGTAAATTAGTTTTTTCTTTCTCTCTCTCTCTCTCTTTCTCTCTTTCTCTCAACTCAGAGGTGATTCTCTTATGATATGACTAGCAGGGGTAACCGACATTACTGGGCCAAAAAGGCAAACACTCTAATCCTGTTTGTTCTAGTTCAGTATTTCTACTCCAGAAAGACCATGCATCTCTCATACTTTTGAAGAGGGATTATAAGAAGTCCAGGAAATTTCTATATCAGCTTTTTCAGGCTAACTCACGGTATTTGTGCACAATTGTTTACTATTACTGGTGACCCCAAATGACCTCGGAGGTCAGCCTCATATAGCTTATTTCCGAACTGGAGGTTATGTGAGTCTCCATGCCAAAAGTTGGGCTACTGGCTCCAGTCGTTCGAGTGTGTATTACCAGTGACCTCAAATGACCTCTGATGAGTGACTTCAAATGACCTCTGATGAGTGACCTCAAATGATCTCAGAGGTCAACCTCACATGCCTGTGTCCGAACTGGAGGCCATTTAAGTCTCCACACCAAAAATTGGGCTGCAAGGGTACCCGACGTTGCTTGGGTCTCCATGTCAAAGATTGGGCTCCAAGGGTACCTGACGTTGCTTGGATCAAAAAGGCGAACACTCTACTGGTGACTTCAAATGACCCAGGTCTGAATTTTGACCCCCCCTAAAACCATCCTTGGGTCACCCTGAATCAAAATATTTATGGGTCTGGGGGTCTCTGGTGCATGATTTGGGCCTGATTGAAGGACAAACAAACAAACAGACAATGTGGCTCTTTTATATACAGTATATACTGTAGATTGATTTCCCATGTGTTGTACAATCAGGGACAGTAATTTGCCAAAGATTTTACCTCTTTTACTTTCCACGTTCTGCTTATAGCTAATAAATCCTAAGCTGAAAGAGACCTTTCATGATACTTTGTCCAAGATGAATGTAGTTGATTTAATATGTTCGGAAGGAAAGTGACAGTTTTAACATAACCATAAAGTAGATACTGTACAAGAGAATAATAGATGAATATCTATCCCTGACCATATATACAGCAGACTCATGTTTTACAATGAAACGGCATGTAATGACTTGCCTATACGATGAGTAAAAAGTTGGGACCCCCCTTTTTTGTAATGATCTCATTTCCACTTATATGATCATTCTGATCTTGAGTGAAGCCTCACTGGTTGATGGACAATTGTTATTTTCATTTGTGTGATTGCAGACATGCAAGTTTACAGTAGTTTGTTTGTTCCAAGATGGCCTTTGAACATGATCACTCTCAGGTGTGGTAGTGTCAGTGATGGAACAGTTGTGTGGTGCTGGATTTTTAGGCAGTAAATGAAGTGCCAGTGAAATGAAACAACTACAAGATTTGGTGAGTTGGAAATTAATTTTTTGGACTTATTTTTCATTGTAAGCAGTACATGAAGTGCAGTGAAGTGAAGTAACTACCAGTTCTGTGAGTTGAAAATTATTTTTTAGACATTTTTGTGTGGGTGATCCATGCCAAAAAATGAATCCCCATTGAATCCATGTTGTAAATGACGAAATGCAATAAAATATTGAGATGGATTTTTTTTTTTTTTTTTTTTTAATGCATTCATTCATTCATTCATTGCCAGACGCCATGTATCCCAAACGGGGTGGCCAAGGGCTTAGAGTTAATTGTTTTACAGGGAGGGGCACTAATCCTCCACCAACCCCACTTGACACGTAGGGATGCCAACAGCATCTGGTGTTCCAAGGCAGTCACCCATCCAAGTACTAACCAGACCCAATGTTGGTTAACTTCGCTGATCGGACGGGAAGCGGTGTACTCAACGTGGTATGGCCGTTGGCATGCTATTTGTAAAACAAGGGCGTCCAGTGTTGCTGGCTGTTCATTTCAGCCACGGACAACCTAACCCCTTCGCCAAAAGGGCCGTCTTCTTAAACTGAATGGAATCAGTGACACTGCATTGAAGTTTTGTTCCCTGCAATGTGAAATAAGTCACCCAAGGGTGTGGGGTGGTGCTTGTTATGAGCAGTGGCTATAGGACGTTACATTCCTAGGGCATACAAATGAAGGGTCGTATTCTGCAATCTGTCATTATATGCTGTATATATGTCACTGTTTCATAAACCTTTTTGTCATTAAGTCCTTTGTAAATCCATAAGAATTGCCATATCACCCTTCAGGTGATACCAGTAAAGCCATTTTCTTCTAGTTTACATTTCCAGTTGTGTGGAAAAAGTTGTGATATTTTGGGACAAAACCCTGACTTAAAACAAGACATACTATTCTAGGGTGTATGTAATGATCTTGCACTTTGAGGTGTAGGGCCCAGAGGTTAGATCGGCCATAGACCTGTAAATTTAAGGATAGACAACCACCCCCTTTCCCTTGGTGGTATTACATAATTGAAAAGCCTCTAGTCTTTTCAAGGGAATAAAACCTGTTGAAGGCTGTTACTCTCACTGGGGTTTGTTTGTACTAAATGAAACTGGTCCAGGCCTACAACTTCAATACTCCGATTTGATTGTATGAGACTTGATAAAACTTAATTACGAGGTAGGAATAAGACTACTGTACTTGGTTACTGATCAAATCAACCTTCCAGTCTGACTACACTCGGGCATCAACTGAGCTAAAAGGCATTAGGGATCTTTATCAGGTTAGGAAATAAACACTGTAGACCATCATCTTTTCCCTTGAGTTAATACTAGTACTGGTACTCATCCTTTTCAGATTCTTGGGGTGGAGGTGCTCAGGGGCAAGGAAGAGGGAGAGGAAGGGGAAGGGGAAGGGGTGGTCTGGGTGGAGGCACAAAACGCAAGGCTGAAGGTGGTACCCAGCCCAAGAAGAGGAAGTGTGGTGTGTGTGGAGAGGAGGGACACAATCGCAAAAATTGTCCCATGAACATCTTTTAAATTTGGCTGTTCTCATTGTTATTTAGTCTCTAATCTGATGATATCCATCCACCCACCCACTCATCAACCTATCCTTCCATCCATCCATCCACCCACTCATCAACCCATTCATGCACCCACCTACCCACTCATCAACCCATTCATCCATCCATCCACCCACCCACTCATCAACACATGCATCCATCCATCCATCCACCAACCCATTCATAAACCCAGCCAGCCAGCCACCAACCCACCCACCCACCCATTAACTCATCCTTCCATCCACTCATCCAGCTACACATCAACCCATCCATTCTCCCACCCTCATTAACCTATTTATCCATCCATCCACATACCCACTCGTCAAACTATCCATCCACCCACCCACACATCGTCGGGCCAGCCATCCACCCAGCCACTCACATCTGTTCATACACTTTTTTTTTTTTTCCCTACATTTTATAAGCTTAGGAAAATTGTCTGGTGATATCAGAAGTAAAATACAAATTGCATCAACAGATGGAAGGGGTTAAGATGATCATCTTATAAATCTCATCTGTCTCATCTGGGTACTCTATGTACAAGACATTCCTGGCATGGGAACTGCCAGATTTTAGTCCTGCTTTTACCATGCATACTAATGTTATCCTTGGGTCGTGTTCTTAGTGGCTTGGAAGTTTTTTTTAACATATTCCCCAGCAATTTATTCTGAACCTTGCAGTTTAACATCCTCATGTATGATAATGATGCAAACCATCTCAGTAGTAAAATTATATACATAATATGGAAAAGAGTGAAGGTGTAGTATGCAGAATATAATGCCAGAGGAGAGGTGTTGTGGAGCTTGCTATGCCACCTACAGTTTGATCCCGTCATTTATTTTCTCACCTATTACCTTGAAATCAACACTGGCAGTCATTCTGTGTACACTTTTGAGCCATAGTTTCTGCTTACCCATTAATTCTACCCTTTGGCTGAAAGGAACTTGTAGCCAGGGGCCTTGCTGAATGAATATCTGTTGTTGGTAATTTGAAGTTTTTGTAGGCTGCACGAACAACGGTTTTGTGATCTGTTCCTCGAGTTATCAGCCAAAGTTCTGAACTGGTAAACACTAGACAAAAAGTTTTTGTTTGGTACAAAACCCTGGCTATGACTTTCTCCCTGCCTGAGGTTGGATCAGAGTGCTGGTTACCAAAACTTGACATGATGCCCCTCTTGTAGTCTTTACAGAACTGTTACCCCTCCCATAATTTATTTATTTTGATAGATTTTAGATTTTTGTATTGTTGATTTTAGAATCATTTGTGTTCAGATAATTGGTAATAAATTTATTGTTGCACCTACAAAGTATATTAAGTATGAAATCAGAAGATTTTACTATGAAGCCATGACCAGGTACTGGCTCATCATTAACTGGTTTCATGCAAAATCCATGGAAAGAATCAAAAGAGGAGAAAACCATGCTAGAGCATGGTGTGAACCATGAGGCAATGGAGGTTGAGAATAGATGGATAGGTAGTGGCTTCAAGGGAGAGTATCAGTAAGGCAGTGTGGTATCGGTGTCATTTGTAAGGCACACAAGGAGGGAAGTGATGGATACAGAACTGGTAAATTGACTGCTGCAGTTTGGTTGCATAAGGATGTGTGGCAAGTCAAATCATCGAGAGATTTCTCTTTAAGATCTTAACACGGTCTCCCCTTTGTACCTCTTCTAAACAAAAATCACATTTCTTGTGCATGGTTTCACATACCCCCTCTGTATTCATCTCATATCCCTGAAATGGCATGTGTCCTTCAGTTTGGGGACCACTGGGTTAGAGAGTAATGAGAAACTAAGGCTCATGGATGCACCTCTGACCCATGCACTGTGCTGAACAAATAGCAGTATGTGGCAAATGAGATATTGTATATACTTTCCAGAGTGTAATTGCACATAGTATTTTAAACAAAGGTAATGATGTGTATATTGACATTAATGGAATGAAAGTTAGCTTTTTAAGTCCAGTGGCATACTATTACACCTAACACTTGTGCCTTTTAGATGATTTTGTTCAAGTTAAGAAGGATTTTTCTTACTGAAAGGCTTAATGAAGGTTATATTTAACTTGTCCGGTTCAAAAAGCCTTTTCCAAATTGAAAAAATTAATATGAAGATGGCAAATACTTTAATTGGATTGAAGGGGTTGAACAAATTGTCATGAAAATGATATTCATCACTCTCCTCAGGTCTGTCCCATTCATGTCATGTGCAAAATGAATTACTAAGGAATGGTGCCACAAAACCCACTCTACCACCTACAATATGCCCTTGAGACTGATCAACTGAATCTTGGTTTTCCACGGTGAATGGTACAACATTATGGAAGTTTGGCTTTGAGTATTTATTAACTTACTCATATAGCATTTGATGTCATGTTGTTGTTGTTGATAACCCCACCCTGTCTGTCCAAGTAGACCCATCAACTGCAGGTAAGCAACTGCCCCTACAGGGTTGTCCTGTGCACTGAACCAATGTTCCCTTGTGGTTTACAGCACCTCACCATAGTGAGGCTTAGGGATTAGTGTGGAGATTTGGTTCCTGGATGGATGCTGCATTTGCATCTCTTCACACATTTAACAGGGACACCACAGCAGACTCCATTTCACCCTGTAATTGGGTTACAGGAAACCATTGGGCTTGTCACTCTGTGTAGAGTCACCTGGAGTGGAAAGAAGAGTAATAAAAGGTGACAGGAAGGAAAGGGAGAAGTAAGAAGAGAGGAGGGAAGACACAGATAGAATGAGAAAGAGGATTGAAGAAGTACGCAGCACTACATCAAATGAGTGGATGATGGTCACCACCACATACTACCTGATATCATGTTGTCAGGTATTAAGCAACATTTAAATAAGTTCCTCAACATCAGCAGCGTACATGAAAAGTGATCTTCGTTCATCTTCATCAGTCTCGCATTACCAAATACGTGTGCTTTAATCCTGGAGAGGGTGGCCATGAGCAAATTGCCTCTGTATTGCCCTGTCCTCCACTGTCAGACAACTCTCTCTCCATCCCACACCATCCTCATTCATATACATTACCCCTCCTTCTCAGGGTTGATAAGGAGCCTACACGTGGTGATGCTGGCCCCTGGGTGGGACAGCTGTTGTATATATCCACCAGGGAGCCAAACTTCATATTTCCCAGCACCTCACCATGGGAAAGACCTTGGTCCGATCCTGGTGAGGCACCGTCTACCACAAGGGGGTACTGGTTCCCTACAGGGTGTATGTACCATACTGTACAGTGTCCCAGTAGAACCAGTTGTGCACAAGTGGTTGATGGGTCAGCTTGACCCGATAGACCAGGGTTAAGTGGCAACAACAGCAACAACCCTTCTACCCATTCCTCCATGTCATCCTGTGTGTGTGTGTGTGTGTGTGTGTGTGTGTGTGTGTGTGTGTGTGTGTGTCTCTCTCTCTCTCTCTGATCATGTTTCCCTATAGTAAATGTCAGGATATCATCCAGAAGTAGGACCTTTTGTGTGTGTGTGTGTGTGTTTGTGCAACCATCAAATGATTTTATTAATTGTGGGAGAGACTTTTAAAACTGTAAGTGTTAGGTATACACTTCATTAACCTCTTTACCGTGAATAATCTTTCCTAGTTGAATAAAATAATTTGGAGGGAGCAGCACGGTAACAGAGTAAAAAAAAAATTATGTCTGGGTGGAAGAGGTTAAGAAAACCATCAACAATATACGGTATCCAGTGAAACAAATCGTACCTCCATACAGACGTTCATCACTCAGAAACTACCCTTCCCGGAGAGCCATGAGTGTACGTAACCAGACTGTAATGGGCCACCACCATTCTATGCTTCATTGTCAACACCAGATGCAGCTCACAAACAATCCACTGTGTCTCCAGACACCCCCATACCATTACATAGTTACATTATGGACCTCTCTGTCACAACGCAAATAATTTTTCAACGTAACCTCACTAACAAATCTTTCAGAGTACAGGGCTGAATTGCTTGGTTTCCTGCAGGCCACTGGATACACATTTAGATGAGCTTGGGGCAACAACACCAACAACATACATCATTCACTCATCATTCAAGTCTTCAAAAATTCTCAGCCCCAAACTGCAGGCATGCAATGTAATATTGTGTTCTCATGATTCCTTGTGTATATATTGTATTTAAAGTGACAGAATTTTACAGAGTACCCTATATATTAGTATGACATTTGTAATTTTGCAGGTTCTTTATAGCAGTTGCATTATTACATGGAACTATTGTATCTACTTTTTATTTCAATGTCACCTGGGATAGAACAGATTTTCTTATTTTCTAATTTTATTATATTTTTATTAAAGAAATTAATAACTAATAGCTGTTTTCATATCATATTAAAGAAAATGTTCACCTGCAATGCATATTTATGTTTGTGCATTTAGCTGTGTATTCTGTCCCTGTTTATCTGCTTCTGGAACCTTTGTCCCAAAACAATGGCATTCTTGTTGCTGCCGACTTCTGCCCTTTGATATGGAACATATGAATCAATGATGAGGTGCTCCCACTCTTCCCAAAACACTCAGATGTATTCCTTTGCTCCCTTGTTATGTCCTCTCACTGCTGCCACTCTATACAGGTCACCTGTTCTCTCTCTTCGCTGCCTGCAGCATCCAGTGTTGTCGTCCACATTATGACAGAATTTGTTTACCGGATGGACCATATATAATGCGCCCCTTCCACTTTGCCTGGTGAGTTCTTCTTTGTTGCAGGGATGGCTTAGCACTGTTATTGTCTATCCAGCATTATTTATCCATTTCCTACTCCCACCATGCCCATGCCTGCACCAGCAGACTGAGGCATTCTCACAACACATAAGAAATTGCCAGGTGAGTTTATCATGGAGCACTGATTACAGACCATCCTGTATTTTACGTAGGCGATGCCCTACCTTGTGACTCCACGAGGACAATTAACAATGTTTGTTAATGCTCTTGTAATGGGTTTATCTAGAGGAATCCCCTTAGGTCTGTAGTGGAGAGAAGACACTTACCCGCTACCTTGGAAGTATGCCTGCAGCAGCCTTATATCCAACAAAATCTGAGTGTCAGAAAAGGAGGACCACCTCCATCAAGGGTTATTTCACATTACTATACACATTTCCACTTCCTGCCCACTGTATCCCTTTGTGTTGTATTCCTTTTGATCTCATATCATGTTATCATAATTGTCTGAGAAGCTGTCAGTTTCAGCCACTATATCATATTTGTTTTAACCTGATGAAGATTTTTAGTGCCATTTTGGTCAGTTGATGGCCAAGAGTAGTCCTATTAGAAGGTTGTTTTGACCACCAGTCACAGAGACTCATTCTTAAGTCTTGACTAAAGCCCATCAAACTTCATGCAACCATGGTAGAATTCAATTGCGAGTGTCGCAGCTTCATCAGGTGAAAGCAAACCAACTATAAACTAGCTCTGCTGACTGCATAGTTCAAGCCCCAGGTGTATATCCCTCCCTCCCTTGCTTTTGGGTCCAGCCTGAGTATGTTAAGCCAGACTCCCCTTCCTTTGTCACCCTTGTCAGCAAAAGATTCAGTGTAGCCTAGTGCACTGTGATAGCACAGCATGGTGAATGTTGTTTGTTACTCATATGCTACATTCCAGACTAGATGCCATGTTGCTTTTTACTTATATGCTACATTCAAGACTAGATGCCATGTTGCATTTTACTCATATGTTACATTCCAAACTAGATGCCATGTTGCTTCTTACTCATATGTTACATTCCAGACTAGATGCCATGTTGCTTTTTACTCATATGCCTAGTTCACCATATTCTTCATATCAGTTTGTTCTAATCTCCCTGCTTCCTCCTGGCCTTTCATTGTTAGGAGTATTATTTATTTGGAACTAAGCTAAACATCTCTAGGGCACTTAAGAATGTTCTGTCTTAGCCCAGATTGCTGATCTCATGTAGGCAAATCTAAAGCAACTACATGCCAAAATCAAATATAGCCACATTCCGCAGACCACAGGTTACATTTCTTTGGTAACAACACTTTCACTGCCTACTTTTGGTAAACCTAGTAGATGGGTTGATTCACATTAGGCAGCTTTTGCAAAGAGTTTAACCACACTACGAGAATCAAGAATAACAGTATAATCCCATTTACTTACACCCAAACATTTATTATAATTTCTGTGAGCTCTTGGCTCTCTTTAGTATTAACATTCCCACTATTCAAGACTCAACAGTTCTTTCAGTGATGTCTCCTCCATGTACACATTTGTGATTTTCTCAACTATGTTATGTATTCCACCATTCCATATCCCTATAATTTTTTGGTTTTACTTGCTGTGAACAGAAAGTATGAGGACCACCCTAATCCATAAAAAGCTGTCTTTTGTACAGTTGTTTATTACAGTATATTGATAACAGACTGATGATTCTTTCCATGCTATACCATTTCTCAGTCCTTTTCCTTTCAGTCTTGTTTCCTTTTCACTTGTGCATTCATTGCCAGTACCAGTCCTTCCTACATTACCACTTTCATTAATACATTTAGAATCTTTCACAATTCATTCTTGATCCCTTCCTAACTTTATCAGCTGTTTCCTATATTCTGTATGTACAGTAATCTGCATTTCTCACTCGATAATAATCTCCACAGCCATACCCATAGAAAGAGCTAGTGATTCATCCAGGGCAGGACTGAACACTAAATTTGCTAGTGAGGGTAGGGCTGTAGTCTCAGTGACATAGGAGGCTTCATAGCTTCTCTTCGTTAGTGATTTATAGTAATGTAGTTTGTATACTCATACTGTATAGTACTAAGCCTCAACATTCTCTTGTATATTATGTTCTGTATATTCTTATATCATCAGAGTTTGTATTTGTGACATGCAAAAGAATGATGAGGTTTAATGTTTTTCATTTTTTGAAGGCTCCAACATATTTGCATACATCGGCCTTGGTCACCTTATAGCAGCTGTCTATGCTGCTCAATTTATGGCAGCCTCCCTGTTCAATCCCTTAACCTTGAGGTCACATTTAATGACCTTGTCCCAGGTCTTTTTTGGTCTGCCCCTCACAACTCCACCCCCAGTATTAACACTTCTTCCTTTCTGCACCTACTTATCGTCCCCCATCCTCTCCACATACCCAAGCCACCTCAATCTACCTCTCGTCATCACAATGCCAGTACACTCCAGTCCCATCCTACCTCTCAGCTCTTCCATTGTAAACCTAGTTCCCCCAGGCCTTGCACTCAGGGACACACTGAACATCCACCTAATCATTGTCATTCCTGTATGTTTGAGTCTGTGAATATCCTCTTCCTTTACTGCCCAGGTCTCACCACCATATAGCATAACACTCCTAACATGCTGCATACAAAGATCCTTTAGCCCATAGGGAGAGCCCTCTCAGTGCCAGGAGAGGCAACAGCTCCCTGAACTTCTTCCAACCACTTCTCACCCTAGCCACAGAACTAGCGCTAGCCCCACCTCCAGCTGATAACATCTATATCTATCTATTGCCAGACGCCTCAATCCCGTTTGGGGTGGCCACAAACAAATCGCCTCCAAGTCGCCCTGTCCCCCGCCATTTCACTGCCCTGCTCCCAACTCACACCTCCCTCTCTCATATACCTCTCCACCCCATCCCTCCATCTCATCCTCGGCCTCCCCCTCCCTCTTCCCCCCTCCACCTCACTCACATACACTCTCTTCGTCAGTCTTTCACCCTCCATCCTCTCCACATGTCTCCCAAATAACAAAACTCCCCCACACACTCAAGAGATGCACCAGCTAGCTCAATCCTTGCACGCCTGATAATCTCCACCTGCTCTCCTCGACACAATGCGCACATAAAATCAGCATTATCTTGCAGTCTACCTCAAATACCACTACATTTCTTATGCACCCACTTATCACATACACTGCACAAGATGGAATAACTTCCCATGCCCTCGTGGTAAATTGCACATGGCAACTCTCCCTTTTCTTTGACAGTACCGCCACCAACCCTAGATATCATTATTTTTGTCTTATCTGCATTTACTCTTAAGCCCTTGTGCCCCAGACCATCTCTCCACTTCCTAAATCTTTCCTCCACCTCCCTTTCATTCTCTACAGTCAACACCAAATCATCAGTATAAAACATCTCCCACAGGAGTCCGTTTCTGAAGTCACGTGAGAAGGCTTCAAGTACCATAATAAATAACAAGGGACTCAAAACTGCCCCCTGATGCACGCCATCTGACGTGCAGAAAATATAACTGAGGAATTGTTATGACATCTACAAGGCTATTTGAATACCATCCAATGCAGAGCAACATAGTAGATGAGGCAGCCGGGGCACACTTCAGGGCCAGAACACCCCACAGAGACCTTACAGTTCCATTATAAACTCATAATATCAACACAAGGCATGGTGCTTTTGCCAATGATTGGTGGTTCACGTGGAATTTGGGCATCATACTTGCTACCCCGAAACCCATACTCCTGCCAAATTGGCCAGCCTGAGCCCTTCATGCTTTGGTCACTTTCTCCTCTCTCTCCCTAGCCTTAGAGTTAAAAATTAAGCATCTCCATCCCACAACCAACTCTTTTATACTGTTAACCTTATGTTTGACTCATATGCCTTTGCAACCTTACTGTCCTCTCACCGTTTCATCTGTCTTTCTGTATATATACAGTATAAGGGTGTCCCAAGCACATAAGGGTGGGAGAAAATTATTGAGATGCAATCTTGGTCATGTTATGCCCTGTTAGTGTTCCCCATCAGAAAACTTCATGTAAATTTTCAGAATGATTGAAGTATAATTAAAGGTCCCAATGACTGAATACAGTACAGTATTTCATTTCATATCTTAAGTGTTAGCCAACTGAAACAACTGATACTGACGTACAAATAACACAATACTTTATTTCATGAGTTCTCCTTTTGCCAAACTTATGGAACAATTGACACTGTCAGTATTGAATAAAATAAACAAAAGTCTTCAACGTCATCTTAGCATTAATGTGTTTTACATTAGACACTTGCTTCATGAGGCCTGCCTTCATTCCCTTCCACTTCACAGCCCATCAGTGGAAGTGGACAATCAGTAGGAGGAATTGGAGGCCTTCCTTGTCACGGCACTGAGGTTTGCTTATGAATTTCTCAATGAGGGCAATTCCTCTCCCAACTGCGTCATTGACCACTTTCAGGTCTTCAGCTCGCTTCTTTGCAAGACGGAAGTTATCATCAGAGTGCCATGTTGAAGGATCTCTGGCAAGGAATGTGGGCTCAACTTGGAGAGGGGACAGGGTGGCTCAGTGGTAGAGTGCCTGACTCGAGACCAAAGGGTCCATAGTTTGCGTCCTGCCTGGGTAGCTGTCCTGCTGGGAGAGGTAGCGCTCTCCTGTCACTTAGCTAGGCTATTTGATCTATCAAGATCTAGCTTGGGCAATTTATTTCCCCATATAAAAAATTCCAGAAAAAAAATCAACTTGGAGAGGCTGAAACAGTTTGGTGGACTGG
Source organism: Coenobita brevimanus (assembly GCF_032717465.1). Taxonomy (NCBI): domain Eukaryota; kingdom Metazoa; phylum Arthropoda; class Malacostraca; order Decapoda; family Coenobitidae; genus Coenobita; species Coenobita brevimanus. The sequence goes on from NC_137015.1 coordinate 6,166,529, forward strand.
CTTGTCACCCATGGACTGAGACGGCCATCCACTTGGAGCCCTTTGCTTTGGATCCACTTGATTGCTTTCCGTGGGCGCTTCTTCAGGATGGCCATCATTTCACACTTTCATCGTCATTAATGCTGTCGTTAAGTAGTGCAAGACAGATCAAGTCTTCCAAGTTATACAACGGGTGACAGAGCATCTCCTGGTAAGCTACGTTACTAACGTCCTTGTCAGGGTACCAGCGCAGTACTTTACAAAGGCTGACATCATTTTTAGGTGCTGGTGAATGAAGCCTCGTGCCAGTGACATACATATACGAGACTCGCATAGGAAGCCATACGGCGCTCTCCTTGCCACACTTGATGACTGAGTTTGGAGAACTGAGACTGAAGTAGAGCTATCTTCATGCAGTATATAGCTTTTACTATCCATCTGGCCTGATGATATGCCCCTGGGGGTGAAAGCTTGTAACGTAAGTCTCTGCCGAGGTACAGGAGGCTCAATCAAAGTAGCTTTTCATAATCCTCTCAAGGATGGGTTCCGGTTTTCAGGACTTTGCATAAAAAATCCATTACCTTGAGTCGCATATGTGAGAGGCAGGTATCATTATTAATAAAGGCTTTAGTGACTGGGTCACTGTCAAATGTATCCAACTGATAGTGGTTTCTCTTGAAGAATGGGATTTCAGGGTCAGGTGGTTTTCCTAGGCACACTACAAAGACATCCTTGAGGAGAACTTCATGAATGTGATGACGGCAAGCTAACCACACAAGAGAGTGCCTCAACTCTTCCAAGTGCACACACGTCCCCTGCACTAGCCCTGTGTTTGACACTATCGTGTCAAACCGCAACCTATGATCTTATCCTCAATCTCTGATTAGGTGAGAGCTTGATGGACTGCATTTGCCATTTGCTGCTCTGTTCCTTTCTTTATGTATTGTACTCCTAAAATCTCTTCCATGCCATCCCCAGTCACTAAAAACGCAATCTGATCAACTGGGTTGCGGTCGCATCTGACATCAGGAATTACTGTAGTTTTGAGTCCCAGTGGAGCTGCAGTTGAGGCTGAAGTTGACTGAGGCAGCCAATTATCTGGGTCCCTGCCACTGACCAACCCTTTTGGGGGAAGCGGTGGACCATACTCTTTGATGAAACCTTGTCGAGACTGAGACTCATGTCTTTTGCGGTTGCAGCATAGGATGCTGTTGTCTACCAGACAGAAAGGCCCTTATGAACCCAAGTCGCTGCCGGGTCTAGGTCACCAATACTTTCTTTCAGGTGATCACCATATGGAGCTTTTGGGGGAGTTTGGTCCACAAGCAACAGCTTTGTCATCATCAGCTGACGATGTACTACTGCTGTCACAGAATGCCTCTTCTGTGACCCCAACAACTAGGACCTCTTTTGCCTGTCGGCAATGAGCTTGCTTTAGAGAAATTTCCTTTTCATGCTTATTTTGTGCAGCTAAATTGAATTTGCAACCCTCGGTGCCTATATAACTCCCTTGTGGATCAGCTGTTTGAGGAATGAGAAATTTCTTATCTTTTAGAGGGATATCCTGCTGATTCAGAGCATCTGAGCAGGCAATATCAAAAATAGCCCCCATATCAGCCAAGAATACCTCCCACTGCATGTTGTAGGTCATTCCAATCTTGCTCTTGTTGCTCTGTAAGTTTCGGTACTTCTTAATGAACGGTCTCAGTTCAATGAAGCATGAGCGGAGGTAGTTGCCATATTCGAGTTGGCTGAAGACCACAATTCAAGGACAGGCGCTAGTGTAGCCATGATGCTCTGCGAATCTGGCTTCTTTTGGATGCAGTGATGGTAAAAGAAGAAGATTAGCATATCCATACTACAGTACTTGGTAAATGAGATTTACCCAGCTCAGATATTGGAGACCTTTCAAGAGGCCACACATTGGTATCTGATCCTGTCGTCATCATTATCTGTGAATGAGAGAAAAAAATGGTCAATTGTCGGGACCTCTAAGTATCATCAGATCAAGTAAGAAAACCACACAGCGAATATGTTATCCACAACGCCCTATGGGCAAGACACAAGCAGCCAGATCCTTTCAGTGTCACATATATATATATATATATACTGTATATATCTATATCTATATATCGATATATATCTATCTATCTATATCTATCTATCTATATATATATCCATATATATCTGTATATATATCTATATATATCCATATATATATCTGTATATATCTATATATCTATATATATATATCCATATATACATCTATATATTATATATATATATATCTCTATCTATATCTATCAATCAATCAATCAATCAATCTATCTATATATCTATATACAGTAGAACCTCTCCCATTCGGACTATATGGGAGGATGGGTTGTCCGAATTAGCAGATTGGACCATCAGGGTAATCTCCAGTTCATACCAAAAACTATCTACATATGGTATTTTTGTAAATTATTAACATATGTGGCATTTTTAGTTTTTCTTTTATTTTCACCACAGTCACTGTTTGTAACATCAAATTTTTAAGCAAACTGTCTAATTTTATCTTTGTTTTTTTTGATGTCCGACACAGTTTGTTTGGCGATACCAAACTCGTTCACAAGTTTTCCTGGAGGAACACCAGCCTCTAGTTTATCCAGTATTTTCACTTTATCTGCAATACTTAGTGTTACATGCTTCCTTTTAACACCTTTATTCATTGCAGAAGCTACACTTGCATTAAGGGGCATGGTAGTGATTAACTTTTGAAATAAAGCGTAAAAATATAAATGGTTGGTGAACTAGTTGATGGAACGACTGCTAGCGTGTGTTTAAACAGGCGCCCATGTTGCGACCTAGCATGATCCGAGACAAAACGAATGACGATTGCTTTCCGCGCCGATACTGAAAATGACTTTAGAATTACTTTCAACATATTTTTGGAGCTTATTATTTTTAAATTTTGTCTGAATTAACAGAAATCCGGATCAAAGGGGTCCGGACCAAAGAGGTTCTACTGTATATATCTATATCTATATATATATACCGTATATCTATATATCTATCTATCTGTCTATCTATCCATATATAGATAGATAGATAGATATTTAGCTGCTTTCGGGTGTCTGCCCTATCCTCTCCAACCTTCTTTCCTTCCATTCTCTTCTGTCTTTCTTTCCTTCATTCTTTCCTTGTCCTTCTGCCTACGGGTGACTTTACACTCCCTCTTCTGTCTTTCTTTCCTTCAATCTTTCCACTTCCTTCAGCCTGTGAGTGACTCTACACTGAGTTACAAGCCAAATGGTTTCCTGTGCACCAGGAAACCATTTACTATGCTGGGTGGTGACCATATAGCTAAATTTTGGCACCTGGTGGTTTAGTGGGTAATTATTGAGTTCCAATCAGATTGAGCCAGTGAAGGTTTATATCCAAGGGGTGGTTGGGGTTGATTGCTCATGTAATGCCACTCAGGGATGAGTGAGGCTGGTCACTCTCATCTTAAATGTCAGGATCAACTGTCTAGCCCAGGGCTACTATGCTCCTCATGGGGCAATGTAGGATTGGATGATGGATGGATGGATGGATATATATACTGTATGTATATATATATATATATATATATATATATATATATATATATATATACTGTATGTATATATATATATATATATATATATATATATATATATACCGGTATACTGTATATATATATATAATAGCCATCTGACTAGTCAGACACCTTAATCTGAAAAGGGTAGTCACAAACAAATGTCTTTTCATCACCCCATTTTCCATCAGACTACTCTTCCCCCAGTTCACACCACCCTCATTCACATCAACCGATCCTTGGTATTTCCCTCCCTCTTCTGCCTCTCTCACATACTCTCCAGGTCAGTCTCTCATTCTTCATTCTTTCCATTGTTTCTTTCTGTACTTTATTCCTTGCTTTTTTTTTTTTTCTTCTATTCTCAGCTTCTCGCATTGTCTCTTGTTTTCCTTCATCCTTCCCTCCTCTGATTTCTTTCTTCCCTCTTTTCCTATCTCCTCTTTCTTCCCTCCCAGTAATATTCCTGCATTGTTCATCCACTTCCCATCTTCAACTCTACTTACCTTCATTATTGTTTTCTTCTTGATCTCCATTCCCTCTTTCCTGCATCCTCATCTCCTAATTTCTCCATTATTCCCTCAGCCTGTTTCTCATGCTCAGTTACATTTGGCATTGTGCCATACTTCACCTTCTTGAGCTGGAATACTCTTTCTCTTCCATAATCATTTTCACTCACAATAGGGGAGGGCTGTGATAGTTCGAATGCTCTTTTTTTTTTCCTCATTAAATTCAGCTTTAAGCAGTAGTGTAATCGTATTTGTATCGTGAATGTAGGGAAGAGTGAAGTTATGGAGTTCAAGAGAAATGAGGTCACTGAATGTACAGTGAGGTTGGATGAGGAGGAAATGAAAAATGTGAGTGTGTTTAAATACTTGGGTAGTGTGATGAGTGAGGCTGGAAGTTTAGAGAGTGAAGTGCTTGCAAGTGTACAACAAGGAAGAAAGATTGCTGGTTCTTTGAAAGCAGTGATAAGGAACGGGGAAGTGAGATTGGAAGTAAGAAGTCGCTGCATAACAGTATTGTGATACCAACACTAACGTATGGACGTGAAGCTTGGACCTTGTTGGAGGGACACAAGTCAAGAGTGAGAGCAGTGGAAATGAGTTATTTGAGAAGAGCATGTGGAGTCACATGGAGAGACAGACTGACCAGTGAGGAAGTGAAGGGGCATTGTGGTGCAGATGTGGATGTGACAGAAAGCATTAGGATAAAAACATTGAGGTGGTTTGGCCATATAGAGAGGAATAAGAGCGAGAGCGAGACTGACAAGGAGAGTATATAAGTGAGATGAAGAGGGGGGGGGAGAGAGAGGGGGAGGCCAAGGATGAGATGGAGGGATGGAGTGGAGAGGTATATGAGAAAGAGGGGGTGTGAGTTGGAAGCAGGGCAGTGAAATAGCGGGGAACAGGGCGACATGGAGACGCTTTGCTTGTGGCCATCCCTTATGAGATTAAGGCATCTAGCAATAGATAGATAGTAATTATATTTTTGTTAAAATGTTTCCTCATCATTTGGCTGTTCAGCCTGATAATATCAAACCCCTAACTTTCTTCAGTTTTAAGCTACAGTTAAGAAAACACTAGTTTCTAAATTGTCCAAACCATTCCTACTAGTGATGATAGTTTGGCTTCATCATTACTTGGCTCATTCTTAAAATTATGTAAGTTGGATTGGCTAAGAACAAAAATTTATCAGTTCAAAGACTTTTTCCTAAAGTACATAATAAAACTTCAGAATCCAAATGAACATCTTCATATTTGTTAAAAAATAATAGGCCTATTTTAAAACTGAAATGAGATTCACCAGAATTATGGATAACTGACTTAACATCTTACTTTCTGCTTAAAATGATGCTTAAATGGCTTCCTTTCTCTCTCTCGCACACAGGCACAAAATCTGACTAATCAAAATTACTCTCTTCATAACTGCTCCAAAACATATTTTGTTTAAACTAATATTAAATTCATTGAAATTATGGATAACTGACTTAACCTCTTACCCTGCATAACTGGCCTCTTTCTGTGTCTGGAATATTGACTTCACTTCTTACTTTCCAGGCCTTTATTTCAGATTGCAAAAGAAACTTAATCTCTTATTTTATATATTTATTTCCCTAATTCTGACTGACTGACTGTTTTAGCTTAGAGGTCGTTTGTGGTAGAAGCAAACAAATGATAGCACTTTCATGCAAAACCTCGCAGCCCTAGGTCCCATATGTTTCTCAGGAAAGGCACTGTCTGAACCATCCTACTGTCCGAACCATTACTGCTCTCCTCTGTGAGTACACTCAGTCCAATTTTTATTTTTTCTTGTACAAATTTTTCTCTTGTATCTCATCATCCTCACTAAGGAGGTTAGAGCAGTTTAAAGGTACTTTTCTCTAACAACAATTTGCTCTACCTGCAATGATATTGCTGTGTTATAGTAACAAACATACATACAGCAATTGGATCATTATTAAATAGATTGTCTGTCTATTAGCAACATTATGGATAAGCTATCAGATGGAAATGCAACAGATTTGGATTAATGATTGCAGATTATCAAAAGAACAAATGAGTGAATTTTGGGTGAAAAGGATCAAAGATCAAGGTAAAAAGGGGGAACAGTGCTGCCAAGATGGAGGTATGGTATGTGTTCTGTGAATGCACTTGTTCCCTTATATTTTACTACATTTCTAAGCTTTTAAGATCCTGACTAGTAGCTTTCAGTTGCCATATTATTTCTTGTGCTTGGAACAACACATTAGATATAGTGATTTATGTAGACATACATTATACAAATACTTTGGCAATACAGCAGTACATAAGTACGGAGATTCATAACATCTGGGAGGATGGATATGTGGTCTAGATTTGATTTCAGAACACTGAACGCTGCAGAAATAATTTAACTTTGCTGCGAAGTATGCATTTTGGCGTTTTATTCTATTTTGTCCCAGCTGAGTGTTATTCAAACATTGCTAGGGTTGATAAAGGTATTTTTCAACACTCTGACCTCTAGAAATTCCCTCGGTTGAATGAAATCACATCTTGATAGCCTCAGTAAAATATCATATTGCGTCCGTGGAAAGCGATAGGCTTAATTTACTTTTTGAAAAGCGCGGGCTGGTGAATCAGCTGTTACTTGTAAACAATAGAGGTGAAATGATGGTTGCCTGGAAACCGTGATCCTCTTCATAGGTGTTTCGATCTTTATTTTGGCCTGTCACCATGTGCTCAGTCCGATCGTAGTAAGTCTTTGTTAGAATATACATCTGAGCATCGGAAGGAGGTTATAAATACTTATAATGTGAGATGGATTCACTGAAGGTATGGTTTGCTCAGTGTTATATTCTTTTGAGGTTGTATTATAATGTAATGATAAGGGGTAGCTTTTCATGAAGATCGTAATAATGTATTTGTGGTAAATATGGCCAGGTTTTACCAGAGAAATGAGACAGTGTAACCAATGAGTCCGGATTTGTTTGCTTGGTTTCATGCTTTGTGCTTAGTGTATCAAGGAAGAGGCATAAGGACGAGGAACAAAGAGGCTTATCCATGTTGAGTTTATGTTAGGGGAAGCGGTTACCATGCAAGAAAGCTTATAATATTTATTGTTATTTATGTTATGTTTGCTTTATGACTTCGTTTATGGATGCTTTAGGGTAGTGACCAATTTTCATGCATAAAAATGTAAACTACAGTGTCACGTTGAGTTGGGTAAAGACAGGGCTAAGGTTTCCAGGTTGCCAGCTTACAGTCTTAATCAGGGAAAAGAAGGAGAGTTAGTTTAAAGCCCCCTCCTCCTTTTTTTTTCTTCTCTAGATTATCAGTGGCTATTTCCATTATGATAGCAGCTGCCATGAGGGACTTTGGTAAAATAATAATGATAATAAGGTTGCATGACTCCTTGAAGATTAACAGATTTCCATATGAGTGGTATAGATATTTTCCTTATGACAGCGACTGTATTTAAAGTTTCTTATATAATTTTCCTTATTTATGGTTCTTATTTTCATTATGACAGCAACTGTATGTGATGTTCCTAATATAATCTTCCTTATCTGTTCATTATTTCTACTTTGACAGCAGCAGTGTGTGATGTTTTTGATACCTGCTAAGCCAAATTTTGCTTATCTTTGGTTATTATTTCCATTATGGAAAAGACCTTTGACAGAGTCCCTAGAGAGGTGGTGAAGTGGGCAATGAGAAAGCTTGGCTTGGAGGAGTGGCTGATTAGGGTGGTTATGGCTATGTATGTGGGTGCTCACACCCAGGTAAGAGTGAATGGAGATTTGAGTGATGGGTTTTCCATGAATGTTGGTGTGCATCACAGGGGTCAGTTTTGAGTCCCATGTTGTTTATCATGGTACTTGAAGCCCTTTCACGTGACTTTAGAAACGGACTCCCGTGGGAGTTGTATGCTGATGATTTGGTGTTGATTGCAGAGAGCGAAAGGGAGGCGGAGGAAAGGTTTAGGAAGTGGAGAGATGGTATGGGGCACAAGGGCTTAAGGGTAAATGCAGATAAAACAAAAGTGATGATATCTGGGGTTGGTGGCGGTACTGTCAAAGATGAGGGAGAGTGGCCATGTGCAGTTTGCCACAAGGGCGTGGGAAGTAGTTCTATCTTGTGTGGTGTTTGTGATAAATGGGTGCTTAAGAGATGTAGTGGTATCAGAGGTAGACTGCGAGATAATGCTGATTTTACGTGTGCGGTGTGTCGGGGAGAGCAGGTGGAGATTGTCAGACGTGAAAGAATTGAACTTGCTGGTGAATCTCTTGAGTGTGTGGAAGAGTTTTGTTATTTGAGGGACATGTTGTGTGCAGGAGGTGGGGCTGGAGCTAGCTCTGAGGCTAGGGTGAGAAATGATTGGAAGAAGATCAGGGAGCTCTTGCCTCTCCTGACATTGAGAGGACTCTCTCTACGTGCTAAGGGATCTTTGTAAGCAGCATGTGTTAGGAGTGTAATGCTGTATGGTAGTGAGACTTGGGCAGTGAAGGAGGAGGATATTCGCTGGCTCAGATGTACAGAAATAACAATGATTAGGTGGATGTGTAGTGTGTCCTTATGTCTAAGGTCTGGGGGGGCTGGGTTCACAATGGAAGAGTTGAGAGGTAGGATGGGACTGGAGTGTATTGGTGTTGTGATGAGGAGAGGTAGATTGAGATGGTTTGGACATGTGGAGAGGATGGGGGATGATAATTGGGTGAGGAAGGTGAGAAGTGTTAATGTTGGGGGTGGGGTTATGAGGGGTAGACCGAGAAAGACATGGGACGAGGTCATTAAGTGTGACCTCAAGGTTGAGGGACCGAACAGGGAGGCTGCAATGGATTGTGCAGCATGGAGAGCCGCCATTAGGTGACCAAGGCCGACGCATGCAAGCATGTTGGAGCCTTTAAAAACGAAACGATTATGGCAGCATCTGTACTTGGAGTTTCTGATAGTCTGTTTTCACACTCATGGTTATTATTTCCAATATGACAGCAACTGCTCTTGGACTTTCTGATATTTCCGTATTTATAGTTATTTCTTTTGGGTGCGGCAAAATGCTGAATTAGCATTTTTAGTCAGAAAATATAATTTTTATCACCATATAGGTGCGTTAATTACTGAAATCCATTTAAAATTTTGTGTTTAATTGGTTTTAAAAAAATCAGGATTCAGAGCAATAACTTGCTAAAGTTGGCAGAAATGTTTTTCCTTTAGTTTGGCTGCTTGCTTTGACAGACTTCTACGATGTATAAATGTTGATTTAATATGCAGATCCATTTATTTGCACTGCAAATCAGTATCTATGCAAAATAGAAGTTTGTCAAGGCGTGTTGGCATTCAAACAGGGAAATACATGCTAACTTTAGATAGTTTTCGCTCTGAATCGTGATTTTTTATTAATGGTTATATTAAGTACAGTTTTTTGACTGGATTTCAGATAGGCTAATTAGGTGTGTATGAACCTATATGGTGAAAAAAAAAAATTCCTATCAAAATTGCCAGTTTGGTAAATGACCGCAGATTCTTTGTTTTGTTGTACGATTGTACCGATATCCATTATGACATCAGCTTCACTTGGAGTTAGTTTTCCATATTAGGATGATAATAGGTGGTTACTATCATTGTCTGTTTTGTGAATATGAGTATTAAGGGGAATTGCAGTAGAAAATATAGATACCAAGGTAACTTATGGGCTGCTATTGTAATTTGTAATTTTTCTTATTTGTTTATGGGGTTTTAGCCCCATAATACTGTACTGCAGCTACTAAGCTGTCATTGGCACTATACAAATGGGTTATTGCCAAATTTATTAGAGTTGTAGGTTACAGTACAGTCAACCCCCACTATTTACAGGATCGCTTCTCATGGGTTCGCAGATTTGCAGATTTTTCTTGGAAATTATTTTGAAAATACTGAGGAAGATATTTCCGTTTTTTTTTTCACAGCATCAGCTGTTCCTAGCAGTTCATCAGTGAGTTTTTGCATGTTTTCTATGAGAAACCCTGTCCTTTAACCCCCCTTTCCCACGGGCCTTCACTACTTTGACGCTTGTTACGTAAGTACCATGCTGCAGGGCTTCACTTCTGTGATCCAGAGATTTTTAAAATTGCCCGGGCTTTCAAGTGCGGCCTTGTATCATCTATCAGTACTGCCAGTGTGTAGCTATAGGCAGTGCTGTTAATACTGCTAGTACTCGCATCCAGTGTTACCAATTTAGCCATTTTTCTGTGTTTGCCTCACCTCCCCACCTCCCCTCCCTTACCCCCTCCCCTGCCTAGCTGCAGCTTGGCCATGCAACGCAACTCCCGGCCAGTTTTTCCCATTTGCTTTTTCCTTTGAAATGTGCCCTGTGCTCTATTCTCGTACTAAAATGTATATAAAAAAGGGAAAAGGCTAATTGATACTGCCATTGGCCATGAAGTAGCTAATTTATCACCTGGCAACACCCCACGTGCACTTGGTCGCTAATTTTCCCTGTTCATTACCCATTGAAATGCCCCTTATGGCATATTCTCATACTTAAAAAAAAAAAAAAAAAAAAAAAAAAAAAAAAGCTAAGTGATACTTCCATTGACCTGGAAGTAAGCCTAGCTAATTAATCGTGTATTGTCTAGATTTCCTGCTATCCCCACAGGAGGGGCTTGGCACAGTCCAGCCATCTCCACAGGTAAGGGGTTAAAGTTAAACTGTGCAGTTACCCTGAATAGGTATACATTCCCCTCGCACAGTGAATGTATTCAGAGTAAACGATTCGCCTAGTGAACGAGCAGGGGGTAATGAGGTCCACAAAACGATAATGAATGAGTTGAACCCCGAGTGAACGAAATTGGGGAAAAGAGTAGGCCATAACCGCCGTCTCCCATATTGAACGACCCCCCCCCCCTCCCCTACTAGGCGCCGCACAAGAGGCCAGATCTGAGCAACCTGTTGAGCAGAATCCAATGGAGGACGAAGATTTGGTTATGTCGAAGATCACTAAAATTCTAGTGGCAGTGGATCTTTTGAGAGAAGAGGTCAAGGCAAATGAAACCACCTACCTTAGGACACAGGAAGTGCTTAGTGGAGTAGAAACCACTTTTCGGTATTACACTGAAAGGCACAATACAGAAGTCAACATAAGAAAACAAATACTGATCACACGCTACTGCTGAATTTGTGAACAACAGGAGCCAGTTGCCTCTACATCATCTGCTACACTTTCTGGTGAAGACGATGATGCGATGTCAGTGGTGTCATCTTTGGATTTTGAAGGCTTCATAGGAGAGGTGAATGAAGTAGAGGCACATGGGGAAGTGGTTCAGTCAAGTGATGAAGGCGTGACTGGTGACAGGAATGAGTGAGTGGAAGGTGATGTGGAGGGGTCACCCTAAGTGTATATCCCTGCCTAAGAACCACCTGTATTCAAGCCAATCAGGACTGCCATCTGCTCCACTTAAGGTAAATAACCAGTTGTTTTATATTTTATATATCTGTACTGTATATGTTTGAAATGTGCCCTTTAGTACATCTCTGTGGCTCAAAAAGCGGACTTTGAGGAAGCGGTGCTGCCCATATGTTATTTTTACCCATAAGACATGTTGTCCACAGTGAATGAATTCACAGTGAATGAGCTTGTCTGCCACCCATAAACTCTTTCACTGCGCGAGGGCACTGTATGTTGTTCAGCACAGGACATCAGCACCTTACGGCACTCAATATTTCACAACACAAGTGTCCTAATTTTTTCTCGCAATGAGAGTTTGCTTGTTACTGGCTCCTAGGGTAGCATCCCTTATTATCTGCCCACATGTCTTCTTTCTCCCTATCCTATTGGCCATTCAAAGAGGGGACCAAATCATGTGCCAGTGTGATGAATAACTGAATCAGTGGTCATTTACTGAATCAGCACAGCATTGGCGCTTTTAATTGGGAAATATTTTTATCACATATAGGTTTATTTGCACCAAATTATCTTAAATCTGGAAAAAAAAAAAAATGTGTTTAATTTAAATGTTCATTAAAAAATCTAGGTTCAGAGCTAAAACATGCTAAAATTTTCAGATTTTCCCCTTCATTTCATGAGGATGCCTTGACAAACTTGTCTTGCATAAATATTGATTTATAGTACAAGTAAATTCATTTGCACTGAAAATGCAAAACAAAAGTCTCACAGCAAGTTGTCGAGCCAGAGGCAAAACATTTCTACCAACTTTTAAAGTGCTGATTTGGTAAATGACTGCCAAATCAGAATTTCGTCACACCCATAATATGCCACTGTGCTCATTCTCTCTCAGTTCGTTTCATGGGTTGTGCAGCTTCCTTTGTTCTGCTTGTTATTATGGCTTCGTTAATTAACTCCATTCCATGTATGTGTGAAAATGGGTCCTAAGTGCGCTGCTCAGGGTGCATTTACTGCTAGGGAGCCCAAACAATGGAAAAAGTGATATCACTGGAATATAAAGTGAAATTGCTAAACATGGTGCGAGAGTGGGAGCTGGCTGGTCCTGGTCATTTTGGCTGTAAGTCATTTAGGCTGTAACATCCAAACAGCTTAAACAGCCTATGGCCTAAAGTGTATACAACCTAAATAACCAAACTTCATGAAGTTGACATTGCTGAAGTTAGGTTAGGTTAAGGCCGAAATGACTTGGGCCTCTGTCGGGTGCCATTTTGTTGTGAACAAGAGCACAGTATGTTACATCATCGCATGGGTGAGTACAGTACAGTAATACCCCTATATACAATATCCCTAGATGTGATACCCCTGGCTGAGCGGCAGGGATAGAAATACCACCATATCCCGCCTAACGATGGCCAAACCCTGGTTTAACGTTGGGTTTTGATTTTTTTACCGATTTTGATGATATTTTAGACTAAAATTGTGTGCAGTATTTAGGTTGATTTACAAACAGTTTTTAGACTTTGATTAATGTGTTTTAGCCATAGGTGGGGTGAACATTGTCATTTGGGGTATAGTTTACTGAGTTTGATTTTTTCCAGACATATTTGATGATTTTCAGATTTTATTTGTTGGTTTTAGTGAGTTATTTACAGGTGTTAGGCTTAGGTTAGCTTCTTCTACAGCTGTTAGGCCATTTAGATTGGCTTTAAACTTGTTTTTGGGCTTATTTGGGTGGGTTTAGGACTCGGTTTGGGGGAAACCCAAGGCTGATAAACACTTCCCATTACTTTACATGTTAAAAGTACCCTGATATACAATACCTCCCGTAATGATGGGGTTTTACCTAACCATTTACCGTTTATCATTAAACCAGGGTATGCCTATACACTGTACCCAGAAAGGCCTGTTATCATCCTGTACTGTGTTTTTAGGAAGTATTAATGTGCCATAAAATTCTTTTACAGGTCTCATAGTGGATTTGCAGGTAACAGGAATATCTAAAACATTTAAATAAGTGACTTTTTGTGGTAGGTTTGGGATATTCACGGAATTCAATATTTGCAGTGTGTTCTGGTGACATGTAGAGGTGTATGGTATGTAGGACTGCTGGGTCTTGATAGCAGGCTGTGAAGCCTATGCCCAGAGTCGGACACATAAAAAAAAATAAAAAATAAAAAAAAAACTCCCAGAAATATTGGGACCTGACTTTATAGTCTCTAACATTCTTGCATCAACGGCCTTGGTCACCAAATGGCAGCTCCCCTTACTGCTCAGTCATTTATTCGGAAACTTTAGTGACATTTTATTTCTTATCCACAGTCAGTGCTGGGTGGATTCTTACGAGGATCTAGAGACAGCTTTGCAGGGGCCGTCCTTTTATTCCACTATGACAGTGAGGAGCCAGCGAGACAGAGAAGAGGCAGCTCCCCCTCGCAGGAGACCAACCTGGCCCGGAGACGTGCTGCACAGCTGGCTGAAAAAAGACAACAAAAACAGGCCGAACAAAAAGAGTTAGTGCTGTGGCGGCTCCTGGCTGCTCCGAGTGTGCATGATACGAGGCACTCCCGGTACTGTACCTCACGCTTTGTTGCTTTCTGACTCCAGGGCATGGGATTATACAGCCCTCATAGCTGTACGGTCAGAAGGAATAATCAGTAACCCCTCCATCAGAGAAACCCAAGGCCATTTAACTGGTCCTTCGCTCTGAGGCAAAACAAATGCCAAATTAGGGTGAGAGAGAGAGTTGATTAACAGTGAGATGGTGAAGAAGACAGTGTAATATAATATTACACATCATTGGCTAGTGATTTTTGTCGACAGTGGGGTGATATGATTATTGCTTTTTTCAGTACACGTGCACACCACTGTAGTTTTTATTGTAGCAACACATTCATCAGCATATGAACAGTACCATAGATCAGTGCTACTGTATCCCAGCACATGTAGTCTAACAGGAACATGTACACTGTGAGCAACACCCATCACAGACACACAGGCACATGCCAGTTGAAGCTGGTCCCATTGTTTATTTGCTCATGATGAACGCATTTATATTTCATTTAAAGTTATTTATCATTCCCTATACAGTCATCCCACCTTACTCGTGGCTTTGCTGTTTGCAGTTTTGATTAATTGCAGGTTAACAAACCCTCTCTTAAATACAATTGTTTAAGATGTATTTTAGGATGGTTTTGCAACCTGTATCATAAAATAATCTCAAAATACATATTCAGCAAGTAGATTCTAACATCTGATGATATTTTACTGCAGTGCAGAAGGGTTTTTAAGCAGTCACAAAGTTTTGACTGCTAGGGCCATTTTTGCAAGATGTCAGTCATATGCAGAGTTGTCGTTTGCTGAGCTGCCCTGTTATGCATCTCCCAGGAATATGGAGGGCCATCTGTAGTTTTGAGTCAGAAGTGAATATTCATTTTGTTCTGTTGTCTCAAGAAAAAATAAGATGAAAGCATCATTCAACCTATAAACTTGCATTTTACAAGATTCACATCCAAGACTTAGAGTGAGGTCTGCCTGTAGCTGTACATGCACAAGTCACAGTAAACCTTCACATTATGGCACTGATGTAGTTGGGTGATATTGCTGCCTGGTTACACGAGCATTGCTCAGTTTCCTCCGTATCACCAAACATGACTGTGGACTAGGCCTACAGGAAAAGGGCAGCTTGAGCATACAGTCCACCACATTCACATCCAGATGAACTTGGGGCCACAACAGCATCAACAACATCAGTAAATTATATACAGTGAGCAATGGAGTCATCAGCACATGAGCATTAGTGCACATGGCAGTACACTAGGTACATCATAGCATTTTTTACATTACCCCTTTTTTTTTTTTACCTTCATGAAACCTCATATAAGATGTATCACTTTATTTTCCTCTTGACTACAATGTACCTCATAGTTTTATATTGTAGGTCTCATTGGAGGCTTTCTAGTACCATGTCTCCATAGTGTTTTAATCAGCATGTTGCATCACAACAATCTCTTGTGTGATGTTTACCTCATATGAATACAAACACAGGCATATTTTATTTTATATATTTTTTTAATGCATCCAGCTCTGGGCATAGGCTCCACAGTGTTTTCTCTGAGGCTCAGCAGCCCTCCTACATGCTATACACCTCCACATGTCACAAGGTGCTAACACCCACCACCCTTTTTGAACACATGCCAGGGATGCCTCATACTAGACTGATGTATTGGTATTAGCATGGGTGTTAGTATGTTGGCAGGTCTTGTGGTGGATCAGCAAAGTCTGTTATAATGAAAATCAAATCCTTAAACTGCTCCCCGCCCCAGTTGGGATTCAGACTTGGTTCCAATGGCACTGCAGGCCACCTCTCTACCAGCTTAGCCACTGCCTCCCCCAGTGTGCAGATGCTGCTGTAAAGTTTAATATGCCACCAAGAGTGCAGCCCTCAGTGTGATGTCCTGCCCAGTCTTACTCTTATCCCTTATCACTTTTTTGCATGTTTTCTAACCATATTGGCTCATCTTCTTGGTCTTCTATGCCTCCACCTCTCCTCGAATCTCCTTATTTATGTATACCTTCTTAAAAACTAAAGTTATATACATCACATTTTGTCTATTCAAACACACTGTTTAGTTTTTTTTTTTTTTTTTTATCATTAGACATACTTGTTAACTTTCATTCACAGTAGTATATTGTTGTGTCACAGTGTCTTAGCTCATCCAGTCTACACACCCTGGTACTGGCATAGATCAGTGCCTCTCTCTCTCTCTCTCTCTCTCTCTCTCTCTGCCATGCAAGTGTCTCAACTTTGCATTAAATGGATACTAACACAGCTTATACCACTTGCAATATTTGCAGTGTATTACGTTTTCTGTTCCTCATCAAAGCCTTTTTTACATCACCTATTTTTTCTCAGTAAGCAACTTTCCATTCGTTTCATTGCTACCCTATCTATCTGCAACATGCCAGTATCCATTTACTGTACATATGGTATGGTATATACAGTGTACTACTGTGTGTGTATATATATATATATATATATATATATATATACAGTACAGTCACTATTTTCGTGCCTAATTGGTACCGCAATTGCGGCACGAAACTTAAACTCGCGAAATTCATGCATATACTTTACACGTTATAAGTGGCAATTGGTTCCGGGATCAGCCACCTCATTCCCCCATAGCTACCCATTAATGACACAACACCCCTACTATAAATTACATAAAGTTAATCAGACATATAATATATTACTGGACAAAGAATTTACTAACACTGACACTTAGGCTGAACTGCTTGATGGGGCTTGAAGATGAGTTCCGAGGCTGAGAGCGGTGGTTAGTTACCACCTGCCCCCTCACTGCTCCCTGCCACCACTGTTGAGTTTCACACACCACCACTTACCGATGCTTCAACATCAAAGCCCTCAAAATCCAGTGGGAACTCATCAAGCTCCCCAGTGTCATCAATGTCCTCGTCCACAGCACCTTCGTCCTCCTCTGTCTGTATGTTCTCCAAAGCCTGGACTTTTTGAATACGAGGGGACAGGAATGGTGTTATGAGAGTCTGATGACGTGCTTGAACTCTGGCATTGAAAAGGTCCATATAATTAGCCAGAAGTCTACCCACCATCAGGAGGAAAATGTCCCTGATCACTGGCCTCCCATCACATTCCTCAATTTGCACTTTCAAACGAGCAGTGGTTGCCAGTAAGCCTGTGATTTGGCGAGATGTTGGCTCACCTGGTGGGACAGGTAAAGGTTCCTGAACTTCGTTATCATTGACTCGTTCACCTGTTTCCAACATCTCCTCAATGGTCGATTCAAAACAAGTGACTGCGGAGATGTGGGGGCTCGCGAAAATCGTAGGAAAATCGCGAGACTCCTAGAAAAAAAACATCCCCTTGCCATCGCAAAACAAAATTTGGCGAGAGTATATATCGGAAAAACAGTGACTATACTGTATATACAGTGCTCGTCAGAAGTATCGAGCGCCCTGCGTCCCTCCTACGAAACAAATAATGCATTTTATGTACCTTTAGTGCTTCGTAGGGTATCCTTTATGCTTCTTCACGGACCTGAGACGTCTTGGAAGTGAAAGGGGGAGGTTCCTGTGGTGTTGGAGGGGTATTTTGTCCCAGGAGTCATGAATGGCGGCTTCCAGCTTAGGCAGAGAGCTCACGTCCTTCCCTTGGAGATTCTTCTTTACGAGGTACCAGAGGTTTTCTATCGGGATGAGGTCTGGGCTATTTCCCGGCCAGTCTTTCATGAATGATACCTCACAGTCACAAAGCCAGTTGGTGACCGATTTGGCCTTATGAGCAGGTGCACCGTCCTGCTGAAACACTCGTGCACCTGTGAGCTCGAAGGACTCTGGTAAATGATCACACAGAAGCTCCAGATAAAAGTCTTGATTCACTCTGCAGTTCTTGGGAAGCACAACAAGCTTCCCCAAACCTTTACCAGAAAAACAACCCCATACCATGAGTGAATCAGGATGTTTAACTGTGCTTTCCACGTAACGTGGGTCAAGTGGTTCACTACCTTTGCGCCGGTACACACGTGCTCCTCGGTTACAGGTAACACGAAACGTTGCCTCATCAGACCACAACACTGACAACCATTGCTCCTTACCCCAGTTAAGGTATTTGTTAGCAAAGGCAAGCCTATGAAGTCGCTGGTAACGTGTGAGAAGAGGCTTTCTCACAGGCCTGTGACTTTTGAAACCAAGTTCCTGACCCTTCGAGACACTATGCGCACAGAAACCTCACCAAACACTTCCGGGTTGCTCTCCTTTATTTTCCTTGCACTCACACGAGGATTAGACTCCATTGCACGTTTTAAAACATTAACAGACCTCGGGGAAGTTTTCCTGGGCCTATCAGACCGCGGTTTCTTTGTGGGAACGTCACCACTGTTTTCCACTCGAAAATGGGATATGATTTCACTCGATAGTTCACGGGTAGGTGCCATAACAAAGTGGCGAAAGCCAAAACACTGCATGACGCTCGGTAAAAAATGGAGCAAAAAGAGAGGGAGACGCAGTGGAGTTCCTCTCTCTCAGGCAGCCCATAGGCAACTGAGGTGTGAACCAATCAGCGTGTAGGAAGGCCTCAGGCTACTGTGACGTCATGCTAGCACTGCAAACATCTGGCTCAATTTTTACTACCAAAAATGGGTGTTTCTTTTTTGGCCATAAGTATTGCGCACCCTGCAATAGGCGCTCGATACTTTTGACAAGTACTGTATATATATATATATATATATATATATATATATATATATATAAGTACATCCCCCTAGTATGTGCCTATGGGCGGCAGAGGTGCTCGTGTACTAGGATTTCGTGTACTGGGAATAAATAAACTATTGGGAAAATTAACATATGGGCAGCACCCCCTTCTATCAGTGACCTTTTTGACTCGTTTGAGGGAAAATATCTAAGACATATACAGTACAGTACTTAAGATACAACTGAAAGGTAACAAGAATATGGCTGCTCACCTTAATTAAAGAAGACAACAGGCTTGATGGATGGAGAAGGGGTTCCAAGGCAGGGTGAGGCACTTAGCGTGCACTCCCGGCACCATCCGCCGCACCACCTGATGCACCGCCAACTGCACCATCCGCCTCACCAATCTCCTCACCAACACTTTCACAGCCACCTCACTCGCTTCCTCCGTGAATCTTTCAGAGTCTATCGATGACACCCACTGACATCATCTCATCCTCTAGTTCCTCCCCAGAAATTGGCTCTGCAGAAGAAGGCACTGCTTCCTCGGGTTCCTGAATTTTTGGTGGCCGCTGAATGTAACAGGTGATGAGGATTTGTTTCCTTCTGTTAATTTCTTGATGGCGCTTCTGTGTGTAGTAGTGGAGGGTTCTGTCTTGTGAACTCAGAACCTCTTCCATTTGTTGCTGGCACAGTTCCATGCTCTCGAATTCCTCCTTGAACCTATTCAGGGCACACAGGATTCGACTAATCCTAGGCATTGGCAAATACTGTCCATCACTTCCACTGCCTGCTGTTCTGCTGTCAGGGTCAGTTGTTCGGAGTCTGCATTGTGTAGTGGAGAGGCAGGTGTTGTACTCAGGGTTCACACCTGAAAACACTGGTTTTGGGCAGTTTTTTCCTGCCACCTCGCGTTGTGTGGGTGTGACTTGTGTACTCTGGTTAGGAAAATATCAAAAACAGGTCCTCACGCATTAGGGGTTTCGCAAACTAGGGGGATGTACTGTATATGTGTATGTATATATATATATATATATATATATATATATATATATATATACAGTGGGCTCACACAGTGCACGAGAGATTGAGCGGTGCACGAGCTCACGCACTGGGAATTCGCATACTAGGAATACATAACCTTATGGGAATAATTACATATGGGCGGTACCCCCTCATACCTGGACATTTTTTGGCCCTTAGAGACATAATAAAGGTCATATGTTTCAGACATTGCACTAAAGCTATAGCTACAATAACAAAAATATGGGTAGTTACCTTAACAACAGTAGACAACAGGCCTGATGACCTTAAATAACAGGGGTTCCAAGGTGCGGCAACATTTACAGCGCCGCACTCCCCATCGCACCAACACTTTCCTCCGCAGACTCCTCTTGATCACCTTCCCCAGGAGCATCAAAGTCACTCACTTCAGCCATAAACCCTTCAAAGTCCAATGCTGACACTTCTGACATTGCATCCTCTTCATCCTCAACAGGAACAGGAGCAGACGATGTAGATGGTTCCGCTATTTCACCAACTTGGGCCCGCTGTGTGTAGCTTGTTATGAGCGTCTGTCTTCTCCTGTTTATTTCTTCCCTGTGCCTGTTTGTGTAGAAACGGAAGAGTTTGTCGATATCCAACCAGAAGTTCCTCCGTTCTTAGGTTGCTCACTTCCTGTTCCTTCACCTCTTCCTCGAGCTTATCCACGGCAGCAAGGATCTTGCTAATGTTTGGCATACACAGCTCAGTCCTGCCTTCCATCACGCTAGGCTGCTCAACTTGACTCTGTCTGGTGCATCAGCATGACGACACATGACGTGCTCTGTGAGGGGCGGTCGTGCACTAGTAGAAAATAGCATTTTTGAGCCACTCCTTGCCTCTGCCTCACGTTCTGTGCGGTAAACTCGCGCATTAAAGGGGTTTTGGTTATGATTTGTGGTCACTCGTGCACAAGGCGAATCGCGCACTGCGGTGATGCGCACTGTGCGAGCCCATTGTATATATATATGTATATATATACTGTATATGTATATGAGGCCCTGCGTGCAAGAGTATACCCATGCACCACCTTGTTGAAAATTGAGATAATTCTATCCCACAGTCCCTCAGAGTATGTACTTTCATGTGGACTAGTTGGATGTGATGTATGACCCAAGACGTAAGGGCGAAAACCCATAGAAATAACATTGGGTTTACATCGCCACCCTTTATCAAGCACTTTTCGCCACAATGTTGTATTTTTTATTGCAGCAACCACTGTATTCATTAACCCTTTAAGTCCGGGTCGGGTCTTAAGACGGGTTCTCTTGATGGATTCCGGGTCGGGACTTTTGAGTAAAAGAGCCTCAGGCAACGGGTGGCATCGTTTGATACCCCCAACCTTCCACGTTGCACTCAGAGGGGTCTGGGCTCTGACGTCATATGTAAACAAACCTGCTGGTACAAATCACAGAGTTATACATATAGAGCGCGCGTCCCTGTGTTGTGGTATGGGCGATAAGTGAAGCCAGCGGGCCCGGCGCGGCGGCCATCTTAGGATGCCCACTCTACCGAGTCCCGACCTTCCCGTACAGCTCATCATAATTCACAAATACTAACCTTTCCCGAGTGTTTTTTGCATTATATCCTGATGTAAATAGATAGAGCAGTTATCAATATAATTACTTTAGCTATTTTAAGCCTTTTCTCCATTACTATTGCGCTCTGAATGAAGTGAGAAGAAAAGTTATTCCCGGTCCCCTTACCTTGTCTCTACGCACCATTTTACTTTGGATACACAAAAATCAACGATTAGAAGCGAACATATACCAATTTATTAATAGCATTACATTAATTGAGTGGATGGTGAGTGCCCTCACTTACTGGTTCTTAAATAATACTAACTTAGTGTTTTCCTAACATAACAGCCTCTTACTTTAGCAGTGGTTGCTTTTGCAAGATGATGCAAACGTATCTTGCAATATGCAAGCACCACTGCTTTAATAAGAGAAAAAATGTGATTAATATCAGGTGAACATTCAAACATATGGGAATTATGTGTTTTAAATGCAGTGCTACCAGTCTCTTTCAATACAGAATATGCAACTAGAGAGGAAATTCTGGGAATGTTACGTAGCTCTTTGTCATGACTTTTCAACATTATCTGAAATATTTTCTCTGTGGATCTGCAGACAGACACAGCACTCATAGAGGGCTTTATCAAGCCGCCTTTGTCCTTAACCAGTATCAATGCACAACTTTTATCATTGTTCTTAATTTCTGTTGCTGTAAGTGCAGACAAGCAGTCTGGACATGAAATATTTCTCTTTACCATTTTAACTGCATATCCGGCAATGTAACCTACTGCAGCTTCCTTATAATCTGACACATCTGTAAAGTTTGGACAGTCTACATAATCATGATCTTCTTGGGCAGGACTACGAGGAATGATATCATATCTTCTTGCCATCATAATATCTTCAGTTTTATCCTCTAAAGCTTTCTTCATGACACTGCTAGATGTTGCAGATGTGAGCACTTCAGTGAGGTCTTGTGCAGAGACATTCCCGTTTGACGTTTTTATTTCATGCCTCAGAATGAGTCTCTTGTATGCTGCCATGAGGTTTAACGCAGAAGGGTTATTTCGAAAGCCACCAGATGCTCGAATTGCACAGAAAAAGAGTTCTAAGTGATCCTGTGACAGCTTATAAGTTAGAAAGTACTGGAGTGGCTTATTTACACCTACAAACTGTTTATAAAGTGCCTGAACACTCTTAATGGCAGCCAAAAAACCAATGAAAGGTGTCTTTCTAGAAGTTTTGTACATGAGGATGTCATCAGAATTAGTGATAGTCATTAGATAAGCAAATGCTTGACCTAAGAATGACATTGAAACTACTTCTGTCTTAGGTTGAAGTGCTGCTTTCATTCCTCTAGCAAATTTGTTTCTCGAGTTCAGTACATCAAAAAGTTTATCAGCCATTTGCAGAAATTTAACTGTACCCTGACAATCCTTAAACTGTGGGAGATGTAATGAATCCCGACAGAAGATTAATGCATCAGCTACACTAGAACTCAGTGCTTGCGCAGCAAGTTTTACTTTCATCTTTTGAGTGTGCCATGAAAGATGGATATCCCTGAGTTTATTTCCTAAATGAAGGCCCTCCTCTTCTTGAAGTTGATGTAGTGCTTGAATATATTTCCATTCTATTTTATTTCCTGATCACAGAGAACCGAGCACATCTTACCTGTTTTGAATTGAGCGTGAGACTGGGCATCCCAATATGGCCGCTGAGCCACTTCCGGTTGCGTCACTTTCAAACCAGGGTGGCGCACTCTATATGTATAACTCTGTGGTACAAATGTACCGGGTTTTAGGGTGGATTTTTTTTTTTTTTTTTTTAGCATTTTATGCTCAAATAATTACCTAAAAATGACTCATAAACCATAAGATAATTTTCTACAAACAAATATATGCCTAAAATCCTTCAAAAATATGCTGTAATAACAGTACATGTGACCGATTTTTTTTTCACGTCTGCAACGCGCGGAGGTTAGGCAGCGCGATTGTGCGTAGCGTGGAGTTAGAGGGAAGTCTTCACTTTTCGCCCTCAGCACAGTATTCAGATGAGATGGCAGAACCGGACAGCAATTTGCAGAACTCTGAAGTGACTAGTAGACTTGATGAAGAGAGGGAAGTGCATGACATCACCGATTTTGAAGGATTTTCCGACAGTGATACACAAACTCCGTCAACCTCAGGGGTATCAGTGAGTAGTGCTGGCGTGAAACGTAAGTTATCGCCAGGTTTGGAGTACGATAGTGATGACCAGGAGAGTGGTAGTGACAGTGAGGGGATGGCACAGGAGAGTGGTAGTGACAGTGAGGGGATGGCAGACAGTGACAGTGATGGATTTATTCCCGTGAGTGACGAGAGTGATGATGATTCAGACCTAAGTGATGATGATGATGATCCCAGGGTGTGTGACCCTCCCCGTAGGCCTGGTGGTATTGGTAGTGCTGGTGGATCTGGGTTTATCTGGGCAAATGGTGATAGATTCATACCAAATTGCTATAGATTTGATGCAACTCACAGTGGAGTGACAAGGGCTGCTGGAGTAGACAAAAACAGTTCTGAAATGGAGTATTTTCTCCTGTTTTTTGATGGTGAAATTCTTGATTATTTGGTACAAGAAATAAGTTTTTCTAATAAGAAAAGAATGTTCTGTTCAAACTATAAGAAGAAGAAAAGTTTTGTTGAATGAGAGGAAATAAGTTCTGTTCTAATTACTGGTAGCATTAGTAAAGTTCAGAAGTTGAAATTACAATTTTTTGAATATGGAAACAAGTTCTGTTTTGAAAATAATTGTACACAGAAGCAAGAAATAAGTTTTTCTAATAAGGAAAGAATGTTCTGTTCAAGCTATAAGTGAAAACACCAGATAGAAAAAAGTTGTTTGTTTACTTTCTGCGGCATCCTCATGGATTACCCATACTGCATTCATCAGCTTCATCAGCTGTAATTTCAGTAATGGGTAGGTAAAATATATTTATTTTATTATTTTTATTGATATTTCATCATTATCCATCATCCCAAACACATAAATCATAAAAATATGACATGTCAAATTTCCCGAAACTTTTGCCTCCCGGGGCATGTCTGCGGATTCTGAATTGCCTCACAGAGGGGTTAATAAGATTAGTAATGTAAAACATCGTTATTCCTAGTATTATGGGTGTTGTTTTGTTTGTTTTGCATTTAATAGGTGTAAAGTGTCTATTGTTCACATAAAAACACAGAACAACGAGGACCAGGTGAAAAAAAAAATGTTGCCTATTGATCATTTTTTTGTAAAATTTATAAAACTTACTTTTTATGACAATAAGCAGGCAAATTCATAACCAACCACTCTACAGACATTCAACTTCATCTTACAACATAAAGGAACTCACTAGCTATTGGCTTGCGGTACTAGTTTGTGCATAAAAGCAGCAGCTTTATATGGTAATATGTCGATTTTTTTTTTTTTTTTTTTTTTTTTTTTGTCGGGTAAAAACAATAGTACCTTGACTAAAAAGTTTTGGGATAAAGTAGAGACAATCAGCTTCAAAATGTAAACGCCATTATCCTAGGTATAATAGTTTTTGCGGTATCGTCCTTCAGAGTTGTAAGAACTTTAAACGGGATTTCTGCCACTTGTAAAAAATGGTGCATGGGTATACTCCTGCATGCAGGGCCTCATATATGTACTGTAAAGTCTCACTATAACAGACTAATTGGGGCCCAAGCCATTCTGAAAAAGGCAAAACTCCGATAAAAGTGACATCCGGACTCCCCCCCGCTAACCCAGACATTTTCTGGTACATCAGACATTAGTCAGGATCGCACCAACAGTTATTAACTCTCATAGTCTGGGGATGCTTTTTCCATGTTGTTCTTCCCGTCTTCTTATGATTGTGTTAAACTTAGAATAGACTTTTCTGACTGAAGGGGTTAGATGTAGCCATTAATAAATCCTCCGAATATAAGAGGCCTTTTGTAAGTTGAATAAATTCGTTTGGTCACAGCAAGAGTAGGATAAAAAGTACACTACCTGGATATAGGGGGTTGAACTGTTTTCACTACCATTGCAGTACTGTACTGTATTATACATTCACTACAATAATTAAATGGTATAATATGTATAATAATACTGTACTGTGCACTGATAAACACGTCTTATTTACCTTACTGTGGTGAACATAACTGAAGTGGTCAGGCAGTCCAGACTGCTTCTGGCTTTATCGGACTTTTTCTGGTACAGTATATAAGAATTAGTCCAGTAGCTCCTCGATCAAGGTAAAAGTGAATTCTGGTCTGTTGAAGTCTGTTATATTGAGGCTTTACTGTATGTATACTGTATATCCATCCATCATCCAATCCTACGTTGCCCCATGAGGAGCGTAGGAGCCCGGGGCTAAGCAGTTGATCCTTACATTTAAGATGAGAGTGACCAACCTCACTCATTCCTGAGTGGCATTATGTGAGCAATCAACCCCAACCATCCCTTGGATATAAACCTTCACCGGCTCAATCCGATTGAAGCGCAATAATTACCCACTAAACCACCAGGTGCCAAAATTTGGTTATTTGGTTACCACTCAGCATAGTAAATAGTTTCCTGGTGTACAGGAAACCATTTGGCTTGTCACTCAATGTAGAGTCACCCACAGGCAGAAGGAAGAGGAAAGAATGAAGGAATGAAAGACAGAAGAGGGAGTTTAAAGTCACAAGTAGGCTGAAGGACGAGGAAAGAATGAAGAAAAGAAAGATAGAAGATGAATGAAGGAAAGAAGGATGGAGGAAAGGACAGGGCAGACACCCAAGAGCAGCACTACATTGAGTGAGTGTATATATATATATATATATATATATATATATATATATATATATATATATATATATATATATATATATATATATACATATATGTATATACTGCATATCTCTATATACCGGTATATATATATATATATATATATATATATATATATATATATATATATACATATATGTATATACTGCATATCTCTATATACCGGTATATATATATATATATATATATATATATATATATGTATATACTGCATATCTATATATACCGGTATATATATATATATATATAGATATATATATACATATATGTATATACGGTATATTTATATATACCGGTATATATATATATATATATATATATATATATATATATATATATATATATATCTATCTATCTATCTATCTATCCGGTTTGTGGGGATGTTTTGATATTGGGCGTTCGGTTATTAGAGGGATTTTTTTATATATATATATATATATATATATATATATATATATATATATATATATGTACAGTATATATATAAATATAAAAAATATATTTATATATTCATATATATTATATATATATATATATATATATATATATATATATAAATATGCATATACAGGTATATATATATATATACATACATATATATATATATATGTGCAGATTGGCTTGGGAGGAAGGTAGAGTCCCGGATGATTGGAAGTCAGGTATAATTATTCCCTTGTACAAAGGAAAAGGGGAAAAAGAAGTGTGTGGTAATCATAGGGGCATTTGTCTTCTTAGTATAATAGGAAAAGTGTATGGTAGGATACTTATTGACAGAGGTAGAGAAAGAACAGAGGAATTAGCTGGAGAAGAACAGGGAGGCTTTAGAAAGGGAAGAGGTTGTGTAGATCAGATATTCATTCTTAGATCTTTAGTGGAAAAGTTTCTAGAGAAGGGAAAGAAGTTGCATTCGGCTTTCATGGATTTGGAGAAAGCATATGACAGGGTCGATAGACAAGGATTGTAGAAAGTATTAAGAATATATGGAGTAGATGGGAAGTTGTTGAATGCTGTGAAGAGTATGTATGATGGTGCTAAGGCTGCAGTGCATGTGGATGGTGAACTGAGTGAATTTTTCTCTTTAAAGGTTGAGTTGAAACAGGGATGTGTCATGTCTCCATGGTTGTTCAGTCTGTACATGGATGGGGTAATAAAAGAGGTACAAGGTAGGAAGGAATTTGAGTGTAAAGTGGAGGGACTGTAAGAAATGTTCTGGAGAGAAGTGAAAAGAGTAAGACAGGGTGGAAGTGAAGTTAGCAGGGGAGTGAAAGATAAAAATGGTAGATTACTAGTGGAGAAGGGAGAAAATGTGAGCAGATGGAGAGAACACTTTAAGGAATTGTTGAATGTAGAGGATGGAAGTAATGCGAGTATAAGTGGCTGGGGAATGGCTGGGAGAAGGAGGGAGGTGAGAAGACAGGAAGAAATCAGTAGGATAGAAGTTGTGGAAGCAATGAAGAAAGTTAAATCGGGGAAAGCCCCAGGAATTGATGGAGTGTGTGGTGAAATGCTGAAGTATGGGGGAGAGATAGTAGTAGAATGGATGTGGAAGATGTGCAGATTGGCCTGGGAGGAAGGTAGAGTCCTGGAGGATTGGAAGTCAGGTATAATTATTCCCTTGTACAAAGGAAAAGGGGAAAAAGAAGTGTGTGGTAATCATAGGGGCATTTGTCTTCTTAGTATAATAGGAAAAGTGTATGGTAGGATACTTATTGACAGAGTTAGAGAAAGAACAGAGGAATTAGTTGGAGAAGAACAGGGAGGCTTTAGGAAGGGAAAAGGTTGTGTAGATCAGATATTCATTCTTAGATCTTTAGTGGAAAAGTTTCTAGAGAAGGGAAAGAAGTTGTATGCGGCTTTCATGGATTTGGAGAAAGCATGTGACATGGTAGATAGACAAGGATTGTGGAAAGTGTTAAGAATATATGGAGTAGATGGGAAGTTGTTGAATGCTGTGAAGAGTATGTACGATGGTGCGAAGGCTGCAGTGCGTGTGGATGGTGAACTAAGTGAATTTTTCTCTTTGAAAGTTGGTTTGAAACAGGGATGTGTCATGTCTCCATGGTTGTTCAATCTGTACATGGATGGGGTAATAAAAGAGGTACAAGGTAGGGTAGTGGATGTTGGAGTGGCCCTGGTGAGAGAGGATAGTGTTTGGAAACTCCCTGTACTGTTGTTTGCAGATGATACTGTGTTGTTGAGTGAAGACGAAGGGGAGCTGCAAGGCTTGGTGGATGAGTTTGAGAGAGTGTGTAAGAAACGGAACCTAAAGGTGAATGTAGGGAAGAGTAAAGTGATGGTCTTTGAGAGAGGTGAAGTTAATGAATGTACAGCGACGTTGGATGGTGAGGAATTGGAAAATGGGAGTACGTTTAAGTATTTGGGTAGTGTGATGAGTAAGGATGGAGGTTTGGAGGGTGAAGTGCTTGAAAGGGTACAGCAGGGAAGAAAGGTTGCTGGTTCTTTGAAAGCAGTGATAAGAAACAGGGAAGTGAGCATGGAAGTGAAAAAGTTACTACATGACAGTATTGTGATACCAACTCTAATGTACGGAAGTGAAGCTTGGACATTGTTGGCAGGACACAAGTCAAGAGTGAGAGTAGTGGAAATGAGTTATTTAAGAGGAGCCTGTGGAGTCACGTGGAGAGACAGGCTGACGAATGAGGATATAAAGGAGCGTTGTGGTGTGGATGTGGATGTGATAGGAAGCGTTATGAGGAACACACTGAGGTGGTTTGGCCATGTGGAGAGGATTGAGGGTGAAAGACTGACGAAGAGAGTGTATGTGAGTGAGGTGGAGGGGGGAAGAGGGAGGGGGAGGCCGAGGATGAGATGGAGGGATGGGGTTGAGAGGTATATGAGAGAGGGGGGTGTGAGTTGGGAGCAGGGCAGTGAAATGGCGGGGGACAGGGCGACTTGAAGGCGATTTGTTTGTGGCCACCCCAAACGGGATTGAGGCGTCTGGCAATAGATAGATAGATAGACAAGGTAGGGTAGTGGATGTTGGAGTGGCCCTGGTGAGAGAGGGTAGTGTTTATAAACTCCCTGTACTGTTGTTTGCAGATGATACTGTGTTGTTGAGTGAAGACGAAGGGGAGCTGCAAGGCTTGGTGGATGAGTTTGGGAGTGTGTGTAATAAACAGAATCCAAAGGTTAATGTAGGGAAGAGTAAAGTGATGGTCTTTGAGAGAGGTGAAGCCAGTGAATGTACAGTGAGGTTGGATGGCGAGGAATTGGAAAATGTGAGTACGTTTAACCAGCCCCGTCCCGTCGACGTATGGGTACGTTGCAACGATTTGCATTTGCCAGTCCCGGCGACGTACCAGTACGTTGTGCAATTGCAAGGTCCCTAATTTGCACAATTTTCAATTTTCGCGCGTGATTTTTCGTATGTATACGCGGGACACCTTCCTTTATTCCTCTACAAGCTGCCAAGCAGGGACAATGCCTTACACCGCATAACCTCCCCCCTCCCCCCCTCACGCCATTGTCTTGGCAAAGGACCTGTTACCTGTGACCTGGCTAGTAAAGATATTCAGGGCCAGAGTGATTCCCCAATCGATGACAATGTGGTGGACAATGTTTACATAGCATTAGAAGAAGAAACAGCCAGAAATAATGATCAGGTAATGTGGCAAAAAAAGGTCAGGTATGGTGATTAGTTAGTGAGTGAAACAATGCTTATAATGCCTTTATTACTGCTTGAAAACCAATATACTCTCATACTACATATACATTCGTACCAAGTAAATAAATAAATACCATTTATGAGTGGATAAAATAGTTACCCTCCCATAGAACTCGTTTTCTTTGGTGCCAGCATGTTAGAAAACCCAGTCAGGTAAGGAGGAACTCCTACCTGGATTGGGTATTTTAAACCTCAGGTGAGCGATTTCTCTATGAATTTTTGATGTTTCTCACCAAAAGCGAAGGTTTTAGCCAAAAAAATTTTTTTCGAAAATACCTCGGGACTGGGGGATGTCGGAGGTGCGGAAAACCTCGGGACGTGACAGGTTAAGTACTTGGGTAGTGTGATGAGTAAGGATTGAGGTTTGAAGGGTGAAGTGCTTGAAAGGGTACAGCAGGGAAGAAAGGTTGCTGGTTCCTTGAAAGCAGTGATAAGAAACAGGGAAGTGAGCATGGAAGTGAAAAAGTTACTACATGACAGTATTATGATACCAACTCTAACGTATGGAAGTGAAGCTTGGACGTTGTTGGAAGGACACAAGGCAAGAGTGAGAGCAGTGGAAATGAGTTATTTAAGAGGAGCCTGTGGAGTCACGTGGAGAGACAGGCTGAGGAATCAGGATATAAAGGAGCTTTGTGGTGTGCATGTGGATGTGATAGGAAGCGTTATGAGGAACACACTGAGGTGGTTTGGCCATGTGGAGAGGATGGAGGGTGAAAGACTGACGAAGAGAGTGTATGTGAGTGAGGTGGAGGGGGGAAGAGGGAGGGGGAGGCCGAGGATGAGATGGAGGGATGGGGTGGAGAGGTATATGAGAGAGGGGTGTGTGAGTTGGGAGCAGGGCAGTGAAATGGCGGGGGACAGAGCGACTTGGAGGCGATTTGTTTGTGGCCACCCCAAACGGGATTGAGGCGTCTGGCAATAGATAGATAGATAGATATATGTATGTGTGTGTGTGTGCGTGGCATATAATGTGGCCCTTAATTTTGAAGAGAAAAATTATAAAATTAAGCAAAATCATTGCTTCTGATAGGGTAGGCGGATAATGTCCTTCATTGCATTTGCTGTGAAGTCACTGTCTTAATCATATATAATCTCGGGTTTTACTTAATCATTCATCATCATTCATTGCCAGACGCCATGTATCCCAAACGGGGTGGCCAACGGCTTAGAGTTAATTGATTTACAGGGAGGGGCACTAATCCTCCACCAACCCCACTTGACACTTAATCATTAACATATATAATTGACATGCCTTTGTGTATTGTCATTTTATATTCTCTTTGGTATGTCAAGGCTTATCCCATTATCCATGGACCAAACTATGTCAGAAGTAGTCATTTTGTCTGAACTACTTGAGGCTCAGATATTGTCAAAATGTAGACCTGTACTTGCACCTGAGTTTCATCCTGTACTAACAGGGGTATGATTCTTGCAAAACCCCATTATTGGCAATATATATTGTTGTAAAGGATTACCCATTGGGAAAAAATGAGACTAGTTAGTGGTCATGATGTGGGAGAAACTTAAAACCAATTTTTCATACCAGAAGTGGATTTTGCCTGAATAAAATACACAGTTGTGACTTGCTTTCTGAATCCTCCCTCTCTCTTACCCATAGATAAGAAAAAGGAAGTAGGATGACGCATGATGACTGTGACAGCAAAAAGATTCACTAATGGAAAGTTGGGATTCCTGCAGTTAAATATGTAAAAATTAAGTTGTTCACATACACAGTACCGGCACTTTTCACCAAATTTTCTACAATGACTCATACCTTAAATGTCAGGACCAACTTGTCTAGCCCCGGGCACCTATGCTTCTCATGGGGAAATACAGGATTGGATGATGGATGGATGGATGGAGTGATAGCAAAGTAGTATTTCAAATTTCACTAAGACATCTTCATTCTTAATTCATACTGTCTGGCAATTCAGTTTATGGGAGACCCCTTGTGATGACGGGGTTACTGTTTTCATATCAAAAAGCTCGTCATTAGTAGGAATATAAGGCTTGAGATGAGTGGATTACAATTATTGTCATTTCTGACAACTGTAAGTGAAAATAGATCTTGCTTAGAATGAGGGATATCTGTACTCTTGAACAAGAATGTAATGGTTTAGTGTTTGCTGGTGCAAAATTAATGAACTGCATAAAGAAGTGCTTAGTAGAAGTTATTTTAATTGGTCTATACTTATTGCAGTAAACTAGTGTAGTGCTCAGATGCTTGCTTAAAGTGGTGAAAAGAAATGTTGCGCTGCTAATATTTGAATAAGGCTGGCCACTCACAAAATTAAAAATTGTGAACATTGCAATAATAAGCATGTTTTAACCCCATCAGTTCAATTATTTTTTTTATTTTTATTTTTTTGTCTTATCTTCAGACTTTTATGAAGTTTAGGATTTTTTTTTTTTCCAAGTTATTAGATATAGCCTTGATTAAGCCCTTCACCACAAGAGATCCAAAGTTGAGCTAAGATCTTCAGGAGGTAACAAGAATAAGTTTTAAAATACATCACCAGATTGCAGGAGGTAATGTATCATTGTTGAAAGAGTATCTTTTATTTAATGTTTTCATTATTAACTTCTTGAGTATGATTACATTTTGCAACTCATAAGAATTCTTTTTGTGAACAGGTTAGAAACACCCCATTAACCTCTCAAATTTAATAGACATTTTCTTATTCTCGTTACAATACTTCCATGCAGTTTTATTTGGCATAGAAGGAATTTCTTGTAGTGAAGGGGTTGATGTTCCATTGCCTGCTATACTTTGAGACTAAGTATATCATTCTGAGGCCTGAGCCCTTCTTTTCATAGCAGAAACATTATCTTTCCCTAATATCTTCTTGATTAGTATGGCACTAAAACAATTTACTAATCCATAAGTACAGTACCGGATAGTTTGTTCACTTTTTGTGGAAGCTTGAAAATATTTTATCATGGTTATCATTAGATGATTTTATTCAACTGTAGCATTTCTGGTCTTCAGAGGATGGAAAACTTTGTCATTTAAGCTTTAAAATGCTAAAATTTTCTTAACCTGCATAAAATAATTTTGATTTAGCCTGAATGAAGCACAGTACAATAAGTTGCCATTTTAAGTTCCCTTGTTTGATGTTATTGAGTGCTTTAAAGTCCATGGTAAATTACTGAAAAATTGCTCATTTAGTTCCTTTGCTGCCTATGATATACTGTATAGATTATATTGCCAGTGTCTCCCAGCTTGCAGTGTAGTTGCATTCCTACATACAGACTGAAATGGGATTAAGGGTTAGTTTGTAATTTGAAGAGTTTTTAAGTCAGAAATCATTATTACAGTAACATCCAGTACATTAATTAGGTCAGACAGCACTGCCATACTGGACTAATTCCATACTGAACAAATAATAAACTTTATGGGGAAAATTACCAGTTCAGAACAGACTGGACTAATTTAAGGTTAAAAAAAAATCCCTAGAATATTGTAAACAGTATCCTTTCAGTTAGCAAGTTTCATTTTCTCTTCTTGTGTGAGATGTTGCCTCTTTTGTGGGTTGGCAGTTGGCACTCGTGGCATGATAAATAAGAGGAGGTGTGTGTGCACGTACACACTAGGTCATGAAAAAATGTGGATTATGAGCAGCTGATAAGAGAATCCATTGTGCAGATAAAGATGTCACTTGAACGAAGGAATAGAAAAATAAACATTGGGGATTTTAATTGTAGAGAAGTTGACTGGGAAGATATGGATGTTGAGAGCAATGGGGAATTGTGGGGCAATAAATTGATGGAAATGGTGATGGGAAATACATTAACCCAGTTAATTAAAGAAATACAAGAACTAGAGGAGACAACGAACCATCAAGGCTGGACCTGATATTCACCATGGACACAATTGATGTGAAGAATATAACCTGTCAATGCACCCAAGGTAAAAGCGATCATCTGGTTATTGAGATGGAAGTGGCAGGAGTAAGGGAAGGTGAAAAAGATGAAAAACACAGAGAAAATGGATATAAATATGGAAAAGCAGATTTTGCCTCCTTAAGGAACTACAGTATTTCCAAAATGTAGACCGGAGTGAAATGGGATGGATGCAACCAGAAATGTCAATAAAAAGTATGAGTTTCTGATGGAAGTGTACAAAACAGGAATTAGTAAATATGTCCCCAAATTTTCCACATCATTGGAAAAGAAGAAAGAATGGTTCAACAATAAGTGTAGAAAGGCACTTGAGGCAAGAAACAGAGCATGGAATAAAGTGAGAAGAATGCATAGTGAAAGGGCATGGGACGAATGCAGGAAGGTTAGAAATGAATATGTGAAGATTTAGAGAGAGGAAGAATGGAAGTGTGAAAAAGATATTGTATCATCATCATCTGGAGCTCCTTTCCCACCCTAGGGCAGGGTGAGGAGTAGCAATGTCCAGACAGCCAAAGTTTGCCCAGTTCAATTGGCCACAATTCCATTCACTCATCATTCAAGAACTCAAAATCCTGGCTTCATCAGATAGGCCCAACAAAATTCACAGCATTCTGTAGCTTCACATATACCTATCTGATAGCACCAGGATATTGTAACTATTTGTATAAAAGAACCTAAGCTATTTTATAGGTTTGTAAATGGTAAAATGAAAGTTACGAGCATAATATATAGCACAATTGAGAGATCGGGTTGAAACTTGTGAAAGAGAAGATTTGTGCAAAATAATGAGCAACAAGCTGCAGTCAGTGTATGTACTGGAAGAGGAAATTAATGAACCTGAAATTGAAGCCAGGATAATGAGAATGGCAGAAATTACAGTTGACAAGAATGAAGTGCTGCAGATGATGAGGGACTTGGATGTGAGGATAGCAGTGGGACTGGATAACATGGCTGGATGGATTCTGAAAGAATGTGCTGATCAATTATTGTGGCCTGTGTATGTCATCGTAAAGAGCTCACAAGAAAATGGGCAGGTACTTAAAGACTGGAAAAAGCAAATATTGTGCCATTCTTCAAGGGAGGAGATAGAGAAAATCACTCAACTAGAGGCCTGTATCGCTAACTAGTGCGGTTAAAAAATTTTTTGAGAAAATTATCAGAAAAAGATGGATTTGGTATTTAGAAGAAACTGAAGCGATAACACCAAGACAGTTCAGTTTTAAGGAAGGAAGAAATTGTGTTACCAGTTTACTTAGTTTTTATAGCAGGGTGATGGTGTCATACAAGAGAGAGAGGGGTGGGCAGATTGAGTCTACCTAGACCTCAGGAAAGCATTTGACGGGGTGCCTTATAAGAGATTGCTGTGGAAGTGACCTTTGGAGGAGTGCATGGAAAACTAATTATTAGAGTGGATGGAAGATTATGTGGTAGGATGAGAACAGCCATGAGAGACAAGGTTGCACAATGGAAAAGTGTGACTATTATAGTGGAGTGCCCCAGGGCTCTGTCTTGGCTCCAACAGTGTTTCTGGTATAAATAAATGATTTGTCAGAAGGTTTGAATAGTTACGTATATTTGCAGATAATGCTAAAATCATGAAACATATTAAATGAGACCCTGCACTCCACAAGGGGCAAAGTGCCATACCATCTGAATTTTTTTTTTTTTTTCCCCCACCAGCTGCTCACTCAAACACTACCCTATGACTGCACAAAGTCACTTTGCTCACTTCAGACTTTCACCCCTACTGCGCTAATTAAAATTGAGCAAAGCGATTTTGTGCAGTCATAGGGTAGTGCATGAGGGAGCAGCTGGTGGGAAAAAACAGGTTTCAGATGGTATGGCGCTTTGCCTCTTATGGCGTGCAAGGCCTCAAATGTATTGATAGTTGTAAGGAGCTGGAAGAGAACATGAACACACTCCACAACCGGATCCAGTCTTGGAAAGTGGAGTTCAGTGCCAAGAAGTGTCATGTGTTACAAATGAGTGAAAAAGGACCAACTTGGATGTATAAAATGGGCAGAAAGATAATTAGCAAAAGAAAAAAGAAGCACTTTGGAGTGATTATACAAGATGACCTGTCACCAGAAAAGCATATAAACAATTGTTGGAGGCTCATATGAATTACTGATTCCGGCTTTTAATTATATGGATGAGGAAATGCTGAGGGAGTTAATAGTGTCATAATAAGACCAAGACTAGAATATGCAGTTGCAATATGATCATCTCATCCAAAAAGGCATATTCATAAACTGGAGAAAGTACAGTGGATGGCAACGAGGATGATACCATGCTTAAGGGAACTGACCTATGAGAAGAGACTGGAAAAACTGAAGTTACCAACACTGCATGAGAGATGGGAAGGAGGAGATTTGATTACATTGTTTAGAAATGTAAGAGGTCTGGAAAAAGTGGATAGAAAGAATCTTTGTATCAGAAAATGGAAGAAGAACAGGAGGTCATGAATTTAAATTGAGGAAAAGCAAATGCCTTAATGATCGGAAAATGTTCAGTTTCTCAAACAGAAGTATAAGTACTTGGAAAGACTTATACAAGGTGGTGAAAGCAAAAAGCATCCATGTGTTTAAAACTAGACTGGATAAAAGTAGAAATGGAGACAGAACAATATGAGTTTAGCTCAATTCCTGTTTGCTGCAGATAGGTAAATGCAAATAGGTAAACACACACACACACACACACACACACATTCAGGCATGTACAGGGAGACACGCTTAGTGACATCACATTCAAACGAATGTTTTAATTGGCCCCTCCACCTCTCCTGGCCAGTACATGGTGTATTCTGATTGGCTGCAGCATCTCTCCTGAGATTTCCTGGATTAATGATCCTCCGTTCCTCCACCAAAGCTCATTGGATTTCACGCAAGCTGTACTAATATAAATGTTCCATACTAAATAAATTTTTTCTTTTATTGAATATTTTTAGTGTCTACCATAGTAAAGGCAATCAGCACTAAAGAAACAAGTTGGACATGAAGCCACTGTACCTGAGGCCAAGTACTTATAAACACTGAATGTAGATTGAAACAGAAATACATTGTTTACCATTTGCTTCAACTAAAGTGTTTTGATAATAAGTGCAGTTGTCATGAAGTCTTAATAAGCACTTAAACAGTATCTGTAGATGTCTTTGAAAAAATAATTAATGCATGGGGGAAAAAAATCCTTGTCTGAAGGTTCATAACTCAGAGGTTTGTAAGTAGGGGAGCAACTGCATTAGCAGTATGTAAAACTTTGTTGTGTGGAAAGCATTCCTTATAATTGCAGCCATGGCAGCAAAAGGATTACTGAAACTCCACATCATTATAATTTCCATTGCTAACTTGTGCCGCTACAGTGAGACGAAAGTACTTCACCGGATCATCCAGTGCTGCGTGCTGAATGGTGTGGTGTTTGGGTTGTCGATGGTGCTCTTTGACAACTTGGTGCTGCCAGGCCTAAAATGGGTGTTGGGGCTGTGTCTGGCCGAGGGAGGTGCTGGCTCCGTGTGGCCGTACGTCTCATCAATACTCACCACCGTGTTCAACATGCTTTGGGTTCTTCCGATCTTTGTGTTGTCCCGCATCATCAACACCATCTGGTTTCAGGTTAGTTAGATCCCCCCTCCCCCATTGAGATTTGGGCTGGTTTTGCATGTCCATTTATATAACTGATACTGTAATGAACTATCCACTGTTCAACATACTCTGTGTTTTGATTTTTGTGTTGTCTTTTATCATCAGCATCAACTG
Organism: Coenobita brevimanus; assembly: GCF_032717465.1. Taxonomy (NCBI): domain Eukaryota; kingdom Metazoa; phylum Arthropoda; class Malacostraca; order Decapoda; family Coenobitidae; genus Coenobita; species Coenobita brevimanus. The sequence goes on from NC_137015.1 coordinate 6,203,933, forward strand.
TCATTAGGATATTTATTTATTTGTATACTGTATTTTCCCCATGTGCTTTGCATGGCTGAGAGTATGGGTATGTGCTGCAGGATTCCATTAATTTTTTATAATTGTGTGGCCTATTCCACATGGCATTCTGTTGATAGTTCTTTCAGTTTGGTGTCATCTCTTTTTCATGTTTTTGGATCCTTTCCAACCCCATATTTAGGTGGGAAAAATGTTTGGAATGATGATCTCGATGAATCTTTTGGGACTGACTAATCCCGTCTGTTGCCATTCTTTTTTGGTAAAAGTTGATGTGAAGTTTATTAATTCGCCTGTGTTCCATTAATATCATCCATAGCACCTGGAGTCTGGTGACAAATAATTTCATACTAACTCCAAGCATTTTTATTCAACATGGAAGGGATCTGTAGTAGTGAAAGTTTTTGTGAAAGCTATAACTGTCTCCTCCCAATGGGAAAGTCTCCTGTGAGCAGAGTAAAAGTGTGTGAAAATGCAAGAATAAACCAGTGTTTGTTATTAGATTCAAGGGGAATATACACGTCACATGGCAATGCAAATGCCAGGACAGCATGTTGTTAATCTTTGGAGCTTCCATTTCCCATACATACAGTGACACACTTTGGAAATTATGACAGGCACTACTAATAGGAAAAGTGTATGGTAGGTTACTTATAGACAGAGTTAGAGAAAGAACAGAGAAATTAGTTGGAGAAGAACAGGGAGGCTTTAGGAAGGGAAGAGGTTGTGTAGATCAGATATTCATTCTTAGATCTTTAGTGGAAAAGTTTCTAGAGAAGGGAAAGAAGTTGTATGCGGCTTTCATGGATTTGGAGAAAGCATATGACAGGGTGGATAGACAAGGATTGTGGAAAGTGTTAAGAATATATGGAGTAGATGGGAAGTTGTTGAATGCTGTGAAGAGTATGTACGATGGTGCTAAGGCTGCAGTGCGTGTGGATGGTGAACTAAGTGAATTTTTCTCTGTGAAAGTTGGTTTGAAACAGGGATGTGTCATGTCTCCATGGTTGTTCAATCTGTACATGGATGGGGTAATAAAAGAGGTACAAGGTAGGGTAGTGGATGTTGGAGTGGCCCTGGTGAGAGAGGATAGTGTTTGGAAACTCCCTGTACTGTTGTTTGCAGATGATACTGTGTTGTTGAGTGAAGACGAAGGGGAGCTGCAAGGCTTGGTGGATGAGTTTGAGAGAGTGTGTAAGAAACGGAACCTAAAGGTGAATGTAGGGAAGAGTAAAGTGATGGTCTTTGAGAGAGGTGAAGTCAGTGAATGTACAGCAAGGTTGGATGGTGAGGAATTGGAAAATGTGAGTACGTTTAAGTATTTGGGTAGTGTGATGAGTAAGGATGGAGGTTTGGAGGGTGAAGTGCTTGAAAGGGTACAGCAGGGAAGAAAGGTTGCTGGTTCCTTAAAAGCAGTGATAAGAAACAGGGAAGTGAGCATGGAAGTAAAAAAGTTACTACATGACAGTATTGTGATACCAACTCTAACGTACGGAAGTGAAGCTTGGACATTGTTGGAAGGACACAAGTCAAGAGTGAGAGCAGTGGAAATGAGTTATTTAAGAGGAGCCTGTGGAGTCACGTGGAGAGACAGGCTGACGAATGAGGATATAAAGGAGCGTTGTGGTGTGGATGTGGATGTGATAGGAAGCGTTGTGAGGAACACACTGAGGTGGTTTGGCCATGTGGAGAGGATGGAGGGTGAAAGATTGACGAAGAGAGTGTATGTGAGTGAGGTGGAGGGTGGAAGAGGGAGGGGGAGACCGAGGATGAGATGGAGGGATGGGGTGGAGAGGTATGTGAGAGAGGGGGGTGTGAGTTGGGAGCAGGGCAGTGAAATGGCGGGGGACAGGGCGACTTGGAGGCGATTTGTTTGTGGCCACCCCAAACGGGATTGAGGCGTCTGGCAATAGATAGATAGATAGACTACTGGTAGCCTTCACTTTGAGACATGGATTTGCTATAAAATACAGCAACCTTTTCTGTATACAGTCCGCTTGCCTATAATTTGACAGTTTAGCTGGCAGCATGCTTAACGTTATAGAAATCACATTATGGAAGACAGAGGCTGTGGGAAATTGGTCAGCACCTTCCACATTGTTACCCCTAATGATCCCCATAAGCCCACCTTAGTTTTCTATAAATTGGCCTTAAAAGTTAAAAACATTCATATGAATGTCTAACAGCATATTGATAAACACTTGTATAAACACACTCACTGTAACTGCGGTACTGTAAAATGAAGTGTAACGGTAGACAGGCTTGGGTGTGAAGGAGGAGGGAGGAAGAAGTGTGTAGTGAGCTTCTGAGCAGTCACATGCCCCATGCTCTGGGATGGAAGGGCACGTATAATGACCAGAAATTCTATTAGGCCATGTTTGGCCCATATCATGGAATAAGTGCAGTCAGTGCATGTTGTGAAAACATTTTGAACCTGACCAACAGCCGTGTGTACTGTGTACAAATTCTGTTATGAAAAATTGCATTCTGGGTGAAGTGATTGTATTTGGTGCTGTAAACTGGGGAGAAAATTTTTAAATCAGCTTAATAGGTTATAGTGGAACAACCCCCCCCTCCCCATGAATTACATTAAGCTTAATCCTTTGAATCTTTTTAGTGTATTCTTTCTACCTTTTGGATAATTTTATTCAGCCTGAGGGAGACCTCTTTAGTGATGTGGTAAAAGTGGCCATATGTAACCCCTCCAGCAAAAAAAAAATGTCATCTGAACTGAACAGAATCATCTGGAGACAGCATGAGCATATTTTTTAAATATGGTATTACCATATTGAAGGAGTTGCTTGCAAAAATGATAAAATAAAAGCAACTTAGAATGAGGACTTCCAGTACCTGTTATTGTCAGACATATGCCACATCTTCCTCTCAGATTTTTCATGGTCACAACTCTCCAGTAGTTCATACCTCCCTCCTGCCTTCTCCATCAAGTACTTGAGCTCTTCACGTCTTGCTTTCCAAGGTACACTCTGACGACTTTTTTAACTCATTCAGTCCTCGCATGTCTCCCCCCCCCTCCTTCGCCAGATTATCTTATTTCTCATAGGATGGACTTTTTAACCATGATGGACTAGCTATTGCCTTAATACATTGGCTATCATTGTTTTGTAGTAGCAAGGATAGGATGGGCAGGTATATGAGAGGGGAGTGTGAATTGGAGAGAGGGCAACCAGATGGCAGAGGACATGGTGATATGGAGGCATTTAGTTTATGGCCATCTCTTATGGGATGAAGGCATCTTGTGATTGATGAGATAGTAACAAGAATAATTTGATAAAACATGTCACTAAATTGGATGGGTCATTGGAGCAGTATGCATACGACTTGGTGCCCTTGCCATCATGTAAACAGATGACTTGATTAAAACATGATGATTCTGACAGGCCTTGGTATCTCTTCAGGGCCTGTATTTACAAAGGATCTTGACCATTCCTTTGTGATGAGTGAGTCCCCATAGGAGTGTAATTTTGTCAGAAATAATTATGTTTTATGGTATTTTTCAGAGTACAGTTAAACCTCGATATAATGGACTTCAATAGACCGGAATTCACTTTTATCGGACTTGAGGAGCTACCAGACTAAATTCCTATATATCGGAAAAAGTCTGATAAAACCAGAAACAGTCTGGACTGCCTGACCACTTCAGCAATGTTCATCACAATATGATAAATAAAAGACATGTTTAGCAGTGTACAGCACAGTATTATTGTATATATTATATCATTTGATTAATGTAGTGAAGTTATAACACAGTACAGTACTGCAGTGGTAGTCAAAACAGTTTAAAAACTGTTCATATGATCCGGACTAATGTCTGATATATCGGAAAAAGTCCGTTTTAGCAGGGGGAAGTCCGGATGTCGCTTTTATCGGAATTTCGCATTTTTCGGAATGGCATGGGCCCCAATTAGTCCATTATAGTGAGGTCTTACTGTATAGACAAATGCAACTGAGGCTCAAGAAACTATGAATTTGTCCCCAGATCATAACATCCCATACTCCATGGTTTGCAGAACAGCTAACAGTAGGTTGTCTAGGCATGCCATATTTGACATGAACTGTATTGCTCAGTAAATAGTGAAGTGATTTGATAATTTATGTTATTTAAAATCTCATTTCTGTGATATGTGTTTTTAATTTTATTCATAATACAGTACTGCAAAATTATTATCCCCACCATTATTCCACATGGTCGGGATATAGGAATTGCCTCTGTCCATCTGTCTGTCTGTCTTTCCGTCCAGGCCTGTGTCTCGGAAACTACTGGGTGGATTGGCCTCATATCACGCAGAAAGTTAGAGTGTGTGTCATAGTTGATGCCTGTATTTGTAAATTTGCCATATTGAATGTACTTTTTGAGTTATGACCATATAAGGAAAAATTTGCTGAGTTGTCTGTCTGTGTATCTTTCTGTCTGGACCTGTATCTCGGAAACTGCCAGGTGGTTTGGCTTCATATCATACAGAAAGATAGAGTATGTGTCATGGTTGATGCCCATATACGAGATGCAGCCCAAAAGTTCCAGTAATTTGAATATTGTAGGAAAATAAGTTACCTTACCTCCTAGTTCTCACTGTCGCCTTTGTAGTAATTGTCTTGGGTATGTATACAGTGGTCCCAGTGTTTTTTCCACAAGTCCATGCATCACTGGAAGACTTCAGGTGTGATGGTCTTGAGCACCTCCTGCGATTCTGTTTGGATCTTATCAGTCAAGTCAAATCGCCGCCCTTTCAGTCGTTATTTCAGCTTGGGAAACAGGAAAAAGTCACAGGAGGCAAGGTCAGGCTAATAAGGTGGGTGGGGAATGACTACCTTGTTAGTGGAAGCCAGGAACTGCTGGCCAACAATTGATATGTGGGTGGGGCATTGTCATGATGCAGGACCCAGTCCTTGTTCTTCCACTGTTCTGGACGTTTGCAGTGGATGTTCTCCCTCAGACGCTGCAGAACTTTTCAGTTAAAACTTTCCGCTGACAGATTGACAGGGTGGGACGAATTCTTTGTGAACAATCCCTTGGATATCGAAGAAAACGATCAACATCGACTTGACATTGCTGCACCATTGGTCCGCCATTGCAAAACCACCAAACCACCTACACATCACGTTACAATAGTAAGGGTAGCTCAATAACCCGTCCACTTGCAGACATGGTCGGGGCCACACTGACCCACAAGGGGTGCTGCTGACTCCTTGCAGCAGCAAAAGGCAAAACTGCAAGCGGTTGGCTCCCTCTGTTCAAATTACTGGAACTTTTGGGTCGCACCTTGTATGTAAAATTGCTATACCGCCTGTACAGGCATACCCTGGTTTAAAGATGCATTTAGTTAAGTAAAAATCCATCGCTGGGCAGAGTATTGTATCTCGGCGTAGATTTAACGTGTAAAGTATAGGGATGTGTTTTTGAGCCTTGGGTTTCCTCCCCAACCAAGACAGTCAAGGTTACTGGAGAAAGCGATCTTCGACTCGTACGCAGACTCATAGAGAAGAAACAGAAGCACTGAATACAATCCCACCATCAGACGGACCCGGGACAATTAAATAAAAATCAGTTATGAATAATAATAATAATGTATGAATGACGCAGAATCATCCAAGGTGTGAATTGTTATGGCAGAGAATTGTTGATGTTTGAAGGGGAATGCGATTGATGATGCGATCGAGATAGCCTTTACAACTTCCCCTCTTTATGTTGTTTTTGTTACTGTTCTGGTTTACTGAGCTCCCCTATTTTCTTCTCTCTTATTTTCCAGCATTCATTTAGAAATTCTTTGTATTTTCAAAGTGTTTTCCCTTGAACAGCCCAAATGTAAACGTGATTTATCGATCGATGATGCGATAGGGATAGCCTTTTCAATGGCTCCTCTTTATGTCGTTTTAGCTACCGTTCTGGTTGCTGATCTTTATTTTCTTCTCTCTCATTTTCCAGCATTCATTTAGAAATTCCTTTGTATTTTCAAAGTGTTTTCCCTTGAACAGCCTGAATATGAACACATGATTTATAGATTGATGATGCGATTGGGATAGCCTTTTCAACAGCCCTTCTTTATGTCGTTTTAGCTACTGTACAGGTTGCTGAGCTCCTTTATTTTCTTCTCTCTTATTTTTGAACATGTATTTAGAAATTCATTGGTATAGTGTTTTTCCTTGAACGGCCTGAATATAAACACATGATTAATCAATGTCACAGCTTTCATCAGTGCATGAAATGTTTACTCTCTGAGGTTTTCATGATTATTAATATTTATTTAAAATTATTATTATGTATTCCATGATAGCTTAGATCACAGTTCAGTGGTCAAACACAAAATATTCTTTTTTGAGTTGCCTTGTTGTCCACATTGTTTTGTACCTAGTCTGATGGGCAAGAATCCGTACCCCAAATTACAGTGTTCACTCCACTTATGACTAAAACACATTAATCAGAGTCTAAAGACAGTTCATAAATCAACCTAATCCCAAATTTTAGTATAAAATGTCATCAAAATTGGTAAAAAAAAAAAAATAATAATCAAAACCCATCACAAAACAGGGGGTAGGCCTGTGATAGGCTGGGTATGGTGGTATTTCTATCCCCATCACTGTTCCGGGGTAGTGCATCTTGGGGTATCGTAATTTGAGGTTTGCCTGTACTTACGAGCCATGACCATATAAGGAAAAATCTGTCTTGTTATCTGTCTGTCCGTCTTTCCATCTAGGCCTGCTTCTTGGAAACTACCAGTGGATTGACCTCATATCACACAAAAAGAAAGATAAAGTATGTGTCGTAGTTGATGCTTGTATATGTAGAATTTCCATGTTTGTACTTTACAAGCTATGACCATATAAGGAAAAATCTGTCTTGTCTTATCCTTCTGTCCGTCTTTCCATCCGGGCCTGTATCTCAGAAACTACCAGGTGCATTGGCTTGATGCCACGCAGGATGATTGAGTATATGTCATGGTTGATGCCCATATGTGTGAAATTGCCATATTGTCTTTATGTTCTGTGACCATATAAGGAAAAATGTGTCATGTTATAGGTCTGTCCGTCTTTCTGTCCGGGCCTGTATCTCGGAAACTACTAGGCAAACTGGTTTCATATCACACAGAAAGATTGAGTATTTTTCGTAGTTGATGCCCGTATATGTAAACTTGTCATATTGTCTGTACTGTACTTTGTGAGCTTATGACCATATGAGGTTGTGTTATATTTTGGAAGCTTCTTGCTGGATTCGCTTCATGTCTTTAAGAAAGGTAGAGTATGAGTCCTAATGTATGTCCTTATATATGAAAAAGCCACATTGTTAGTATTTTGTGAACTATTTTCATATAAGGAAACTAATCTGTAAATAGCTGTATCTTGGAAACTACCTGCTGGATTATCTTCACTTCTTAAAGAAAGATAGTGTATGAGTTCTAGTTTATGTCCCTATATATGAAACTGCCATATTTTTTTAATGTATCTCTATATATTCTTTACCTAATGGTGGGGATACGTCTTAGCTAAAGGCTTGTTTTATTTATCTTAAAAAGACACCCGAAATAATGTATGCTTTACTATGATACAATATGTCAAAACCCCACCAGTTCAAAAGGCACCCTGATCTGAGTGAGTTCATCAGGAAGAAACAGAAATAAGATGAGAATGATATTTTTGGGCTGAAAGGTTTAAATATGAGAAATTTAAGGGAAGGCTTTGCCTTATCACAGGCTGTTTACATATCTGTATCTTAAATGTGCTGTGATGGTGCAGTGTATTCCCAGAAGACAACACTTCATTCCCTGCAGGTGGTCACGATCAGTGTGTCATATCCATTATCAGTATGGGTAGAATTAGAGGTCTATCTGTCTATCTATTGCCAGACGCCTCAATCCCGTTTGGGGTGGCCACAAACAAATCGCCTCCAAGTCACCCTGTCCCCCGCCATTTCACTGCCCTGCTCCCAACTCACACCCCCCTCTCTCATATACCTCTCCACCCCATCCCTCCATCTCATCCTCGGCCTCCCCCTCCCTCTTTCCCCCTCCACCTCACTCATACACACTCTCTTCGTCAGTCTTTCACCCTCCATCCTCTCCACATGGCCAAACCACTTCAGTGTATTCCTCATAACGCTTCCTATCACATCCACATCCACACCACAACGTTCCTTTATATCCTCATTCGTCAGCCTGTCTCTCCACGTGACTCCACAGGCTCCTCTTAAATAACTCATTTCCACTGCTCTCACTCTTGACTTGTGTCCTTCCAACAATGTCCAAGCTTCACTTCCGTACATTAGAGTTGGTATCACAATACTGTCATGTAGTAACTTTTTCACTTCCATGCTCACTTCCCTGTTTCTTATCACTGCTTTCAAGGAACCAGCAACCTTTCTTCCCTGCTGTACCCTTTCAAGCACTTCACCCTCCAAACCTCCATCCTTACTCATCACACTACCCAAATACTTAAACGTACTCACATTTTCCAATTCCTCACCATCCAACCTCGCTGTACATTCACTAACTTCACCTCTCTCAAAGACCATCACTTTACTCTTCCCTACATTCACCTTTAGGTTCCGTTTCTTACACACTCTCTCAAACTCATCCACCAAGCCTTGCAGCTCCCCTTCATCTTCACTCAACAACACAGTATCATCTGCAAACAACAGTACAGGGAGTTTCCAAACACTCTCCTCTCTCACCAGGGCCACTCCAACATCCACTACCCTACCTTGTACCTCTTTTATTACCCCATCCATGTACAGATTGAACAACCATGGAGACATGATCATTATGATGTAATTTCTACAGTAGTATGAAAAAAGAAAAAATACTTCCTCAGATAGTTAACTCACTGTGTCTTTCAAGACAAATCTGTCTATAGGACATGTTGACTGGTTAATATTTGTAGACGTAAAGTGCATCTAAATGATAAATGGTAATGTAGTATTGTTTGCTCTCAAAGAATACATTTTACTTGTTACAGGTGAAAACAACCTTGGTGTAAGGAGGACAGATTATCTTAAGTCCCTGAGTACAGTGGACCACTTAGGTTCATGTCCCCTGTATTTTTTTTTTTTTTTTTTTCCACCACTGGAGATTTTATTAATCTGAGTGAGCACTGTTGCACAGATGGTTAAAAGGCTATATCTATGTAACCCATCAGTACCACAAACCACTTAGATATTATATTCAGACTACTGCTAGACAGTTACAGCCACCTTGGGAGTGATTCCTTGCCGTATGGGGATTACTAGTAATCGTTTCGTATTGTATTGTTTATAAAAGCTCTAACATGCTTGCATGTGTTGGCCTTGGTCACCTAGTGGTGGCTTTCCACACTGCTTGATCACTGGCAGCCTCACTATTCAGTCCTTTAGACGTGAGAACACACTCTGTGACCTTGTCCAAGTCCCCCCCCACCCCTCACCCGACCTTCTGACGTTTATGATTCTCACCCTCTGCATGCAGTTGTCATCTGTCACACTCTCAGCATGCCCAAACCATCTCAGTATACTCCTCATCATCGCAACACCTGTCCATTTAAGTCACATCCTTCCCCTCAACTGTTCAGTAGCACTCCTTTTTCCCCCTGGCTTCATATTCAAGGACCCACTATTTATCCATCTAATCATTTTCATTTCTGTATGTTTGAGACTCTCATCTTAAATGCCAGGACCAACTTGCCTAGCCCCGGGCTCCTACGCTTCTCATGGGGCAACGTAGGAGTGGATGATGGATGGATGAGACCACAAATATCCTCTACCTTTACTACCCAGGTCCCACTACCATATAGGATTACACTCCAAACAATGCCTCATTCAAAGATCCATTAGGACAGAGGTAGACCCCTCTCAGTGTTAGGAGAGACATCAGCTTCCTAAACTTCCTCCAGCCACTCCTTACCCTAGCCATAGATATAGCAAAACCCCACCATCAAGCACATCATATCCTCCAAATAACAGAAGTCCATGCACTCAAGAGACTCTACAGCAACATCAATCCTTTCATACCTAACAATCTCTGCATGTTCTCCCTGACACACGCACACACAAAATCAGTATTATTTTGCAGCCTACCTCTAATACCACTACATTTCTAATGCACCCACTTATCACAAACAGCCTGAGATGGAGTTAATTTACTTGTGACAAACTGCATATGGCAACACTCCCTTTGCTGTGATAGTACTGCAACCAGCTCAAGATATCATCAGCTTTGTTTTATCTGCATTTACTCTTAAACCCTTGTACCCCATTCCATTTCTCCATTTCCTAAATCTTTCTGCTGCCTCCCTGTCATTCTCTGATTAATTAGATACAAGCTTGAGTGTAGAGACTTTTAACATTTAAAGAAAAGTTTGTCAGTTGACAGTGTCTATAAATTTTCATTCTCTTTTTCTCCCAGTGCCTGATTCTCTTTCTCTTCCAATGCATGACCTATGTTTATCATTTCAGGACATTGCTGACAGTGCGTACCGGCAGCGGCAGGGACGCCCACAGCTCATTGACAGTGTTAGCAAACTTGTGGCAGATGTCTTAATATCCATCTTTATCCAGATACTCTTCCTTATCCAGGTAAACACAGCCCCTGAGCTAAGAGGGATAGTCCATGAGAAGAACATTTTATTGTAATTTTCACAATTGCTTTCAGAAGAGGGCAAGTTAGTGGGTGTTTTAGTCACGTATTTATGTTTATCACTGCAGCAGTTTGTGATTGAAAGAGCAAGAAACTTTTCTTCATGAATCTAGGTGACTTTTAAAAAATTATTATAGTTTATATTTGCTGCCATCAGGCTGCATTATTCAACCTAGGAAAGGCTTCTCATGTCAACAGAGTTTAACAAAGATGATTTTCCACTCACTCGATGTAGTGCTGCTCTCGGGTGTCTGCCCTTTCCTCTCCATCCTTCTTTCCTTCTATTTTCTTCTGTCTTTCTTTCCTTTATTCTTTCCTTGTCCTTCTGCCTACGGGTGACTTTACGCTCCCTCTTCTGTCTTTCTTTCCTTCATTCTTTCCACTTCCTTCAGCCTGTGGGTGACTCTACACTGAGTGACAAGCCAAATGGTTTCCTGTGCACTAGGAAACCATTTACTATGCTGGATGGTAACCATATAACCAAATTTTGACGCCTGGTGGTTTAGTGGGTAATTATTGCACTCCAGTCGGATTGAGCCGGGGAAGGTTTATATCCAAAGGTGGTTGGGGTTGATTGCTCATGTAATGCCACTCAGGGATGAGTGAGGCTGCTCACTCTCATCTTAAATGTCGGGACCAGCTGCCTAGCCCCAGGCTCCTACACTCCTCATGGGGCAATGTAGGATTGGATGTTGGATATATATATATATATATATGTATATACAGTATATTATTTTTATATATATATATATATATATATATATATGTATATACAGTATATTATTTTTATATATATATATATATATATATATATATATATATATATATATATATATATATATATATATATATATATATATATATATATATGTATATACAGTATATTATTTTTATATATATATATATATATATATATATATATGGAGCCTCTGTGGTACGTGGTAGAGTGTACTTTTCGTACACGGATGAACCAGAGTTCGCGCCCCGCCAGAGTAATAAATTTTGGGAGTGTTCACCTGGCCATGTACTGCATTGGCAGACACAAGGGGTGCCGTGGTTGAACCAGTGTCGCTTACTACAAAGTATGCTTGCACCAAGTCGGCTTGCATGGGCCGATTACACACACATCCAAAGTCACTCCAACACTACAATTACATTTACAAGCACTTCTCACCCTACATACAATCTCTACCAGACAGCCTAAGCTGTATCGTCCCGACTTCGGTCGGGATAGGCCGGTCCTGCAGTGGATACTCAAACTGCTGATGATCGTGATGATGATATATATATATATATATATATATATATATATATATATATATATATACATACATACAGACATACATATATATACTGTATATATCATCATCATCATCACACACACAGATAGATAGATATATATATATATATATATATATATATATATATACACACAGTACCCTCGTGTCCAACACGGTAATATTGTCATGCACAGGTCCCGTGTTGGACCAAAAACGTGTTGGACAAACAGCAGAGCTTATGGGGAGAAATGAATTATGTCAGCAACCCTAGGAAAAGTCACCCTAAATACCTACCATATACCTTTACATATATTGGTACTACTGTAATTATAATAAATGGTGCTGTACTATGAATGATAACTAACCTTTTAGGATAGTGTTGGTGGGTTTGCTGGGAATGGAAGGTGGTATCCGAGGCTGTAGGTAGTCCTACTGTGTCCCCGGAGGATGGCTGCTGGTGTCACTAGTGGGTAATGGCTGCTGCTCCTCCTCAACCTCCCTCATAAATCCTGTGAAATCACACTCAGAATCACTATCCTTATCCACATCCATGGAAGGTCCTGCTTCTGCCTGTCCTACCACTCCGTAAGCCTTCACTGCTGCCAGGATCTTGTCTTGGTTTTTTATTATGGTCCTCACGCTGGCTTCATTCATGTCATACGCCTTGGCGATGTCCACTTTCCTCTCCCTTGTCTTCTTCCTCTCGATGATTTCTAGCTTAGTGGCCTGAGAGAGGTGCCGCTGCTTCTTGAGGTTCTCAGAAGGCTTCCTAGGCATCATGAGCAGGATAAAATGCAGTAGCAAGGGCAGAAAATGCAGCGAGAAAAAAGCACCTTCCAATGCGAATTATGCGACTGAGTGGCGCTGTGGCGGGAGAAATTTAAACAAAACGTCATGTGAGAGCAGAAGCATTTTTGATTGGGCAACATCACGATCATGTCACAATAGCGGCTGGGGGAGGCAACTTGATCAGAAGTTTTGATTGGCTGTCAGCATCACAGAAACGTCCAGTATGACCGTGTTGGACCTGGGGTGATCGTGCTAAAGGCGAACTCTGCGGATTTCGCCCACTTCTCGGAGATCCGTGCGTGATATGCTAATGCACCCATGTTACAGTAATTAAATTGTATTAAATCGTACTAATTTTTTGCTCTCCGTGCTGGATGCGAATCGTGCTGGACAAATGCATGTTGGACACGAGGGTACTGTATATATACATTTGTGGTAGGTGGGGGCGCTTACCATCCACTCACTCTACTGTATGTAGTGCTGCTCTCGGGTGTTGGCCCTTTCCTCTCCATCCTTCTTTCCTTCCATTCTCTTCTGTCTTTTTTTCCTTCATTCTTTCCTGGTCCTTCTGCCTACGGGTGACTTTACACTCCCTCTTCTGTCTTTCTTTCCTTCATTCTTTCCACTTCCTTCAGCCTGTGGGTGACTCTACACTGAGTGACAAGCCAAATGGTTTCCTGTGCACCAGGAATTTACTACGCTGGGTGGTAGCCATATAACCAAATTTTAGCACCTGGTGGTTTAGTGGGTAACTATTGCACTCCAATTGGATTGAGCCGGTGAAGGTTTATATCCAAGAGGTGGTTGGAGTTGATTGCTCATGTAATGCCACTCAGGGATGAGTGAGGTTTGTCACTCTCATCTTAAATGTTGGGACCAACTGCCTAGCCCCAGGCTCCTACACTCCTCATGGGGCAATGTAGGACTGGATGATGGATGGATATACTGTATATATATATATATATATATATATATATATATATAAATATATACAGTATATCCCAGTAGTACGTACCTATATGGGCAGCGGAAGATGTTGCGTACTAGGAATTCGCATACTGTGAATACATAAACTTATGGGAAAAATTACATATGGGTGGCACCCCCCTTCATGGGCAGCCCTTGAGATGCCTTTCAGACCTAAGTATTGTACTGTACAGGAAAACTTTCTTATACATATTATCTAAGATAAAGTAAACCAACAAGAATATGGCTTTACTAGGTAAATCAACAAGGATATGGCTTAACTAAACCAACAAGAATATGGCTGCTCACCTTTACCCGTCATCGCTTCTTGGGGGGACAGTGTCGCGTACTCGGGGTAACCCCAGATTGGGGCCACTCTTCGCTGCCCGTCTCGCTTACAAGGAGTTCAGTTCGCGTGCTAATAAAAAATACACTAAAATAAAAAAAAAGGTCCTCGTGCACTGTGAGGATGTAGTGTATGTACATACATATATATACAGTATATATATATATATATATATATATTGTATCCCAGAGGTGCTGGACGAGGCATTGCACTGGGAGGGTACTAAGCGTACCACCCTCCGCCTATTGGCTCATAGTCGTGAAGCTCATGGGTCCCTACCCGGGAGTTCCCTCCTTTATTAAGATTTGAAAATTCCCAGTTTTGTCTAGTACTGAGGACGCTGGGCTCCAATGGGTTAAAGAAACCGATAGATTTTTGCCCGTCATTAACCCATTGGATCCCAGAGTTGCTGGGCGAGGCATTGCACTGGGAGGGTGCTAAGCGTACCGACCTCCGCCTATCGGCTCATAGTTGCAAAGCTCATAGGTCCCTACTCGGGGGTTCCCCAGTTTATTAAGATTTGAAAATTCCCAGTTCTGTCCAGTACCGAGGATGCTGGGCTCCAATGCGATATATATATATGTATATATATATATATATATATATATATATATATATCATCATCAACCGTTTGAGTATCCACTGCAGGACTGGTCTATCCCAGCCGAAGTAGGGACGATACAACCAATATATCTCTGCCAAGTGGCTTAGGCTGCCTGGTAGAGACTGTATGTAGGGTGTGAAGTGCTTGTAAGTGTAATTGTTGTGTTGGAGTGGCTTTGGATGTGTGTGTAGTCTGTGAACCAAGTGTAATCGGCCCTTGCAAGCCGACTGGGTGCAAGCATACTTTTATACTGTAGTAAGTGACACTGGTTCAACCACAGCACCCCTGATGTCCGCCAAGCAGTAGGTGGCCAGGAGAACGCTCTCAAAGTTTTTTACCCTGGCAGGGCACGAACCCTCGCTCTCCAGTGCGCTAAAATGCACACTTTACCACTGTACCACAGAGGCCCCATATATATATATATATATATATATATATATATATATATATCATCTCATCAGCCATTTGAGTGTCCACTGCAGGACTGGCCTGTCCTGACCGAAGTCTGGATGATACAGCCAATGTATCTCTACCAAGTGGCTTAGGCTGTTTAGTAGAGATTGAATGTAGTGTGAGAAGTGTTTGTAAGTGTAATTGTAGTGTTGGAGTGGCTTTAGATGTGTGTGTAGTCTGTGAACCAAGTGTAATCGGCCCGTGCATGCAGACTGGGTGCAAGCATGCTTTATAGTATGCAACACTGGTTCAACCACAGCACCCATTGTGTCCGCCAATGCAGTACATGGCCTGAAGAACGCTCCCAAAGTTTATTACCCTGGCGGGGCTCGAACCCTCATTCTTCAGTGTACGAAAACGCACACTTTACCACTGTACCACAGAGGCTCTCTCTCTCTCTCTCTCTCTCTCTCTCTATATATATACTGTACTCACCATCCACTAACTTGATGTAATGCTGCTCTCGGTTGTCTACCCTTTCCTCTCCGTCCTTCTTTCCTTCCATCCTCTTCTGTCTTTCTCTCCTTCAGCCTTTCCTTGTCTCTCTGCCTGCGAGTGACTTTACACTCCCTCTTCTGTCTTTCGTTCCTTCATTCTTTCCTCTTCCTTCTGCCTGTGAGTGATTCTACATTGAGGGACAAGCCAGATGGTTTCCTATACACCAGAAAATCATTTACTACGCTGGGTGGTAGCCATATAACCATATTTTGGCGCCTGGTGGTTTAGTGGGTAATTATTACGCTTCAGTCGGATTGAACCGGTGAAGGTTTATATCCAAGAGGTGGTTGGGGTTTATTGCTCACATAATGGCACTCAGGGATGAGTGAGGTTGGTCACTCTCATCTTAAATGTCAGGACCAACTGCCTAGCCCCGGTCTCCTACGCTCCTTACGGGGCAGCGTAGGATTGGATGATGGATGGATGGATGGAATTATATGTATGTATATATACAGTAATCCCTCATTTATCAGGACATAGTAGAACCAAAGACATGTCCAGGTAGTAGCAACATACAGATAATGAACACTTTTCCCCTACCGTATAAATACATATACGTATATATATATATATATATATATATATATATATATATATATATATATATATATATATATTTATATGTATGTGTATATATATATATATATATATATATATATATATATATATAGTCCGAAACATTTGCCATTATTAAGGGATTTTAGACGGGACTCTGGGGGACACAACCCAGCAAAATACCTCGGTTAAATGTGTACCACCCAGCGTAGTAAATGGAAACCATTTGGCTTGTCACTCAGTGTAGAGACCATAAGGCATCCCTACATTGAGTGAGTGGATGATGGGTGCCCCCACCTACCACTATGATACATTTATGTGAAGGTGCAGAATGTGATGAATGTTTTTTGGCGTATCAGATAGAGCCAGGATTCTGGGAGCTTGAATCATGAGTGAATGGAGGTATGGGCCATTAGATTGGACAAGCTTGGGCTGTCTGGACATTGCTACTCCTCACCCTGCTCTTGGGTGGGAAAGGAGGTCCGGATGATGATGATGATGATGATATACATACTATATATATATATATATATATATATATATATATATATATATATATATATATATATATATATATACAGGTTATCCCTTAATTCACGCGAACTTTTTTCACGCGATTTCGGTTATACACGAATTTTTCGTACAATAATTAAAACAAAATTATAGTATTCATATAAGTAATTTCAATATACAAGAGAAAGAAATAAAATATAAAAAATGCCTACCTGCTGCCCGTGTGCACACATATATGTATGTGTGTGTGTGTGGGAGCCTGGGAGGTCGGTCTACCCCGCACCACACAGTCAGTTTGAATCCGACGGTCAAATCATGCGTGACTCGAGATCGAGAATCGTTATTTGTGGCATATTTTTCTGCCTTCCAGTGATTGCTTGCCTTGTCTGCCAGCATGGGGCCTAAGCATAGTGCTAGTGATGCATGTGGTAACACACCAAAGCGGGCTGGTAAAGTGGTGTCACTGACAAAGTTGCAGTGTTGGACAAACTTCAGGGTGGAATGTTGGCGACAATTCTCTGTCAGGACGATTCCCCGTCATTTATTTACATACCAGTTTATTTAGCAAGTACAGTACACTAGTTTTTTACTTATATGAGTTATAAAATCCCCCTGAAAATTAGTTATTAAAGTATTAATTAATCAATAATAAGTATATTAATAGAATGACGGGGAATTGTCCATGTTTTGACAGTGAATTGACTTGATGGTGAATTGTCTCAGAACCGTATGTTTGGGGTGAGTCAACTGTTCATACAATAAAGAAGGAGAACGTAGCATATGGGAGACAGTGAGGGCTAGTGCACCAGACTGCTAAAGTGTCTCCACCTACGCCTGTGAATTGTCTTGGAACCGCATGTTTGGGGTGAATGAGTCAACTGTTCATACAATAAAGAAGGCAGAATGTAGCATACAGGAGGCAGTGAGGGCTAGTGCCAAACTGCTGAAGTGTCTCCACCTATGCCTGTGCTTGTCAGGTTTCAGGTTTAAATTTCTTACATTTTTGTTGTTTTTAATACTTTGTGCTAGTTTATAAGGTGTATGTAGTGCATAAACAGTATTATTCAGATGTAATATACGTATAAACATGCGTAATTATGTGCACACAAGGGCAGAACATATACGCGAATTTACCACATACGCGAAGGGTCTGGGAACCTAACCCTCGCGTGAATTAAGGGCTTACCTATATATATATATATATATATATATATATATATATATATATATATATACTGTATATATATATATATATATATATATATATATATATATATACTGTATTATATATATATATATATATATATATATATATATATATAAATGTGTATATACACACACACACATACACACACACACACACACACACACAGTATACATTTCAGCCACACTGTCACTTGTGAACCACTAACATTTACTTACAGCAAAATCCCAGTATTTAATGCAATTACGGTAGAACCCCGGAATTCGTACACAATTCGTTCCTGGAGGCTGTACTAGTTGCGAATTGTTCGAAAACCGAATCATTTTTTTCCATAAGAAACAATGTAATTTGCATTAATCTGTTTTTTAGTATGGATGAAACGGTAGATTTCGCCATACTATAATGATTGGCAAGATTGGAGACACGGGTTCCACTTTCAAACTTTGCAGTGAGTTCTTTTTTCAGCTCAATTGTTGTTCTCACTGCTTTACTTTTAGCTCCAGCTGACTCACTAATCTTTTTAGGGCCCATGATTATGTACAATTTTCTAATGAAAATATGCAATTCATCACAAAGTTTAATCAAGCCTGTATGACTGATGCATAGCTGGCGGAAGACAAAGCCAGACTGGCGACCATGTGGCACCTACAATGCCACATCTCTTAGTGCGAATAACGGGTCACCGTATGAGAACTGGAGCGATTTTGGGGCGAAAAAGCTGTACGAGTAGAGAGGCGTACGAATTCTGGGGTTCCACTGTATACCCAACCCATCCCCACAGTGAACAACTTTATCCTAATGGTGGTAATAGCACCATAAAAATTCAAGATTTGTGTAAATAATTGCCATATATTCTCTCATTTATGTAAAAGGTGACACTCCCCTGCTGAAGTACTGGGTTGTCTTAAGTGCCACACAACTGGTACCGCTTATATTGGGTCACTGTATACTTACCATTTGTGTCCTTGACTCATGATTATGTAGGAAATAGGTCATGATGACGATGATGATGACATGATTATGTACATTCCCACAACCAGGTATGAACCTCATTGGATTATCAGATATAGGTCACAAGTCCTTACCAGCCTCCCCAGTAATTGGATATGGTATGTTTGGACTTGCTGAGAACAAATGAATATGACTGGTGAAAGTGAGGTGGTTGAATGAATTTTTTATAGAGTTCGTGACAAGAGTTTATTGTCCTTTTTTTTTTTTTTTTTTTAAACAATAGTCATTGCATTTACTCTGTCATAGGTAATATGAAGCACATATTAGTGAGTGGTTATGCCTGTGAGGTGGAGTCAGGGTTCTTGGGGCCTGGATTGTGAGTGAATGAGTGTGTAGCTCATTTCTTTGGTCAGGATGTTTACTTGTTCATATATCATGTATATATTTTTTCTTTTTTTGAACTTTCTGTACCCTACCTCATCCCACTCAGGACTATGCCCATGGAGGGGAGGTTTAACCCCCTCATTTGGAAATAATGAAAAATTCTTTGAAAATAATACTGGAAATGCAACTCATTAAATTAATTAAATCCTGTTAAGAATGTTACGAGATATAAAAATAATAGAAAAAGGGTTAAAAAGTTCTTCAGAATATAAAGAAGAATGAGTAGGAGCTTTCACAGACTTCCAAAAGTTGCTAGTGTTCACCTGAGAATTTAATTTGAAAAATAGAAATGCAGTCAGCTAAACTACTGTTTTGTAAGTTTTTCTTTATCACTCTCTGATTAAACTGTGTTTTGAAAAAAAAAAAAAAATCCCCCCCCCCCCAACCTGCCCCTTCAAAAATCCTGCGCACGACTCTGATCTCACTTGTGGGTGGAATAAAAGGTGGGATGGTTGTGATGATGAACAGTTTTAATGAACATTTTCATTATTTTGCATTATGTTATGAAAAGGATGTAGAACAGTTTTAGCTATTGAACATCCAGTTTCAAGGAATGTAACACAACTTTTATAGTATAATGCATTTTACTTTGTATCAGAAATAGTATGATTACAGAAAAATAAATGTAATTCTAGTGGTCCCTTTGTAATTCTGTAAAGACCATATGGCTTTTGGAAATACACAAAGCCCTCTTTTTTCGACCGATCATTATTCGACAATTCATTGTTTCAGTATTTATAAATCCATACCCTATTTTGTTGTTTGACATGGTTATCCCTGCCATTTTGACAAATCAAACTGCGTGCTGCCAGACAGACCGGCTGAGCTGCCTGTCTCCTGCCCTCTACCCTGCTGATCAGTTGCCTCTTCGTCTGTCAGCATTTCTTTTTGGCCTTGTGGAATACAACAGCACCACCATGGCTTCACCATAGCCCCTACTATTACCCCTGTCAAGTGCAGTCATGCGTTCACCAACCTGAGTGAGTGTTTTGCCATCGCATGGTTGGGCAGCGATCAGGGTTGCCGGATCTGAACTCAGCCACATTACCAAACTCCTCAATTTTCATTACCAAATTTAACTTTTCATTACCAAATTCTTAAAACAAGCATTTATTCTACACTGATTATATATACAAATGGAAATAGTCACTCTCCTTATAAATAACAGCATGTTGATTATTTTCGCACTGTGTAGGCTTGCAGATTAATCAAAGAGAGCAGACAGTCCACCGTCTCCATCCTCTTTGTCTTCGTACATGTGACAAATCTGTCTGTTAATGAATCATGCTGATTCAGTATCCATCCATCCATCCATCATCCAGTCCTATGTTGCCTCATGAAGAGCGTAGGAACCCGGGGCTAGGCAAGTTGGTCCTGACATTTAAGATGAGAGTGACCAGCCTCACTCATCCCTGAGTGGCATAACATGAGCAGTAAACTTCAACCTCCCCTTGGATATAAACCTTCACCAGCTTAATCCGACTGGACCGCGATAATTACCCACTAGACGCCATAATTTGGTTATATGGTTACCACCCAGCATAGTAAATGGTTTCCTGGTGCACAGGAAACCATTTGGCTTGTCATTCAGTGTAGAGTCACCCATAGGCAGAAGGAAGAGGAAAGAACGGAGGAAAGAAAGATGGAAGAGAGAGTATAAAGTGACCTGTTGGCAGAAGGATGAGGAAAGAATGAAGTAAAAAAAGACAGAAGAGGAAGGAAGGAGAGGAAAGGGCAAACACCCAAGAGCAGCACTACATTGAGTGAGTGGATGGTGAGCACCCTCACCTACCACATAGACCAAACAAATTTTTCATTACCAAATTGACCCACACTGGTAATGAAAAATACCAAATGGCAACCCTGGTGATGATTGTGCCAATGATTAATGAACACTCTTAGCGCATGATACTGTTTTGGCTCCAGTTTTACTGAATGCACATCTTAGATTGCACTAGGTTAGGTAGGTTATAATCATTGGGAGGTCCTGGGGGCGAATCCTCCCAGGTAGGTTTCAGCGGTTCCAGTTAGGCTTCCACTGCTATTAATGGTTTTAAATTGAATACATTTGAGTTTGTCTGGTGTGGTGACGTCATGTCCAGTCTACGGGATCAGCAATAAACACGTTATCGAAGGCATTCAGGCGGTTTTCTTTAATATCGCTAAGTAGGTATATTTCTTTTGTTCTCCAGTATTTATTTTTATTTTTTTTTATCGAAAATCAAATGTAAGTCATCTGAGGTGTACAGTAGTACTAAAATAATTTTCCTTGAGAATGTGTGTCTATAAGAAAACAACCCATATCCCTGTGTCACTTTCATTCATATGTAATGGTATTTTTTCCATCTTTATTGAATACTTTTTGAGTGATGAAGGTCATCAGGAACCTAACCCCCCTATTTCTCAACAATCTTATGGGAAAAATCAGTTTATTATTTGGCCAGTTTGTTATTCAACCATTTTTTATGGAATTCGTCCTTGTCAAATAGTTGGGGGGAGTTGTAATTAAGTGATTCTCAAGCATGATTTTATCATTTCACAACATTGATGTACTTCTTGTTTAATTTTTGCAACCACCAGGTGCTTTTACTCAGCTGAGGAAATACAATTGCCCAGGAGCTACAAGGTGATCATAATGGGGGATATGAATGGATGAGTAGGCACTGGTCCTGAGGATGACGTAATAGGTTGTTATGGAGTACCAGGAGAAAATGATAATGGGAAGCGACTAAAGGTTATGTGTCAGGAGAGGAAGTTGTGCATTTGTAATTTGTATTTCAAACACAAAGATGCACATTAATATATGTGGTATAGAGGGAACGGGGACCGTGTTGAAAGAAGCCTGATTGATTATGTGCTCGTAGAAAGGTCGATGATGGGAATGGTTGCTGATACAAGGGCCGTGAGAGGACGATGTGGAGGTCTGTCAGATCATATGATTGTGATGTGCAAGATCAAGCTGAGAGTAGTGAGGTGGATCAAGAGAGAGAGGAGCAGTCAGGGAGAAAGACTGAAAGTTGAGAAGCTGAGGATCAAAGAAATGGCAGATGATTGCAGGACCAAAGTAGAGGAGGAATTAGAATCAGTGAACTGGAATGAAATGCTTCTGGACAGCCTGTGGAGTGCATGTAAGGATTGCTTGGTTAGGAATGCTAAAGTGGTGTGTGGTGTGGCAAGAGTAACAACGAAGAAGAAAAGTTTGGTATGGTGGGATGAGGAGGTTAATAGAGCGGTGGAGGAAAAGAGAAAGAAGTGACTAAAGTGGTTACAGGATAGGGGTTCAGTTGAATTAAGAACTGAGTATGTTGAGAGCAAGAAGCATGTAAAGAGACTAGTGAAGAGGAAAAAGGAGGAGGTAAGTGATGATCTAGGAAGAAAAGTGAATGCAAACTACTCTGAAAATTGGAAGTTATTCTGGAAAGGTGCAGAAATGTAGAAGTGAAAATGGAAAGAAATGTGATGGTGTGAAGGATGCTGGTGGTAGATTATTAACCCATGGAGATGAAGTAAGTACCAGATGGAAAGAATATTTTGAAAGCCTGATGAATGGGAATAAAGAGAGCAGAGCAGCTGTAAACATGATTGGTTATGGGGGTGTGCAGAGAAGGAATGCAGTGCCAGGAGACGTGACACTCGCACAGGTGAAGAGTGCTGTGAAGCGGCTGAAAAATGGGAAAGCAGCTGGGGTTGATGAGGTGTATGCAGAGATGCTTAAGTGTAGTGGAGAGAGTGGAACGAAGTGCTTGCTGGAGATATGTAAGAAGCCATGGATAAGTGAAACTGTGCCTGCAGAGTGGAAAAAGGCTGTGATTGTACCCCTGTACAATAATAATGGCAAGCGAAGTGAGTGCAAGAATTATCGTGGCATAAGTTTATTGAGTGTGGTAGGGAAGGTATATGGAAGAATTATTATAGAGAATTTAAGAGAGATGTCAGAAGTCCTAGTGAGTGATGAACAGGGTGGCTTTAGGAGTGGCAGAGGATGTGTGAATCAAATATTTGCAGTGAGACATAGCAGAGAAGGTATGTGAGAAGGACCATAAGGTGTTTATGGCATTCATGGATCTGGGAAAAGCATACGACAAAGTAGACGGTGAGGGATTGTGGAAAGTTTTGCACATGTATGATGTAGATGGTAAGCTTCTAGGTGCTGTCAAGAGTTTTTATGATGGTAGTGAGGGATATGTATGACTCATTGGGTATCTAAGTGAATGGTTCACGATTGGTGTGGGCGTTTGACAAGGTTGTGTGATGTCCCCATGGTTATTCTGTATGTATATGGATGGGGTGATGAGAGAAGTAAAAACATGAGTAATGGAGAGAGGGATGGCATTGGTAATGAATGGTGATGAATGAAAACATCTCAGATTTGTTGTATGCTGATGATGCAGTGGTAGTTGCAAGTACCGGACAAGAACTTGGTAGGCTAGTGCAGAGTTTTGCTGATGTCTGTGAGCATCGTGCCTTGAGAGTAAATGTAGAAAAGAGTAAAGTGATGGTTACTGAGAGAGAAGGTGACTCCCAGTGTGATGTTACAGTGAATGGAGAGAGACTGGAATTGGTGAGAGAGTTCAAATACCTGGGTACAGTGATAGAAAAGAGAGGGAAATGTGCAAAAGAAGTTGAAAGTAGAGTGACACAAGGAAGAAAAGTAGCTGGTGCAATGAAGGCCTTGGTAAGAAACAGAGGCTTGAGTGTTGCAGCTGCATGAGACTTACATGAGGGAGTGTTAGTGGTAACTTTAACATATGGATGTGAGACTATGGCATGGCATGAAAATGAAAAGTCAAGAATGAGAGCACTGGAGATGGGACTACTGAGGAATGTATGTGGAGTACAGAGGGTGGATAGGATACAAAATAATGTGATTCGTGAAAGGTGTGGAGTGAGGAAGTCGGTGGACACCAGAATCAAAGAGAGTGTACTGAGATGGTATGTGTTAGGATGCGAAACAACCGAACTCACCGGCCTCACACTTCCAAGTGCGCGGACTCCGTCTGCATACCGTAAGACCCTTCCGATGATGTCACCACTTGGACCGTAACAAGTGCGTGCGCACACACACACACACTAACAGCAAGATGCACTAACACTTTCGTCCTCTCTTCTTAATTGGATGAAAGATCCCAAGGATGAAACTGAATGGATTATTGGCGTCCTATACACACTATGTATCCAATACATAGACTTTTGTTTAAGCACCATTAAGACTTAGTCTGTAACCACATACAGATATGTGGTATCCCTTGAAGTATTATAATCCTTCTAGTCCCCGCTGACTGCTGCACGCAGCCACTCATTCGAGGCACCTTTCTTAGTGAGACAATCAGCCAGTTGTTGTGATGTATCCACCCGAGACACTTCATCAGTCTCCCCTTGCTCCAACATGTCTTGTAATACAGCAATATCAATGTGCAATCTTCTGTCTTCTACACTCCTAGAGGAGTAAAGGGCGTCCACCAGACTTGTTATTCACGAAACACTTGATCTTGAAATCTCCACATCCAGAAACTTCATGCAATATGTTGGCAAGATATACAGCAGTTTCAGCACACTCAAGCAGTGCCAACGTTTCAGCAGATAAAGTCGATTTGACGACCCGCCTGATCTTTCTAGTCTACCAGAATAAGGGACATCACACCCCACTAGCATCTCGTAAGATCACAAAGCCTCCCTGAGACCCATTGCCTACAAGATTGGCAAAAGAGGCATCTGAAAAGCACTCTGTGTAACATTCATTGAGTGGCCCCATTCTTGGAATGTATAGCTTCATGTTGTCAGTCTTCACCCTTGCAATCACCTTGTTGAACCTGAGCAAATCTGCTACAGTAGCTCGGTTGCTAGTCATACTCAACTCACACACATCAAAGGCAATATCTGGTCGAGTATATGTGGCAGTCAAATTGAGCTGTCCAATTAATGCTCAGTACTCGGTTTTCTCAGACTCAGACAGCTCTCCTGATTTTACTGCTGCACGATGCCTGCTCAGCGTGACTGGTTTCAAAGACGAAGCGTACTGGAACTGGTCAAGCATTATGCTGCCATCGCTGTTGGAGACGACATTTAGACCAACGTATTTGAAAGCTTTTGATTCCGAACTGCCGATGAGGGATATTTGGCTCCAACTGTTTATCACTTGCTGCTCGAACTCACGTGTACCAGCCCAAAGGAAATCATCGACATAAATGCATATAATGCCTTCGATCTTGCCCCTATTACTCCAAGAGAACAGTGCTGAATCCAGTGATGACACTTTAGCTCTGAGACTCAACAACTGATCTTTAACGCGCAGGTACCAATGCCTAGCGGCATCACAAAGGCCGTAAACTGTTTTCTTTAGTCTCCACAGCTTACCGTTTGCATATTCAGGCAGAGGACTTAAATTAACAATTCGCTCAATGTCGTTACCTTGCAGATAAGCAGCTTTCACATCCATAGCGTGGCAATCCCATTGGTTGGTGGAGGCAAAAGAAAGTGCCAAACGCACAGCCTCTTTTGAGCATGTAGGAGAGTCTTTCTGGAGATCCACTGTGTCTTCCTCAAATCCTCTGGCGACTAAACGGGCTTTAAAAATCGGCTTCTCGTTTTTCATTTTTTCCGTCACAACCCATCGAACCGTTATGGCATCTTGCCCAACATCATCCACTTCCTCATACATGTCATTATTCTGCCAGTTTGTCATTTCTTTTTCCTTGGCGCATAATACACTACCTCCTCAGAGTTGAAAAGAACAAGCATCTCTGCTTCATCATCAACTATTTCTTATGTGCTGAAATCATTTTGCAGATCCACCCAATCAGTATTGCCATCAGAGTCCCTCTTCAAATTGTAGCAGTGTTTGTACTTTCCAGTGGCTTTTCCCGCCCAACTCACAATCCTTCCAGTCACCGACTCTCCAGTTTCTGAATGTATTCCCTTTATACACTGACCAACAGAAACCTTGGGAGGCTCCTTAACCGGAAGAGAAACTGTGGGAGGCTGATCATCCAGAATTGCACCATTTTCTGACTCATCATCCGGTGGATAGTCATTCAATACTTGCGAAGAATCGTCATTAGGCTTCTCTCGGACTACACTGTTCTTCTCATAACTACTGACTCTGTCTCCAACTGTAGTATTTCGTTTTGGAGCACGTGCTAAACGACACACATGCACTCACACGTAGACACCGCCGTGTCTCACCAGAATTTGTTTTCCATCTCTGCCTATTACGATTCCAGGACCATGCCATTCATGACTGTCATTTCTTTTGTAGAAGACCTCATCTCCATTTTGGATGTCGTTTAAGTCACTCGAACGTATGTTGTGCCGCAGTGCCCTAGCCAAACGTTCACCCGATTCAGTCTTTATAAACTCTTGCCTTGCTAAATGAAGAGCGTTCAAATTGTCCCTCACAATTTTTGATGGTGATGTAGGTTCCAAGGCTGGAGGATCATTTGCATACACATTAGGCAGGCCAGGGTTTTGATAAAAAACAAGTTGGTTAGGAGAAAAACCTGCATAGTTGGTGAGAGCATTTCTTGCCGATACTGTCCAAGCCAAGGCCATATCCAAGTCACACTGGGTGTTAGCCATTATCTTCCTAACAGTGTCACCTATGACTGCATTTTGATGCTCACATACTCCGTTGCTCCATGGACTCTGCAGACGTCATCATGATCTTGATATTAAAGGCCTCTCCCAATGCTTGTATTTCAGCATTGTTGAATTCACACCCATTATCTGTGAGAATTTTTCCAGGTGCGCCAAACAGAACAATCCAGCTCCGAAATACTCCTTTGATAATGGTGGTCGCACATTTGTCCGCAATTACTATCGCGGTGCAGTACTTGGTCGCCAAATCAACAAGGACTAAGAAATAATGCCTTCCCCAAGCATTCAAATCCATAGCTATGGCTTTGTTAAACTTAGATGCCATGGGCAAACTGACTACAGGCCGAGGCTTAGCTCTCTTGTGCCTACAACAGACTGTACATGCATCAGATACATCCCTGATAGCTTGCTCCAGTTCTGAACTTTCAATTCCAGCATCTGTAATAAGTCTGATTAGTTTAGCCGACGGGTGTCCAAATTGCCTGTGAAGCTTCGAAGCCGTTTTGTCTACATCACCCCAAAGAGATGCCAGTGCGATTGTTTCACAAAACTCTCGACCTAGTCACAAAGAAATTGGAAGCAAGTAATGGCCTGAAGATGAGGACTTCAAATTAACGATAGTTCCACAAATTTTGACCTGGTCACTCTCAGAATTAATCACCATTTTTGCTTTTTTCATGGAACTTTTGCTCAGCAGCAAGGGAATATTGCAGCTCACCACATCAGTCACAATGGTTGCACACATATTTCCAATGTAGCAGGGCAGAGCAACACGTTTGAGGGAAGAAGCGAAAGTAAACGTTGAGGATGACTTTTCTTTTATTATAGCGTCACGTTCGTAATCACTGAGCTCACTTAGATAGCAATTGATCCATTCAACCCCACATACAGTTGTAGAACACCTTGCATCTAGAACACCACATCCCTTAGATTCTTCTACTAGCATCTGTAATTTACCTCTACTAGCTGTATCATCTGCATAGCCCATAAATAATGACAGATGCACTGTTTCATAATTTTCTTCTCAACTGCCTTTATTTTCGTATGCATCTGGACAGTCACGTGCCCAATGAAATCGAGAATCACATACTAAACACTTCGACACCTTACCATCAGGCCCGAGGGAGTTCTGCCTTGTGCCGGTGGATGAGCGTTGGGAAATTCTAGCAGATACAGTTGAACGGCCATCACCATGACCTCGATCACGTACTGCACCACCCCGAAACTTTGTCCTTCCTCATCGAGTATTCCTAACGTAAAACATTTCCTCATCCCCGACTTCATCACTCCAAAAAACTGGTTCACTCTTCATCTTATTGGTAGACACCGATGCATCGTTCTGCCCACAAATTTCCCTAGCGAAAATACGATTCAGGGCAGATTTCATATTTTCATAAGTTACCTCAGTTATCGCAGACATCGCTAGTTATTGCTCACTATCTGAAAGTTTGCATGAAGCCAGCAGCATAAAAGCCATCACAGAATTAGGTAGTTGCATGTCCTGCTTCGTAAATTTAAAATAAACATGCTCGAATTCTGCCACGACTTACGAATGTTCATATCACCAGGTCTTCTGAAGTTGTACAATTCATGAAAAGCTGCAAACTGCCGACGTCCTTTGTCCACGAGAAATAAACCATCTAGTTTGTTCAACAAGGTCTGAACACCATTATCATCTTTCAGATCAGCAGCGTCAATTTCTGAAGACGCCACCCTCGCTCTTCCTGACAATGAAAGGTGAATGGCTAGAGCTTGCTTCTTTTTCGGTAAGTCTGTCAGTTCGCACAATATGTCGATGTCCTTCTTCCAACTCTTATAGTCAGAATCATTTTCAAGTTTTGGAGGCTACTTAGTTGAACAAGACGCCATTATGCTCTAACCACGCTCTGCTACCAGTGTTAGGATGCGAAGCAACTGAACTCACCAGCCTCACACTTCCAAGTGCGCGGGCTCTGTCTGCATACTGTAAGACCCTTCCGATGACATCACCACTCGGACCGTAACAAGTGTGTGCGCACACACACACACTAACAGCAATATGCACTAACAGTATGGTCATGCGGAGAGAATAGATAACAGTAGAGTGGTGAAGAAGGTATATCTGAGTGAATTTGAAGGAGGGAGGAGGTGAGGTAGGCCAACGAGAAGGTGGAGAGATATGGTGGATGAGCGTGTGAGGAAGTTAGGTTTGGAAGTCGGTGAGGCTAGGGAACTGACAAGAGATTGAGCTGGCTGGATGAATGTTGTGAGGAGCAATGCATGATCAGGGATTTTGGCACCCCTTTTAACGTGGCAGCACCCAGATTGACTCAATTGGGTAAGTTTATGTGAAGCTACGGAATGTGGTGAATGTTTTTGACGGATCCGATAGAGCCTGGATTCCGGGGGCTTGAATGGTGAGTGAATGGAATCATGGCCCATTGGATTTGGCAAATTTGGGCTGTCTGTGCATTGCTACTCCTCACCCTGCCCTTGGGTGAGAAAGGAGGTGCAGATGATGATGATGATGATTATGGAAATAGAATGGGACTGGATGGGTTGGAGACAGCCATTCAGTATAAGATACCCTTCTTCAGCTGAATTAAGTTGTATGGAGGTAGCAGAATACAGTGAGACCTCACTATAACAGACTGATTGGGGCCCAAACCATTCCAAAAAATGTGAAATTCCAATAAAAGCGACATCCGAACTTCCCCCTTCTAACCTGGACTTTTTCCAATATATAGGAATTTAGTATGGTAGCTCCTTAAGTCCAATAAAAGTGAGTTCTGGTCTATTGAAGTCCTTTATATCGAGGTTTTACTGTATACAGAATGTACCGTGCTTCGTGGGATATAAGACGCACTTTTTAGTTTCAAAATTACCTTCAATTATCCCCATGCTTCCTGGAGGCCAGACTAGACAGGTTCGCTTGGCTCCATTTAGAAGAATCTCTTATACAGATGATCATCTCACTGCTTGGCAGTCATAAATATATTCTAGAGTATAAAGACCTTTGATTTATTGTAATGTAAAAAGTAACATTCACTTCTGTATATACTCAGATTTTACGATACATTCACTTCTTTTTATACTCAGATTTTACGATTAGAAACACCTAAGTTCAAATACAGAACACTCAGAGTTTGTTTTGGCCATGTGATGGTCTTGGGGTAGTAGTAGTAGTAGTAGTAGTAGTTCCCTAGGCAGTCTGGCCGAACAGCCCCGAGTCCCTTAGGAAGCCCATGGCTGAGACCGGGCTTTCCCACAGAGCGCTCAAAGAGTGTATGTTGTGTTGTTGGCATAGGTGATTGTGTGCAATGCAGTCTTCCATAATGTGCTTAATACCATGGGGTGCTGTGTTGCATCCTGGACAGGCATCAGCGATGGAGTCATCCAGCCTCTTCTGGTAACTTAAGAGGGCTGGATGGTGCCCACATCTCAGCCTGGCCAGGTGGACCCTGTCCTCACGAGGAAGATAGGATTCAGAAGGGTGGATGTCAGGAGGCCGTGCATGCAGCTGTGTGTTGTCTTTACGTGACTGAATGGAGCGGCGAGTGATCTGAGTGTGGATATGCTTCTGGAAGCTGGTCTGAGGGGGGAGAGATGACAGTATTTATGTATGGTATCGTGTGCTGGGTGTTGTTTTGATGTTCCTTGGTGTGGGTGGATGTGCTGCCATGTACTGTAGTGGATGTTGTGGGTTTGTGGAGGCTGCAGCAAGAAACTGGGTGCCTCTCATGTCTAGGTGATCCTTGACCTTGAGGACTTTGGTTTCTTGATGTAGATGGTCTGTGGGTGTAGTAGCTGTGCAGCCTGTGATTATTTTTAGGGCCTTGTTCTGTATGGTCTGTAGAGTGTTGTAGTGTGTTTTGGTCAGGTTAGAAGCCCAGGCAGGGCTTGCATAATTCATCACTGAACGTATGTATTGTTTGTATACTGTGGTGGTGGTTTCTTTGTTGTGTCCGAATGTTGTATGGGCAAGTGACCTCAAAGCATTAAGTCTATCTATCTATCTATCTATAGCCCGACGCCCTAATCCCGCAAAGGGTGGCCGCAGACAAAATGCCTCCAAGTCACTCTGTCACCCACCATTTGACTACCCTCCCCCCAACTCACCCCCCCCCTCCCTCATATACCTCTCAACTCCATCCCTCCACCTCATCCTCGGTCTACCCCTCCCTCTCCCTCCCTCCACCTCACCTGCATACACCCTCTTAGTCAGTCTTTCATTCTTCATTCTCTCCACATGTCCAAACCACCTCAGTGTAATGCCATCTTGGTGTTATTTTATTTTTAATGTTTGTGGTGTGTTGTTTGAATTACATTGATGTATTGTATGTTACACCAAGGATTTTGTGTGTGTGTGTGTGTGTGTGTGTGTGTGTGTGTGTGGTAGTGGAGTGTTGTTTATGGTGAAGTGTGGGATGTGACTATGTTCTGCTATCCAGTTTGTGAGAAGAGTACCTGTAGATTTGGCTGGGGCTATTTTGAGCCTGTTTGTGGTGAACCATTCGTGTAGTGTGTTGAGGTAAGGTTGAATGATGTGTGCAGTTGTGTTTGAGTTTAGGTGTGTACATGTAAGTGTTATATCATCTGCATTGGAAGCTATGTGTATCTGTGGGGTGTGGGTATGTTGTGCATGTATAGATTAAAGAGTGTAGGGGACAAAACAGATTCTTGGGGGATGCCGTTTGTGAAGTTTCTGATGTTAGAAGACTGACTGGCAAATGTTATGTGTGCACATCTGCCTGCTAAGTAGTTTGCCAGCTATCTTTTTGTGTTATTGTGCATGTTTGTGTTGAGTATTTTGTTTGTGAGGTTGTGGCGGGGGATGGCATCAAAAGCTTTGCTAATGTCTAGTACTCTAGTGTGACTAGGAGTGTTCTGTGTGGTGGCCTAGCTGAATTCATGCCATCGAAAATTCTGTGTAAGGTCTTTAAGAAGGGTGTTTGTGGAGTGTAGTGGCCTGAAGCCATGTTGTGACTGGGCTAGGGGAATGTGAGGTGTGACTAGTTGTAGCTATCTGTCTATAATTTTATTTATCTGCTTCTCTATCTGATATTCACCTAGACATTTTCAGTGCAGAATTATGTTCTGTTATTTGAAAATGGGCCTGCATTTTTCTTGCACAATCCTTAGAGCTGCCACTTAACATACAGTGGTGTAGCAACTGGGGGACAGCAGTGTTATGAAGGCATAACAATGGATGTTTAAATGTTTTCACTAAATTCAGTATGTTTTGAGGTGAATGACTGTTTTTAGTAAATTGTGAACAGTTAAGAATGCTTTGTTAATTTTTGATGTTGAGGCAAATGGCACTGTCAGTGATGGAGTGATATTAAGAAGATGGTAGAGACAGGTGTATGCTTTGTTCCCGAAAACCTTGCCATATCGAACTTCAGTTGTAAAACATTTTAATTTGCTTTTGTTAAGTGTGTATATAAAAGTGGTACATTTATTACTATTAATATTATTGTGGAGGTATTCAGAGGTTAGGGAGAGTGCATCATTAGTGATGGCAACAAAGTCATGTTCAGGAGCATTGTGCTGAGCAGAAAAGACTCGTATTTCATTTGGTTTGTTTAAGGATATTTTTTTCAGTTTAGGAAGTGAATGTGTTGTGTGTAGGTAATGAGACATCAGGAGCATGTTACAGTAGTCTCACATCACACTGAGTCGAGATCGAATGTGGGAATATACCATAACACCGGAAGTGTGGGACACGAATCTGACTAGTGTGGGATACTTTTAGGGTAAATAAAATGCAGTAAACATTCCTTGTAATTGATTTTTAAAAATCTTTTTGTGTTGTCTGTGATTGCAATATACAGTACATGCTGGCATTTGAAAACATGCAGGCATTTGATTTGGAGATAAATTGTATTCCTGCATTTAATGGCCTATGTATTTTCTTAAATGAATGAAAGAACGGGTTTTATTGAGTATTGTTGTTTTAATCTCATTTCACGAAAAAAATACTTATGTCTATATACTGATACATATTTATTGTACTTTAATGGAGATGAACGTTTTCTTAAATTATTGTACAAAGGGAGTCGGACAGTTCGGACTTCATAAACACAGTGTTACGATGGCATCTGGTTACAAAGTAACTTTTTGTAAGGAAGGGGTTGTTTGTCTGTTTTCTTGTTTTGTACCCCCCTTTTACATAAAAATAAAGAAACCAAAGACATATACTATATGGACTTCATAAAGTGGTAAGAAGGTGTCATGGAACAAAGTAACACTTTGAGAGGAAAGGGTTGTTTGTTTGTTTTCATCTTGTACCCTTCTTCATATAAAAACAAAGGAACCAAAGACAGATATACAGTACTGAATAGAGATTCTGAAAGGTGAGTGTGTATTTGAGTGAAAAATACTCATATCAGGCAACCTTTCTGTAGTGATGGTCAAGGCATGCTTTTTTTCTCAGAACTGCCCTTCCAGAATTAGGGTGCGTCTTTCACACTGCAGTGTTTTATATGCCGCAAAATACGGTACAGCAGCTGTGTGGAGACAATAGTTTGATCATATTTTATTTTTATTTGTAATTTCAGCTTTCCTCCTTTCAGTCCAATCTAGTGACATTGGTGCCGTTGGTGGGTGTGGGCAAGCTGCTTGGCTTGATTCACTTGTCAATGCTGAATGCCCTCTACGCCTTTGAGTACCGTTGGTTCAACATGGGCTGGCAGCTGGACAAGAGGCTCAGGTTAGTGGTTAATTAACTGTGCCAGAGAAGGGCATCTTCAGTTTGCAGTCCACGAAGTTCATGCTTCTGATGAACTTGAGGCAGCAACTATGATTATTACTAGCCTGGAGATGCCTTTTTTAATTTATCATGCCATTTTCTGACAATTTAATTCGGCCCAGGACATATACTTCAAACTGCAGCAGTTAGACATAGCATTAATAAACACCTTCATTATGATAGACATAGCATTAATAAACACCTTCATTATGATAGACATAGCATTAATAAACACCTTCAATATGAAAGGCCTTTCCTTAGCTGAATAAAATTATCTTATAGCAGCTATAAAGGACCTTACCCATATTCAAGGGGCTAAAGAACTTTGGGAATGGGAAGTATTTTTAGAGTACACTGGCTAATTTTAAAATGAAGAACTCTTCATAGAACTGAATTATCATCATTTGTAGTGTTGTTTGGTGGTATTCTTTAATTTTAATAGTCACTCAGGTTTGGTTGTGAAGTGTTTGGTAGCTGTATAAGTAACAAATAAAGACAAGTGATGAAATACACAGCTTAAGGTAAAAAAAATTGTTTGGTCTAGTGTAGTAAGTTTGTTTTCACCTGACAACTGAGCCACTCTCACAGATTGAATACATGTACTTAGTCATGGTTGGATGTAATTGGATGAACCCTAGTTATGTGGCAGGCATGTGTCCTTGATTGCTGGTCAGATCATCTCTCCTTTCAGCTGAGCTTAAAAGAGTTAGGGATCTTCTTCAGGCCAGAACAGTATAACTTGCTATATTGTCACCCCACTATGAGTGTGGGTTTGGTTATTCGTAGATTAATGAGCCAACTGAAAATATGCCCATTCAAAGTGTAATTGGAATGGTTTAACTGGTTTATTATGCAGTCTCAAAATATACTTGGAAGTGGATTCTAACCTGAAGATGTTTTCGGTCACTGCAAAGGGCTTTTAGACAATTTCGTAGTTAAATTATGACTGTAGGAGTCATTTAGGGGGCGCTGATTGTTTGCAGATTATCATTATTCGCAGGCAAAAGTGTAACATACTCCCCATGAATGTGGATGATTGACTAGTTTATCTAGTAATTGGAAGTCTTTAATATGGGGAAGTGAATTCCCTGAGCTAGACCTTGATAGATCATGTAGCCTTGCTAGGTGACGGGAGAGCGTTACCTCGCCCAGCAGGGCAGCTTTGCAGGCTATGAACTCTCGACCCTTTGGTTTCAAGTCAGGCGCTCTACCACTGAGCCACCCTGCCCCCTTATCTTTAGTTAACAGTCACCATTTTGAGTGGTAACCCTGCATTATGCAAATTGGTTTAAAACTCCAAGAGTTGGCTGATGGCTTCTCCTTTGTTTTTCCTGTTATGCTACCAGGAGTGTGGGCAAGTCATCTGCCCTGATGTGTTTGACTGTTTAAGTTTAGCCTTAGAGCCGTATATTTTGATGGGGTAGCACAGAACTGGCAGTACATTTTTTCCAGTTTTTTTTTTTTTTTTTATTAATCCTTTCAGTACAGTGACATCATTCACATTTTATTCTTTAGGTGGGGGCTCCCATCATCCACTTATGCAATGTAGGGATGGATGCCTTATGGTCTCTACACTGAGTGACAAGCCAAATGGTTTCCTGTACCCAGGAAACCATTTACTATGCTGGGTGGTAACCGTATAACCAGGGTTTTTGGCTGGGTTAAGTGTCCCCCAGATTCCTGTGTCAAATACTTTATCATGGCAGATGTTTCAGAGAGCCTTGGGAGGCCCAGTACCTGCCCAGGGCCGCAACCAGATGAGCAGATTCGCATGGCCGTGTGGAATGTGAGAGGTTTGAATGAAGAGAGCAAGAGGGTGGAAGTGGTGAATGTGTTTAAGAGTGCGAGATATGCCATGATGGCATTGTGTGAAACAAAGATGAGAGGCTGTGAAATGGAGGAGTGGGAGGGTGTGAAATGTGTAAGATCGGGCATGAATTGGCGACGAAGATGCAAAGGAGGAGTTGCTTTATTGATGAATGGGGTGTGGCAGAGTGCAATGAGAGATTATAAACGTGTCAACTCGAGATGTATGTATGTCAAGTTCAAGTTCGAGAAGGTGAAAGTGGCAGTGATTGTAGCACATGCATCTTGTGATGACTGAAGTGAGAAAGAGAAATACAGGTTTTGAGATGAGCTGGATGAAGTAGTGGGAAAAATGCCCAGGAGCTATAAAGTGATTGTAATGGGTGATATGAATGGAAGGATAGGCATTGGTCCTGAGAATGACATAATGGGTTGTAATAGAGAATCAGGAGAGAATGATAATGGGAAGTGACTGAAGGATATGTCAGGAAAGGAGGTTGTGCATTTGTAACTCATATTTCAAACACAAGAATGCACATAAATATACATGGTACGGGGATCATGTTAAAAGGAACCTGATTACGTGCTCATAGAGAGATTGATGCTGGGAATGGTTGCTGATTTGAGGGCTGTGAGAGGACGATGTGGAGGTATGTCAGATCATATGATTCTGGTATGCAAAAGAGGAGTGAGGTGGACAAGGAGAGAGAGAGGATCAGTCAGGGAGAAAGACTGAAAGTCCGAGGATCAAAGCAATGGCAGATAAATACAGGACCAAAGTAGGGGAGGAGTTGGAATCAGTGAATTGGATTGAAATGGATCTGGACAGCCTGTGGAATGCACATAGGGAATGCTTAGTTAGCATTGCTAAAGCAGTGTGTGGTGTCGCAAGAGTAACAACAAAGAAGAAAGGTACAGCATGGTGGAATGAAGAGGTTAAGAGAGCAGTGGAGGAAAAGAGGAAGAATTGGCTAGAGTGGTTACATGACAGGGGTTCGGTTGAAATAAAAACTGAATGTATTAAGAGCAAGAAGCATGTAAAGAGACAAGTGAAGAGGAAGAAGAAGGTAAATGATGATCTAGGAAGAAAAATGAATGCAAATTACTGTACTTTGAAAATAGGAAGTTATTCTGGAAGGACGTGCGGAAATGTATAAGTGACAACAGAAAGAAATATGAGAGTGTGAAGGATGTAAGTGGTAGATTATTAACCCATAGGGATAAAGTAAGGACCAATGGAAAGAATATTTTGAAAGTCTGATGAATGGGAATAAAGAGAGCAGAGCGGCTGTAAACATGATTAGTTTTGAGGGTGTGCAGAGAAGGCATGCAGTGCTAGGAAACGTGACACTCGCACAAGTGAAGAATGCCATGTAGCGACTGAAAAACAGGAAAGCAGCTAGGGTTGATGAGGTGTATGCAGAGATGATTAAGTGTATTAGAGAGAGTAGAATGAAGTGCTTGTTGGAGATATGTAAGATGGCATGGATGAGTGAAACTGTGCCAGCAGTGTAGAAAAAGGCTGTGTTTGTATCCCTGTACAAAAATAGAGGTGAGCAAAGTGAGTGCAAGAATTATCATGGCATAAGTTTATTGTGTGTTGTAGGGAAGGTATGTGGAAGAAT
The DNA here is from genome assembly GCF_032717465.1 of Coenobita brevimanus. Lineage (NCBI taxonomy): Eukaryota > Metazoa > Arthropoda > Malacostraca > Decapoda > Coenobitidae > Coenobita > Coenobita brevimanus. The sequence goes on from NC_137015.1 coordinate 6,240,921, forward strand.
TATTATAGAGAAAGTAAGAGAGATATCAGAAGTCCTAGTGAGTGACGAACAGGATGGCTTTAGGAGTGGCAGAGGATGTGTGGATCAAATATTTGCAGTGAGACAGATAGTGGAGAAGGCTTGTGAGAAGGACTATAAGGTGTTTATGGCATTCATGGCTCTGGAAAAAGCATACGACAAAGTAGACAGAGAAGAATTGTGGAAGGGTTTGTGCATGTACAATGTAGATGGTAAGCTGCTAGTTGCTGTTAGGAGTTTTTATGATGGTGGTGAGGCATGCGTAAGGATAAATTGGCATCTAAGTGAATGGTTCACAATCAGTGTGGGTGTGCGACAAGGTTGCATGATGTTCCCATGGTTGTTCACTATATATATGGATGGAGTGATGAGAGAAGTGAAAACATGAGTAATGGAGAGAGGGATGGTGTTGTTAATAAATGGTGAGGGATGGAATATCTCAGATTTGTTGTATGCTGATGATGCAGTGGTAGTTGCAAATACCGGACAAGAATTTGGTAGGCTAGTGCCAATTTTTTCTGATGTCTGTGAGTGTCGTACCATGAGAGTAAATGTAGAAAGGAGTAAAGTGATGGTAATCGAGAGAGAAGGCGACTCCAAGTGTGATGTTATAGTGAATGGAGAGAGAGAGAGACTGGAATTGGTGAGAGAGTTCAAATACCTGGGTACAGTGGTAGAAAAGAGGAAAATGTGCAAAAGAAGTTGAAAGTAGAGTGATACAAGGAAGGAAAGTAGCTGGTGGTATTAAGACCTTGATAAGAAACCTAAGCTTGAGTGTTGCAGCAGTGCAAAGCTTACTTGAAGGAGTGTTAGTCTCACATGTGGATATGAGGCTATGGTGTGGCATGAAAATGAAGAGTCAGGAGTGAGAGCAGTGGAGATGGGACTGCTAAGGAATGTACGTGGAGTAGAGAGAGTGGATAGGATATGAAATAATGTGATTTGTGAAAGATGCAGAGTGAGGAAGGCTGTGGACACCAGAATCAAAGCGAGTTCACTGAGTTGATATGGTCATGTGGAGCGAATGGATAACAATAGAATGGTGAAAAAGGTATATCTGAGTGAATTTGAAGGAGGGAGGAGGTGAGGTAGGCCAAGGAGAAGTTGGAGGGATATGGTGGATGAATGTGTTAGGAAGAGAGGTATGGAAGTCGGTGAAGCTAGGGGAGTGACAAGAGATCGAGCTGACTGGATGAATGTTGTGAGAAGAAGTGCATGATCAGGGATTTGGCACCCCATGTTAACATGACAGCATTGGGTTTGACTCAATCGGATACGTTTATGTGAAGCTGTAGAATGTGGTGAATGTTTTTGTCATATCAGATAGAGCCAGGATTCTGAGGGCTCTAATGATGAGTGAATGGAAGTGCGGCCCATTGGGTTATGCAAACTTGGGCTGTCTGGATGTTTCTACTCCTCACCTTACCCTAGGGTGGGAAAGGAGGTCCGGATGATGATGATTATGATATGATCATGTAATTGCACTTGGCATTGGAAATTGGAGAGGTTTGTGATAATTAAACTTCCATCACAAGAGATCCCCTCTAAGCTGAATAAAATCATCTCCAATTTGTGTAGAGAAACTAAACAAAGTCACGAGTTATGGATTATTTTGAAGGCGATACTTTGCATTGCCTCATGATAGTACGGTGGTGAACCTCTTCATCATGATTATGTATATTTGCTCTCGAGACAATTAGACCTATGTTCAGCTTTTGGGAGATAATTTCTAGAAAAGAGGTATAATGAAGACTATGTCTAACCCATCATTTTGAAAAGTCTTTCTTTAGGAAAATATGGTAATCTGATGATAGCGTAAGTGAAAAAAAAAAAAAAAATCATCATAGGATTAAAGGGGTTAATTAGTGGTGAGTATTACAAAGAACTAAATTGCTGTTGGAAGAACAGTGCTTTCCTCTTAGTAATCTCTATATGGTTTGACTCTGTGTTGCAGTTTTGTTGAGGAGAATTGGCCATACTTTTTGGGTTTTGGCTTCCCACTTGCTTTCTTCAGCATGTTTTCCTCCAATATCTACTTCAGGTGAGTTGGTCATGTGTGCATTTGTGGAGATTAAGAAATATTTATTAGCAGTAGTTTACAATCCACTCCCCTGATATAGTGCTGCCTTTAGATGGCTTTACACAGAATGATAAGTCAAAATGTTTCTTTTAGCCTAGGTTACCATATATTACATTGGGTGTTAACTACTAAAAGGTTGTTTAGTGAGTTAAGGTTCACTGACCAGATCATAGTCCTGAGTGCCTACAATCCTGATTGGGCATTAAAGGATTGGATGATAAATAGAAAAACTGAATTGTACTTGCAGTATATGACTTTAATAGAATAAGTGCTGGCATCTAAACATTATATACGGACAGTACATTATATGGCCTCATTCATTCTTGAACTGAAAAATATATTCTGAATTAGCTACCTCATCTGCCTTCTACTAGGTAGTTTGAGCATTTCTAAATGATCAGTTGTCTTCCTCCTAAGGTCCTTTAGTTGTTGAAATTTTTACCATTCATTTCCTGGATGCTGTGTGTATGCATGTATATATACTGTATGTTACATATGTATGTATGTATGGTTGTGGTAGGTGGGAGCACTCACCATCCACTTACTTGATGTAGTGCTGCTTTGGGTGTCTGTCCTTTCCTCTCTTCCATCCTTCCTCTTCTGCCCTTCTCTCCTTTATTCTTTCCTCTTCCTTCTGCTTACGAGTGACTTTACGCTTCCTCTTCTGTCCTCCTTTTCTTCATTCTTTCCTCTTTCTTCTGCTTATGGGTGACTGTACACTGAGTGACTATCCAAGGGGTGGTTGGAGTTTATTGCTCACGTAATGCCATTCAGAGATGAGTGAGGCTTGTCACTCTTATATTAAATGTCAGGGCCAACTTGCCTAACCCCAGGCTGGGGCAACATAATATTAGATGATGGATGGATGTATGTATGTGGTGCCACCTAAAGCAAGAGTACAGGTTCCAGTTGGATATTTTGAGATACTAGAGTTTATTTTATGTGTTGGGGAAGGGCATTCTCATGTGTGCAAAATCTGTCTCATGGTGTGTATATGTGAGCTAAGTTATATTGGAAGAATGGGAATTAAGTCTGAAAAGTATCAGCCCATACAGCTACAGATTTCTTTTGTAATATAGTCTCATATGCAGAGGTTCTGGGCCCAACATCCTTTGTGAAGACAAAAAAGTGCAAAGCCAGGAATCACCACTAAGCCCCTCCCATCACCCCTAAAGTACTGTATATCCCCTTATTATATGTACAGTAAGTCCTCATTACACGGCAGTGTTGTGTTCATTGTTATGTTCCAAAATATCAAAACTTCACATTTGGTGTTGTCAGTTGTGTGAATTGTCAAATCAGCATTATAGGTACAGTATCAATGAAGTTTTAATGTGCAGTGTTTCTTTACTTTACTGTAGAATTAAGGTGGTAGGTGGTGGTGGCTATCATCCACTCACTTGATATAGTGGTGCCTACTTCTTCCTTCACCTTTATCATTGTGTGTGTGTCAGCTCCCCCTCACTTCCTACTGCTTTCTTTCTTTCCTGTCACTTTTACTAGTCTTCCCACTTCTGGTGGCTGTGTACTGAGTGACCAGCCTCTTGATTTCCTGCAACCCAGGAAACCATTTACAATGCTGGGTGGAGAGAGACAAATGTGGCATCCATCCAGGAACCAAACCTCCACACTTTTCCCCACACTGTTGCGGGGCACTGACAGGTGCAAGGGAACACCAGTTCATTACGGGACGAGCCTATGGGGACGATTGCTTGCTCGCGGTTGATAGATCTGCTTGTCCAGACAGACCAGGGTTAATGAATAGTTAGCAACAATTGAGGAATGAAGAATTAAACAAAAACATGAAACGTTTCTTGTAAGGAGCATTACTGTATTTATTGAGTGTATAATTAACAACATTAGAAGACTATTGAGGCAGTGACAGAGTCAATTGAGAGATGGCCTGCAGTCCTAATGGACCCAGGTTCAAATCCTGGCTGGGGCAGGGAACAGTTTAAGGATTTGAATTTCATAAAAACAGACATTTCTGATCTACAGGATGACCGGCCGACATGTCATAAAAGCACCCCCACTAGTACCATTACACCGGTCCTGTATGAGACAGCCCTAGCATGTATTCACTGTGGATGGTGGGTGTTAGTGCTGAAGTGGTGACATTTGGAGATGTAGGAGGGCTACTGGAACTTGAGGATAGACCCTGAAGCCTTTTCCCAGAGCTGCACATGGGGGGTGGGGGGGGGGAGGCATAAACAAAACAGCAGAAGGAAGACAATAAGCTAGAACCATTACTGTAATTACAGTATTTGGTACTGGATATTGGACTTGTTGGAGCCTTATCTCTGCACCATGTCTGCAACTGACATAATTCAAGGGATGGTTGGGGTATGTTGCTCATATACAAGGTCTGTCCTGAAAGAAAATGAACTTCTCAGAAAAAAAGGATGTGGCTTTACTTACAACTTAATCAAACTTGTCTCCTTCAAAATACAGTACTCCCCTCCACTGTTCATACAGCGTTCCCAACATTTTTTTCCAGTTCTGGAATGCGTTTCCAGGGGTGGTGGGAAGTTCTTGTAGCAAAGTTTCTTCTGTCTCCTCTATTGTTTGAAATCGGTGACCATTCAGGGTGGATTTCAACTTGGGGTCCACAGGGGCCAAATCTGGAGAGCAGGGCAGCTGGGGGACGATAGTAGTCTTGCGCTTTGCCAAAAAGTCACAGATAAGGAATGACGCGTGAGGAGGTGCATTGCCATGGTGCAGCGTCTGGGTTTTGTTTGTCCATGCCTTAGGCCTTTTCCTCCACACTGCCTCCCTCAGGAGCATGAGAACCTCCAAGTACAGCTCTTTATTGACTATCTAAGTAAGTGGAACAAACTCATGATGAACGATGCCCTTCCAGTAAAAAGACAAACAACATCACCTTCCCACTTGAGCGACTCTGATTTGCCTTCTTTGGTAATGGTAATGATGTTCCAACCAACTGTGACAACTGCCTTTTTGTTTCATCATCATAGCCATACACCTATGTTTCATCACCTGTTATGACATTTTTCAGAAAATTTTCATCAGATTCGAACATTCAAGCATTTCCTGACTGATTATGACACGGTTCTCTTTTTATTCATTTATCAGTAGACAGAGCGAATTTTGCAGTAGCACGATGCACAGTTTTTCAGTTCAGATCATGTGGTACAAACTTCTTTGGAAACTTCGTGGACAGTCATGTGATGATTTTCATGGATCATGGTGTGCACTCTCTCGACATGTTTGTTGTCTGTTGACATGGGAGGCCATCTAGGTTTGGGATTGTCTTCAGTGGATGTTCTTCCCGATTTGAACTGCTGGAACCACTTGTAACATTGGTTACAACTCAAACTATCCTCCCCATAAGCTTGTTGCAACATTTGAAAAGCCTCCTTAAAAGTTTTTCCCAGTTTGAAACAAAATTTCATGCACATACATTGCTCTTCAAGATCCTTCATCGTTCAACTTGCAACAAATCACCAAGTGCACTAAACAATAGTGTTAGACTAAAACTCAAAGTTGCCACTACACAGCACTCCTGTCATGAGCATGCTGTGCTGGGTTGTTGGGAGTGCTGTTTTCAAAGTTCGGTTTCTTTCTGGACAGACCTTGTAATTATGCTCAGGGAAATGGGACTTGTCATTCTCGCCTTAACTCCATCACTTTGATTAAAAAAAAGGGGGGGATGGGAACATGCTCTGAAATTCCTCACTGGAATGAGGTGAATGAGAATGTTGTTTTTCTTGCAGTGGTTGTTCATTTGCTCTCCTCTTCCCTGTGTTCATCATCAGTGCCAACGAAGCTGAACCTGTCCTCAACAGTAGGTGAGTGGGTGGATGTGTAAAGTAAGCTTTTCCTCCTACCATTGTAGCATAAATCAGGGATGGTCTTATATATAAACTCTCTTAAGCTTAAAGAGCACTTGTAGTATACATGCATATACATATTTTTCTTTGCTCATACAGCAACAAAACATTTCACAGTTAAATTAGAGACATGACAGATTGACAAGCATGGTATTTGAGTAGCATACCAAAGATGGAGCGAGGGGAAGAGATAGACAGGGAACTAGATTGAGAGATGAAATTTGATGCTTTGCTGGCATTGGGTGGAACAGGCCAACTTCTAGTAGGTTAGAGTTGAGAATGATGAATAAGACCTTGAGTGCACAGTTGACTGCCTCAGCTTGCTGCTGTGGATAATGGTGAACACTAGGTGACTTTATTTAGCCAAAGAGAAAACTCGCAGGCTGGAAGGGTTAGGCTCTTCACTACTGGAGATCTCCCATAAGTTGAATAAACAGGATGAATGGTGTTAGTATTAGTGAAGTTTATTAGGGTTTTGTAATGGATGAGAGTGCTAATATTGAAATGTGGAATTCCTGAATGGATTATGCAAATTTATAAGGTGCCAAGGAGTCTTTGAAGTGAGTGATGGTAATGTTGGAAGAGGCAAATCATGCTGTTATGGAAGACGAGAGTTGAGGCAGAATGTTGGTGAGAGAGAAGAAAAAGGAAGTGGAGTGTTGAGAGAGTGAGAGAGGTATGTGAAGACAAAGTAGGCCAGAGACCCGGTCCTGAAGGGGTTTCTGAAGAATGTTACGAACCCCTTTAGTGCCTGAAGGTAAAGGTGGTTTCAGTAATAATTGTCATTTTTCAGAAGGGTTTTAATTTATATAATTTGTAATGTGCTGGAGAGGGACACCTTCATGTTGTGGCACCAGTATAGTTGGGCAGCTCATCTGCTTGGTTATACAAGTGCCCCTCATCTCCCTCCCACTCCCTCAAAAGGAGAATGATGGAATGCAGGAAAAAGGCAGGTTCACCCTACAGTCCACTAGATTCATGTCAGATGAGCCTAGGGCCACAACAAACAAGAACAAAATTATAACGATGTTATTTCTGTTTCCAGTGGTTATCATCTACGGTTGTTTTCCCTGGTGGTGGCTCTGTCTGACCGCCTCATTCAGAAGGTTATCCGTCGTCATCCTCCACACACGCCCATCAAGGCCCCACATTCATCCCCTCACCCCCACACTCCCACCTCACACCGCACCCCTCAGACCAGACGCTAGTAGGCTGGCAGCAGTGCAGTCATGACAATACTCTTAAGTAGTGTCACACTTGGGACAATGTGGCTTACCATGGCTTTAAGGGTAGTGTGTCGGAGTGACTAATGTTATGTAGAGGGGTTAGTATTGTGCTGTGTGTATGTGTGTGTGTTTATACAATGGGCAGAAAAATTACATGAATGAGTAATGTGGAGAAACACAGTTGCAGAAAGAGCAGTGGGGTAAATATTTAATATGATAAAAAACAATGGTAGAAAATGTTGGCTGATTGTAAGAAAGGCAGTGTCTGATGAGTGACATTTGTTGTTAATGTGCCTATATACATAATATACGCAATGGATGATGATTTTACCAGTTTGGGTGTCCTGTGTAAGCTCTGAGGCAAGAAAAACAAGATGAGACAAGGCATTGAGTAGATTCAGGTTAAAGAATGTGGAGTCTGCCTCAGTCATTAATATAATTACACACTGTTCAAGAATGTGCATGAAGACATGAATATGCAGTCTAAAACACTGTGATTAACTTAATTCCTGTAATATATTTTAAGTTTTAATACGATAGGCTTTTAATAAACCTATGGTTCATGGCCCACCCAAGAATAGTGAAAGCAAAGGAAACTAATGAAAATGGGACAGTTTTTGTAGTATTTGTAAGTTTCTCAGTGTTGGTGTTAAAACTGGTATGTCATGAAATTGCATAATAAGGCAATTATCCTCAACTTTGGTCAGATGGTTGTGTTGCTGTATTATCCCAAGGTCAGTGCTAATAGGAAATTGTGAAAACTCAAACATAATTTAGTCTGTGGCAGCCAGAAGCAACCTGTTACTCAGGTTTTTGATACTGTGTACATGTAGCTCAATTTTAGTCATTTTTTATATACATATATATTAAATAAGTTTTGCTAATCAAGTTGTATCTGTTCACTGAATATATTTTTAAAGGAAACAGGGAAGTTGTACAAACAGAGAAGGATTTTCACTGCTCCATGTCAAGGTACCTGCATGACTGAAGCTTATTTGTTGCCTTAACTCATCGTGTGTTTTGAGGTGGGAGAGTATCCTGGCCTTTGATAAATTTATTTTACTAGGGAAGGTGTTGGTATGTTTCTGAGCTGATGTTCTTATCAGTATTTAAACAGATATGCAGCAGGGGAGGGATGCAGGCGCAGAAATCTCCTTTGTATTGTTTGTGTTGTTACCTCGGGCTCACATGAACATGAAGCCAGTGGACTGCAGGAAACAGGTCACACCAACAGTGCACTCCTAGAGACCTTTTGTTGAGTGTAGTTTGAAGGATTGTTTGTGTTGTGATAGTGAGGTGCTTGAGATATGTTATGTAGTGGGGTTGAATTAGTGGGCACATAGTGGGTCATTCCTAAGTTGTATTTTGTGTTAGTACTGGGACAGTAGTAAATAATATAACATTGCAGTGATGAGATTGAAGGAAGTCCTTGCGAGGAGAGTCAAGTAAAAAAAAATAATTTTTGGCCTTGCATAGAATAGTTGTATATGTATCAGATGTGCAATGAGCCCTAGATACTCTTTGGTACTCCCTCCAGCACACATGAACTGTACTCCATATGGAATATGTACAAGTACAGAAGTACCAGATAGTTGTGAGATAATCAGGGTCATTATAAGGGGTTGTTAAAGACTATGGGAATAAGCACCTTGTCTGAAAACCCCAAGGGAGTGACTTACAGACAGGGCTGACCCAAGAGATGGTCCCACATCCAAAAACATGGTATCTCTAAAGTTAGCAGTTGTGAGAGGTAATGCACTCCAGTAAAATTATGAAAGTTTTAAAAAATGTTAGGTGATGTTGAAATTGTGTGTCATGAGGGGATCATGCAACTTCAAGGACCTAAGCATCATCCCAAGCAAAAGTTTGTTTTTGATGAATATTATTTTCTGTTTTCTTTTCTCACATTGTTTAAGATGTAAAGCCTGTGCGGAAGTGTAAATGTGGTTGAAAACCTAATGTGAAGTACAGTAAAACCTCGATATAACGGACTTCAGTAGACCTGAATTCGCTTTTATCGGACTCGAGGAGCTATCTATCAATCTATCTATAGCCTGACACCGTAATCCTGCAAGGGGTGGCTGCAGACAAAATGCCTCCAAGTCGCTCTGTCACCCACCATTTGACTACCCTCCCCCAACTCACTTCCCCCTCCCTCATATACCTCTCAACTCCATCCCTCCACCTCATCCTCGGTCTACCCCTCCCTCTCCTTCCCTCCACCTCACCTACATACACCCTCTTAGTCAGTCTTTCATTCTCTATTCTTTCCACATGTCCAAACCACCTCAGTGTATTTCTCCTAATCTTCTCAACCACATCCACATCCACCCCACAACGTTCCTTTACTTCATTCATCAACCTGTGCCTCCATGGCACTCCACATGCTCCTCTCAAGTAACTCATTTCCACTGCTCTCTCCCTTGACTTGTTCCCCTCTTGCAAGGTCCATGCCTCGCTTCCATACGTCAGGGTAGGGATCACAATACTGTCATGCAGTGACTTCTTCCATACGCACCTCCCTATTTCTCATCACTGCTTTCAATGAACCAACAACCTTCCTTCCCTGCTGTACCCTTTCACGCACTTCATCCCCCAAAGTTCCATCCTTATTCATCACATTGCCCAAGTACTTGAATGCACTCACATTCTCCATATCCTCACCATCCAACCTCACTGTATATTCTGTGACATCGTTCCTCTCAAACACCATAACTTTACTCTTGTTTACATTAACTTTCAGATTCCTCTTCCTACACACTGTGTCAAATTCATTCACCAAACCTTGCAACTCACATTCATCTTCAATCAACAATACTGTATCATTAGCAAACAGCAACACTGGAATCCTCCAAATCTCACCCTCATTCATTAGAGCCACCCCCACATCCACTGCCCTGCTTTGCACCTCCTTTACAACCCCATCCATGTATATATTAAACAGCCATGGAGACATCACACAACCCTGTTTCAGTCCCACATTGAGATCAAAGAACTCACTCAGCTCACCATCCACTCGCATTGTAGCCCTAGCTCCTTTATACATACTCTTCACAGCACTCAACAATTTCCCCTCCACTCCATATATTCTTAATACCTTCCACATACCTTGCCTATCTATTCTGTCATAAGTTCTCTCCAAGTCCATGAAGGCAGCATACACTTTCCCTTCTCTAGATACTCCTCCACTAAACATCTTTGAACAAATATCTGATCTACACACCCTTTTCCCTTCCTAAATTCCCCTTGTTCTTCTCCAACTAGCTCCTCTGTCATATGCCTAACCCTATCAATGAGTATTCTACCATATATTTTTCCGGTCACACTAAGAAGGCAAATATCCCTATGGTTACCACATACTTCTCTCTCCCCTTTTCCTTTGTATAAAGGAACAATTATATCTGATTTCCAGTCCTCTGGAACCATTCCCTCTTCCCAAGCCAATCTACACAACTTCCATATCCATTCCACAATCTCCCCCCTGTACCTTAGCGTTTCACCACACACTCCATCAATTCCTGGGGCCTTTCCCACCTTTATCTTCTTCATTGCTTCCACTACTTCCACCCTACTGATCTCTTCCTCCCTCCTCTCATCTCTTCTTCTCCCAGCCATTCCCCAACCACTTATACTCACACTGCTCTCACTCTCTACATTCAACAAATCCTCAATGTGCTCCTTCCATCTCCTTAATTTCTCTCTCTTCTCCACTAACAACCTACTGTATTATTCCTATCTTTCACTCCGCTACTATTTCCCCTTTCACACTGCCTTACTTTCCTTATCTCCTTCCAAAACAATTTCTTACTCTCCCTCCATTTCACACTCAGATTCCTCCCAAATTCTTCATCCACTTTCTTCTCACTCTCCTTCACCAGTCTCTTCACCTGCTCACATATACCTCTCTTCTCCCTCTCTCATCTTCTCCCCTACCTCTCCTCACTAGCCATTCACTATATGCCTTCTTCTTTTGTTCCACAGCTCGTTTCACCTCATCATTCCACCATGCTGTCCCTTGCACACCCCCGCATCTCCTCCTCACTCATCACCTCACACGCTGCTCCTATCTCTTCGATGAATAGCTTACATACGTCTTCCACCCCTTCCATCTGCTCTAATTCATACCTTCCCAATCTTTCTTCCACTAAGCTCTTATGCTCTGCCATTTTCTCACTATCTTGCAACTTCACTCTTCTCACAGGAGCTGTTTCCTCCTGTCTTCCTCTTCGTCTCTTCAACCATTTTCTTTGCAACTTTACCTTGGCCATCACTAAGTGATGGTCCGAGACTCCATTCCCCCACCCTCTCCACACTCTTGCATCCAACACTTGTCTTCTCATTCGCTTATCCACACACACGTAGTCTATCATTGCCTCTCGTTCAACATGTTCACCATCCATCCTCCTCATTACTCTCCATGTATACCTGTGGATCATCTTATGCCGAAAGTAGGTGTTAGCTATTGCCAACCCCTTACCAGCACAGATGTCCACCAAAGCACTACCATTCCCATCTACTTCAGCTGGCACACCCCACTGACCAACCACTCCATCCACTCGTACATTCCCCTCTTTGCCATTCATGTCTCTTATCAAAAGCACTCTCTCGCTCCTCTCAGATTTGTCCGTACATATTTCTACACTCACCCAAAACTCATCTTTCACTCTTGCCACTCGGTCCTCTGTCGGCGCATACTCACATACAGTCGCCCACACTTGTATACCTACTTTCATCCTCACTCATACAATCCTTGCACCCACTGTTCCATACTCTCTTATATTCTCCTTCCACTTCTTGCATATCATCAGACATACTCCCTCTCTTGCCCTCTCATTCTCACTAACTCCTGCACAAATACCTAAACCATATTCCCACTCTCTCACCGTTTCACCATTCTATTTAGTTTCAGTCAGTCCACATATATCCACTCTTGCATCCTCAAGCACCTGTACAATCTCTCTTTCACCTCATCATTCACTCCTCTCACATTCCATGTCCCCACCCTCAGAATGTCCTTTGCCCGTTCCTTAGTCGTAAACGTATGGTCCGTCCTGGTCCGAGGCACTTTATTTGCTTGTTTAGTTAGTTCTTTTTACGGGATGGGGCACTAACCCATCACCAACCCTTTTAGTCGCCTCATACGACAGGCAGGGAGCTACCAGACTAAATTCCTGTATATCGGAAAAAGTCCGATAAAGCCAGAAGCAGTCCGGACTGCCTGACCACTTCAGCTATGTTCACCAAAATAAGGTAATAAAAGATATGTTTATCAGTGTACAGTACAGTATTATTAAATATATTACAGGTATATTATTTGATTAATGTAGTGAAGTTATAACACAGTACAGTACCACAATGGTAGTCAAAACAGTTTAAAAACCTTTCATACAATCAGGACTTATGTCTGATATATCGGAAAAAGTCCAGATTAGTAGGGGGAAGTCTGGATGTCACTTTTATCGGAATTTCGCATTTTTCGGAATTAGTCTGTTTTAGTGAGGTCTTACTGTACTGTTTTTTACCCAAGTCCCCAGCTTGGCCGACTGGGCTCTTCTAAGGCCCACAGGTATCCAGAGACTGAAAAGTGCCCCTCCATTGAACATTGAGAAAAAGGGACATGTTAGGCCATTGATTATTGACAGACTGGGGATAAGAGAGAAAACTGTTACTATACTGTAGAATGTTTTCAACCATATTTCCATTTCCACAAGGCTTTATATCCCAAACTATGCAATAGAGGAGGGGTTACAAAAGATTAGTGAACTTGAGACAATTTCTGATGAATTTTTGATGCAGAAGCATCTCTAGAAACAGCTCTGGCCATGTCTCTCACTAATGACTTTCTGGACGAGAGGTGCTTTACAACTGTAGTCTCAGGCAAAGCTACACTACACCATACCACCCCTCACATCACACCACACCAAGAACATTAAGTGGAGGGCCTTCAAACTCACATTTAGTACTTCTGTACTTGTCAGTTTTGGTACTTGGGTTCCTGATGTTGCACAGCCCCTCATATAGAAGGCTGATCTGTAGAACAGAGGAGAGGTTGAATGGAAGCACTATGTTCCTAGTTAGAAATATAGCTTATGAAAATCTCAGACTTACCAAAAAGAAGAACTAGCCCCGGGCTCCTATGCTGCTCATGGGATAACACAGGTTGTATGTATACTGATGTGCAGGTTAGTTGAGTCAGCCAGACAGTAAAACACTCAAAAGTAACAATGGGCTCAGGCAAACAGGAGAGTCCAGGAGGAAGGGAAATCAAACAAGTTGCCTCCACAATCTACATTTTCTCACTCACTTAAGATTTCTGTTTTACAACGGCACTTGCAGTTACTTTTCAAGACACAGAATACTGATGTAGCATTCTTTCCCCTCTGACCCCAGTTGAGTCTTAGGGTTGCCAGGGGATACCACCCTGATGGGACTGCACCCACAGCAGGCAAATAGTGGGATGAAATTCTTACTTTTAGGTTAGATGCCACTGTGATGCATCATGCACTACCCTTTCCCAGAGACTGTGATATTTGTTCCGTCCCCTCACCTCCTTGCCTTTACTATTTAACCAAGAACCTTAGGGGAAAGAAATGATACATATTTCACATCATCCCAAACGGGAGCCTGAATGAACACATGTTCATTCACTGTAAACTCAAAAATCAGACATCACCACAAATCTACAGTTCACTCCTCATCACAGATGTGTAATTTACACAACTTATAGATGGTTGACTTGTAAGGAGACCTAAAGCCATATGAACTTGTCATTATAATGGTTATTGGGTATCAAGTTTGGGAAAGGTTCTGTGGACCTGACTGAGGAGCAACCAAAATTTGTAGAGTCTCTTGTTAATGTAACACCACCTTGTCAGTGCTAATATCAGGTTGTCCTCAAAATACAGCAATAATGTGTTATACCAACGTCGAGCTGGAAAAGTTCTTGCAAAAAGAAAAATCGATTCTTTGTACACAAAAACATTTATTCATTTCAGTTATAAAAGGAGAAAGGTATTTAAACAATGCCAAATCCATCTTGGACATAACAGTTTTCATGTACAGTCCACTAAAATGGTGGAAACAAAAAATCATGGTATTCTTACATTTCAAGGTTTTATTAAACTCAAGACTGACGGGGTTAAATGTAGGCAGTGTCTAACACTCACAAGGAGTCTTCCCAGTAGCTAAAATGAAAGAGGAAAGACCCCCATTTCCCTTAAAGTATTACTGGCTACCAGTTAAACTATATGTAGGCTGATTAATCAGCCCAGTCACATTCAAACAGAGGTACATCTATAAAGAATGGTGAGTGATTAGTAAAATAAACAGCTACTGCATACAATCCTTACTCCCCCATCCCTCAATTACATGTACACTCCATCCACATTACAATAATGTACAAGGTACTTCTTAAAAGTCTGTCCCTAATCAGCTGCAGCTGCTGCTGCTTCCAATATCTTTTTCTTCCAAGCTTCAAAGTCATCATCTTTATCATTTCCATTCCTTTCCTGCTTTCCAGCCTTACTGTTGCTCTCAGTCCTCCTACACTTCTCTGGGCATGATTCCTGGAGTTTCTCCTCCACCAGATCCATTAGTGTTCTGGTCCGTTTTGCTCCAGATTTCACACCCTAAATACAACATACTGGACTTTAGTATGAATCACATAATGCATTGTATATTTTATGTTTTTATTAGTTATTATCTCTATTTCACCTGACATGCAGGGAAGTAAAAAGAACATAGCAAGTATATAACAGGTAGATGTCTTTTCTTCATTGTATGATTTATTGCAGTAATATGACTGTGCTGCTGTCAGGGAGAGAAGTAACAGAGTGGGGAAGGCGTAGGGGTATCAATATGCTCAGAAGGTTAAGGAGAGAATGACAGAATAAACTACAGACAAAAAGTACAGCAGTGAAGACAGCATGAGTACATTAATACTAAACTGCAGAACAGAAGAATTTTCTGAAGTCGACTGTGGATAGCTCTCAAGGTAGAATATACAAAACTTGCGTTATGTAGCAAGTCCTCATTATGGTAAAAAACATAAAAACTTTTTCTGTACATCTAATTACAGTACCAGTATTACAAGTTGGGGGACTGGCAAATAAGCTTTACAGGCTGCAATGGAAATTGTAATTGGAAATTTTTTCTGTGAATAACTGAATTCTGAATTTTGAGAGAGAGAGAGAGTGTGTGTGTGTGTGTATACATATATATCTATTGCCAGACGCCTCAATCCTGTCTGGGGTGGCCACAAACAAATCGCCTCCAAGTCGCCCTGTCCCCCGCCATTTCACTGTCCTGCTCCCAACTCTCACCCCCCTCTCTCATATACCTCTCCACCCCATCCCTCCATCTCATCCTCGGCCTCCCCCTCCCTCTTCCCCCGTCCACCTCACTCACATACACTCTCTTCGTCAGTCTTTCACCCTCCATCCTCTCCACATGGCCAAACCACCTCAGTGTGTTCCTCATAACGCTTCCTATCACATCCACATCCACACCACAACGCTCCTTTATATCCTCATTCGTCAGCCTGTCTCTCCATGTGCCTCCACAGGCTCCTCTTAAATCACTCATTTCCACTGCTCTCACTCTTGACTTGTGTCCTTCCAACAACGTCCAAGCTTCACTTCCGTACGTTAGAGTTGGTATCACAATACTGTCAAGTAGTAACTTTTTCACTTCCATGCTCACTTCCCTGTTTCTTATCACTGCTTTCAAAGAACCAGCAACCTTTCTTCCCTGCTGTACCCTTTCAAGCACTTCACCCTCCAAACCTCCATCCTTACTCATCACACTACCCAAGTACTTAAACGTACTCACATTTTCCAATTCCTCACCATCCAACCTCGCTGTACATTCACTGACTTCACCTCTCTCAAAGACCATCACTTTACTCTTCCCTCCATTCACCTTTTTAGATTCCGTTTCTTACACACTCTCCCAAACTCATCCACCAAGCCTTGCTGGTGGATGAGTTTGGGAGAGTGTGTAAGAAACGGAATCTAAAGGTGAATGTAGGGAAGAGTAAAGTGATGGTCTTTGAGAGAGGTGAAGTCAGTGAATGTACAGCGAGGTTGGATGGTGAGGAATTGGAAAATGTGAGTACGTTTAAGTACTTGGGTATATATATGAGGCCCCGCGTGCAAGAGTATACCCATGCACCATTTTTTAAAAGTGGCAGAATTCGCGTTTAAAGCTTTTACAACTTTGAAGAACGATACCACAAAAACTATTATACCTAGGATAATGACGTTTACATCATTTCAAAGCTGATTGTCTCTACTTTATCCAAAAAATTTTAGTACAGGTACTATTGTTTTTACCCCCCAAAAAAACAAAAAACAAAAAAAATCGACATATTAGCATACAAAGCTGCTGCTTTTATGCATAAACTAGTACTGCAGACCAATAGCTAGTGAGTTCCTTTATGTTGTAAGATGAAGTTGAATGTCTGTGGAGTGGCTGGGTATGAATTTGCCTGGTTATTGTCATAAAAAGTAAGTTTTATAAATTTTTCAAAAAAATGATCTATGCAGCATTTTTTTCATCTGGTCCTTATTGTTCTGTGTTTTTATGTGAACAATAGACACTTTACATCTATTAAATGCAATAACAAACAATATAACACCAATACTACTACAAATAATGATGTTTTACATTAATAATCTTATTGATGATAACAGTGGTTGCGCCTGATAAAGGGTGACGATGTAAACCCAATGTTATTGCTATGGGTTTTCCCCCTTATGTCTTAGGTCATACATCACATCCACCAAGTCCACATAACAGTACATACTCTGAGGGATTGTGGGACAGCATTATCTCAATTTTCAACAAGGTGGTACATGGGTATACTCTTGCGCGCAGGGCCTCATATATATATATATATATATATATATATATATATATATATATACACACACACACACACACACACACAACCTATCCCCCACTATTCAACAGGAATACGTTCCATAAAAAATGGTTGAATAACGAACTGGTCGAATAACAAACTGATTTATCCCATATGATTATTGAGAAATAGGGGGGTTAGGTTCCTGACCACCTTCGTCACTCAAAAAGTATTCAATAAAGATGGAAAAAATACCGGTATATATAAACGAAAGTGACACAGGGATTTGAGCTGTTTTCTTACAGACCTATGTTCTCAAAAAGAAAATTATTTCAGTACGGTGCTACGTACATCTCATATGACTGACTCTTACAGACCTATGTTCTCAAGGAAAATGATTTCAGTACGGTGCTACGTACATCTCAGATGATTGACATTTGATTTTCGATCAAAAAAATATTGGAGAACAAACAAAATATACCTACTAAGTGATACTGAAGAAAGCTGCCTGAATGCCTTTGATAGCATAATTTACTGTCGAACCCACAGACTGGACATGACGTCACCACACCAAACTCAAATATATTTAATTTAAAACCATAAATAGCAATGGACGCCTAACTGGAAGCACTGAAACCTAACTGGGGGGCTTCGCCCTCAGGACCCGCAATGATTATAACCTACCTAATTTAGTGTAAACTAAGATGTGCATTCCGTAAAACTGGCGCAAAAGCAGTATCGTGTGAAAAGAGTATTCATTAATCATTGGCGCAGTCGTCACCAAGGTTGCCACTTGGTATTTTTCATTACCAATGTGGGCCAAGTTGGTAATGAAAAATTTGCTTGGTAATGAATCAGCATGATCCATTACCAAATGGATTTTTCACATGTATGAAGATACAGAGGATGCAGACGGTGGACTGTCTGCTCTCTCTGATAAATCTGCAAGCCTACATGATGCAAAAATAATCAACATGGTGCTATTTATAAGGAGAGTGATTATTTCCATTTGTATACAGGGTATATAATTAGTGAAGGATAAATGCTTGCTTTACGAATTTGGTAATGAAAAGTTAAGCTTGGTATTGAAAACTGGAGTTTGATAATGTGGCCGAGTTCAGATCTGGCAACCCTGATTGTTACCTGACCATGCGCCAGTGAAGCACTCTCAGGTTGGTGAGCACATGACTACACTTGTCAGGGGTACTGGGTAATAGTAAGGGTCTTGGATGGAGCCATGGTGGTGCTGTAGTATTCCATGATTCCAAAAAAAAATGCAGTCAGATGAAGAGGCAACTGATCAGCAGGGCACTGTGAAGGAGACAGGCAGCTCAGCTGGTCTGTCTGGAGGTGCGTGGTCTGAACTGTCGAAATGGTGGGGATAATCATGCTGAACAACAAAAAGGGGTATAGATTTATAAATGTCGAAACAACAAATTGTTGAGTAACGATCAGTTGAAAAACATGGGTTTGGTGTATATAATAATTTGAAAGCCTGATGAATGGGAATAGAGAGCAGAACAGCTGTAAACATGATTGGATTTGGGGGTGTGCAGAAAAGGAATGCAGTGCTGGGAAACGTGACACTCACACAGGTGAAGGACACTGTGAAGCGGATGAAAAATGGGAAAGCAGCTAGGGCTGATAAGGTGTACGCAGAGATGATTACGTGTAGTGGAGCGAGTGGACTGAAGTGCTTGTTGGAGATATGTAAGAAGGCAGGGATGAGCAAAACAGTGCCAGCAGAGTGGAAAAAGGCTGTGATTGTACCCCTGTACAAAAATAAAGGTGAACGGGTGAGTGCAAGACTTATTGTGGCATGAGTTTATTGAGTGTTGTAGGGAAGGTATATGGAAGGATTATTTTAGAGAAAGTAAGAGAGATCTCAGAAGTCCTAGTGGGTGAGGAACAGAATGGCTTTAGGAGTGGCAAAGGAAGTGTGGATCAAATATTTGCAGTGAGACAGATTTTGGAGAAGACTTGTGAGAAGGACTATAAGGTGTTTAAGGCATTTAAGGATCTGTAAAAAGCATACAACAGAGTAGAGAAAGAAGGATTGTGGAAGGTTTTACGCATGTATGGTGTAGGTAATAAGCTGCTAGATGCTGGGCGGAGTTTTTATGATGGTATTGGGGCATGTGTAACAGTAAATGGGCATCTAACTGAAAGATTCACAATCAATGTGGGTGTGCGACAAGGTTGTGTGATGTCCCCATGGTTGTTCAATAAATATATGGATGGGGTGATGAAAGAAGTTAAAACATGAGTAATGGAGAGAGGGATGGTGTTGATAATGAATGGTGATGGATGGAATATCTCAAATTTGTTGTATGCTGATGATGCAGTGCTACTTGCAAATACTGGCCAAGTGCAGCATTGTGCTGATGTTTGTGAGCGTCGTGCCTTGAAAGTAAATGTAGAAAAGAGTAATGTGATGGTAACTGAGAGAGAAGGTGATTCCCAGTGTGATGTTACAGTGAATGAGGAGAGACTAGAAATGGTGAGAGTTCAAATACCTGGGTACAGTAACAGAAAAGAGAGGAAAATATGCAAAAGAAGTGGAAAGCAGACAGTGACATAAGGAAGGAAAGTAGCTGGTGCTATGAAGGCCCTGATAAAGATACAGAGGCATGTGTCGCAGCTGTACAAGGCTTACATGAAGGGGTGTTTGTGCCAACTTTAACATATGGATATGAGACTATGGTGTGGCATGAAAATGAAAGGTCAAGAGTGAGAGCAGTGGAGATGGGACTGCTGAGGAATGTAGGAAATAGTGTGTTTCGTGAAAGATGCAGTGAGAAAGTCTGTGGACACCAGAATCAAAGAGAGTGTACTGAGATGGTATGGTTATGTGGAGAGAATGGATAACAACAGTGGTGAAAAAGGTATATATGAACGAATTTGAAGGAGGGAGGAGTCGAGGTAGACCAAGAAGGTGGATGGATATGGTGGATGTGTGTGTGAGGAAGAGATGTATGGAAGTTGGTGAGGCTAAGGGACTGACAAGTGATAAAGCTGGCTGGATGAACATTGTAAGAAGTGCATGATCAGGGATTTGGCACCCTTTCTAAACATGACAATGTTCAGACTGGCTCTATCTGAAACGTTTATGTGAAGCTACAGAACGTGGTGAATGTTTTTGGTGGATCCAATAGAGCCAGGAATTCCAGGGGTTTGAATGATGAGTGAATGGAAGCATGGCCCATTGGATTGGGCAAATTTGGGTGCTCTGGACATTGCTACTCTTCATCCTGCCCCAAGGTGGGAAAGCAGGTCCGGATGATGATGATGATTAATATATATATATATATATATATATATATATATATATACATAAGGCTGCTGGCAGTACTGTCAAAGAAGAGGGAGAGCGGCCAAGTACAATTTGCCACATGGGCACGGGAAGTAATTCCATCTTGTGCAGCTGTGATACGCAATGCTTAAGAGATGCAGTGGTATTAGAGGTAGACTGTGAGGTAATGCTGATTTTGTGTGTGCCGTGTGTTGGGAAAAACAGGTGGATATTGTCAAGCATGAAAAGACTGAGCTTGCTGGTGCGTCTCCTGAGTGTGTGGAAAAGTTTTGTTGTTTAGGAGATATGTGCTGGAGCTAGCTCTGTGGCTAGAGTGAGGAGTGACTGGAAGAAGTTCAGGGAGCTGTTGTCTCTCCTAACACTGAGAGGGTTCTCCCTCCGTGCTAAGGGATCTTTGTATGCAGTATGTTAGGAGTGTAATGCTATGTGGTATTGAGACCTGGGCAGTAAAGGAAGAGGATATTTGCAGGTTCAAACGTACTGAAATGACAATGATTAGGTGGATGTGCAGTGTGTCCCTGAGTGTGAGGCCTGGGGGGGCTAGGTTTAGAATGGAAGAGCTGAGGGGCAGGATGGGACTGAAATGTATTGGTGTCATGATGTGGAGAGGTAGATTGAGATGATCTGGGCATGTGGAGAGAATGGGGGATGATAACTGGGTGCAGCAAGTGGGAAGTGCTAATGCTGGGGGTAGGGTTGTGAGAGGTAGACCGAAAAAGACAGGGGATGAGGTCATTGAGTGTGACCTCAGAGATAAGGGAGTGAATAGGGAAGCTGCCAAAGATCAAGTAGCATGGAAAGCTGTAATTAGGTGACCAAGGCTGATGCATGCAAGCACGTTGGAGTCTTTGAACATGAAACAAAAAGATAAATACAGTGAGCTGTCACATAACACGTGAATACTGCCCCCAGAAGGTCCTGCTTTAAGAGATTTTCGTGTCATTGAGCCATATGTTTACATGTTAAAGGGTTTCACGGTTCACAAGTTCACCTTTTGGGACAATTTTCAGAGACTTTTCCCAGAATATTTACCTACCTAATAATGACTTCATTACATACAAACATTGGAGGATTCCTCACCTTGAAATGAAGAGGTTGTGGGCTTGCTGGGGGAGGGGAAGTGGGGTTCTAAGTAGGGCAGGACTCCTACTGGTCCCTAGGTGGCCAAAAAAAAGAGCAAAGATCACACAAAGCACATGTGCAGCCAGAGACAGTGGAGAGGGTAGGCTCAACTGGGGCAGGATTGCTCAGTGGAATGTGACGACATCCCGTGTGGACACACGACAGCCATACGTCATTGGCTGATGCAACCCGCGCTGTGAATATCACTGCCCACGTTATGTCTGTTCCTACCGCACTATGACCAATATTTTCACGTAATGACTTCAAACCATAATTTGTGGCCTCAGGCTGTGTAATCCCTATCGCCGCTGCGTAAAACAGTTTTTGAAAAAATGGGCAGATTTTTTCACCAGCGTTATATCTTTCATTTTCGCATTTTGCCCATTTCCTGGCCTCAAAAATTGCCTTTCGTGTTATGATAGGGAGGCGGTGGCTCAATCGGTACAGAGGCGGCCTGCAGTCCTACTGGACCCAGGATCAAATCCCAGTTGGGGCAGGGAACAGTTTAAGGATTTGAAAATTCACAAAAGCAGACACCACTGATCTACCAGAAGACCCGCTGACATGTCATAAAAATACCCTCGCTAATACTGGTACACCAGTCCTGTATGAGACAGCCCTAGCATGTATTCAATATGGATGGTGGGTGTTATCACTGAAGTGGTGACCTGTAGAGGTGTATGGTATGTAGGAGGACTATTGGGCCTTGGGAGCAGGCTGTGAAGCCTATGCCCAGAGTTGGGCATATTAAAAAAATATATAAATAAAAAAATATAGTAAATAAAACTGCATGTAAAGTGAGAGCTGACTGTGTGTGTGTGTATATATATATATATATATATATATATATATATCTACACACACACACACACAATCGACTTTCTCTACTCTTCTTACGTGTTAAGCTAACCTTTTTTGAATGCAACTCCTCAGCAATCCTGGTCATGGACTCCTCTAACTTCTGCAACACCACACGCTTACTTCCACTGGATTCAAACAGTCGCCGCTTGTCAACTTTCACCTTCATCACCCTGCAAGGTAATGACTGTACTGTGACTTAACACCTTGAATTCAGTCATGATTCTGTTTATCCCTGCTGCATCCAGACAGTTTTATTCGGTTTAGGGAGATACTTTAGTATTTTATATGTGACTTAACTGCTTGAATTTAAATACTCCTGCTACCGCTGGACATCTATTATTTCCAGCAGGGGACTGACACTTGTCAAAATGAAGGAGTTGGTGACTGAACAACTGAACCAGTGGACAGCTGAACCAGTTGACAACTATGCCAGTGACTATTGAAACAGTGGACAACTGAACCAGTGGACAGTTGAACCAGCTGACATTCATTCATTCATCATCTTATCCTGTGTTGCCCCATGAGGACGACAGCAGCCCAGGGCTAGCAAGTTGGTCCTGACATCTAAGATGTGAGCGGCCAGCCTCACTCATCCCTGAGTGGCATTACGTGAGCAATAAACCCCAACCTCCCCTTGGATATAAACATGCAGCGGCTCAGTCCGATTGGAGAGCCTTAATTGCCCATCAAACCACCAGGTGCCATAATTTGGTTATATGGTTACCACCCAGCATAGTAAATGGTTTCCTGGTGTACAGGAAACCATTTGGCTTGTCACTCAGTGCAGAGTCACCCATAGACAGAAGGAAGAGGAAAGAATGAAGGAAAGAAAGACAGAAGAGGAAGGACTGAAAGAAGAAAGAGAGGAAAGGGCAGGCACATGACAGCAGCACTTCATGGAGTGAGTGGATGGTATAGTAAATTAGCATACGTACCAGTGGATATAAAGTATGAACAAGCTTACAGTTCATAAAAAAATTTATAATTATGATACGTTAGATTAAAAATTTACTGAGGAACATATTCATCATTGTTGCTCAGTTGTCCATTTGTTCAGTTGTCACTGGTTCAGTCGTCCGGGAACTGAGGGAGTTAACTAGAGTCTTATGATTATATATGTATGGTATCTACTATAGCAGACTGCATCTGTTCAATAAAGCTGTCTGGTAGCAGTGGGAGGGAAAAAATAAATCACTAAGGGGAAAGGGTAACTGTGATATCAGCTAAAGATCCAGTTTGGCACTTTGCTCACCTGAGGTTTTTGCAGCTGTTGCATCACAATCATTCATAATCATCATCCAAATATTTTTTTCCCATTTAAAGGTGGAGTGAAGTATGGTTCGAGAGATTACAAAAGAGGAAAAACTATTAAAAGCATATTTAGTGAAATGAGCCACAGACATTCACACTGCATTCAATAAATCATACCTGGTAGCAGCAAGGACAGCAGCAACCTGGTAGAGTGGCAAACTTGTATCCACATCAGCCCTCACACTTGCCTCGTACCTGAAAATTTCACAGAAGTACAATTAGGCTGGAGTTTGGAAACAGTAGACACTAGATACTTCATTTCACTATTTGGTACATATACTATGCTGTCTAACAATTTCATATATGCAATGAAACCATATGCAGTATAGTGTACTGTAGTACCTGTAATGCATTTGTCAATAGAATACTGTATACAGTATTTCAGTTTAGTAAATAAGCAGTGAACTGTGGTGCATAATGCACTACTGTATCAATTTTATGCTGACTGCTTTTTTCATACAGAAATATTTCTTTTCAGTAAACACAAACTACATATGTAAACTTTTAGTAGCTACTGATTAAGTATGTACGTACTGTTTGAGAACACGGTATGCAAGATCTGTGGCCTGGGTAGCTGAGTGTGTTACACAAAGGTCAGTCACAGTGACCTGAGGTGCCAGGTTCAGGAGACGGGACACGGTGTGACTCAGTGCTACGTACTGGGGGTGAGTCAGACCAGAGAGCCGCACTACTTGCATCTGTTTGTGTGTACAAACTTACCATCATCATACAGTTCTAGTAACAGACAAGAAACAATACTACTTTATCAATCTATTGCCAGATGCCATAATCCCATAAGGGGTGGCCACATACAAATCGCCTCCATGTCTGCATGTCCCCAGCCATTTCACTGCCCTGCTTCCAGCTCACACACTCCTCTCTCATATACCTCTCCATTCCATCTCTCCATCTCACCCTTGGCCTCCCCCTCCCTTTCCCCCACCTCTCCATTTCATCTCTCCATCTCACCTTTGGCCTCCCCCTTCCTCTCCCTCCCACTCTACCTCACTCACATACATTCTCCTCGTCAGTTTCTCACTCTGCATCCTCTCCACGTGGCCAAACCTTCTCAGTGGGTTTCTCCTAATGCCTCCTATCACATCCACATCCACACCACAATCCTTCACTTCCTCATTTGTCAGTCTGTCTCTTCATGTGAATACTTCTCTCAAATAACTCATTTCCACTGCCCTCACTCTTGACTTGTGTCCCTCCAACAAGGTCCAAGCTTCACTTCCATACATTAGAGTTGGTATCACAATACTGTCATGCAGTAACTTTTTAACTTCCATTCTCACTTCCCTAACACTGCTAGCTTTTCAAGTACCAGCAACCTTTCTTCCTTGTTGTACCCTTTCAGGTACTTCACCCTCTAAACTTCCATCCTATCATACTACCAAAGTACTGTACTTCAACGCATTCACATTTTCCACTTCCTCCTCATCCAACCTCCCTGTACATTCAGTAACTTCATTTCTCTTAAAGACCACTACTTTACTCTTCCCTAGATTTACCGTTAAATTCCTTTTCATACACACACTCCCAAACTCATTCACCAAGGCTTGGAAACAATACTGGTTACAATAAAACCTCAGTAAGTTGGTATTTAATGTCAACTTTATACAAGATGGAATGGCTTAGTTACCAGAATTTTTAAAATAATTAAAAATGCACTAACGTAACTTCTGTTTAAGTTCTCCATCCATCCATCCATCATCCAATTCAGTGTTGCCCCATGAGGAGCGTAGGACACGGGGCTTGGCAAGTTGGTCCTGACATTTAAGACCTGCCAAAATTAGCACATACAGTAATTACCTGTATACATATTACATAAAGTAAGTGGTGGCGCAGTTAAGGAGAAAAGAAGGCTTTTGCGGGAATGGAAGAAGGGTGGTAATAAGGAGGAATACTTGGCTGCCAAGCATAGGGCTAGAAGAGAGGTACACAGGGTGAAGTCTGAGTCACAGAGACTTTTATTAGATAACCCAAATCATGGGGTAAGGAAAAATATGATATTTAAGGTGGCAAATCAGATGAAGAGGGATAATCGGGATATTATAGGTGAGCAGCGTGTGAAGAATGATGAAGGAAGGGTAGTGGTGAACAGTGGGGATATTAAAGATGCATGGAGAGAGCATTATAACTGCTTGTTGAATGAGGAGTTTGACTGGGACAGGGAAGGTTTGGAGCCAGTGGAACCAGTGTTTGGCCCTTGGCCATTGATTGACGCTGCTACTGTGAGTGAGGCAATAGGCAGGATGCAGGTGGGGAAGGCAACAGGAGTTTTGGGGTTGACTGCCGAAATGTTGAAGGCCTCAGGAGATATAGGGGTGAGGTTAGTCACTGACCTGATAAATCTGATTATATATCAGTGTCCCAGATGATTGGTTGAAGAGTGTAATTGTAAATGTGTATAAAGGGAAGGGTGATGCCCTGGAAAGGGGAAATTATAGAGGTATAAAGCTCTTAGACCAGATAATGAAGGTCATGGAGAGAGTTCTAGAAGGTGTGATTAGAGAAAGAGTGAATATTGATGAGATTCAGTTTGGGTTTATGCCAGGCAGGGGGACCACTGATGCCATATTCATTGTTCGACAGCTTCAGGAAAAATATATTGGGAAGAAAAGGGCCCTGTATTTTGTTTTTGTTGATTTGGAAAAGGCCTTTGACAGAGTCCCTAGAGAGGCGGTGAAGGCTTGGAGGAGTGGCTGTTAGGGTGGTTATGGCCATGTATGTGGGTGCTCACACCCAGGTAAGAGTGAATGGAGATTTGAATGATGAGTTTTCAGTGAATGTTGGTGTGCATCAGGGGTCAGTTTTGAGCCCCTTGTTGTTTATCATAGTACTTGAAGCCCTCTCACAGGACTTCAGGGCCCTGTGGGAGATGTTGTATGCTGATGATTTGGTGTTGATTGCAGAGAATGAAAGGGAGGCGAAGGAAAGTTTTAGGAAGTGGAGAGATGATATGGGGCATAAGGGCTTAAGGTTAAATGCAGATAAAACAAAAGTGATGATATCTAGGGTTGGTGATGGTACTGTCAAAGACGAGGGACAGTGGCCATGTGCAGTTTGCCACAAGGGTGTGGGAAGTAATTCCATCTTGTGTAATGTTTATGCCAGGCAGGGGGACCACTGATGCCTGTGGGAGATGTTGTATGCTGATGATTTGGTGTTGATTGCAGAGAATGAAAGGGAGGCGAAGGAAAGTTTTAGGAAGTGGAGAGATGATATGGGGCATAAGGGCTTAAGGTTAAATGCAGATAAAACAAAAGTGATGATATCTAGGGTTGGTGATGGTACTGTCAAAGACGAGGGACAGTGGCCATGTGCAGTTTGCCACAAGGGTGTGGGAAGTAATTCCATCTTGTGTAATGTTTGCGATGAATGGGTGCACAAGAGATGTAGTGGTATCAGAGGTAGACTGCGAGATAATGCTGATTTTATGCGTGCGGCGTGTTGGGAAGAGCAGGTGGAGATTGTCAGGCGTGAAAAGATTGAGCCTGCTGGTGAGTCTCTTGGGTGTGTGGAAGAGTTTTGTTATTTGGGAGACGTTGTGTGCTGGAGGTGGTGCTGGAGCTAACTCTGTTGCTAGGGTGAGAAGTGGTTGGAAGAAGTTCAGGGAGCTGTTGCCTCTCCTGACATTGAGGGGACTCTCCCTACGTTCTAAGGGATCTTTGTAAGAAGCATGTGTTAGGAGTGTAATGCTGTATGGTAGTGAAACCTAGGCAGTAAAGGAGGAGGATATTCGCTGGCTCAGACGTACAGAAATGACAATGATTAGGTGGATGTATAGTGCATCCCTGTGTCCAAGGTCTGGGGGGGCTGGGTTCACGATGGAAGAGTTGAGAGGTAGGATGGGACTGGAGTGTATTGGTGTTGTGATGAGGAGAGGTAGATTGAGATGATTTGGGCATGTGGAGAGGATGGGGGATGCTAATTGGGTGCAGAAGGTGAGAAGTGTTAATATTGGGGGTGGGGTTGTGAGGGGTAGACCGAGAAAGATGTGGAATGAGGTCATTAAGTGTGACCTCAGGGTGAAAGGGCTGAACAGGGAGGCTGCAATAGATCGTGCAGCATGGAGAGCCGCCATTAGGTGACCAAGGGCGACGCATGCAAGCATGTTGGAGCCTTCAAAACGAAAACGATTTAGAGACTTGGTCACACTAGTATGCGTAGGCCCATTTATGTTTAATGATGCTTGATCATGGTAGGATGCAGCCAAAGGAAAAGCTGCCTGATAAGCCTGAATTTTCATGGCATAAAGGCTACAGCCCCTTATGGTTTGACATATCAAGGATTTATTATATTTCCATATGTATGTACAGATGAATTAGTTACAGTATGAATAATCTCATGTGTACAGTGCTTGACAAAAGTATTGGGCCCTCGGTGCCCCCCAACAAAACAAACCATTCAACTATGGAAAAAACATGTAAATAATGCATTATAATTACCTTTAATGCTTGGTAGGGTTTCCTTTGTGCCTCTTCACGGATGTGAGACGTTGTGGAAGTGAAAGGGCCAGGTTCCTCGGGTGCTGGGGTGATATACTTGTCCAGGACTCACAAATGGCTGCTTCCAGCTTAGGCAGAGAGCTCACGTCCTTCCCTCAGAGATTCTTCTTTGCGAGGTACCAGAGGTTTTCTATCGGGTGATGTCTTGGCTATTGCATGGCCTGTCTTTCATGAAGGAGACCTCGCACTCACGAAGCCAGTTGGTGACAGATTTGGCTGTATGAGCAGGTGCACCGTCCTGCTGAAACACTCGTGCACCTGTGAACTCGAAGGACTCACAAAGCAGATACCGGTAAATGTCCTGATTCACTCTGCAGTTCCTGGGAAGCACAACAAGCTTCCCCAACCCTTTACCAGAGAAACAACCCCATACCATTAGTGAATCAGGGTGTTTAACTGTGCTCTCCAAGTAACGGGGGTCAAGCGGGTCACTACCTCTGCGCCAATACACGCCTGCTCCTCGATTACAGGTAACGGTAAACGTTGCCTCATCAGACCACAACACTGACAACCATTGGCCTCACCTCAGGTAAAGTACTTGTTAGCAAAGGCAAGCCTACGAAGTCGCTGGTTACGTGTAAGAAGAGGCTTTCTCACAGGCCTGTGGCTTGCGTAACCAAGTTCATAGACTCTTCGAGAAACAGTGCGCACTGAAACCTCACCAAACACTTCCGGGTTGCTCTCTTTAATTCTCCTTGCAGTCACACGAGGATTAGACTCCACTGCACATTTTAGCACGTTAACAGACCTCGGGGAAGTTTTCCTGGACCTACCAGACCATGGTTTCTTTGTGGGAACGTCACCACTATTTTCCACTCGGTAACAGGCACACCACCTCCGCACTGTCGACCGAGCCACACCAACCAAATCACTAATTTCCTTCGTGGGGTGGCCTGCCTCCTTTAGAGCAATGATCTGTGATATTATTTCACTAGACAATTCACGGGTAGGGGCCATATTAAAGTAGCAAAAGCCAAAACACTGCGGTTCACTAGGTAAAAATTGGCGCAACGAGAGGGAGGAGCAGCCACATTCCCCTCTCTCACTCAGCCCGCAGGCAACTGAGGCGCCAGCCAACCAGCGCGGAGTAAGGCCTCAGGCTGCCGTGACGTCATGTTAGCGCCCAAAACTTCTGGCTAAATTTTTTCTCCCAAAAAAGGGTGATTCTTTTTTCGCCAAAGTATTGCGCGCCTTGACTTAGGCGCGCAGTACTTTTGTCGAGCACTGTACATAAACGCCATACATATTTTTGATGTTTATTAAAGTGTTAAAAGAACTACTTTGCATAAACAATACAATATTGCAATCTGGTGCCGAACTACATTATTATGATGGATGGATGGATGGATTACTATACAGTATACAGCTTTACTTCACATCCATAGTGTTGTTGTGAACCCTTCACAATATATGGAAAAATATGATAGTTAAAAAATAAATACTTGTAAAATAAAGAACCTACCTTGAATCCTACACTATAATGCTGATTATGAAAAAGTACCATAACGCAGGTTACATTATGCACCACGAAATGTGTAAGGGTGGATTAACACGGTCAACGAACATGAACAAACACTGCTGAAAAAGCATTCGCCAATGTTCACGAACTGTATATGCAGTAATCTTGTATGCCTCCGTGAGCATTCATTCATGTTCTGGGACCTCTATAGTAGAAGTAGGCTTCAGTAGCCCAGTGCAACAACTCAGATACCAAAATGTCAAAGGAAGAGAAGGCAGTTGCATATGCTGGAATTGTCGTCCATGGGCCACTGAAGAAAAGATGATATTCTGACACTCATTCGAACATTATCAGCATGTACAAATGTGATTATGCTCATCAGCTCAGCCATGCATCCCCACTAACTATGTTTGCTATTGTTTGTTCATGTTTGTTCACCAAGTGTAACCATCCTATAAGAAAAATCGTATTTCAGATATGTAGTTCCACGCAGTGCAAAAATATGGGCATAGCTGGATATAAAACACACAGCAAAAATATGGACATAACTGGAACTCCAGAGTAAGGGTAGGATGAAAGGATGCCACTGTTAGGGCTGAAGAATGCCTTGGAGGAATAGCTAAAAAACATAAAAATAAATCAATAGCCCCTGGGAGCAAGTTTGCCAGGAAAAAAGGAGCAATTTTGACAAGTATTATCTCCAGTATGTTCCACTGAGGTAAAGCGTGGCAGACTTGGGCCAGGACTGTGGAGATTCTGTCTGAGATATCAGGGAAACCAGGGACATTGATTACATCTGGAAGAGATAGCGTAGCAACACTTTTTCTCTATTGATTCTGATGAGGAAAGCACAAGCCTTTTTTTTTTTTTTTTTTTTTAATGATGCAGCAGTCCCATCCTGGAATACTTTTCAACACAGTATGCTCAGTGCTCCAATGAGTACATTAAAATACAGTACACAGGTACATACATTTACTCCCTCTACCCCCCCAGTCTTTACTCCCTCTCCCCCCCAGTCAGATGTCTTTGACAAGGAAACCTATACAGTGCTGTATTTATATCCCAAGTTTAGTGGGGGATTGTATATTAGAATATAAGACGGAAAAATAACTGCTTTAGGTTGGTTTGTCCATGCTAGGCAACTTTTACAAAGGCAGGGATGGCAAAGAAAGCCACTTGCAAGTGTGACTTTCAGTGTTGTAATTACACCTCTGTCAAGCACTGGAGGTGCAAGGCACGCAGTGTAGTGTGACAAGGTCTGCCCCTGGTATCCAGAGAACCTGCGCCTGGAATGATTCCTGCCAGACAAACAAGAAACTAGTGCGATACCGCCTTTATTACTGACATACACTATACATTCACAAAGTACCGTGTCACCAAATTATGGAAAATTGGCATATGACAATAGGATGTATTGATGAGGACCTTATCAACTGTAGTCCCAGTGATGGCTGCAGCAGTTTCCAGGCAGATGACTGCCCTGGCTGAGGCACTCAGGGCCAGCTGGCTGCCTCCCTGCACTCCTAGCAGCCGGACCAGCTCCTCAGCTTTTCTGTTGCATCACAAAAAAGAAAACAATAATATGGTTATGTCTGCTATAATGCATTTACTATATGGCAATACATCAATAGTGTATATTCCTGACAGAGAGACTGTGCATTATATTCTCTTCACTGCTCTGGTTCACTCAACACTAGAGGGAATGTAATTTAAAAGGAACAGGCAAAAGGAAAATAGACACCAAAGCAAACCTGTAAGTTGCAGCAGAAGTAATGCCTAGTTTATGACCCAAAGTAGTGAGAGTCCCATCCATTACACAGGTCTGCAAAATTAAAGTAATTAAAAATTGTTTAATTTCTGAGTAGTAATTTTTTATTGCACTTTAAAAAAAAAAAAAAAAAAAAAAAAAAAAAAGTTTCCCTCGTATCACATTTTAATACAAAATCAAAAAGAAATTTATGTAAAATACCGGTATAGCAAAATATAAATTTCAGTGGATCTATACAATATTGTTCTAAATGAACTGAAAATGAAAACACAGTCACCGCTGGCATAATGCAGGAATATTTTACCCTGAAGCTTCCACATTATGAAAATTCCTCGTTATAGGGCCATATGTTTACATCTTCCCCACCTTGATTGGAAGAGGTTGTGCACTTGCTGTGGGGAGGTGGAGTGGAGTTCCAAGGGGGGGGGGGTGCAAAGATCACACAGAGCACGTATGCAACAAGACCAAGGGGAGAGGGCAGGCTCAAATGGGGCAGGAATGCTCAGTGGACCATGACAATGCCCCATGCAGACGATGTATGGCTGACGCAACCCGTGCTATGACTATTACAGTACTGGCCGCATTATGTCTGTTCCCACCACTTTATGACCCTATTTTTCCATGTTATGACTGTTTGAACCATAATTTGGGGTCTTTGGCTGCCTTATCTCTATTGTTGCAGCATAGTACAAAAAATAAATAAATAAATAAATGGCCTGCTTCCTCCACCCACATTATGTCTATCATTTTCGCGTTGAGACCATATTTTGGCCTCAAATTTTGCCTTCTGTGTCATGTGAGTTTCACACACTAGGATTGCGTGTTGTGCAAGCGGTGACTGCATTTAGTACTGGTAAATGTGATTTTTTAAACACAGCTATACATAATAGAAACAGTACTATATATTCCATGACTCTGCCAAGTTTCTGCACCAGGCCACTTATGTCAGTGCAATAAACCATGGATCCATCTTTCCTGAAATACAGTGCAAACTCATTTCCTCTACTTTACTACTAAGAGAAAGTTATGTCTGGATGTAACAAGTTTTTATCTTTTAATCGGGACCCCAAAAGCTCTGCAGCATCACTGGGGAGACCGAGGTCTCTTACTAAATTATGTTCATCCTGAGAGAATGACTGTGGCTCATTGCTTAAACACACTGGGACAAGTTCTTTTTCTTCCTCTGAGTCAGTTTCTACATAATCAAGACTGTCAGGTGGTATAAGGATTGGTAGATCAGGTTCATGTGGTACAGTTCTTATTGCTGAAGGAAGATTAGGATAAACAATTTCATTCTGATTTTGTTGTATCCTTGAATTTTGCAGGAACATAAATAACATGTTACCTTGATCTTTGGGTTCCCTCCAAATCATCAGAATACCAAAAGCAAGAGCTTTCTCTTTACCATTTGTTCATTGTCTTAGTTCCCCAAAGCAAACAGAGCAGACCCTGTGAGGGGCCCACTTTTTGTCCAGGTCACCGAGTTTTATTTCAAAGCAGGCATAATAAGCTTTTTTAACAAAATCTGTCATGTTCTGTCTCTGTTTTTTCACTACAAATTTTCCACACGTGTAGCAAACAAGATCAGGAGTTCACACAACCTTTAGATACCATAATATGATGGTTAATAGCACTTGTAGAACAAAATTTTAATTCATCTATAGAAAAAACAAACAATAAATATCACTTATTCAATAAAATACCATAATTTTCAATAAATATCAGAGTGATGAAAAAAGACACGGTCCACTGGAAGTATTTTACAAGCACGCTAGTCAACTAAGTCACACTGAGATACCATATGTTTGCTGCACCCCAGTACTGGTATGACGAGTCACTGTGTCGTGTTCCAGTTATATTCTAGCTTATTATCAAATAAAATAACTGTGTTGTTTTAAACATGGATTTTAATATTAGAAAATACTAAATTCAAACATATTATTTATCATCATCATAAAATATCCATAGGCAAATAATTATACAATACTGTATAGTGTGAAATGACTGTCATATACCTGTATATATACCATAAATGATTATCATACTCTACAGGAAAGTGATATACAGTAATCCCTGTACTTTCCGGACGCCCACTTTCCGGACATCCCCACTTACCGGATATTGTAGGCCTGGACCTTTGGGACCCAAAAATGGCCAAAAAAAGAAAAAAATCCACCCCCTATCTATCTATCTATAGCCCGACGCCCTAATCCCGCAAAGGGTGACCGCAGACAAAACGCCTCCAAGTCACTCTGTCACCCACCATTTGACTACCCTCCCCCCAACTCACCTCCCCCCCATATACCTCTCAACTCCATCCCTCCACCTCATCCTCGGTCTACCTCTCTCTCTCCCTCCCTCCACCTCACCTACATACACCCTTTTAGTCAGTCTTTCATTCTCCATTCTCTTCACATGTCCAAACCACCTCAGTGTATTTCTCCTAATCTTCTCATCCACATCCACCCCACAGCGTTCCTTCACTTCTTCATTCGTCAACCTGTCCCTCCACGTCACTCCACATGCTCCTCTCAAGTAACTCATTTCCACTGCTCTCACTCTTGACTTGTTCCCCTCTTGCAAGGTCCATGCCTTGCTTCCATACGTCAGGGTAGGGATCACAATACTATCATGCAGTGACTTCTTAACTTCCATACTCACCTCCCTATTTCTCATCACTGCTTTCAGTGTACCAACAACCTTCCTTCCCTGCCGTACCCTTTCACGCACTTCATCCCCCAAAGTTCCATCATTACTCATCACATTACCCAAGTACTTGAATGCACTCACATTCTCCATATCCTCACCATCCAACCTCACTGCACACTCTGTGACTTCATTCCTCTCAAACACCATAACTTTACTTTTGTTTACATTAACTTTCAGCTTCCTCCTCCTACACACTGTCCCAAATTCATTCACCAAACCTTGCAGCTCCCATTCATCTTCACTCAACAGTACTGTATCATCAGCAAACAGCAACACCGGGAGCTTCCAAATCTCACCCTCATTCATTAGAGCCACCCCCACATCCACTGCCCTACCCTGCACCTCCTTTACAACCCCATCCATGTATATATTAAACAGCCATGGAGACATCACACAACCCTGTTTCAGTCCCACATTGAGATCAAAGAACTCACTCAGCTCACCATCCACTCGCAGCGTAGCCCTAGCTCCTTCGTACATACTCTTCACAGCACTCAACAATTTCCCCTCTACTCCAATATCCGAATTTTTCCCCACCCGTAATTTGAAATTGCCGCACGGCACCAAACAGCTGTTACACCACGGACCCTCACCCCTTCCTTCTTCCCCCCTCCCCCCTCCCCTGTCAGGGTTGCCACTTGGTATTTTTCATTACCAAATGTGAGCCAATTTGGTCATGCAATAT
The DNA here is from genome assembly GCF_032717465.1 of Coenobita brevimanus. Lineage (NCBI taxonomy): Eukaryota > Metazoa > Arthropoda > Malacostraca > Decapoda > Coenobitidae > Coenobita > Coenobita brevimanus. Next base: position 6,275,700 of record NC_137015.1, read on the forward strand.
TCGTTTGGTAATGAATCAGAGTAATGCATTACCAAATGGATTTTTCACATGTATGAGGATACACAGGATGGAGATGGTGGATTGTTTGCTCTCTCTGATTAATCTGCTAACGTACATAGCGTGAAAATAATCAACATGCTGTTAATTATAAGAGTGATTACATGTATTTCCACTTGTATATATAATTAGTGAAGAATAAATGTTAGCTTTACAAATTTGGTAATGAAGTTATATTTGGCAATGAAAACTGAGGAGTTTGGTAATGTGGGCATTGTGATCTGGCAACTCTGTTTCCCCCTCACCAACACCCAAACAGTTACTGCCTAACTTCGATCGCGAGTGGAAGCTTATCGTAATGGAAGCCACATGTGCTAATTTTTTTGTGAATAAACTGCAATACCTCGCCACTAGACCACATGGGAATTTACAGTGTTGTGCAGTGTTATGAAATTAGAATTTAGAGTGCAAAGGATTAACTATGGAGTGGAAACCTGGCGGATGAAACTGGCTGTTGAAACTGGCCTGATGCAATTAACAATGTGCAGTGTTAAATAGTTATAACTCACAGTGCAAAGAATTACTGTAAGTTCAGCACAACACTGGATTACTGTACGTGCTTCAAGAGCATTTTCACCACTGACAAAACCTTACAAAAGGCGGCCATAAACGTGCTGTAAGTACCATACCCTGGCTGAGGTACAGTCACTTCTAATTCCTCATTCTTTGGTTCCTTTTCATTTATATCATGCTTTTTGTCCATTATTGGTGTGAATAGGGTCTTTATCTATCTATTGCCAGATGCCTCAATCCCGTTTGGGGTGGCCACAAACAAATCGCCACCAAGTCGCCCTGTCCCCCACCATGTCACTGCCCTGCTCCCAACTCACACCCCCCTCTCTCATATACCTCTCCACCCCATCCCTCCAGCTCATCCTCGGCCTCCCCCTCCCTCTTCCCCCCTCCACCTCACTCACATACACTCTCTTCGTCAGTCTTTCACCCTCCATCCTCTCCACATGGCCAAACCACCTCAGTGTTCCTCATAACGCTTCGTATCACATCCACATCCACACCACAACGCTCCTTTATATCTTCATTCATCAGCCTGTCTCTCCATGTGACTCCACAGGCTCCTCTTAAATAACTCATTTCCACTGCTCTCACTCTTGACTTGTGTCCTTCCAACAACGTCCAAGCTTCACTTCCATACGTTAGAGTTGGTATCACAATACTGTCATGTAGTAACTTTTTCACTTCCATGCTCACTTCCCTGTTTCTTGTCACTGCTTTCAAAGAACCAGCAACCTTTCTTCCCTGCTGTACCCTTTCAAGCACTTCACCCTCCAAACCTCCATCCTTACTCATCACACTACCCAAGTACTTAAACGTACTCACATTTTCCAATTCCTCACCATCCAACCTCGCTGTACATTCACTGACTTCACCTCTCTCAAAGACCATCACTTTACTCTTCCCTACATTCGCCTTTAGATTCCGTTTCTTACACACACTCCCAAACTCATCCACCAAGCCTTGCAGCTCCCCTTCATCTTCACTCAACAACACAGTATCATCTGCAAACAACAGTACAGGGAGTTTCCAAACACTATCCTCTCTCACCAGAGCCACTCCAACATCCACTACCCTACCTTGTACCTCTTTTATTACCCCATCCATGTACAGATTGAACAACCATGGCGACATGACACATCCTTGTTTCAACCCAACTTTCAAAGAGAAAAATTCACTTACTTCACCATCCACACGCACTGCAGCCTTCGCACCATCGTACATACTCTTCACAGCATTCAGCAACTTCCCATCTACTCCATATATTCTTAATACTTTCCACAATCCTTGTCTATCCACCCTGTCATATGCTTTCTCCAAATCCATGAAAGCCACATACAACTTCTTTCCCTTCTCTAGAAACTTTTCCACTAAAGATCTAAGAATGAATATCTGATCTACACAACCACTTCCCTTCCTAAAGCCTCCCTGTTCTTCTCCAACTAATTTCTCTGTTCTTTCTCTAACTCTGTCAATAGGTATCCTACCATACACTTTTCCTGTTATACTATGAAGACAAATGCCCCTATGATTACCACACACTTCTCTTTCTCCTTTTCCTTTGTACAAGGGAATAATTATACCTGACTTCCAGTCCTCCAGGACTCTACCTTCCTCCCAGACCAATCTGCACATCTTCCACATCCATTCTACTACTATCTCTCCCCCATGCTTCAGCATTTCACAACACACTCCATCAGTTCCTGGGGCTTTCCCCGATCTAACTTTCTTCATTGCTTCCACAACTTCTATCCTACTGATTTCTTCCTGTCTTCTCACCTCCATCCTTCTCCCAGACATTCCCCAGCCACTTATACTCGCATTAAATAGGTGCAATGCATGTCTGGTAGGGAGCTGTTTAGGTGGCTTTCAAAGTTAGGCTGGGTTAGGGTCCATAAGTACCAGTCCAAGAGGCAGGGGCCCACTATCCAGACGGGACCACTTTCCGGACATGCCTTTGGCTCTATTACATCGGAGAGTGGAGGGATTACTGTATTCCTATACGCTGACAGTACTAAAGTGTTCAGGTGAACTGGTGAGAAGAAAGACTACAACAAGCTACAGGAGGACCCTGACAGCATGAGAGAATGGTCTGAAAAGTGGTCAGTAAGATTCCACCTCAACCAAATGTAATGTGATGAGAATTGGGAAATTTAATGTGTAAAAAATTAAATGTCATGGATGAGGAGTTGAGGGAAAGCAAAGTAGAAAGGGATCTGGGAGTCAACTGGCAGGGAATTAAAGTTCACAGAGCACCTTGCAGAAAAAATGAATAAGGCTAACAGGTTGGTTGGGATGATAAGGTCATTTGTAGAGTCAAGAGTTGATATTCAAGGCTCTCTTTGGTGCATTAGTTCTGCCACACCCTGAATATCCCTTCATATGCCATGTGAGGTTAGGCTGACCCGAACACATTTTTAAAATGATGCCATTCAGCCACTAACTGTTTTAGGGGTCTGCCAAACCATGACTGTTTATCTTTGGCTAGTGTACTGTATAAGCACACAACATTTGAGTGGAAACACTTTAATAGTTCAGGAGTTAGGAGGATGCAAAGTTCATTGGGGGTCATCCAGTACCCCACCTAGCATTCCATGTAATTTTTTTTTTTCTTCAGATTCTAGATACTGACTAAACACGTCACTAAATCCTGAGATGTTCTACAGTCTGCGAGAGAATCGTAAATCCTCTCATTTTTGATACTCATAATGACACCTCCAGTGATCTGACTGCTGTTAAAATCATTCAGGGGCTTCCTGATTATAAATGTTGATCTTGTTTATGTTTACTTGATTTGTAAATCATTCAGGGGTTTTCTTAATATCAGTGTCAATCTTGTTTATGTTCTGAACATAGATTCAACCAAAGGATTTTCATTATTTTATTTTCATTATATTGTTTTCCCTATGGAATTATAATTGATAATACATTTATTTTATTTTGTTAAGGGCATGCTGAGTAAATAAGAGTGATGTAACCTAAAAATGCCTCATTATTCATTACATGTGCAACTTGCAAAAAATTTGGAGAAATTCATAATTTTACTTTCATTAAAAAACATAATAAAACACCAAAGGGACACATGGTGGATTGGCTACATGTGCCATGTCCTGGGCAACATGTGTACAAAAAATTTAACATTTGTAACTTTGTACATATGGCAAGAATCTAAAAACTAAGTTGGGGTCTTTCAAGACCCTGCATGGCATTCTGGGTTAAGTTTTTTCAACTGGCATACGAAGGGATGTGTAAACCAAGTATGGTGCACATGCAAGGACACAGAGGCAGCAGAAGCAGTTCAAAAAAGAGCTTCGAAACTAGTACCAACCCCAAGGTACCAGTCATACCAAGAAATGTCACAGAGGCTAGACCTTCCAGCTTTGGCATACATTAGAGCACATGATTTAGTTGAGCCATTCATGATCATGAGTGGCGTATACAATAAAAGTGTTTGCGAGTGACTTTGTGGAATGGGGATACAATAACTAGCTCTTCAACAGGCAACCAAGGATATGAGAAAATATGCCATCTGTAAAAAGATAGTAAACACTTGGAACAGTCTACCAGTGATTCCCAACCAGGGTTCCACAGACCATCATCAGGGGTTCTGCAAGAAATCATGAAATAAATAAAATTAACAATTAAACAGATAGTTTTAATTAAAGTATCAGGCTCCACCACTAAAATATCTTTCAGCCATGAACTGGAGGAGTACCCTATATATATATATATATATATATATATATATATATATATATATATATATATATATATATATATACACACACACACACACTGTAGGTAAGGGTTCTGTGGGATATGAAAAACTTTCAGGGGCTCCTCCAAGGTATAACGGTCGGAAATCCCTGCTCTACCACAATCAGTGGTGAATGCAAGATCCATGTTGGTCTTCGGGGGGAAAAAAAAAAATTGGAAACTTTTGAAACAAAATGTGATGTTAGGAAACTTCTGAACCTAAATGTGAACTATTCCGAAAATACTGAGCACAGTCACCTTGATCACAAGGACCACACGACCGTAAGACCAAAGACTATTTTTTTTTTTTTTTATAGTTATGCAGAGCTTGAGTCAGGCTCGTTAGCCTCTTCTAGGTGTGTTATACGGTTTAAAAGAAAAAATATCAAAATGAAAAGTTCTGTGAGTTACGTGGAAAAAATGGTTTTCATTTTTAATTCAGCGCCCAAAATTATGTAATCACAACAGAATAATTTTTTTTTCTTCAATGTATACCTGGTTATGACTTTCTTGAACCCAAACGACGTGTGCTGTTATAAGTACGCACTTCTACTTGTCAGGGAACTATCACATCACTCTTGCGAGTTATGATGCACCATGCCAGCACCTCCTCCCTATTTGTTATGACAAAAGCGGCGGGGATGCTTACAATCCAAGTGAATCCGACGAACCCAGCGTTCGCATTTTACTGATGATGGTTCCTTTAGTTTTCTTGTATAGTTATTACTTATTGAACTCTCCATTTTGCCTGTAACCATCGCTCCGCATTTACTGTTTTGTGCATAGCCATCCTTACTAACATGTAACGACCATTCGGTCTTCCTCCTGATAATGAACATTCTGTGATATTGGGTGCTGGGCGGAACATCCACAGGACCTCCTTGTTATGCTCGATGTTTTTAGACCGACTTCTCGTTCTAAAGACACCAGCGACTGAGCGGGGCCCTCTTTCTAGACCGGAAATAGAACACTTACAAAGGAACAGGGCATAAAAACTCGGCAGTATACCTTAACACATCTATTGTCTCAGTTCAATTCCCTCTCAATATACATACAAAGATACACTGAATATGGGTGGGGTAAAGTGCTAGCATCACATAACACATAGGCACGGTGTTTACGTCTGAGTTAATACGCTGGAGAATATCACAGCCGTGGTGTTACTGTTCATATACTCTGTCTCGTTTCAGGTTAATTCCCTTTCAATATACATACAAGATACACCGAATGTGAATGGGGTAGAGTGACAGGTTACTTACTACTAGCATTACATATCACATGGGCACGGTGTTTAAGTCCGAGTTCATACACGGGAGAATATCACACAGCCGTGGTGATGCTGTTCATACCTAAGTCTACTAATACCAAGTCGGTTCACTTTCCCTCAAGGCGCAGGGAGGCGTGGCTTGTGTGTGACGTCAGTCGGCTTAAGTAACAGAAAATGTATAAAAGGGCAGACGCAGATTAAACATTTATAATAAGGGAAAACGAAGAAGGGGAAGAAGTGCAGACTCGTTTAACCGTATAACATATCAGTAGGTTCCCTCACATCCCTACGCCTTCCCTCACACCCCCATACCTTCCCTACACATTTCAGTCCCTTCCCTCACTTCGGACTGAAAAATGTGTCATGATCTGGATAGTGCAGCATACATCCACTCATCACCACGGTCAGGCGAACTCTGAACTTGGTTTTCGTGCCAGTTGACGTCACTCCGATGCTCCGCCCCCTGTGCCAGCTTGGACCCGTTTTAAATGGAAGATATTCTACTTGGTATATATACTCGGTCTCTTTGGACTATACCTGGCAGGTTGGTCTCTTTGCCACACACTAAGATATTACTCCGGTTCTGGGATGTTCAGACATATGCACAATACTCTGGATAAATTAGAATAAAGACCTTTATGGGTGGTGTTTCTGTCTCACTGTTTTATGTCACTAATAGTCACTTCACCGTAAAGTCTTTTAGCACGACACTGGGATCTGGAGGCGTCGTCACAGGGCTGCTGAGGCCTTGACTTAATTGAGGTGGCGCCCGGGAGTGGGAGGGAGCCCTTCTGGGAAGCCCTTCTGCAGAGGGCATGGGACAGTTCTCTGGGGCGTCGCGGCCCGGGCTTGTGTCTGGTCTGGGGTGCAGGAAGGCCTGTTCCTGCTTGGGCCTCAACCTGGTAAGGGGCCCTTGGGACTGGGGCCGAACAACGTCAGGAGTCGGGCCTGCTGCTTCTTGCTTCTGGCAGAGGGCTGACAGTGAGTGGGTCCAGAGCGGTCTCGCCCTGGGGTCCGTGGGCTGGCCCTGGGAGGCCTGGGACTGTGGTCGCCTCTAGGTCGGGGCGCCGTCAGGGGTCGTCTGCGGCACCTTGTCCGCGGGGTGTCCATCAGGGGTTGTCTGTGGCACCTCGTCAGCGGGGTGTTCGTCAGGATCCGGCGTCATCCAGAGGTAGACTGTAAGGATTGAACCTTGCCTTCGGCGACAGGACCTCGCCACCACTCCTGGAATGGCAGCACCTCCGGGGAACCACACCTGGAGGGAGAGAGAAAAGGGCATCCCACGCAGCCGAGGGGTGGAGGGTGGGCCGCGCAAGGGACCTTCCCCTCCAGGAGAACCCTCAGGACTGTGGACGAAAGGCATACAGTGGGTGTCCCTTCCCCGATGCATACAGTGGCCGCCATCGCAGTTCCACAGCCCCTTGGGGTAGCAGCAGGATGTACAGTGGCTGTTCCTTCCATGGTACATATAGTGGCCATTACTGCGGTGCTGCTTCCGAAGGAGGAAGAGGCAGATGAGGGACATACAGTGGCCGATCCCTCCCCGGCACGTACAGTGGCCATCGCCACGGGTCTGCCTGCCTGACGGGAAGTTGCTGAGGGATGTACGGTGGCCGTTCCCTCCCCAGTATGTACGGTGGCCGTTACCTCCCCAGTACGTACAGTGGCTGTTACCGCGGGGCTACTCCCGTAGGAGGAGGAGGAAGTGGATGAAGGACATACAGTGGCCATTCCCTCCCCGACGCGTACAGTGGCCATTGTCGCAGTTGCACTCCTGCCTTTGCCTGTTGGTGTGCGTGCAATAGCTAACACACTGAGGCGGGCTCCAGATGTGCTGCAGCAGAAGGACGTACAGTGGCCATTCCTTCCCCGACGCGTACAGTGGCCGTTGTCGCAGGGCTGCAGGGGGAAGCGGCTGAAGAACGTACAGTGGCCGTTCCCTCCCCGATGCGTACATTGGCCGTTTCCGTGGTGCTGCCTGGGTTTGTATCTGGAGCAGTCCCACCCCAATCCTGGTGAGGGCTGCTCCGGCAGGGGAGTAGTTCTGTTTCCCTGCAATGTTGTAGTTGAGCAGGTTGAGGGGAAAAGGGACATATGGCCGGGGTGCACCTGGGCCCGTTTCGCTCTTGGGCCGGGCAACTGTCATCCAGCCCACTGTGGTGTCCTCCTGTGGTGGGGGTGGGGATGCGGCTCCGTAGCGGGGTGGGAGGTCTGGTTGCGGGATCGCGCATATTACATCTTCCTCCATTACTCTGGAAGGAAACGTCTACCGGAATCGCCAGGCGGAGGGAGGATCCACTGGATTTCCTTCCACTGCCCCGGAGAGGAGTTCTGGCAACGTCCACCGGACTTGCCAAGCTGAGGGGATAACCACTGGTCTCCCCTCCTTCACTATCCTGGAGGCTCCTGCCGAGGGCAGCGTCCCTGGCTTGGCCCGCCCCTCCAGAGGCCAATTGAGATGCCTCTCCCGCTTCCCCCACACCACTAGGGGTGGAGATTTCTCCCCTACAAAGTTCCGGTTGGAGGACATTTGGAGTGGACCTGTCGTGAGCCTGGGTGTCCTCTCCCTGCAGCAAAGCCTTCGATGCCCCCAGTTGCTGTCAGACTCCCTGGGAGCGAGCGGCCACAGACAGCCCTGATGGCCTCCCCTTCCCAACGAGACCACAGCCCCAGACCTTCGAGGAGTGCCCCAATGACCCTGGGCCAGGACCAGCCCAGACCCTCCAACAGGACTCCCACCACCTCGAAGGGCAGGCGCTGAGCAGTGCACCTACTAGCCCTGTTTGGCCCCAGTCCAGAGGGCCACCACACACCTAAGGGCCCCACCAGGAGAGGGCCACCCCCAACGCTGCCTTACAGACCACACTGGACGCCCTACCACACAGCCCGAGACGAGCTTCTCTCCCGAGAGCACACCCCAGACGGCCCACCTCTCACACCTGGCTGCCACTTGCACCTGCCTGTGATGATGTGATCTAGTCTGTGTTTCAGCTTCATGTAAAATGCAGTATAATGTCACTGAGGGCAACTCAACACCCCCAGAAGGAGCCCACCAAGGAGCATATACAGCATGTCTGGACTCCGGGCGACAAGGACATAAGTCCGCCCAGGCTGCGTGCCCCTATGACCCGGAGCTCGCCCACCGCCACCATAGCAGGAATACGAGATTACCTTCCGGGCAAGCAGACCACCAACAACCATGGGGTGGAGCTGTTACTCCAGCTCCAGTCAGCACCCCTGAGACAGCCGGTAGCTGCTCAACCCTCCTACAAGAGACGGCCTGCAGCCGCTCTGGAGGCAAACAGGAGATGGCCTGTAGCCGCTCCCGCCTTCGTCAGGAGACAGCCAGAAGCCACTCTGAAGGTGCCCCAACAAGATGGCCTGTAGCTGCTCCAGAGGTAACCAGGAGACGGCCTGTAGCCACTCCCGCCTTTGTCAGGAGACGGCTGGTAGCCGAAGGTGCTCCTGAGTCGGCTGGTAGCCGCTCCCTTCCCCAGGCCATGGCCAGTAGTCGGGCCTTAGTGACGGCCGGTAGCCGCGCCCCTAGAAGGCCACGGCCAGTAGCTGGGCCCTACGGTAGGAGATGGCCAGTAGCCGCTCCTCCGTCAGGTGCGGACTCCTGCCCACCAATCTACGACCCAGAGGGAGCCCCCAGCCTGGAAGAGTACTGGAGAGGCCCCGTGACTACCACCGGGCTCTTCTCCCTGCTGCTGGATCCTGAGAGGACTCTCCTGGTGGGCCCTGACGTAGGCCGACGCCGCAGCCCCCTCCTGACGGCGTCCCCGAACACCGGGGACCGCAGCCCTTGGGACCTCCAGACTGTCCCCAAGACCCCTGGGCGGGACCTCCCTACATCCAGACGCCGGAGATCTTCGTCCTCCGTCAGGCGCCTGAGCGAGAAGTTCAGGCAGCTATTCGGCTCCAGCCCTGAGGGCGGGCCCCAAGCCCCAGAAGCGCGGTACCCTTCGCCACCAGCTGCCCCGGACGAGAGAGGACGCCCCTACGCGTGATCCCGTGACCCCTGAACAGAGAGGCCCCCGGCGGAACCCAGCCCCGTCAGTAGTGAGGCTGAGTCATCTCCGCCGCCCTTGTACCTGACCGCCACGACGCCCAGACCCGAAAGGAGTGACAGTGAAAGCAGTGTCCGTGACATAGCTGTGAAGTAAAGGCAGAACAGTGAATTAACAGTATAAAGGAAGTCAGTGAGAAAAGCATCGGTGACAATTATACAAGAGTGGTGGAATAAGCAAGGTAACAGTGAAACAGCGAACACGGCAAGGCAGTGAAATACGGGTCTAGCACAGTGAACACGCTACCAAATAGTAACGCCGCATCACACTAGATCATACGCAGGCCCCAGTGTTAAAGTAATAATTATCCACAGTGAAATAGTGCCACCAGTTATAGAACTTGGACTTCCTGCAGTTATAGTGCATATCCCCTCTGCCTTAAGTGCTATTCACCATACCCCAATTGTCCAGTACATCAGTATTTGTGACATCTTCCCGTTCCGCTGTAGAATTTAGTAATACACATGTAAGGTTATTGCCTTCAGTTTTGTGTCTTGCCTCTCCTATTTGTCTAAGCTCCGGTCTAGAAAGAGAACCCAGCTGCACACTAGGCGTTAGACTTAGAGGGACGGGATGCCGACCCAAAACCTAGCATTACATCATGTGCCAATAAGTGTTGTATTGTGCTATATGTATTGTGCTCTGCATAGTATCCTTGTAAGGTAATATACGTGTAAGACTGGTTAGCCTGTGTTTGAGCCCTGCTCCTTTGTTGCATGCTCTGACCCGGTCCTGAACAAAAGAACCCAAGTCCATGCGCGTGTTCTAACACGCTGCGTAACAGTGTCACATTTCAAAACCTGTTTATTTTTTGTCTCTACATATATAGCTGCCTTACACAGGTAGACATGAGTGAATATTAATGGAAATAAAAATGAAGATAAAAGCAGTTTCCGATTATGCGATGTTTATACATGATCGTAAAGACTTGTATATCACCTTTCAGTTATTTTCGCTGCAATACCGCTTTTGGGGAGCCTGTGGAGAAGTTTGGGAAGGCTACATGTAATCCCTCAAGTACTTACTTATATCGTCCTCTGCTCTTCCTATTATCACCCAGTAAAATAAATAAATATAAAGTAATACAAACTAAAATAAAAATTACGTTATCGGATTAAAGGTTTAAGATTCTTGATAAATACTGCACCCAAAGTTACGTAGCGTCGTCACCTCTCGCTGCCGCCTCCGATATACCTCAGCCCGGTCTCAGTATGTCCTCTCAGGCGGTGGCGGCAGAGGATATTGACGTGGACTTTCTGCCGGTCATTTATCAGTACCTGCGGTGGTGAGTATGAGGAAAAGAAGAAAATTTATTGTAGATTGAGTTGCTTTGCAGAGTTCTGCTCTTTTATAGAAATTTACTCGATATTCATGGATTATCAAGAGGATTCCGTCATTGGTAATTATTTGCCTTTATTTTTCAGTTATTTTTACAAATTGATGAGTGAAGTGTTTATGGTTGCATTTATATATATTATGTGGCCATACCCCAATTATCCACTCCTATGTTTATTGTGTCTAATTGAGGTTGTTAAGGAGGTCCGCTAATTATTTGGATGGTGGTTATATAATCTGGTTCCTTCATCGGCATTCTCCATCAGATACCATTCTGTAGTAGCATGCAAGCTGTTAAGTAGGTTAATTGAGTACTGTCGGTATGTAGTTATAATACTTTATCTGATTTGGGCAAAAAAAGAAAGAAATTTGGGACCACCCAACTGACGGACATTGAAATTTATTTACTGCATTCACTGGATATGGAGTTGGAGGCAGATCATTCACCTCCTCTCTCTTTTAAAACATCAATGTTGGTATAACTTTAGAAGTAACCAACATTACCAATTTTCATTATATTACGTCCCTGAACTATTCTAAGACTTACCTTTTAAGCCTAGTTTGAGTTGGGGGAGCAAATTTTATAGGGGTAGTCATATAGTAACTTAGGTTAGGCTATCGCTCAGTAGCAGATGAATGTCGCGCCATATTGGCTGGTGCAGGCGTGTGCACTCAGTCTATGTCAGGCTCTAGATTAGGCCTAGGTTAGGTTAGTTTGGGTTAGTTTAATGCAAAATATTGTGTTTTTAATTAATCTTGATCTTGCTTTTGGGGGATAAACCCACTTTTAGAAATCTTACTCAAAATTCAAAAAGGGGATTTTCCCCCCAAAATGAGGGTCAAAACTAATTAAAGCACAGTATTTTGCATTGGAAACCATAAAAATAATAATAAAAGAAAACGTTGGTTACTTCTAAAAATTTACCTCAATGTTAAATGAGCAAACCCAACCCAGCCCAACCTAACCCAGCCCAATTTTAACATAGCTGCAGTAACAAATAGAGGTAAGAGCTGGACAATCCTTCCCCCCTCCTCAACTTACTAGATAGCTACAGTGCATTTGCATTTGCAGTGGATGTGCATACCTTACCTTATGATACGTTTTAGTGAATGCTGGCTGCAGGTCTAGCTAGTCCCTTTCGTCCATCACTGCCATATATTGCATAAGCAAAACGGTGAACATTTCAGTCTCGTAAGGGTGTAATTCTGAAATAATACTAACAAGGGTACCAGTGTAAGCAGTGAACCCCTGTGATTATATATTCCAGTTATTCATTTGATGCAGCTGAATGATTTTATCACTATGGTTAAACTCTAGGGCATCATGAGCAGTGACTTTTCAGTTTAGTTTATTTTTATTTTGTGATTATACTTGTACATTTTTTCATTAATTTTTGTGTGCACCAGTTGCCCTGTGTTGGTGTAATGTTCCTGATAAAGTTCCACATATGAATTTTGCCAAAGGAGCTTGTTATTTTTGTAATGACAGAGTCCTTAAACCTACTTGGGAAACTGCCCATCAGTTAGACCATATTTGTTTTTTGCATAGTTGATTATGATTACAATAGTGCGTAAAACAGTCATAGAATTTTTGGCAGTGGTTTAAGTGATGCTTGCAAACTACCGGTATATCTCTACTGATTTTTATTTAGGGTAGTTTCTCAAAGTTTTTTACAATTGACATTCTGGAAGAGGCCTGTGTATCCAGCTCTGAACTACAAGTATCAACTAAATATGTGGTGGCAGTCTATATAATATTGTCTAATTGTATTTTAGTTTGGCCATGTGGAGAGGATGGAGGGTGAGAGACTGATGAGGAGAGTGTATGTGAGTGAGGTGGAGGAGGGGGAGAGGGAGGGGGAGGCTGAGGATGAGATGAAGGGATGGGATGGAGAAGTATATGAGAGGGGGGTGTGAGTTGTGAGCAGGGCAGTGAATGGTGGGGGACAGGGCGACGTGGAGGCAAATTGTTTGTGGCCACCCTGTACGGGATTGAGGTGTCTGGCAATAGATAGTATTTTAGCTTAATAGTCATACATCAGATCCTGTTCTTTCCAAGATTTATCTAAAAGTAATTTCAAAATGCAAACCTGATTCAGATTCCACTACTTACTGGGGTACACATTCCAGTTATTAACAACTACTGTATTACCAAATGAGTTTTTACTCTTATCCAGTTTGATTCTTTGTATCCAATTTGATTCTCCTCTTGTAAATTTTCTTGTGATTATTAAGTAATCCCTCCAATATCCGACGTAATAGAGCCATAGGCAGGTCCGGATAGTGGTCCTGTCCGGATATTGGGCCCCAGCTTATGGACTTGTACTTATGGACCCTAACTCAGAGAAACACCTATACAACTCCCTCTGGACAAGCATAGCTCCTATTTAAGACCCAAATCACACCAAGAAGGCATATAAAAGACTGAAATAAATGCAAAAGAAGCATAAAATGAGGGTTTTGAGGTAGGTTCATACAGTATTCAACATTCTGGGTACTTACAAGTGCCTGGCTTCTGGACTGGTACCGGTACTTATGGACCCTAACCTAGCCTAACTCAGAAAAACACCTTCCTACTGCACATGCATAGCTCCTAACACCCTATTCACACCAATAAAGGACATTAAAGAGTGAAATGAGGTGTTTGAGGTAAGTATAGTATGGAAAAAAGTACAGTATGAAACATTCTGCCTACTTACAGCAAGTCCATGGCCATCTCGATGAATAACTGCCTCCTCTCGGACTCTGACAGTAAGAAGGATTTCCTGAAGCACTTGCAGTACACTGTTCATGAAGTCTTGCACTGAACTTAGTCAATCGCACTCAGAAGTCCGTTCTCTTCACAGTGCGCACTCTTGTCTAACTTGTGCTCCATTGTAACTTACTAAGTGTTGCACTCAGCACTTTAACTTTTCCCACTCTTCTAACCATTTTCTAAAGCAAAAACAAACAAGTCTATTTATGTTAAATGTTGTTCCAAAATTGTATTCTCACTCACAACTGTAAATCCTTAACACAACACAGTTTTTTTCACTGCACAACACTGTAAATTCCCGTGTGGTCTAGTGGAGAAGTTCTTGCTGTTTAATCACTGTCAGAGTCCGAGAGTATCACTGGCAGGTGACCTAGGGGTGCGTCGCTGGGTCGTGGTGATGGCGTACCCACTGCAGTCGACTCTGAAGACAGACGCAAACTCACGTCGAGCGATGACTCCACCGTGGCTGATGTGCTGGGCTGTGGCTCGGAGCATGAGGGCCTGTCTTAGGGAGGCAACGGAGTGGAACCAGGGCTGGGCACAGCAGGGGATACGGGCCTGAAAAAACTGTCAATCGTTGGTTGACGCAAGGACCGACGATTCTGACGATTGATGATGCGCTGCCTGAAAGCACGCACTTCCTCCACGAGTCCCAAGGGCCCCATCTCCCTGTCGCAGTCTGGGTGTTCCAGGTAGTCAAGAACGAACTCTAGGTGTTCCCGAAGTGCGCTCAGCTTGGGGATGGCTGGAGTAGTGTCGTGCTGAGAGGAGTCCGCATCATCGTCGCCGTCCTCGTCGGAATCTTCAAGCTGGGTACTGACACCTGCAACTGAAGATGCGATCTCGATATCAGACAATGTCTGATACCCAGGATCGCCCTCGTCGTCATCCAACCACTCACGCACATCGTCCACATCAACATCGTTGCCATGCGTACGTAGCTGTGCATGGAAGTCATCCACGTCAAAACCTAGAAAATCGTACTCCACATCCCTTCCGAGAAGCAGATGAGACCAACCATTTTCTAGAGTCTTGACAGGGACTTCCTTCCATGCACTGGCCCAGTTGTAGATTGCAGACTTGATGTTGTAGCAGCGAAGGTTTTCCAAAGTCCGCTGGCCTCGCGTGTCCCGTCCCTCCCTGCGCTCGTCCTCGTCCTCGAGAACAACCATCACCTCGTCCAGGAACTTCCTTCGGTATAGGTGCTTTGTTGCCACGATCACTCCTTGGTCCATTGGTTGGATGAGAGCAGTCGTATTAGGTGGCAGAAACATGCACCTAATCCGGCCATTTTCAGCCACCAAGTCCTTGTCGCATGGGTGGGCAGGTGCATTGTTGAGGAGAAGGAGGGCCTTTACCTGGTCGCGCGGGATTCCCAGTGTCTTCGTCTGGTAATGTATGACCTCCTTGACGAAGTGGCGGTGGAACCAGTCTTTGAAGATCTGGGCTGTAAACCATGCCTTCAAAGAATGGTACCAGACGACAGGAAGGACATCCATCACCCCACGAAGACACCGAGGCTGCTTTGCACGGCCAACAATAACGGGCTTAAGGTGGTGCATGCCGTTAGCATTGGCACAACACAAAGCAGATATCCGTTGCTTGGAGAGCTTGCGGCCAGGTACACACTTCTCCGTCTCCTTGGCTAGAGTGTTCGTTGGCAAAGAGTGATAGAATAAACCAGTTTCGTCAGCATTGTAGTCTTGACCGAGAGTGAGGCCCTCCCTGTCGATCAAGCCCTTCACCTTGTGCCGAAACTAATCAACTCCATCCTTGTTAGCGTCCAAAGCTTCGCCATGAGCTTTACGGTTGGTAAGGCCATGCCGTAACTTGAACGCGAAGAGCCAACTCTCGGATGCCTTGAAGTCTAGGGCGTCGTGAAGCCTGGCAAACTTCTTAGCAGCAGCCTTCAGCTCCGTTCCACGTACCATCACACCAGCAGCACGTTGCTGTCGATACCAAATCAACATGGAGCGGTCGATTTCAGCAAACTTGGGAGTAAACATCACCTTCCTCTCCACGTTGCGTTTGCTTCTCGACGAGAAGTCAGCTGTGTACTGCATGAGTTTGTCTCGGGATCTCTTGATATCGAACAAAGTAGATCGGGCCAGGTTGAACTCGCGGAGGATGCGGGAAGAAGACCACCCTGCATCTACTTTCTCCAATATCTCCTGTTTCTTCTCCAGAGTCAACACCACTCTCTTCCTCTTCTCAGGCGGCGGGGCCGTCATCACACACACTAATAAGAGGCCTGAGAGCAGCAAGAGTGCCTGCAGCAGGTAAGGAACCACCACAAAAGTGAGCACGTGGGCAGCCATGACGACGAGCGTGCACTTGCAACGAGAGAGAGGCGGAAAGTGGGGAGGATGCAGCGGCACTCTATCGGATGTCGGAGGAATGATGCGCCACAACAAAGCTGTCCTGCGCCACGCGCGCCAAGTTCAAATTACGGGCGGGAAAAATTCATCCCCCCCCCCCCAAATTTTTTGCGGTTTTCAGACCATTTTGGGAATATTGGGTCCCGGGACAATTATGTCCGGTTAGTGGGGATGTTCGGATATTGGGCGTTCGGATATTAGAGGGATTACTTAGTATTAGCTTATTAATAGTAGTATTAGCTTATTTTGTGGTAGATGGTGGCGACCATCATCCACTCACTTGATGTAGTGCTGCCTACTCCTTCCTTAGCCTTTATCTTTCTTTTTCTGTGCCTGCCCTCCTCTCTTCCTATTTCTCACCATCATCCACTCACTTGATGTAGTGCTGCCTACTTCTTCCTTAGCCTTTATCTTTCTTTTTCTGTGCCTGTCCTCCTCTCTTCCTATTTCTCCCATCTTTCCTGTCACTACTTATTGCTTTTCTTTCCTTTACAGGTGGCTTTACATTGAGTGACAAGCCAAATGGTTTCCTGTAAGCCAAGAAACCATTTACAACGCTGGGTGGTAACCATATAACCAAACCATACGTGCTCCCTACGTGTCAACAAGTGGGTTGGTGGAGGGTTAGTGCCCCTCCCCGTAAAACAAATAACTCAAAGTCAAATGGCCACCCTTTACGGGATTATGGCGTCTGGCAGTAGATAGATAGATAGATTAGCTTATTATTATTATTATATTATTACTTGGTATTATTGTTATTATTATTATTATTATTATTATTATTATTATTATTATTACAGTATTGTAATTATTTATTAATTTTGTCATCATTATTAATAATTGCTTTTAAGTCCTATGTAATTTATAGATGACAGTATTGTGATACCAACTCTAACGTATGGAAGTGAAGCTTGGATGTTGTTGGAAGGACACAAGTCAAGAGCGTCTGGCAATAGATAGATAGATAATAATTTATAGAAAATCTGACAATTTAAGTTCTCTTGTTGTCTACAAATATTGTTTGAAGTTTTGCAAATACAGGTGTACAGTGTTGTTCCCTACTAGTTGTATAAGTTTTGATACTTTATACAAGGTCCTGTTGCTGGTATGGTATACATATAGTATTGCACAGTACTGTACTTTGGTGGAATGTTTTACTGGTAATAAGGATTAAAATAATATTGTTTTGGTGCAGCTTGGAAAAGGAACAGACAGACGTGGGTCGTGTATCTCAGGATTCAAACCAAAAAGTGTTGGAACTGCAGCGCAAGATACAAACAGCACGTGAGCAGGTGAGGAACATTCATGTATATGCTGTTTAATAAAGCATCGTCATTAACTTTTCCATGGATGCATTATATAATTTTGCCCGGGCTACTTGCACTGGAATCAGAAGCCTTCACATGGTTGCACTGATATAACCAGGTGGCTCTGTTGCCTAGTTATAAAACCATCCCTCAACTCCTCCAATCCCTCAAAAGAGGATGATGGACTGTGGCTTGAGCATGCAGTTCGCCAAGCTTACATCCAGATAAATCTGGGACCATGGCAACAGTGACATTGACTTAGGGCTACCAAAGACTATTTTGTTCAGCTGATGAGAGTTCTAGTGGTCTTAGGGTTGGAAACTTTCTCAGTTAACTAAAAAAAAAAAAAAGTTGAATTCCATTTTGCCTGTTTCTGAGCATAGGAGCTTGAGGCTAGGCTATCATTAGTCCGAAACCTTTTATGGTAGGAGACTGACCTATGCCCCTGGTAGCATCGGCACAATAGAAGAACCAATAAAGTTATTGTTTAAGCCCCCAACCCACTTTTAATTTTATTTTTTCAGAAACCTACTGATTTTAGTGTTTTCTGTAGTATTTTGATTGTTGATATTAACGCAAATTACCCGTTTTTGAGTTTTGATCCCCTCCCTCTTCCCGACTTCAACCCCCCAAAACGGGCATTTTGTGATATAATCAGCAATATAAATCGTACAGAAATCACTAAAATTGGTTAAAAAAAAAAAGAATTGGTAAAATTATCGTTTAAGACCCAACCCCCCTTTAATTTTATTTTTTCAGAAACCTACTGATTTTAGTGTTTTCTGTAGGATTTTGATTGTCGAATTTACTGCAGATTACCTGTTCGAGTTTTGGCCCCCCCACCCGTTTCCCCACTTCATCCCCTCCAAAACATGCATTTTGCGATATTATCGACAATAGAAATGGTGCAGAAATCACAAAAATAGGTTAAAAGAAGAATTATATATTTAACTGTGTTTTCTTCATTAACCTAATCTAACCTAACCAGTCA
This sequence comes from Coenobita brevimanus, assembly GCF_032717465.1. Classification (NCBI taxonomy): domain Eukaryota; kingdom Metazoa; phylum Arthropoda; class Malacostraca; order Decapoda; family Coenobitidae; genus Coenobita; species Coenobita brevimanus. The sequence goes on from NC_137015.1 coordinate 6,294,129, forward strand.
AACCTAACCTACCAAACCTAACCAGTCAAACCTAACCTTATATAAGGCTGTGCTGTATTAACTGAAGGAAATTTATTAATTTATTTATTTTTAATTAATCTAATCTAACCTAACCAGTCAAACCTAATCTTGTATAAGGCTGTGCTATATTAACTGAACTAACTAGGGCTGGGCAAGAACCGGTTCCATAAGAATTGGTTTTAGTGATTCTGATGAGGTTAACTCAGAATCAGTTTCCAACTTTGGAACCAGTTCCCAAGAAGCAGTTCCGCCAACAGCAACTCCAAGAGCAAGCAAAAATGTATCTCTGCTCCCCTGCATCATCAGTGCCATCAGAGTGGCTTTTTTCTAAGGCTGGCGAATTAGTGTCCCAAAGATGAAGCTGACTTAAGGACAAAAACATAAACATGAAATTATTCTCCAACAAGAATATGAAATATGTAAGTGCTAAGTGAGAAATATTTGTTAACCAGCCGTTAAGGTCCTCCCTTCGGGCGGACTTTGTTGGCTAGATCTAGCAGAGAGCTGATTGGGCCTTCAGCCAATATACCTAATGTAACTTTTCAACATATAATTATTCCTAATAAATTATATACCAAGACAGTCCCTGGATCATGCTGATTCAGAATATGTATCATATGTGGGGGTAGACCCTAACGGAGCTTAGTTTATAGGTAACAAACATACAAACACTTGTCTTTATTATTAGAGATTACAAATTAGTGTGTTTTATTAACAAGTTAGACATCGGTAATTTTATTTCATTATAGTGGTGAATCAAATTTATTTCCAAAATTATTATTTTTTAAAAATAAGGAAGTTTTTTCTTTCGTTAACTGCAGTCTGTCACTGATAACAATGAATTATGAGAAGCACGTTTATTTAATATTTCCCAATGGTTAGCATTATTATTTTTTATAAAGAGAAACAAGTTTAATCTGTATTTCCCAGTGGTTAGCATTATTATTTTTGATAAAGACTAAACGGATGCATATATGTTTATTTGATAATTCCCAGTGGTTTAATTGTTTGACTTTAATAATTTTGATACAGAGAAGCATATGTTTGTTTATTATTTCCCAGTGGTTGGCGTTATTATTTTTGATAAAACTATGTTTTAGTAAATTAGATTTTTTCTTCCTGCAAAATAAATGAAGAGGGAAAATTGTAAATACTGTACTTATTATTTAATGCTCCTGCATCACATGCTGTCCTTCCCAGCTGGCAAATAAAGGCTTTACAATAGAAAGCAGTTATGTCACCTACTTTTAGGAATCGGTTCTAGAACAGGCCAATGATTCCTTTGGGACTGAGAATCGGAACCGTCTGTTCCAATTTTAACGATTCTAGCCCAGCCCTAGGAACCGGTTCTGGAACAGGTTCCAACGATTCCTTTGGCATTGAGAGTTGGAACCATCGGTTCCAATTTTAACGGTTCTTGCCCAGCCCCAGAACTAACCTAAAGTCACTGGCTGTTGGCTTGCCTGTGTGGCTTGTAGAGACATGCGCAGTGACGAAGCGGAGGAGTGTAGCAGTCGTATATTCCTTTAGGAATAAATATTTTGAGAAATACTGATGGAAGTATTCCGTCTTCATTCCTGAACGTTTCGTCCAGGAATTTAATAGAAGCATGGGGGTAGGGGGGGTTTCAAGAATACTCCCCCAGTATCCCTGCTTGTCGTACGAGGCGACTAAAAGGGTTGGTGGTGGGTTAGTGCCCCACCCCGTAAAAAGAACTAACTAAAAAAGCAAATAAAGCGCCTCGGACCCAGACGGACCATACGTTGACGACTAAGGAACGGACAAAGGACATTCTGAGAGTAGGAACGTGGAATGTGAGAGGAGTGAATGATGAAGTGAAAGAGAGAGAGATTGTCCAGGTGCTTGAGGATGCAAAAGTGGATATATGTGGATTGACTGAAACTAAATGGAAAGGTGAAAGGATGAGAGAATGGGAATACGGTGTAGGTAAATGTAATGCAGTCAGTGAGAATGAGAGGGCAAGAGAGGGAGTATGTCTGATGATAAGCAAGAAGTGGAAGGAGAATATAAGAGAGTATGGAACAGTGGGTGCAAGGATTGTATGGGTGAGGATGAAAGTAGGTATACAAGCATGGGCGATTGTATGTGTGTATGCTCCAACAGAGGATCGAGTGGCAAGAGTGAAAGATGAGTTTTGGGCGAAAGTAGAAGCATGTATGGACAAGTTTGAGAGGAGCGAGAGAGTGCTGTTGATTGGAGACATGAATGGCAAAGTCGGGAATGTACGAGTGGATGGAGTGGTTGGTCAGTGGGGTGTGCCAGCGGAAGTAGATGGGAATGGTAGTGCTTTGGTGGACATCTGTGCTGGTAAGGGGTTGGCAATAGCCAACACCTACTTTCAAATCATAAGATGATCCACCGGTATACATGGAGAGTAATAAGGGAGGATGGATGGTGAACTTGTTGAACGAAAGGCAATGATAGACTACGTGTGTGTGGATGAGCGAATGAGAAGACAAGTGTTGGATGCAAGGGTGTGGAGAGGGTGGGGGAATGGAGTCTCGGACCATCACTTAGTGATGGCCAAGATAGAGCTGCAAAGAAAGTGGTTGAGGAGGCGAAGGGGAAGACAGGAGGAAGCAGCTCCTGTGAGAAGAGTGGAGAAATTGCAAAATAGTGAGAAGAGGACAGAGTATAAGAGCATAGTGGAAGAAAGATTGGGAAGGTATGAGCTAGAGCAGATGGAAGGGGTGGAAGACGTATGTAAGATATTCACGGAAGAGATAAGCGCAGCGTGTGAGGTGGTTTGTGGAGTGAGGAGGAGATGCAAGGGTGTGCAAGGGACAGCATGGTGGAATGATGAGGTGAAACGAGCTGTGGAACAAAAGAAGAAGGCATATGGTGAATGGTTGGCGAGTAGAGGTAGGGGAGAAGATGAGAGAGAGAAGAGAGAGGTATATGTGAGCAGGAGAAGGGAGGTTAAGAGACTGGTGAAGGAGAGTAAGAAGAAAGTGGATGAAGAGTTTGGGAGGAATCTGAGTGTGAAATGGAGGGAGAGTAAGAAATTGTTTTGGAAGGAGGTAAAGAAAGTAAGGCAGTGTGAAAGGGGGAAATAGTAGGGGAGTGAAAGATAGGAATAATAGATTGTTGGTGGAGAAGAGAGAGAATTGAGGAGATGGAAGGAGCACTTTGAGGATTTGTTGAAGGTAGAGAGTGAGAGCAGTGTGAGTATAAGTGGTTGGGGAATGGCTGGGAGAAGAAGAGATGAGAGGAGGGAGGAAGAGATCAGTAGGTCGGAAGTAGTGGAAGCGATGAAGAAGATTAAGCTGGGAAAGGCCCCAGGAATTGATGGAGTGTGTGGTGAAATGCTTAGGTATGGGGGTGAGATTGTTGTGGAGTGGATATGGAAGTTGTGTAGATTGGCTTGGGAAGAGGGAAGGGTTCCAGAGGACTGGAAATCAGGTATAATTGTTCCTCTGTACAAAGGAAAAGGGAGAGAGAAGTATGTGGTAACCATAGGGGTATTTGCCTTCTTAGTGTGACTGGTAAAATATATGGTAGAATACTCATTGACAGGGTGAGGCATATGACAGAGGAGCTAGTTGGAGAAGAACAAGGGGGATTTAGGAAGGGAAAAGGGTGTGTAGATCAGATATTTGTTCTAAGATGTTTAGTGGAGAAGTATCTAGAAGGGAAGGAAAGTGTACGCTGCCTTCATGGACTTGGAGAAAGCTTATGACAGAATAGATAGGAAAGGTATGTGGAAGGTATTAAGAATATATGGAGTGGAGGGGAAATTGTTGAGTGCTGTGAAGAGTATGTACGAGGGAGCTAGGGCTACGGTGCGAGTGGATGGAGAGCTGAGTGAGTTCTTTGATCTCAGTGTGGGACTGAAACAGGGGTGTGTAATGTCTCCATGGCTGTTTAATATATATATGGATGGGGTCGTAAAGGAGGTACAAGGTAGGGCAGTGGATGTCGGGGTGGCCCTAATGAATGAGGGTGAGATTTGGAAGCTTCCGGTGTTGCTGTTTGCTGATGATACAGTATTGTTGAGTGAAGATGAATGGGAGTTGCAAGGTTTGGTGAATGAATTTGGGACAGTGTGTAGGAGGAGGAAGCTGAAAGTTAATGTAAACAAAAGTAAAGTTATGGTGTTTGAGAGGAATGAAGTCACAGAGTGTGCAGTGAGGTTGGATGGTGAGGATATGGAGAATGTGAGTGCATTCAAGTACTTGGGTAGTGTGATGAGTAAGGATGGAACTTTGGGGGATGAAGTACGTGAAAGGGTACAGCAGGGAAGGAAGGTTGTTGGCACACTGAAAGCAGTGATGAGAAATAGGGAGGTGAGTATGGAAGTTAAGAAGTCACTGCATGATGGTATTGTGATCCCTACCCTGACGTATGGAAGCGAGCGTGGACCTTGCAAGAGGGGAACAAGTCAAGAGTGAGAGCAGTGGAAATGAGTTACTTGAGAGGAGCATGTGGAGTGACATGGAGGGACAGGTTGACGAATGAAGAAGTGAAGGAACGTTGTGGGGTAGATGTGGATGTGGTTGAAAAGATTAGGAGAAATACACTGAGGTGGTTTGGACATGTGGAGAGGATGGAGAATGAAAGACTGACTAAGAGGGTGTATGTAGGTGAGGTGGAGGGAGGGAGAGGGAGGGGTAGACCGAGGATGAGGTGGAGGGATGGAGTTGAGAGGTATATGAGGGAGGGGGGGGTGAGTTGGGGGGAGGGGAGTCAAATGGTGGGTGACAGAGTGACTTGGAGGCGTTTTGTCTGCGGCCACCCTTTGCGGGATTAGGGCGTCGGGCTATAGATAGATAGATAGATTGTTTTCAGAATAATTTACTGGTTAGTACTTGGATGGGTGACCGCCTGGGAACACCAGATGCTGTTGGCATAACGTTCTCCCTACGTCTCAAGTGGGGTTGGTGGAGGATTAGTGCCCCTCCCTGTAAAACAATTAACTCTAAGCCCTTGGCCACCCCGTTTGGGATACATGGCGTCTGGCAATGCATGAATGATGAAAATTCGTAAAACCCATAGTCACAACTCAGACAGCTGCACTGGATGGTCATCATAGCTAGACTAAATTCATATTAATTTGAAGGGCCTCCCATTTCCTATTTAGGGAAATTAGGTTTGAAATGATTGGCCTAAAACAAAGGAGATTGTAAGGAGGTCGCTCATTGGCCATAGTCCATGATTCATTCAAAATGACCATCCTTGACATCAGGTTGCTTATTGGCTGTTGCTCAAGGCGGGTAAAGCGCGGTGGACACCAACATTTGCACACATTCATAACTCACCAGATCTGGCCGTGACAAGACCAGCTTCCAACTGAGATTTCAGGGGAAAAAAAGAAAAAAAAAAAATGTATCATTGTTATTACTGAGTTGCATTGGTAAGTGTTGGTACTCAAAGTTCTTGTCATTGAGAGAACCATCCATTGGCGAACAGGAAAATAATGAATTCTGTTAGGGGTTGAAACGATAATAGAACTGAAAAACCAATGGGCATCTCGTGGGCTCAGACTGTGGCATGTAGGCCATAGTATGTTCCTATCTGATTGCTCAAGCAGTCACGCTGTCATAAATAAGTTGGTCTGGATTAGCCAGAATATAATACCATTACCCAAGTGTGCCTAAAGTAGTGAAAAGGTTATTGTGACAAGTTACTGTATCATTTGTTTCTTTATAAGAGTACTGATACAGTATAAGTAGTGTATATAACTCTTTCAGTCCAGTGATATAAATGTTAATTAAATCTTGCTTCCAGCAGATTATTTTGTTAAGCTTTGGAGAGACTATTTTGCATGGAGGAGGTTAAAAACAGTCTTCATTAACCTTTCCACCAACTGATGTCTTTCCCAAACCTGAATAAAATAATTTGGTGTTAGAATAAACTACAAAATTGAGAACTGGATTGAAGGGATTAAATGAAGGAGCAGCTTGATTCGATGTGTTGTTTATTGACATTTTGTATTTATTTATTTATTTTTTTAATTGCATGTACCTTATATACTGCCTGTACAGCATAGTACAGTAATGGTCATGATTCACACTAACTATAACTTCAGTATGAAGCAAGTGTTTTTTTCCACTGTATTTTTTTTTTTTTTCCATTAAGCTATATGTATCATATATAAAATTATTCTTGGTGTTGGTAGGTAAGGAAGCTGCCTGGTGTAGAGTACAGCCGTGAAGAGCAGCTGCGTCGGCTAGAGGCTCTCAGGAAGCAGTTGGCCCTCAAAAAACGTCTCCTGCTCAAGTACAAGGCCAAGAGTGACGCCTCTCATTAACAAGGTCAGTCTTTGCCACATTTCTGTCCCACTTTCGCATTGTTTTATTTACAGTGTATTTAATTTACACATGATATATACACCTGATAACCAGCTTGTGTTTGTAAAGACTCTCTTTTGAATTATTCATGTTCATTTAGTTCTTTTTAAAAATAATTATTTGATTTCTCATTGTTAGCAGAAGTTTGAATGGTGTGTCATTGGATTCAGTTATCCTTTCATTTACATGGTTAGTGTGTTAACCTGGTTCCCTGCGTACTGTGCAAAGAAATGGTTCAGCTTGACCATATATGAAAACTAAAGCATTAATCATGTCTCAGTCGTGACTCCACTTTCCCACTAAAAGCCATTTATGACCTAAACTTGTTTTACTGATATGCTTTTAAAAGATACACCCAACTATTCAGAGGTAGAGCAGGCATGAGGCCGTGATATTAGGGAAATTAACTTAATGCCACAATTTGTTACAACTGATGTTGACAGCAACAGTGACTGTTGTTGCAAAGTGCTTTTAACAAGTCCTTTTTTTTTTTTTTTTTTTTTTTTTTTAATACCAAAGTTAAATTCTTATGCTTCTGAGATCATCCTGCAAGTGCCTGTGCCTTATTGTACATGGGTTAGCATACAAAACCCACCCTGTTGACACAAGTATGGATTGCAAGAGATATTGCACAAGGTGAAGCCAGATGAGAAATATAACTCATAATTGTGTAAAAGGAAGATAACTGTATCAGACACTGAGCACTCTGTTGATAGTTCTTCTACTTTTAATCTTTAATTTTCCCCATTTTATTTATATCATCATCATCATCATCATCATCATCATCATCCTCACCCTGCCCTTGGGTGGGAAAGGAGGTCCGGATGATGATGATGATGATGATCATCATCATCATCATCATCATCATCCAATCCTATATTGCCCCACTGAGGAGCATAGGAACCCGGGACTAGGCAAGTTGGTCCTGACATTAAGATGAGATTGACCAGCCTCACTCATCCCTGAGTGGCATTACATGAGCAATAAACCCCAACCACTCCTTGGATATAAACCTTCACCGGCTTAATCCAATTGGAGTGCAGTAATTACCCACTAAACCACCAGATGCCAAAATTTGGGTATATGGTTACCACCCAGCGTAGTAAATGGTTTCCTGGTGTACAGGAAACCATTTGGCTTGTCAGTCAGTGTAGAGTCACCCACAGGCAGAAAGAAGAGGAAAGAATGAAGGAAAGAAAGACAGAAGAGGGAGTGTAAAATTACCTGTAGGGAAAAGGACAAGGAAAGAATTAAGGCAAGGAAGACAGAAGAGGATGGAAGGACAGAAGGATGGAGGAGAGGAAAGGGCAGACACCAGACAGCAGCACTACATCGAGTGAGTGGATGGTGAGCGCCCCCACCTACCACAAATTTTATTTATATATTTATTTATTTACTTTTTTTACTTCTGTTTATTTATGGTTAGTGAGTTTCATTCATGATATTACAGTGTTCTACACTGTATAGTATACATACAGTACTTAGGCACATGCCAACTGTAGTGTTTTTAGAGCAGTTTACATGCTGTGTTTAAAAGAAAGATATTATATTTATTATACAAGATTGTAATTCAGCTTATCAGTTAACCCCTTCTTTACCGACCCCTCCCCCCAGTGTAAACATTGCGTTTACCCCCCATACCGACCTGATAGCTCCCCCTCCCGTAGTGTGAGGGGTAGTGTATATTTTTTGCCACGTCGAAACCATTCACTCTTTTTTATTTTTTGTATACTGATGATCACATAAACCCAGCATGATGTTGGTAATAAAAAAATATTATAAAATGAATCATTACGGTATATAAGTTTACATATCTTATGCTAAAGTACTGTTACCCAGGTAACTACTGTACAAACTGGCTTGAAAAAAATATCCTGCACAGATGATGGCTTATTTATTTACCTTGTAAGCTGAGCATGAAGTGTGTGGACACACGTGATGGTGATGGTGACCTTGACCCACTTGTTGCCGAGAGTGCAGAGTCACTAAGCTCGCTACTAATTTCCTCCTCCTCACTCACATCAACTTCGCTATCATTTTCAGGATCACAGTCATCTACTGACACATCAGACACTGCTGCATCATCATCTGATACATCTAAATAAGTATCCTCATGTTTAATAAACTCGTCACTATCGGAATCTGCCAGAGACGCCATGAGAGAAAAATATCCTGTACACCCTCTCTCGTGGTCAAGTGCGTGGTAACTGACTCTCTCAGGCAGGCCAAGGAGTGTAAACTTTGCCGTATGTCAGCAGAAAACATAGTACGATATCTGTAGTAGAAATTATAAATAAAATAATGATTGGTCTAAAAGAGGTTACATCACAGATGAGTGGCAAGCCATTGGTGCCACCGCAACTCAGTCATGACGTATCTTATGATGCCAGAATTCGTTAGAACTTCGTCACAGTCTTTGTTGTCAAAACACAGAGCTGTTGCTAACCTGAGTTCCTCAGAAACAGCCTTACCGGGCTCCCCTGAGGCCCATAAGCTGCCATTCATTAGAGGGTGTACCAGCGTACAACGGTAGCGGTTCCGGTGTCTCACGGGTGTTTACTGGTGATGTACGAGGGTACGTCAAAACACATTTTCGGTAAAGAAGGGGTTATATAGCCAAAAATGAGAAGTACAATATATACATTCAAGTTACATAATTGTTGCTTTTTTATTGTATGAATAATTATCACATTTTGTCCTATAAATGCATTCCTTTGGGACTGTTAGCTTAAATTATCTTGCATTAGCTTGGGAGAAATAGATATCTGTAGTGTGTAGAGTTTATATTATGTTGCAGTTATTCAATTTATCACTATCTATTGCCAGACACCTTAATCCCATAAGGGGTGGCCACAAACAAATCACCTCCATGTCACTGTGTCCCCCACCATTTCACTGCTCTCACCCCCCTCCTCTCTCTTGTATACCTCTCCACTCTATCCCACCATCTCATCCTCGGCCTCCCTTCCCTCTTCCCCCCTCCACCTCGCTCACATACACTCTCTCTCTCTCTCTCTCTCTCTCTCTCTCTCTCTTTCTCGGCCAAACCACCTCAATGTATTTCTCCTGACGCATCCCATCACATCCATACCACAGCATTTCTTCACTTCATTCTTTGTCAGTCTGTCTTTCCATGTAACTCCACATGCTCCTCTCAAATAACTCATTTCCACTGCTCTCACTCTTGGCTTGTGTCCTTCCAACTAGGTCCAAGCGTTACTTCCATACGTTAGAGTTGGTATCACAGTGCTATCAAGCAGCGACTTTTTTACTTCCATGCTTACATCCCTATTTCATATCTTAGCTTTCAAAGAGCCAGCAGCCTTTCTTCCTTGTTGTACCCTTTCAAGCACTTCGTCCTCCAAACTTCCATTCTTACCCATCACACTTGCCTACCCAAGTACTTAACCCTTCCATGGCTGTGGGTCCGGAATTTTACTTGTGCCCCTGGCTGACGCCAGGGCCATTTTCTGAAGTTTCGAAAATTTATTTACTTTTTCTTGCCATATTGAATAGGAAGTTCTGATGTACCTGGCAGTGCAAATTTCAGTTTCCTAGACCCGTCCTGTGGCGTGCAGTTGAATGCGGAAGTTGCGTAAATTTAGGCAGCTGATACAAGTCACATGAAGGTATTGCAGTGACGCAACATCGCACTTTTTTTTTTTTTTTTTAAATCCAAAAACATTGTCAGTGGTGCTGAAAAGGTATGAAATAACTATATATGTGTATTTTGAAGTTTTTCAGTACATAATATGCGATGTTTGAATGTAAAAAATCATAATAAGAATTTATTTTGCATTTTTCGGTGTTTATTGTGTTTATGGTAGTATCGACTTATCTTTGTAGTCTGGTTGGTGGAGTTTGTGGGAAAAGGGAGGTGAGGGTGTTTGTTTTCAGACCTAAGTGAGATAAATGTCATCCCTTGAGATTACAGGCTGGACAGTGAGGGTTGAAACGCAAGATGACCTACCATTTGCACCTTGCACGATCTGATTATCAGGAAGGAAAGGGAGGCCTTTCCATCCACAAAAGCATCATGTGAATACAGAAAACTTTTCTGTTATGCTTGTAAAAGGCAAAGATTTATGTAAAATGATTCAAAACAGTGTATGAGACTTGAGCAAATAGGTAAAGATACCAAACAAAAAATTTTTCTTTTATTTTCATGTCTTTTGTTTATGCCTGTGTTTATTTATAATTGTAAACAGGGTGGTTGTGTGTGTTTCACAAGGGAGGAGAAAGATGATGTTTTCTGACTGGGTCGTGATAATGGGTGTGTAACTACGTGTGTTTAAGCATGGCCACGGGCGAAAAATTTGTACAGCCACTTGTCACGGCAGCAGGTCGTGAACTGACAAGTGAGGTGTGAGAGCATGAACTGAAGGTCAGTCTCATGTCCCAGGTGTTTGTTCACTTCCCGAAAGTTTTCAGTTTCCTACAAGTCGCACTGTGTTGAATGATCCAAACCAGTACAAGAAACCTGAGCAAATAGGTAAAGATACCAAAACAAAAATGTATTTTTCTCTTATTATCATGTCTTTTTTGTTTGTGCCTGTATTCAGTCATAATCGTAAACAGGGTGGTTGTGTGTGTTCCGCAAGAGAGGTCAAAGATGATATTTTCTGTCTGGGTCGAGATAATGGGTGTAGTTGTGCTTGTTTAGGCATGGCCATGAGCAAAAAAATCGAAAACCCACGCATCACAGTTGCAGGCTCTGAACTGCATGATGGGGTGTATGGGAGTGTAGTGTAGGTCAGTCTGAAGATGTTCAGAATGTTTGTTCATTTCCCCCAAATTTCCGCCATTTTTTTATAGGCCACCTTTTATCGACTAAACATCATTTGACGCCGGCTGCAGTGGAGGGGTTAAATGTATTCACATTTTCCATATCCTCATTTCAGTTATTATTTTGAGATACTGTATAGTGAGAGGCTTACATTTACTCTACAGTTCATGCATGGATATGGAAGGGGGCATGGGGAGCAGACCAGTAATAACTTATCCATCCATCCATCCATCCATCACCCAATCCTAAGTTGCCCCATGAGGAGCATAGGAGCCCGGGGTTAGGCAGTTGGTCCTGACATTTAAGATAAGAGTGATCAGCCTCACTCAGCCCTGAGTGGCATTACACGAGCAATAAACCCCAACCACCCCTTTGATATAAACCTTCACTGGCTCAATCCAATTGGAGCACAATAATTACCCACTAAACCACCAGGTGCCAAAACTTGGTTACATGGTTACCACCCAGCATAGTAAATGGTTTCCTGGTGTACAGGAAACCATTTAGCTTGTCACTCAGTGTAGAATCACCCACAGGCAGAAGGAAGAGGAAAGAATGAAGGAATAAAAGATGGAAGAGGGAGTGTAAAGTCACTTGTAGGCAGAAGGACAAGGAAAGACTGAAGGAAAGAAAGACAAAGGAGGATGGAAGAAAAGAAGGATAATATTTACCAAAAATATTCAAGAAATATCATATATAACATGGATCATAGAGTAACTTAATTTAAAAGTTAGATTTGGTAATAAATTTTGAAAAATTTTGCAATGAGTCCATATGAATTCAGAGTTGGAATAATTGTGTTGGGAATCGTACCCACCCACACTTTTGCGAAGTGTTGGATCCGGTCCTGCAGTTACTATCCTACAAATGAAGTTTTGGAGGCACAGTGTTAAGTAGTAGTATTTTTATAAATGAAAATCTGAAACATAAATATGTCTTGAGGTACTAAAGATTCTAAAAGTCTGTCTATCTATCTATAGCCCAACGCCCTAATCCCGCAAAGGGTGGCCGCAGACAAAACGCCTCCAAGTCGCTCTGTCACCCACCATTTGACTACCTTCCCCCCAACTCACCCCCCCCCCCCATATACCTCTCAACTCCATCCCTCCACCTCATCCTCGGTCTTTCCCTTCCTCCACCTCACCTACATACACCCTCTTAGTCAGTCTTTCATTCTCCATTCTCTCCACATATCCAGACCACCTCAGTGTATTTCTCCTAATCTTCTCAACCACATCCACATCCACCCCACAACGTTCTTTCACTTCTTCATTCGTCAACCTGTCCCTCCATGTAACTGCACATGCTCCTTTCAAGTAACTCATAGCCACTGCTTTCACTCATGACTTTTTCCCCTCTTCCAAGGTCCATGCTTCGCTTCCATACGTCAGGGTAGGGATCACAATACTATCATGCAGTGACTTCTTCCATACTCACCTCCCTATTTCTCATCATTGCTTTCAGTGAACCAACAACCTTCCTTCCCTGCTGTACCCTTTCAAGCACTTCATCCCCCAAAGTACCATCCTTACTCATCACACTACCCAAGTACTTGAATGCACTCACATTCTCCATATCCTCACCATCCAACCTCACTGTGCATTCTGTGACTTCATTCCTCTCAAACACCAATATTTTACTCTTGTTTACAGTAACTCTCAGATTCCTCTTCTTACACACTGTCCCAGATTCGTTCACCAAACCTTGCAACTTCCATTCATCTTCACTCAACAATATTGTATCATCAGCAAACAACAACACTGGAATCTTCCAAATCTCACCCTCATTCGTTAGAGCCATCCCCACATCCACTGCCCCACCTTGCACCTCCTTTACAACCCCATCCTTGTATATTTTAAACAGCCATGGAGACATCACACAACCCTGTTTCAGTCCCACATTGAGATCAAAGAACTCACTCGGCTGACCATCCACCCGCAGCGTAGCCCTAGCTCCTTCGTACATACTCTTCACAGCAGTCAACAATTTCCCCTCCACTCCATATATCCTCAATATCTTTCACATACCTTGTCAATCTGTTCTGTCATAAGCTATCTCCAAGTCCATGAAGGCAGCATACACTTTCTTTCCCTTCTCTAGATACTTCTCCACTAAACATCTTAGAACAAATATCTGATCTACACACCCTTTTCCCTTCTTAAATCCCCCATGTTCTCCTCCAACTAGCTCCTCTGTTATATGCCTAACCCTGTCAGTGAGTATTCTACCATATATTTTCCAGTCACACTAAAAAGGCAAACCCCTATGGTTACCACATACTTCTCTCTCCCCTTTTCCTTTGTATAAAGGAACAATTATACCTGATTTCCAGTCCTCCGGAACCCTTCCCTCTTCCCAAGCCAATCTACATAACTTCCATGTCCACTCCACAACAATCTCCTCCCCCCCTCCCCATACCTCAGCATTTCACTACACATTCCATCAATTCCTGGGGCCTTTCCCATCTTTATCTTCTTCATTGCTTCCACTACTTCTGCCCGACTGATCTCTTCCTCCCTCCTCTCATCTCTTCTTCTCCCAGCCATTCCCCAACCACTTATACTTGCACTGCTCTCACTCTCTACATTCAACAAATCCTCAATGTGCTCCTTCCATCTCCTCAATTTCTCTCTCTTCTCCACCAACAATCTGTTATTCCTATCTTTCAATCTGCTACTATTACCCCTTTCACACTGCCTTACTTTCTTTACCTCCTTTCAAAACAATTTCTTACCCTCCCTTCATTTCACACTCAGATTCCTCTCAAACTCTTATCCACGTTCTTCTTACTCTCCTTCACCAATCTCTTCACCTCCCTTCTCCTGCTCACATATACCTCTCTCTTCTCTCCATCATTTTCTCCCCTACCTTTACTTGCTAATCATTCACTATATGCCTTCTTCTTTTGTTCCACAGCTCGTTTCACCTCATCATTCCACCCCAGCATCTCCTCCTCACATCACACGCCACCTCACATGCTGCGCCTATCTCTTCCGTGAATATCTTACATACATCTTCCACCCCTTCCATCTGCTGTAACTCATACCTTCCCAGTCTTTCTTCCACTGTGCTTTTTAACTCAGCCATTTTCTCACAGTCTTGCAATTTCTCCACTCTTCTGACAGGAGCTGTTTCCTCCTGTCTTCCCCTTCGTCTCTTCAACCATTTTCTTTACAGCCCTACCTTGGCCATCACTAAGTGATGGTCTAAGATTCCTTTCCCCCACCCTCTCCACACTCTTGCATCCAACACTTGTCTCCTCATTTGCTCATCCACACACAGTCTATCATTGCCTTTAGCTCAACAAGTTCACCATCCATCCTCCTCATTACTCACCATGTATACCTGTAGATCATCTTATGCCTATAGTAGGTGTTAGCTATTGCTAACCCCTTACCAGCACAGTTGTCCACCAGAGCACTACCATTCCCATCTACTTCAACTGGCACACCCCACTGACCAACCACTCCATCCACTCATACATGCCCCACTTTGCCATTCATGTCTCCAATCAGAAACACTCTCTCACTCCTCTCAAACTTGTCCATACATGCTTCTACACTCACCCATAACTTATCTTTCGCTCTTGCCACTTGGTCCTCTGTCAGCGCATACGCACACACAATTGCCCATGCTTGTATACCTGCTTTCATCCTTACCCATACAATCCTTGCACCCACTGTTCCATACTCTCTTATATTCTCTTTCCACTTCTTGCTTATCATCAGACATACTCCCTCTCTAAAAGTAACATATTGTAATTTGCTTGAAATGATCAATGTAACAGTGGTGTTTTGGTTTCTGTCTGGTTTCTTAGTGTTCATCAGTGTTGTAAATACTCTGCAGTACAGTACTTTGCCTCAAGCAGTAGTGAATTTCATCCATCCATCATCCAATCCTATATCACCCCATGAGGAGTGTAGGAGCCCGGGGCTAGGCAAGTTGATCCTGACATTTAAGATGAAAGTAACCAGCCTCACTCATCCCTGAGTGGTATTACATGAGCAATAAACCCCAGCCACCCCGTGGATATGAACCTACACAGGCTCAGTCAAATTGGAGCGCCGTAACCCCTAAATACTGAAGCATGTCAATGTACGTGTTGACCACTTTAGTCCTTGCAGCCGAATCACATCAATATAGAGCGCCTTGTAAAAAACTGCCTGCACATTGCTTCGCCCCGATTGTGACGTATATCCCTTCAAGCCAATGAGAACTAACCCCTTCGGCCTCAGGTTGGGTGATCCGGCCACTTTGGGGGCAGGGGGGGTCACCCCCCTCTCAGCCTACCTGTTGCCTGAATGTTTTGTCATCTGTCACGTAACAACCCTCTCTGAAGACCCTCCTACCCCTCTGTACGTCCCAGTAGGACGTTGTTAATCGAAGTTTACCCCTCCCCCAACCACGAGGCCCATTCCATCCCCCTCCAGCCCCCCCCCCAACTTCCCGCCCTACCTTGTATACCCCTACCTACCCTACCCCCTCCCTCTGTTTCGGCTCCATACTACCCTCCTACCCCCAATAAACCATCGTGTGATAGCGAGCACGCAGCTTGGCTTGCTCTCCCCCCGCATGCTCCCCTCCCCCACTCCCCCCATCCCCAACACATGTACATGTGCTTTATATGTATTGCCTCGATGTTTTTTTTTGTGCCTTTTCATACCTGAACATAATAAATGCTTCTCTGTATACTATTCCATACATGCAAACACGTGCAATCAGGCATCTGAGCCCCAGCCCCCCCACCACCACCCCTTCACCTCGATATAGTAAAGAGAGTTACATTTTCCCTTTTCCCTTCCATGCATCTGCAACAGTATTGAACAATATTCAATTTTCCTTCATGGCAATACAGTATTAACATTTGGTGTTTCTGAAAGTTTCTGAAGTACTATGAGTCGCTGCAGGGTTACTCCCCATACGTGAATTATCTCCCCACACCTGCAAACACACCTGCTTGTGTGGTTAATATGGTAAATCACATAGATTTTGTTTGTTTCAACTAGCCAAATTGGTTGTTTCCTTAAAATTCCAAAGGTTCAATGTACTCATTGTGGGCCTTCTTCCCGATCGAATTTTATCTCCCCACATGTACATACACATCTGTTTTCACAGTAGGTGGTCTAGAACAAACTAAAGTGCTTTACTTTGATGAGAAAAGATGGTTTTATCCAACTACCCTACCTACGAACCTGCTCCCCACAGGGTACTTTTATCTCCCCAAAAGCAAGTAATCTCCCCACATGCCAAAACACCTGTTCTCGGGCTTGGTGTGACATATGATACTGCAATGACCTATTTCAGTAATAGAAATAGTTAGTTATCAAAGCTATGGGGGCTTTTGAAAATTTTTTTGGGTAACTATTTTTTTTTTTTTTTTCTTTTTCAACTTTGACCCTCGATTATGCGATAACCATTAGGCCTAGGGGGGTGCCGATTGCGCTGTCAGGTGTGTAAATTCTTCCTCTTAAGCCAGAACATATTGATTTTCCCCTCGGTGAAAGTCGAAAAAACACCCGCTAATTGTGGCTCCAGTGGCAGACAAGCCAGATCGAATTGCGGTATTTAAGGGTTATTACCCACTAATCACCAGGCACCATAATTTGGTTATATGGTTACCACCCAGCATGGTAAATGGTTTCATGGTGTACAGGAAGCTATCTGGCATGTCACTCAGTGTAGAGTCACCCATAGGCAGAAGGAAGAGGAAAGAATGAAAGAAATAAAGACAGAAGAGAGAGTGTAAAGTCACCCATAGGCAGAAGGAAGAGGAAAGAATGAGGGAAAGAAAGACAGAAGAGGAAAGAAGGAAGAGAGGAAAGGGCAGACTCCCAAAGTATCACTGCATTGAGTGAGTGGATGGTGAGTGCCCCCTTCATTTGTAGTTTTCATAGTTACAAGCCTTCTCTCGGAATCATTTAAGTTTGCAAGTAGGTGGAGCAATTGTACAGTAGTAGAGGTATTATATAGGGAGTGCCAGTTTCATCCATTGCATAGGATTGGGTGTATACAAGTACCCGTAGAATGGGGCAAATCTGACCACTGTGGGGCAACTTCAGCTGGTTTGAAAATTTTTAGATTTAAAAAATAATAATTTTCCGTATTACATTCGTTTTTTTAAATTTTATATATTGTAATTTGATTTTTTATTTTATGTATTTTATATATAGGGTTTTTCCTAACTGGTCAGAGCTGCTCCCAGTGGTCTGATTTGCCCTCCACCCCTCCCTTTTCTTTAATACTCCAGATAGCACTCCTCCACCTTGCTCTCTTCTGCACCAACTCTCTACTAAGTCTAGATCTAAGGCACACACCACCTCATGCCGTGTCTTTGTTGGTTTACCTCACCATTGATGGCCCAGTACCTCTTTACTTCCACTCCTCCTCACCCAGCTTCCAAAACTCATCTTCTCAGTGTGTCCAAGCCATCTCAGTCTCATTTTTCTACCTCCTTTTTCATTTTTCCACACTCATCATCTTAGCTCTGCTGAGGATATCCCATCATCCAGTTTTACTCCACGTAGACATCTGATCTGTCTTAAATAATTTTGTTTCTATCTCTGTGTATCTTCCCATATTACACCCCATGTTTCATTGCTGTACAGTATGACTCTTCTAACACAGTTACCCAACACTTCCTGTGTAGTCAATGAGAACATTTGAGATACGAAGATGGGTGACATTTCTCTATTTCCATTTAATACAGAGCCTTACAGTGGCAGTTGCCTTTGCACCACCCCCTGTACATATGACAGCCTAGATATATAACAAGGTTTTATTTTACAGAACATCTGTATTTGATATCTCACAGATTGGCAGTCCCTTCATTGTGCTATGGTGCTGCGATATCTTTTGAGCCGCATCCTCAACAACCCTGAGGTGATCAACAGATTGGCAGAGTCATATCCCATTAGACGTGCGGCCCAGATCACTGCCTATGCACTTCAACGAGGGAAAGTGGTAGCTAAGGAAGCCATCGAATCTGATGCCAGCAAGCGGGTTGAGCGATTCCGAAAGAGTTTTTTGGAAGAGATAAAGGAGGGATTCAAAAAGCTCGAGGAGGAAAAGGGGAAGCAGAAATAGAACATAAAGGTTTAAATTTGTAAGCATTGTTAAGTACTGTTAATGTAGCTCTGACTCAGGTGAATATTTTTGTGTCAAATTCTGTCTGTGTAGTATTTCAAAACAGTAGCTACATTAAGATTTGACTCCCCTCTGAGTGCCATAGCCAGTATGCCGAAGGAATCCAGTGACAAATCCAACACACAATCTGAGGAGACGAAGCCCAAGTGCAAGGCTTGTTGTGCCTGCCCAGAGACAAAGAAAGTTAGAGATGCATGTATTGTGGAGAATGGGGCTGAAAATTGCCAAGAAGAAATTGAGGCACACAAAAAGTGCATGAGAGAGATGGGTTTCAATGTGTAAGAGTGTCACCAGCTGAAGCGCATGTTAGGCAAGATCACTGGCACTTGGATGGTTAGTAATGTTGATGGTTGTGGACAAAAAATTGGCATTTTGTTTTTAGTTTCATAAGTATTTGTGTTGGACATTTTTCATTTGTTGCTGCAGGGAGAGTAAAAGTCATTTTTGAAGGAAAAACACTGTACAGGTGAGACAATGACCACAACGTCCCAGAAGCATACACTGTTTGTGGCTGAGCCTATGGGTAACAAGCCAGTGACAGAACTGGCAGGAATAGGTGAAGTACTGGGGCGTAGGCTGGAAAATCGAGGCTTTGACAAGGCTTACGTGGTTCTTGGTCAGTTCCTCGTACTGAAGAAGAATCGGGAACTCTTTGTGGAATGGTTACAGGACCTTGTTGCTGCCAACTCTAACCAGGCATCAGAATGTTATCAGTGTCTTGCTGATTGGTGCAGTGAGTTCTTGTAACTGCTGCTGCACTAAAAGCTTGTATGTCATTTTTTAAGTGTCTGGTATTGTCCTTTGCATAATGACTGATATTGAGGGTAAGCAGAAATCAGGGAACTGCAACTTGATTAAAAATTTGTCAACTAAACCTGAAGGCAACATGACTCAGAGAGGCTACTCTTCCATTACCATTGAATCCCTTGATTCAAAGACCCAGGGTAAGCAGGTATCAGTAGTGGACTCTTGTCAGAGGGTATGGTACTCAGTGCAGCCACTGTTTTCTGTGGCCAATCATACACTACCCCACAGACTGCTCACTTCCCTTGTGCCACCATTTGGGTTCCATCATTACCGCAAAGTTTACACTGATCTCAAGGGGCCAACTTTAGTGGTGGTAACACTGACAGCTATTCTGCTCTATGGCCTGATGACCCCAGGCCGAACACTGAGCTGGGCACTGTTAGTCACTGCCAAGCTGACCTTTGGGTACTGGCTGGTGTTTTCAGCTCTGGCTTCTATCCTTGGATTTCTGTGTCACACCAAACTGTCCCCATTGCAGCTGCTGGCCATCAGTGGGTACAGCCTCACTGGCCATTGCTTGGTGTTACTGATTGCTGAGCTGCTGCATCAAGAAAACAGTCACGCAATGTTTTTCCTGCTGACCACAGTGTTTGGGGGACTGGCCACAGGACGACTGGCAGTGGTGACCCTGACTTGCACTCCTGGTCCGCCACAACGCCTCATTCTGGGCTCCATCCTTGCCTCCATTCATATTATGCATCTTGTTTATATCCACTTTGCTTGCATGAGGAAAAAGTTTGCAATCTAGACCTTGGCAACTGACACGGCAGAACTAATCTGTGCAGTCTAGGTCAGGGTTAAAAAGAAATTGGTACATCTGAAATCTCACTGCTGCAGTGTTTGTTTTTTGTTTGTTTTTCTGATTAAAGGAAAGTAACAGTTGAAAAGTGGAGTAACCTTTTCCATGAACATTATATTTTGCTGTCTAGGTAAGAAAAAAAAAAAAAAAGGGGTACTTTTTCCTAGTTGATTTTAAAGAAAGTAATTTTTAAATTGAAATAATTTTCACAAGTATAGCTTTCTTTTAGATTAATAAAATCATTGAGCAGTAGCCAGAATGCAGTAAAACTTCAAAATATGTGCAATTCAGTGAAGAGGTCAGACATGATTGCAAGTTTGAATATGTGGCAAAATTTTACATTTTCTTTTACAATTTTTGACCAGGCATTGTGACAATAGGAGCATTAAATTATTGCTGACATCCTGTCTCATCAGGACCATGGTATTTTAGTATGGTACAGTACTATATCATAGTATACTTCCATTTGTATGCTTATAACTCATAAGGCAGTTGATGCAGAATGCTGGTATAGGATTCATAGACATTGTTTAGCTGATATACAGTTCATTTTCTTAAGTTAGTGGTTGTACAAGTCAAGAGAAGGAAGTTGTGTTCATTAACCTTGTGAGGAGTAGAGATTTCCCTAAGCTGAATAAAATATCTGCCATTAGACAATAAATTGCAGTACAGATATGACATCATTTCTGAGCAGTTAGTGGAGATATTTTTAAGTCTTTGGGGAGTAGAGCTTTCCCTAAGTTGAGTTGACATATCAGGCATTAGCCAGAATATGATACTAAAATGTGACTTTACTCCTGAATGGGTTAAATACCAAGTTTCCAGTGACAAGAGTTAGTGATCCAGTGGTAAGTGTAGCTCATGCTGGTAGATCAACACTTTTTGTAAATACTGTACTTTAATAGACATGCAGACTTCCATTAAAAGGAATTGAATTATGTGCATTTCATTATTATGAAGTACCTTTCAAGAAATGTTGCACATTTAGAATAAAACACGGGTAATACAGCATTGATCACTGACTTTTCGTTGTCATTGTCATCCTGCCTTTTTTCTCCCACCTAAGGTTGAGGTGAGGTAGGATCCAGAAAACGAGGAAAGGGAAAGCATGAAAGTGGAACAACAGTCAACAGCATGCCCAGTGAGATAGGCCAGACACTCACACATCATTAAAACCTCGCACACACAGAATCAAAAGGTAAAATTCAACTATGTGGTTGGAGGAGTTAGTGAAAACAGGAAATTGAGTGAAAATAAGAAGAAAGGCAAGGGACTCTACAGTCTTGATAAAAATGGCAGTAATGGATTATAGTAGATGATTCTTTCTGGCTTAGCAGACCCAATAACCACAGGGAAGCAACCTCCCCTGCAGGGCTGGCCTGTGCGGTGACCCGATATTCTCATGTAGTTGAGAGCACCTCGGTGTGGCAAGGTATGGAGAGAAGGTTGGTGGTTTGGTTCCTGGGTGGATGCCACATTTGCATCCACCTAGTTGGCATGGGTACCATAGTAGGCTCCATATCACCCCATGATATGGTAATATGGTTGCCACCCAACATTAAATGGTTTCCTGGGTTACAGGAAACTGGTTATTAGACTTGCCACTCAGTGTAGAGCCACTTGAAGTGAAAAGAAGGATAATAAAAAATGACAGAAAGGAAAGGGAGAATTAGGAAGAGAGGAGGGCACACAAACTAGTAGACTAAAAGTGTTGGTAGAAGTAGGCAGCGCTATGTTGAGTGAGTGGATGATGATGATCACCACCTGCCACTGGTAAGAGTACTTAGCAGAATACTGTATCCTGGAGTGAAACTGCAGAAGATAGATCTTTGGAACTCAGTGTAGGATGCAGGGTGGGTGGTGGCACCCACCATCCACTCACATGATGTAGTGCACTACCGTCAGGTGACTGCACTAAGTGACAAACCAAATGGTATCTCATAGTCCAGGAAATCATACATTGGGTGGTACCATATAACCAGATGGATTCCTGATGGTCTAGTGAGTTAAAGGCATTCTAAAGGATGGGGCCCAATGTGTTTACATGTGAGGAATGGTTGGGGTTTATTATTTACCTGATGGTGAGTAGGTGGTGGCGACTATCATCTGCTTACTTTATTTAGTGCTGCCTGATTCTGCCCTCCCATTTCTTGTTCTATCTCAATGTCCGAGCTCCTCTTCTCCTACTTCTTGTTTTCCTCTCTGTCTGTTGTGCTTTTCCATCTCAAGTGGCTCCACACTGAGTGACAAGCCTAATGGTTTCCTGTAACCCAGCAAACCATGTAATCAGATTATGTGGTGAAGTGGAACTTGCTATAGTGATTCTGTTAACTGGGTGGAGAGGTGCAAATGCTGTGTCCATCCATGAACCAAATTCTCAAATTATTCCCCACACTTTGCTGTGGTGAGGTGCTGTCATTCGCAAGGAAACATTGGTGGACTTCACAGGATGGCCCTGCAGGGATGGTTGCTTGCCTGCAGTGTATGGGTCTGCTCAGCCAGACAAACAGGGGTTGATCAACAACATCTCTCATAATACCATTCAGTCATCCACTTTTTTCCAGTTGCATTCCTTGTATTCACAGTGTCATCATATCTCCTGTGAATAAATCACTACTGTACAGTTTTGAATACTGTGATCTCTCAGTTAATGCATTGTTTTGTGGTGCAGTCACAAATAACAAGGTAAGGAAGGAAGAGTGTGACCCTCTTTGTGAGTGAAATGGCTGATTTGGGAGTTGTTTTATCCCTTGCAACATGACAGCTTGAACCAAGTGTAAGGTCGCTAGGGTTTTGTCAGCCCGCATGTGTGTGTCTTGTGTGTGTTGTATTTTGATGGTAACCATCATCCACCCACTTGATGTAATGCTGCCTACTTCTTCTTTCAACTTTATTATTATTTTTCTGTGTCTGCCCTCCTCTCCTTCTATTTCTCTTACCTTTCCTGGAACTTTTTATTACTCTTCTTTCCATTTCAGCTGGCTTTACTTTGAGTGACAAGCCAAATGGTTTCTTGTAAGCCAGGAAACCATTTACAGCATTGAGTGGTAACCATTTAACCAACCCATACACATTGCCTGAGTGTCAGCAGTTGAGTTGGCGGTCCCTCTCCATTAAACAACTAAAACAGCTGCCGCTTACAGGATTATGGCATCTGTCTATAGAGAGTGTGTGTGTGTGTGTGTGTGTGTGTGTGTGTGTGTGTGAGAGAGAGAGAGAGATCTTATCAGAGAAGAATTTAAGCCTCCTCTCCCTTTCTCTTCTGTGCTTCATGCTCCTCTCTCTCTCTCTCTCTCTCTCTCTCTCTCTCTCTCTCAAAATATTCATAAATGGTACAGCCATAAAAAACAGAAGGAGAGAATAGATTACAATGTGGGCTTAAGTGCTAAAACCATAACAGCAAGGAGAAGGCAAAAGAGGGAATACAGAAAAAAATGAGCATAAAAGAAACATAAAACTTTTGAATTAGATGATGAAAGTAATGGAGAGAGTCCTGGAAGGTATGATAAGGGAAAGAGTGAATATTGATGAGATGCAGTTTGGGTTTATGCATGGCAAAGGGACCACTGATGCAATGTTCATTGTCTGAGTTTCAGGGAAAATATATAGGAAAGAAGAGGGAGCTGTACTTTGTTGCTGTTTTTTGGAGGAGGCATTTGACACGAGTTCCTAGGGAAGTGGTGAAGTGGGCAGTGAGAAGCTTGGGTTCAAGAAGTGGCTGGTTGAAGTGGTTATGGCAGTGTTTGAGGGTGCTCACACCCTGTTGAAAGTGAGTGGAGATATGAGTGATGAGTTATCTGTGAATTTCAGCATGCACCAAGAATCAGTCTAGAACCTCTTATTTTTTTCATGGTGCTTGAAGCTTTCATGAGACTTCAGAAAAGGACTCTGATGGGAGATACATGCTAATGACATGGTTTTGATTGTGGAGAATGAGAGGGAGGCAAAGGAAAGATTCATGATATAGAGAGATATAATCAATGGGTACAAGAGTTTGGGAGTAAAATCAGGTACTGTAATACAAGTGATGATAACTAGGGCTGATGGCAGTCCTGTCAGAAGCTGAGGGAGTATGGCCATTTGCAGTTTGCCACAAGGGCATGGGAAGTAACCTCATCTTGTGCAATGTTTCTGATAGTGGGTGTATAGGAGATATGGAATTGAAAGTGGGCTGTGAAATAATGCTGATTTTGTGTGTGCAGTGTGCTGGAGAGCATGTAATCAAGAGGCTTGACAGGATTGATGTCACTGGAGAGTCTTGTTAGTTTGTGGAGGAGTTTTGCTATTTGGGGGACATGTAATGTGCTGTAGGTGAGGCCAGAGCTAGGTTAAGGAGTGGTTGGAGGAAGTTCAGGGAGCTGTTGCATCACCTGACATTGAGAGGGCTCTCGCTCCATGCGAAGGGGTACTTGTATGCAGCATGTTTTAGGACTGTAATGCTGTATGGTAGTGAGACTTGAGTTTAATACTGTACAGTACTGAAACCCAGGCAGTAAAGGAAGAGGATATTCATAGGCTCAAACTTACAGAAATGATAATAATTAGATAGGTGTGTATTGTGTCCTTGAATGAGTGGCCTGGGGCGGTCAGGATTGTGTTTCAAGAGTTGAAAGAAAGGATGGGACTTGAATGAATAAGTGTTGTGATGAGGAGGGGAAGACTGAGGTGGTTTGGGCATGTTGAGAAGATGGAAGATGACAGCCGGGTGTGGCAGGTGAAAGGTAGGAATATTAAGGGTAGGGTTACGAGAAGCAGACCAAGGAAATCCTGGGATGTGGTCATGGAGTGTGACATCAGGGATAAGGGACTGAATAGGGAGGCAACCACAGGTCTAGCAGCATGGAAAGCTGCCATTAGTTGATAAGGCCTATGCATGGAAGCATATTGGAGCTTTTATAATGAAACAAAACTTATTGGTTAAAACCCACACTCTACAGTTGGTCTCAGGACAAACCTTAGACCTAGCCCTGTAACCTTAACCTTTGGCTGATTGCTGTCATAACTGATTGGCTTCATTCTTACCTGACCCTTAGTCCATTCACCAGGTTTGGTTCAGATTGGATCAGAAGAGTTTAATTTGACCTTGCCATGTGACTTTGACATTTTACTTATTTATTTTTTATTTTTTTTAACAATAGGTCAATTCCATGGTTGATCCTCATCCCTCCGGTCATGTTTGGTCAAAGTCGGATTGAAACTGTCTCAGTTATTTCATTCAGACACACAGGCATATGGGTGGAGCTTTGACCTTGCCTTGTGACCTTTGCCTTTGGATGATTGTTCCTGAAATTAATTAGTTTTGTCCTTGCCTTACCCCTCAGTTCTTTTGCCAAGTTTGGTCTCAAGTGGATCAACATTGTTTAAGCTGACCTTACCATGTAATATTGATCTTTGACCTTGTTCTGTGACTTCCACCATTGATTCATAGTTCTTAGAGTTGAATCCCATCACTGCAGCTTACTCTGATGATCTGAATTGGATAAAAGCTCTAACTTGACCCTACCATGTCACCTTGAGGTTGGACCTGTTATTCCCAAAGGTACAGTAATTGGGTGGCCCTAAGGCTGACCCTAGTCTTTTCATTGAATTTGGTCCAAATTAGATAAAAAATGTTTTAGTCGATATGTTCTCATGCAAACTTGCATCAACCAAATTGTGGGCTTGCCCTTGACCATGGTCTGTAACTGATTGTTCTCAGAATTTAATTGTTTTATTCATGCCTTCTCTTAACCCCTTCACCAAGTTTGATTTAAATCTGATCAGATCTGTTTAAGTTGACCCTTACCTTTGACATATTTTCAAAATTAATAGGTCAGTCCCATGGCTGACTCTCAATCATTCCACTAAGTTTGATTCAAATGAAATAAAAACTCTGAGTTTTAGTATTAACCCAATTGTGCACCATTGTGCAATTCACATCACCAAAATTACCACATCAAAATTATCTCTCACAGATGCGTGATGATGTGAATCCTGTCATGAGAAATATCTCCTGATGAGCATTATGACTCACCGAACCTGGAATAAATTAATTTGAGGGAAAAATGTTCGTCAACTGTCACTTAGTGCATCCCTTGTATGTAGAGCATTGTATGCAGTCACCTAGCCAGAAACTTATTGCTTTACATGAATTACACACACTCATGCACACACGCACGCACACATGCACGCACGTGCGCACACACACACACACACACACACACACACACACACACACACACACACTCATTGATCAAAACACAATGCCTTTCACATGTGCACATGGTTGTAAAAGGGAAGGGACAGACATGCATCTCCTCTTTATGATCACCCTCCACATGACTTTGTTTAGTGTGTCTCTTCTCTTCCCATCTCATAGTGAAACTACTGACATGGTGGCATAAATACCATTCCTGTAAGAGCTGCTTTGCTGCTGTTTGTCCATACTCTTATGGTCCAGATAAGTGTGTCTCCTTACAGTTATCACCTTTGTTGTCTTACAGCATCAGGCTTTGTCTATAGTGTACTTTCATATGGCATTAGGAAACACATCTATGACTAGGCTTTTCCTCACTTTTCCAGTCAGATTTATTTTAATTTTTTCTTTCCACTTTATTTCTTTATTGTCCTCCTCAACACAGTGTAGCTTGCATTATAGTAAAAAATATTACTATACAGTAGAGTACACACTGTGTTGCCTGTGTTGTGTGTGTGTGTGTTGTATGTGTTGTGTGTGTATGTTTTGTGTGTACAGTAGATTTTTATAACATTTGAGTGTTGCAAGGTGTGTAAGGTACTTTTGGTAGAAGTATAGGGATAAAAAGAATGACTTTGTCTGAGTGGTCAGAAGCAGTTAGGTCTTTATAATAGTTTCCCTATTTCTTTATAGTATGGTTTAGCATAATACATTACTCTGGCAGGATCAGCTACCTGTATTATGGGGAAGCCCAGTACAGCTTTGCAAGCCTGAGAACCAATCCTGAGGCTTCTGAATTCCCTTTTTGGGTAGATTGTGTAGGAGCAAGGAAATTATCAGTCCTACAATCCCACTTCTATGTAATTCAAGTTGTAGGATGTGACTGGTTGCTCTGCAGTGATGGGTAATAGGATTACAGTTTCACTGTGCCTTGGTTAACCCACAAAACTGTAAAGGTGGAAGTATTTCATATTTACACCCTTTGTCAAGATAATTTCTTAGTCAAATTCATGTTCATTTGTTTGTTCAGTCATTTATAAAGGTTTGCTTGTGTCAACCTTTGGCACCTGATGATGGTCTCCATGCTGCTCAGTCTCTAACAGCCTTTCTAGTCAGTTCCTTATTCCTGAGGTTGCATTGTGTGACCTCATCCCATGTCTTATTTTGGTCTGCCTCTTGCAGTTCTATCCTCAACATTCTTACACCTCACCTTCCACACTCCATTGCCGTCCTCCATCCTTTCTACAGTCCCAAACCATCTCAGTCCACCTCATCTCATTATAACACTAAAACGTTCAAGTCCCATCCTTCCTCTCAGCTGTTCATTCGCAATCCCTACCCCCTCAGGCTTTGCATTCAAGGATGAATCACACATCCATATAATCATTTTCATCTCTGTACGTTTGAGCTTATAGATGTCCTTCCCCTTTACTGCCTAAGTCTTGGTACCATACATCATTACACTCTACACTTGCTGCATACAATGACCCCTTAGCATGTAGGGAGAGCCCTCTTAGTATCAGTAGGGGTAACAATTACATGAACTTTTTCATACTAATCCTTATCCTTGCTACCAAGCTAGCTCCAGCCCTCCAGCACATATGTCCCTCCATATAACAAAACTCCTTCACACACTGGAGACAGTCGAGCAAGATTAATTCTTTTCCACCTCTGCAATACTGTATTACCTGTCTATCTATCTATCTATCTATCTATTGCCAGATGCCTCAATCCCGTACGGGGTGGCCACAAACATATCGCCTCTACGTTGCCCAGTCCCCCACAGTTTCACTGCTCTGCTCCCAACTCACACCCCCCTCTTTCATATACCTCTCCACCCCATCCCTCCATCTCATCCTCGGCCTCCCCCTCCCTCTCCCCCCCTCCACCTCACTCACATACACTCTCCTCATCAGTCTCTCACCCTCCATCTTCTCCACATGGCCAAACCACCTTAGTGTGTTCCTCCTAATGCTTCCTATCACATTCACATCCTCACCACAACGCTCCTTTATATATATATGTATATTACCTGTAATGGTGAATATTCTTTTACTATGAAACACTCAGTACTTAGCTGTAACTATTGTTCCTCAAGGGGATTAGTAATTCAGTGCTTACTTCTATACAACAATCATTATTCGTGCAGAGTTGTTTTCTTCATCTCCTGGAGTTGAGCTTTTTCCTACAGTACACTTGCTCAGAATAATTTTTGATAATTGTAAAAAAGCAGTGTTGGGATACTTTTTATTGTTTGGTTGTTTTGTGTACATGACTAGATGGTCTAACATGAGATGGGAGTTTCATCCCTGAAGAAAATACACAACTGTCAGGTAATAGATCAGATCATACAGTCAAAAGTTAAATTCAGTGTATAAATAAATTAAAATGGGAAAAATATGCTGAAAAGCATACTTTAAGGTTTTTACAAATAATGGTAGTGTTGGGAAAAGTTAGGGGGATTTTTATACAAATTAGTGTTCGTAATAAGTGTAAGAAAGGGTACCACTGCTACAACAGGCAAAGGGCTATTCCTTAACAGTTTGGGTACATATCACATGCTCTGTGGCCACATAGCAAATCAGCAGCACTATGTTTATATTGTAGTAAAAAGAAACACAATGGAAACATTTGCATAATAACTAGACAATAGAAAACAAGCACTTAAAAGAAATATCATTGACTGGTTATGTTCTGGATTGGTACAAACCTTATTAATATGGGTAAAATACAGTACCGGTACTAAAACATGGCTCAGGCCCATGCTTCTTGGAGTAAGTAATATTCTACCTTTTGGTATTGAATAACACCTGTACAAGTTTTGGCACTGATGGAGTTAAGTCTGTAGAACAATAACAACTACCTGGTAGTCCTGTGTTACCACTTGCAAGGTGTAGGGGCCCAGGGCAAGACTGCTGTAGTCCAGAACATTTCATTACAAGTTCATATAATATTACTGTACTTAATAAAAAAAAAAGAAATCTATAAACACTAGCAAAATCTCGATTGTGAGCCTCCTTAAGTTGTGAGGTATAAACTGGTCAGGAAGTCAAAGGGCAAGCTGTAGAAATTCACCATTAAGGTGCAAAAGGACATTATCGTGGCCTTAATTTCCATGAGGTGTATGGAAATGATGACTGTGTAATAAAAAAAACAATGTTTTATGATTAGCCCAAGGATTTATATATATATATATATATATATATATATATATATATATATATATATATATATATATATATATATATTTATATATTTATATATATTTATATATAATTTTTATTGGCTAATGCTACATTATACCCCCTTGGGCTTTAGGAATTAATATTATCATATAATGTATATATATTGTACACCTATGGCCCTAACCTTTACATTAATCATGATAAACAGTTTATCTTTAAAAACCTTAAAAAAGAGGAGGAGGAGAGAAATCTGTACTGTACTTATAAATCCTGTGGCTTAGTCAAAAAAATGATACAAACAGTCCTCTGGGAGACTAGCCTTATATAAAGACTATAACACCATTCAATATTATATATAGACTGTGTATATATTTATACCATATATGACACATATTCTGTATATTTACTTAAAGAGTTCCTATTGACAGATCATTTGAAAGAGCATCACAGACTTGGAAAGACACAGAAGATCCCACTTCAGGCACAAGTAAGGACTTGGATCAGTTTATTATCAGTATTATCATCATCATCATACCATCCCTACATTCTACCGATAATTGGATCATTTCACTACCTGATTATTATTACTTACACATTACAGTATATATACACCTTTGTTGTAGACAGCTATAAATTTCCAGAGATATGTTTTGTATATATTTTCTGTTTTTCTATGTACTCCACTGTGTATCCTCAAAACTTAGGCATGATGTGACCAAATTGCCCACATAATAACACACTCTTCTGTTGTGGCAAGGCAGATACAGTATGCAGATTGTCTGGCTTTGTTGAGGACCATTGTTTCAGGGCTTTGGGATTAATCTGGAGGGCTGAGAGTGGTGATATTGTGACAGCATTAAAGCACTCATGGCCATCCTGTGTTTCGTAACTGTGTATGGCCATAATTTGTAACCCTTTAGTGCAATGTACATGTAATCTCTCTTACTAAAAGAATGTTCTTGGTTGAGACATGGATGAATAGAATGGCCTTTACTGTATATGATTTTAAGTGTTGGTGATTTGCAGCTAAAGGGTTATTCCAAGATTGTTTTGGGGTAGGTAAATTAAAACTATTTGCATTTAATGGAGGGCAGAATGAGTTATTTGAGCTCTTGCTTGTTGTATGTCGTGTGAAGTGCAGACTGACTAAATCACTTCCTCACAAGTGCAGGCATCTAAGAAGTAGTTATCAATATTCAGAGGTTTGCCTTCCCCTTGACAGATCTCAGGTTTGAGAATATGACCATTATTGCATACAGAGGCTTGGTTCTTCCACCTGGTCCTGAGATTATTGAGTCATTTGTAGCTTTTATCCTAATTGTGTGGTACAGTACAATATATACAGGTTAGTTACACATATTGTTATAAAGTTTGTTTGTAGAATTATAAATACAACACATCAGAACCTTTACTGAGTACTTATTAGTCAAAATCATACTGTACTTTGCTCATATAACTTCTAAAACATTTTTTTAATGTAAAATTTTCAGTATATTTTTAAAAAAATCTGATATGCAGAGGATTCCCATTTTCTCAATTTTTAACTATAATCTCATTTGCAGATCTGCTTGTTCAGGAAAGCCACTTCAGGCCAGAGGTTGTATATAGAAGGTGAGGACATTGCTTCATAAACAGACTTAAGATCAGCTCCCTTTTATAGTTAAGACTTGTTTTGCAGGAAGGTCAAGGAGAAGGCAGAATCTCCCCATGTCATTTGCTGTTCCTAGTTACAAGTACCATCTCTTCGAAGTTACAAGTACCGTAAGCTGTTTCACGAATTTCATCCCAGATCTTTGGTGCTGGAGGCATGTTTGGTGTGGTGAATGAGATAGGATAATTCCTTCCTTCATATGAGGGCTTATTCTTGCCAGTCAGGAAGGCACCTTTAACTCTAACTTACCATCTTACAGTATTTATGCATGTGACTCATTAAAATAATCTCATGCATGTTATTCATGGAATCTCTGTTGATACAACAAAGACAGAAATACAGTACAAGAGGATGGTAAGGTGTAGTATGCAGAATAAATTGGTAAGAAGAGGCACCAGAAAGCTGACAAGAATATGCCCCAAGGGTACTTTGGACCAATGACAGTGACGCAGGAGGACTTCGTGTGTAGTGAGAGGGCATAGGCATGACAAACCCCTTTGTCAGGTCAACACCACAGCCTCTTTCATGGCTTGAATCCACCTGAAACAGTGTATTCATTTGTTATGACTGAGAAATCACAAGATAGTGTTATCATATGTTAATAATATATTATGACTGAGAATCACAAGATATGATTTTTGATATATGAGAAAAATGCCTAATGTGACACACAGATGACATCTTTCCAAAAAAGTTATGGCAATACTTTCACTCTTGTCACAACCTCAATGAACAGCTTGAAATGCAGACTGAAGAGGGCGACACCTGTCACCTTTTCAAACGCCACTGTGGATTATCTAATTGTGTATACAGTGTTACTAAAACTGTTAATGATGTGGTTTGTGGCCCTTAGGAAAGCTATCATTGTTTTCATAACAAGCCTAATATCAACTGAATGTACAGTGTCAGCAGTATGCAAATCACTTAAAAGGCACATAACAAGCTATACAGTATTTAAAATTGTTTATGCACTGACATCATCACCATAATCATCACAATTATCCTCACCAATTTCATATGTACACATGGAATGAAGCAGATACAAACCAAGGCTCTTTAATTTCTTTGGGGACATAACTTAAAGATGCCTCAAGGACCGTCTGCCCTACTTCTGTACTAATGAAAGGTACAAGGCTGCTTGTAATACAGGTGCTTAGCAGTGAGTTACAACATCCTTCTACCAATACAGTGGGAGATAGATTTCCAGCCTTTAGCTACTCTTGCATTTCTCATATGTCTTTTATGACATATGTCCCCAGAAAACAGTACTGCAATAATTTTTTTTTTAATTTTTTTTTTCCCCACTATTTAGATAAACAAAAATTGTTTGATAATTGATAGAGTGTTATATACCGAAAAACCTGTTTTAGCAATTTAATTTAACATGGTGGCACCATTATAACTGGGTAGTGTAGCTGCTTTGTTATACAGTTGTCTCTGTCAACCATCCTATCCACCAAGAGGAGGATGGTGGACTGCAGGAAATAGGCAACTTCAGCCTGCAGTCCATGGGTTCAAATCCAATTGAGCCTACTCATGCAGCTACTACTGCTGCTCGTCAGAAGAGAATATATAAGCCACATTTTTGTTGTCCGAGCTGACAGACTGGATTTGAAACCATCTTCGGTGAAACCAAGTTACTCCATTTTTGTCGGCCAAAATGATACGAAGCCGGCCCAAACATTTGTCATTGAAACCAAGACTGTCTTCGTATCTCACCCAAGCGAGGTCGGGAACAGTCTTGGTGCAGCTTGGGAGAGTAAGAATGGCCAGCAAGGACACGTAAATGATAAATATCATGAAATTAGCAGGATGTACAAAAAAGTAGGGTGCAGGAAGCAAATATTAATGACATGTAAAGCCAGTTCAGCACAACTAAGGGCTACGTGTATATTGCATATTCGACAGATGCTCTTCTTCAGTGAACCCCTCTGTTTACACTGTGATCACCAAGTGTAATTTTTTGGTTCTACGTATCCTGGACTGTTTTTGCAGACAGAAACCAAGTGCCCTAAGACGTGCTTGGAATCCCAAGCTTCAGCTTGGACGACAAAAACACGGCTATAGTGTAATTAATATGTTTACAGAGTTAATGTTTTGGTAATTAGTTAACTGCTTCAGTAAATAAATTTTTTACTTAAACATTTATTAGACACAAAGAGAGTATAGTGAGTTTATTGGAACAATTACCATATCTAATACAGGCAGTCCTTATTATGTTAGACAAAGAGAGTATAGTGAGTTTATTGGAATAATTACCATATCTAATACAGGCAGTCCTTATTATGTTAGAACTGGGTTTTAAAATATTCATTTTTCATACAGTTCGTGCTGGAAATAGAGGGAAGGCAGCAAATCAGCTTTATATTGTAGGTAGCGGTGAAACTTATATAGGCAAATTTTCTGTAATTTTCTATGAGTTGAGTAGCAAACATGAATATAGAAAGTGGTATATAATGATGACTTACTCCATACTGTATTCAGGATACAAATTCACCTATTATTTCACCTATTCTACTTCTCACCTCTGCTTACTAATACTGTATTCCTAAGCTAAGAGAGACTTAGTATTATATTCTACATAATTCTCTTTGATAAACTATGTCATGTAAGGAAAATGATGGACACACCCTAATTGTGAAGTAGAATATTGTAATAGTAGGTGAAGTTTTGTCCCTTAACATACAAGCATTATAGAAAGGTGGGTATAATAGTACTGACTTCTCTGCCAAGTGTGGTGAATCTGCCTGGAAGAGGAGTGGAGGTTGGCCACGATGTGAGAGCTGGAAGGCCAGGCAGTTGTCAAGGTCCTCAGTCACCTCCTTCACCTCCTGTCCAACCAGGATATGCGTATTATGCTTTGTTCACCATAACTATTGTAAGAAGAGATTACCAGTGACACTAGATAATGGTGATGGTTGTATTTAAACATTTCAGAACAGTGAGTCCTTGCAACTAGAAAAATAGGTTTTGATGATTACTTTATCCATAGGTTGGATATCATAGCCCAGGACGGGTAGACTGTAAAGTGCCATGACATCCTGTGGTGCCCGATACTCGTACAAGACCCTGTCCTTCAACACAAACCATCCCCGCCGCCATGACCGCCGCAGCAGTACACGCAGGTACCCACACATTTGGGAGCTGGCATCACTGGCACACACCTGCACCACACAAACAAATTAATTACCACCATCTTCATCATCATCATCATCATCATCATCATCATCTTCATCATTATCATCATCATTAATCATCAGTGATGATGACGATGATGATGATACTTCTTTCCCTACCAAAAGGTGGGGTGAGGAAATTAATTACACAAGATGTAGTACATATACAAGGGTTACTGCAAAGTGTATGTACATCCGTTGTTGTTTTTGTTGTTGTTGCTGTTGTGATCTCAGGTTCATATGAACGTGAACCTGGTGGACAACAGACTGGAGTTGCCCTTCTCCTGCAGGTCACCATTTTCCATTCCAGAGACAGAGAGTGACTTGAGGGATGTTTGTATGACTAGACACCATTTATATCATTTCCACCACTTGAAGGCATCCCTCTCCAGCACCATATGCACTAAGTAATCAAGAAATTGTTTATCTTTAATCCGACAACTGCATCATTAGGTTTCCTGGTCTGCCTCCCCATGTGCAAAAAAAAATGGGAAAAACTTTTCTCAAAAATAATACTTGTTCATATGAAATGAAAGAGTGCATGGAAAAGTATAGGAAAATCAAATATGAGTTCATTATTTACCATAGTTCAGCCATGATGAAGTAATGAGGACATTCCTGGTCCACCCTCCATGCTAAAAAAATAGGATTTTTTTTTTCTAAAAAATAATTTTTGCTTGTATGAAATGAATGAGTGCATGGAAAAGTATTGAAAAAACAAATATGAATCCATTATTTACCCTAGTTCAGCCATGGTGTAGTAATGAGGACATATGGGTGAAATATTTAGAGCACCCATTTCTAAAAAAAAGCTTGCTCATATGATGTACGTCACAGTTACAAACTTTCCATCATATGATGTAAGTTGCAGCTGTCGGGTTAATAATGCATTATACTGTCTTATACTGTATATGATAACTTACCATATGCTGTACTCATGTAAAATCATTTCAATTTATATGTGTGCTGAAATGAGGTCAGGAGAAACGTGATTTGCAAGCATCTGGTCAAGAGCATGTCCTAAGAGGATGGGAGCCACACTGAAGCTTAATATAACAATTTGATTAAAAAAAAAAAAAATTATAGTAATGTCATGATTAAAACTTCACCAACACTTCTGTGTTGTTTATGGCAATAGGAAGTGTTACATGAACTATTTTTATGTGGTAGGAGTATAAAGCACACAATAATAGAGTATGAAAAGGAAGGTTACTTTGTCACATGAGGAGGAATGGAAAAATGGAAGACAGGACACAATGCTTGCACATGATTGTCAGCTAGCTTTTGGTCATGGCTGTACCTTCTTTGAGGTTTAAGGGCCCAGGGTTAGTATATATGGGGTTAAATGACCTGACTGCTCCCGTTTGTGACATTACTTGATTGAAAAACGCTTCAGAACATTGACCTGTATATTTCTCACATCTTTCAAGGGTTCATGATAAATATTATTAGCCCTACAAGGATGGGATGCCATTCCTTAATGGAATAAAACCATCTGGAAGTAGCAAGAGTAATATTTTAAAAATTATTCATGCCAACGGCCATACCACGTTGAGTACACCGCTTCCCGTTCGATCAGCGAAGTTAAGCAACGTTGGGTCTGGTTAGTACTTGGATGGGTGACCGCCTGGGAACACCAGATGCTGTTGGCATCCCTACGTCAAGTGGGGTTGGTGGAGGATTAGTGCCCCTCCCTGTAAAACAATTAACTCTAAGCCCTTGGCCACCCTGTCTGGGATACATGGCGTCTGGCAATGAATGAATGAATGAACCTACCTCCACTAGTCTGTCTGGGACCTTCCTTCTGCTTCGCGCTCTACCACTTTCCCGAACCCCACGTTTGAACTGGGCTCGCAGGGTGTCTCCTCGTCCCGCCTCATCACACTTCTTTTGGAAATCTCGCTGGAGAACCTCAAAGCAACTGTCACACACACGGGCAACCTGGTTGCGTTTGTACTGTAGTGGCGCACGGTTGGCTGAGCAGTGGTCGCACACTACCTGCAGGGGGAGCAGACATTTGATGAAGGTTTTGTTGGGTGTGCTGTTATGGTTTGTGGTCATCATGATGTTGATACAGGCAGGCTTCATTTCAAGTCAGGGATTTGTTCCAAAATATCACAACTTTTCCCATATATTTAGTGTTGTAAGGTGGGGGTATTAGCATTGCAACTTTTATTAGCCATATTCCTCTAATTTATGTGGACTTAGGAGCAAAAAGAATGTATGACAAGGCTGCATATAATTAGGACATCCTGTACTGTCGTGGAGGGGTGTTGGTTGGTTGGTTAGTTGTGGTACTGTGAGTGAGTTGGCCAGTCTCAGTTAACTCTCAGGATGGGGACGTGGTGGCTGAACCGGTACAGAGGCGGCCTGCAGTCCTAAGGGACCCAGGTTCGAATCTTGTCTGGGACAAGGAACAGTTTAAGGATTATAATTTCATAATACAGACTTTACTGATCTACCAGGAGACCCACTGACATGTCATAAAAATATCCCTGCTAATACTAATACACCAGTCCAGTATGAGACAGCCGTAGCATGTATTCAGTATGGATGGTGGGTGTTAGCATTGAAATGGTGACATAAGGAGGTGTAGGAGGACTACTGGGCCATGGGATAGGCCCTGAAACCTTTGCCCAGAGTTGGGGGGGGGGGAGAAAAAGTTGAATAAAAGCATTTGGTAGTGGTTACCAGTAAGGGACAGTGCAATATTTAAGATTTGTTATGTCCTCAAAGGGGAAATGGAGACTTCTCTTAATCATTAGTGGATGGAGTGCCACTTCTAAATATAGTAAAATTATCTAGCAATTGCCAGCATAAATTAGTATAGATTTCTCAGTCCTGATAGTTAAGGATTGAAGTGACACTTCTTAATACTGTACTGTATATTAGTGGCTAATGGTTATATATAGAAGGTGTTCATGTATGGTACCTGGTTTTTCATGATGATTGTAATGTCATCATAATGGTCAGTATAGTATTTAATATATATACATATTGTTGAGTTATGGTGTGTAGCTGTTGGTGGTGCCTCCCAGTTCTTGCTAGGTGGGGCTTTAGGTGATAAGGTGGTGATTGTAGTACTTGAGGATATAGTTATTTACTGTAGATAGTTGACATGATGTCTATTGAAAAATTAATCTATGTACCTTTAGTTGTGGTGTTGCTCTTTTGTGATGCATGGAAGAGGCATCAGCTGTATTAATATCTGTGATACTGAATGGAATTGCATTTGGGGTACTGTACATGAATACCACTGTTAATATCAGTGTCATCAGTACAGTTGTCCATTGTGTGTAAGTTTGTGAAGTTAACATGAATGAGGTTAGTTTAAAGCTGAAAGGTACAACATTTGTTATGTTTGAAGTCCATGAACCCTGCTAGCATTTGTAGGTCTTTTCACCCGATGGCATCTCTCCATGTGTCACGATCTTGTCCATTTCCTTTCTCATTCCCTATCCTGAAGGTTCTTGTGCTGGACATCATCCCAAATCTTCTTCAGTCTATCTCTGAGCATTCTTTCCTGTACATTCACAACTGTGACCCTCGTCATCCAGTCACCCTGCCGCACCTCTTAACATGTTCAAATTCCCCTAACCTACTGCTTCACTTCACTTCTCTAATATCTCATATGTCAACCTCTCTCACAACACATTTTTCTCAGTTTTGTCATTCAGAGATGCCTACTTATCCATCTCAACATTCTCATTTCAGTGTGTTCCACAGAAGCACCATACCATATTTATGAACAAGTTGTACTTCATTTTTATTGTGAAATATGGTTACGATGATGATGAGTTATGAACACGAAAAACCAGTTATATGGAGAACAGCTCTATTCGAGTAATGATGGGAACTTAATGCCACGACCTGCTTAGATGTAATGCTCATCTCTGTAACTTAAAACGTAGAGCCTCGTTTCATTTATATTGTTTCATTCATAAAGGCTCCAACATGCTTGCGTGCGTTGATCTTGGTCACCTAATGGCAACTCTCCATGCTCCTCAGTCGCTGGTAGCCTCCTTATTCAGTCTCTTATCCCTGAGGTCACACTTTAAGACCATGTCCCAGGTCTTTTTCATTCTGTGTCTCGCAGTCTCACCCCCCAGTGTTCACTCTTCTCGCTTTTTGCATCCAACTCTCATCCCCCATCCTCTCCACATGCCCAAACCATCTCAGTTTACCCCTCCTCAGCACAACACCAATACACTCCAGTCCCATCCTTCCTCTCAACTTGTTCATTGTAAACCTAGCCTCCCAAGGCCTCATATTCAAGGACACACTGCACATTCACCTAATCATTGTCATTTCTGTATATTTGAGCCTACAAATATCCTCTTCCTTTAGTGCCTGTGTTTCACTATCATATAGCATTACACTCCTAACATATGCTGCATACAAAGATCCTTTAGCATGGTGGAAGAGCCCTCTCGATATCAGGAGAGGCAACAGCTCCCTGAACTTCTTCCAACCACTCCTCACTCTAGCCACAGAGCTAGCTCCAGCCCCACCTCCAGTACATAACATGTGTCCCAAGTAGTAAAAGCCAGTGGTGAGCTGTTCACTCACTCTTGAGATATATGGCCACTGCAACAAAGTTACCACAGTTATCTACCAACCCACAAAGGGTGGATGGATACCTGATTTGAGGGATGCCAGCTGCCTGCACCAGGACTTGAACCCTGGTGCTATTGCACTGGCAGCTTTATAGCTAGCATTGCTAAGTATTCAGCCACCACTTAATGGGTAAGGATATCTGCTTGTCTGTCTATGGTACCTTGCCACAGGCCCGACAGTGGTGCCTCCTGAAAGTGAGTGTGAAGGCCGCTGTGCATTGCTGGCACATGGTCACACGGTAGTCAGGGATCCACACTGGTGCCTGAAGGATAATAAAACACATTAGTCCTACATTATGCTGTGCTGGTATAGTTCTTTCACAGTAACTTGGCCTAGATTTTTGTCCTTTTGCAACTTATCTCACACAGCTCAGTGGCAGAACAGCACCGCTTTATGAGTAGCATCAAGCTGAAGTGTTAATCTTTTGCTACTACAGAGCATTCAAGATGGGCAGTTTTAGGCCAAGTTAAAGTGAAAAGACCCCTAGCAGTACAGTGAAATTGTACTTTACTCATTTTCTGTTCCATCTATTTACTTGACATGGGAAATGTCTCATGCCGAATGAGGGAGAAAATAATTTTTCTACTAAGATAAGCGATGTGCAAATTAGTTCCAACAGTATCTGCTTACTGAGACTGGAGGAAGGTATGTCAGTGTACTACTTTATTGTTTGTCATGGTGCTTGAAGCTCTTTCACATGACTTCAGGAATGGGAGATGTTGAATACTGATGACTTGGTGTTGACTGCAGAGAATGAAAGGGAGGTACAGAAAAGAATCAGGAAGTGGAGAGATGGAATGGGGCACAAGGGTTTGAAAATAAATTCAAATAAAACAAAAGTGATGATAACTAGGGCTGGTGGTGGTACTGTCACCTTCTGCAGTTTACCACAAGGGTGTGGGAAATAACTCCATCTTGAGCAGTGTTTGTGATAAGTGGGTGCATAAAAGATATTGTGGTATTAGAGGCAGATTGAAATAATGCTGATTTCGTGTGTGTCATGTGTCGAGTAGAGCATGTAGAGATCGAGAAGTGTGAAAGGATTGATCTTTCTGGAGAGTCTCTTGAGTGTTTTGTTACTTGGGGGACATGCAATGTGCTGGAGATGGGGCTGTAGCTAGGTTTGTGACAAAAGTAAGGAGTGGTTGGAGGAAGTTCAGGGAGTTGTTGCCTCTCCTAATACTGAAAGGGCATTCCCTCAGTGCTAAGGGATCCTTGTTGTGGTATGTGTTTGGAGTGTAATGATGTGCAGGAGTGAGACCTCAGATGTATAAAAATGACATTGATTAGATGGATGTGTTATGTGTCCTTGAATGTGAGGCCTGGAGGGGCTAGGATTGTGATTGAAGAATTGAGAGGAAGGATGGGACTTTGAAAGTAATGGTGTTGTGATGAAGAGTACAAAGTACAAAGGAGTGCAAAGGAAGGCAAACAGCAACAGACTTTATGGTCCTCTCAGAGCTGCTTGTTACAGAGTAGACTATGACTACTAGATCTGATTCTACATGCTGAAGGATAGGGTTAGTAAAGCAAGAAGGCTCCCCCCCCTCCAATCCCTCCAGTTAAAATTGGCAGGAAAAAGTGAGAAAAACCACCATGGAGCATGGAAAAACTGACATGGAAATTTTATAGGAAAGACTGAAAGGAAAAGTTAGATTCTATAATACTTTATCTA
The DNA here is from genome assembly GCF_032717465.1 of Coenobita brevimanus. Classification (NCBI taxonomy): domain Eukaryota; kingdom Metazoa; phylum Arthropoda; class Malacostraca; order Decapoda; family Coenobitidae; genus Coenobita; species Coenobita brevimanus. The sequence goes on from NC_137015.1 coordinate 6,334,475, forward strand.
TAAGCTACCAGTTTGAATAACCTGAAAGAGAAAGTAGTAAAGTAAATTTAATAATCAAATAATATATAACTAAGGCACGACATGTATTGGTACACTGAATAAAGGGGCATCTGTAGACACAGTGTGGATGTTCAGGGGTGGTAAGGTAGCCTTGCCTGGCACTTTTAAGGTAGGCAGCAGTCAATCAGGCCCCAGCTCCATTCACTCCACTGAGACAAGAAACTTTGCCATGTGGGACAAGTACACAAGTTTCCTCCTGAAGCAGTGATCCCTGGCACATTAAAAAAATCCCGATGGTGGTCACTTCACTAACAGGGACCCTCAGTGATCCACAGCCCATCTTAGGTCGAAAGTAAGAGTTGTTACCATTAACTAAGGGCTATCTGTGTACTGTATATCCTGGTCTATGTTTAAATTATATTTGCATTTAATTAATTGATCTGGACTCTGAGGGGAAAAAAAAAAGTTTATGTATACACGAGTGTTTTATTCTGGAGTAAACATATTAAGCTGGGGTTTAGGTGACAGATAGTTATCCAAGCGACCTTTAAAGGTTAGTACTGTATCACAACTTACTACATTGGAGGGCAATTTGTTCCATACAGTATATTTACAACTCAGTTAAAGAAGAAATGCTTAGCTTTATGTCACTGGAATCATTTGCCAATTATTTTGTGCCCATTGCCTTAAGTATAATTCAGGTCATCAGCTGTGAAGTATACTTCATCAACAGCCATGTTATCATATCCTTTGAATATTTTAAATACATTAATTAAATCTCCTCGCAATCTGCATTTTGTTAGGGTAAAGAGATTCAGGGCTTCTAAACGCCCCTCGTATGGTTTGTTTCTCAGGCTAGGTATCATTTTGGTTACCCGATGTTGTACTCTTTCAAGTTTTTCTATATCTTTTTTGTGATTAGGTGGCCAGAACTGGACACAATACTCTAAATGTGGGCGAACTAGAGAATTATATAAGGTGAGGATGATATTATTGGATTTACTGTATATTTGAATGCTCCACCAATGAATCCAGTTAATTTGTTGGCATTCTTATCAGCCTTCCTACACTGTTTGCTTGGCGTAAGATCATTTGTTATAATAATTCCTAAGTCTTTTTCATGACTGATATTATCTAGTTGAATGCTATTCATGGTGTAACTGGCTTTTTCATTTCTATTTCCAATGTTTAGCATTTTGCATTTGCTAATATTAAAGTCCATCTGCCAGGTTTGGGCCCAATTAAACAGTCAATCAAGGTCATTCTGTATTGCCTGCCTCTGTAAAGATGTGTCTGCTCTGTTACCAATTTTAGTATCATCAGCAAATTTGGTTATAAATCAAACCCTCATCTGTGTCATCTATATCATGAACCATATATTAAAAACAGAATAGGACTCAGTACTGAGCCCTGTGGCACACCACTAGTAACATCTTTCCAGTCTGATTCTTTACCATTTATTACGACCCTCTGTAAGCCAATTGTCGATCCACCTGAGCACATTCCTTCTGAACCCATGCGCATTCAATTTCTGAAGTAATCTTTTATGGGGAACTTTATCAAATGCATTTGAAAATCGAGATATACTATGTCAACAGATCTGGTCTCATCATATATATTGAACATATAACCAAACCATACATGCTCCCTATGTGTCAACAAGTGGGTTGATGGAGGGTTAGTGCCCCTCTCCATAAAACAAATAACTCAAAGTCAAATGGCCACCTTTTATGGGATTATGGCGTCTGGCAATAGATAGATAGATCATAGAAGAAGTTCAAGAGATTCGTGAGGCAAGAGCGATTGTTTCGAAAACCACATTTTGAATCTTTGATGAGCTTATTTATTTCTAAGTGCTTAACAAATTTAGCTCTGAGAATAGTTTCCAACAACTACTGAGGTTAAACTTATTGGTCAGTAATGTCCTGGCTGTGATTTTTTTCCCCGTTTTGAATATCGGGGTTACATTTGCTAGTGTCCTTTCACAAGACACCTTGTTGTTTCTTACTGATTTATTGAATAGCTTATTTAATGGCTTTGTTATTACATGCACTGCTTCTTCAGAACGCGCGGAGATATTCTATCTGGCCCTGGTGTTTTACTCACTTTAAGTTTACCGATGGCAAGTTGTACGTCATTCTTGGTAACAGTATTGTCGCTAATTATGCTGCCCCCATTTAAGGTAACAGGAAAAGCTGTGGGAATGGACTCTGTATTTTCAATTGTAAATACAGATGCAAAGAAAATGTTCAGGGTTAGGTTGAGATGCTTTGGGCATGTTGAGAGGATGGTAGATGACACACGAGTGAAGAAGGTGATAGATGTGAATGCCGAGGGTAGGGTTGCGAAGGGCAGACCGAAAAAGACCTCTGTGACCTTAGAGATAGGGGACTGAATAGGGAGGCTGCCACAGATCAAGCAGCATGGAGAGGTGCTAGCAGGTGACCAAGGCTGATGCATGCAAGCACACTGGAGTCTATATAAACAATGTGATGCAATACGAAAGTTAAATAATACAAAGAACTGTCTCCACATTGTGTATTTACTGAGAGTGGAAGAGGTTATGTTAATATGTACCATTTACAAAACAGTGCCTTTCATGTGATGAAAGCTTACATCCACCAAACAGGTACTGTATACAGTACTCAGCTGAGGGGCTAAATAATAATTAGATATGGGTAATTTTTTTTACCTGAGGCTAGAATGGTAATTGAAATAGTGTCAGGCCCATGTCACTGGGCATTGTACTGATTATTTCTCCCTCTCTTGTTTCCATTTTCCTAGCTTTTTGAACAATGCCACACCCCATCTTTAGATGGGAGAATGGGATGATGATGATGATAATGATGTTGATGATGATGATTTTTGACAGTACCTGCTTGCCGAGAGTGGATGATGTAGGGACAGGGTAGGTGGGTATCTTGGCTTGCATGAAGGATGAACGACGAAAGGCATTGTCAGCAATAGCTTCCCTCAGCGCCCTCAGCCACTCATCACGCTCCTCTGCTGAGCTGCCCACACATCACAACAGCACATTAACATGGGTGCTGCTTAGGATGGAGGTATGTATTTCATTCAGGCTAATGCAATACTGTACTAGACGATTTTCTTTTAGCCTAGAGAAATTTTGGCAGCCAGATGGTATAAGTAGACCAGTACTCATAATTTAATACAGGATACAGTTTTTAGGTATTCTTTCAAACACCAGGATTCACCTTGCCTGGAGCGTGAAGGAGCGTGAGGTGGAGATGACGCTAAACTCGTTCTTAAAATCCTCAGCCTTGGGTGTCTCCACTCTCATGCCCTCCAGTGTCAGTTCGTAGTTGAGCCTTAGTGCCCCTCCTGGCCCTCCTGTCACCTGGCTCGTGTACAGTAACACATCTGACAGCTGCACAGGAAAACTTTGTTATGCAGTTGTTCCTCTAGTTATAAACTTTTGAGTTACAAATGTTGGGGGTATGAAATTTTTTGAGAAGCAGATTGAGTTTATTTTTTTCAGTGACATTACAAAATACTGTACTACATAAAGTGCAGTACTGTACTTGTAGGATGTAATGGTACTAATGATCAGATTTGCTTGATGTATTTGGTACAGCAAGTATTTTAGAAACCTACCTGTGGTCATAACACAGTGGTCCCTTGGTTATCACATACTGGATTATAGCGATTTTTGTTATCACAGCAAGATGAAATCTGCACTCCTGCCATTATCTCGCATTTTTCAACTAAAAATCATCATTATTGCGCACTGAGCGGGCTTTTGTTGACAGTGATCATGCAGTATTTGTAGTTTTAGGTGGCTTTGAGGGATTCACAGTTGAGGCCCTACTTGAGGAGCTAATTGCAGGGGTGGAGACTAACTATCTCTCCACTCTCCACCCTCTAGCCTTGGAACCTCTTTCCTTAAGCCCATCTCAGGTCTTTCTGTGGTACATGTTTCTTGCTTATTGCGTCCTTTTCATCACTTTCTGTTAACCTAACCATTCTTATGTGTGTTTCTGATCCTTACCACAACAGTATATGTGTATGTATTTAATAAGTATAATTTATTGAAAAAGGGAGCATTTGGGTTTATAAGTGGGATGCCCAGTACCTATCTATCTATCTATCTATAGCCCGACGCCCTAATCCCGCAAAGGGTGGCCGCAGACAAAACGCCTCCAAGTCACTCTGTCACCCACCATTTGACTCCCTTCCCCCCAACTCACCCCCCCCTCCCTCATATACCTCTCAACTCCATCCCTCCACCTCATCCTCGGTCTACCCCTCCCTCTCCCTCCCTCCACCTCACCTACATACACCCTCTTAGTCAGTCTTTCATTCTCCATCCTCTCCACATGTCCAAACCACCTCATTGTATTTCTCCTAATCTTTTCAACCACATCCACATCCCATAGGTTGTGCTTTTGTCATTGCAGGTTTGTTATCACGTACAGGGCTTGGTACCATGTTAGTGCCCTAACCAAGGGATCACTTTACTCACCAATTATATATACATATTTGGCCTCAGGTATTAACAAATTTTGACATGAAGTTTTCAAATTGCGAACCATCCTTCGGTCTTAATTAAGTTTGGAAGGAGGGGAGCAACTGTACTGTCAGCTTTAACATTGCCAAAACTGGCCATCTCTCCATCTTGAAAGTTTGGTGCAACAAGAGATCAACACTGAAATATAGTGTTACTCATAAAGTAGTTTATGCAAAGGATGTAAAGGCATAGTTTAGTTTTATTCTGCTTATGATCTCTGGGAAATAAGTTGCAAAATGATGAAATTCCAACTGAATTAAAGTGGATGAACTGCAGTACAGGGAAGGCATGATTTGTGTGTTTTGTTTACTTTCTGTTCGAGTGCATTATTTTAAGAGACAAACTACAGTATACCAGCTTCAAGGTCCCACATCACTGTAGAAGTAATATGGGAATGACTGGTACTGTTTTTATAGAGCTTAATATGTACATATAGTAATATAACCTACAACAAAAGCAACTTTGTATTTTAACTGACACTGGGAATAAATAAGGGTTTTGACTCAGAAAATATTTTGTACTTAAAAATTGCAGGAGACGAATCTGTATTACTCATGGTTGTATTTTGTCAGCAAAATTTTGTGTTATAAATTATCAGAGGGTGATCGGGTAATTAATGTGCTCCAGTCGTATTGAGCCTGTGTAAGTTTATATCCAAGGGGTGATTGGGGTTTATTGCTCATGTAATGCCACTCAGGGATGAATGAGGCTGGTCACTCTCATCTTCAATGTCAGGACCAACCTGCCTAGCCCCGGGTTCCTACGCTCCTCTATGGGGCGACATAGGATTGGATGATGGATGGATGTACAGAAGATAGGTGCTGCACATGGATTTACGTTACAACTGTGCATGGCTAAGTATGGCAAACAATAAATGGGTGCATGTCAGTCAATGTATTTTATGTGATAGTACCACCGAAATAATAAAGTGTGGAACCAGTACATGAAGGTACAGAGCACAGTACCTTAATAATGTCCAAGATGGAGGATACTGTGATGGTGCTAGAGGTGGGTTGAAAAGTGGGTAATAGAGAAAGATTGTACAGGGGAGATGCCATACAGAGATCAGAACTAGCTGAAATAATGCAGGAGGATGGATCAGAGTGGTGGCAGAGAAAGTCTATATCTGCAGTGGTGCAAGAGGTGGGTCAAGGCATGGGTGATAAAGATCAGATTGGGAACATGCTAAAGAAAGGTCAAATAAGGATAACCTGTGTACAGATGTGAACTGTAGGACTATGCTAAGATGATGCAGAATATGAAAGTAGTGAATGATCAAACTGGGATTATAGTAGTGAGGTACAAAATAAAGAATAATGTTGAAGAGATGTCAGATATGAAATAATGAAAGGGAAAAGGTCAGGATGGTGCTAGAGGAAAGTTTTTTCTGAGGTACACAAGTGAGAAAAATTTTCTAGCATGGCAGAAGAGGAAAAGTGAATATTAATTAGTCTTACTGAGAGGGATAATGAATGGTTCAAGGAAGGTCATATCTGTGATGGTAAAAGAAAGGTCATGGCAGTGGTAAGGGCATATTTAACTACTTCAACCCAAGTATATCGAGTATATTTCGTTCTTAATGATGAAGACTTTTCTTCAGCACCAGAAAGTACTTAATTGGTGGAAGGGTTAATGGAGGCTATATACTGTATAACTCCTCCAGTTTAAAAAGTCTCTCCCAAGTTTTTTGGATATAGCAAGGATAAAATAAAGTAAGCTCAGCCACTCCTTCTAAGTTTCTGAAATGTGTGCTGTTTAGATGTAGTTTCACACTCTCTCACCATAAATTTCTTCTTGGATTATGTGCATAGGTGCATGCGACATAAAGTAATTTGTTAGATATACTGTACATGCTCTCACACACAGTAAGCGTGAGGGAGGGAGGAGGGATTAAGCTAAATGTCATGTTGTATCCCCTTCTTCCCCTCTGTCCTTCTCTCTCTCTCTCTCCATTGTCAATCTATATCTCCTCCTCTCCCCTGCCTTCTTACCCCCCGCAACATTTCCTATCTCATCTTGTTCCCCATTGTTCATTCCCTCCCAACATCTGTCTGTATCTACCCCCCTCTCTCTCACTCTCTCTCTCATTATCTTCTATCCTTTTCAGTCGTCAGTGTCTATGTCAGCTTCTCCTCGTAACGATTTCTTCTCTTCCTCCTCATCAGTCTGCATTTCCCTCTTTCCTCCATTATCCTCTCCCCCCTGATATATATACCTCACCTTCTCCCCCACTATCCTCTCCTTCTCCCCAGTGTCTAGCTTTATTTACTGGGTACCTCTCCCCTATTATATTCTCCCTCTCTTCAGTGTCTGTCTGTATCTCCCCCTCTCTCCCATTATCCTTCTCCTCCTTTCCTGTGTTTGTATGTACAGTATCTTGTCCTCTCCACCCTTAGTTGCCCTTCCCCCAATCTCTGTCAGTTTCTTAAACCAAAGAAGCCTTTAACTATTATAAGAATATCAGAAACCATGCCAAAACTATTATCAATCTTTCTAAATCAAACTTTCTACATAGACAAGCTAACAAACTACTAAACAAGCCAAATGATAACAAAATATTCTGGTCAACCCTTAATTCATTCAAAACTAACTTCACTACCACCTCTTCCATTCCGCCATTACAGTCCCCCAATGGAAATCTAGTAAGTGACCCAAGTGGAAAAGTCAACCTTCTTGTTGACATTTTTTCAACAAACTCAACCCTAAATTCAGAAAATCATAATATTCCTGTACTTGATTTTGATTCCCCTCAAATACCTCCTTTCATGATTCACACCAGCCATGTACAAGCCGTATTACAGAATCTATCAGCAGACAAAGCCACTGGTCCAGATGAAATTCCTTCAATAGTACTTAAAAATTGCTCCTCAGTGTTGGCTTCTGTATTAGCAAAATTTTTCCGCTTATGCATCCGTACCTCAATTTTTCCAGCCCCTTGGAAAGAAGCAAATATCCATCCTGTTCCTAAAAAGGGAGCAACTTCTGATCCATCAAACAATTGACCAATTGCAATAACTTCCATTCTTGGTAAAGTTTTTGAGACACTAATTAACAAACACATAGTCAAGCATCTAGAAATCAATAAATTGATCAATGATCGGCAGTATAGATTTAGACAGGAACGTTCAACTGTAGATAATCTTTGCCTTCTTACCCATCAGATTAACAAAACAATAGACCAGCATGGTGAAACACACACAGTAGCACTTGATATTTCAAAAGCATTTGACAGAGTATGGCACCAGGCCTTATTGTCTAAGATGTCACACTATGGCCTTGCATCACTGGTTCCTCTAATTTCTTCTTACCGTCATAGTAGAAAAATACGGGTCATGGTAGATGGAATTTATTCTCAGTTTCATTCCATAAATGACGGCGTACCTCAGGGATCAGTTTTGGTGCCAACCCTCTTTCTAATACAGTACCCTTGTGTCCAACACGCTTTTGTCCAACACGATTCGCGTTCAGCACAGAGAGCAAAAAATTAGTATGATTTAATACGATTTAAGTACTGTAACATGGGTGCGTAAGCATAACACTGACGGAGCTCCGAGAAGTGGACGAAATCCGCAGAGTTCGCCTCTAGCACGATCACCCCTGGTCCAACACGGTTATACTTGACGTTCCCGTGACGCTGACAGCCAATCAAAACTTCTGATTAAGTAGCCTCCCCCGCCCGCTATCGTGACGAGATCGTGATGTTGCTCAATGAAAAACACTTCTTCTCTCACGTAATGTTTTGTTTAAATTTCTCCCGCCACAGTGCCACTCAGCCGCATAATTCGCATTGGACGGTGCTTTTTTCTCACTGCATTTTCTGCCCTTGCCACTGCATTTTACCCTGCTCATGATGCCTGGGAAGCCTTCTGAGAACCCCAAGAATCGGCGGCACCTCCCTCAGGCCACCAAGCTAGAAATCATCGAGAGGCAGAAGAAAGGCGAGAGCAATTTCAAAGGATTTATGATGGAGGCTGAGGAGGAGCAGCAGCCATTACCTGCTAGTGACGCCAGCAGCCATCCTCCAGGGACCCAGTAGGACTACCTACAGTCTCGGATATCACCTTCCATTCCCAGCAAGCCCACCAACACTATCCTAAAAGGTTAGTTATCATTCATAGTACAGTACCATTTATTATAATTACAGTAGTACCAATATATGTTTAGGTATATGGTAGGTATTTAGGGTGACTTTTCCTAGGGTTGCTGACATAATTCATTTTGCCCCATAAGCTCTGTTGTTTATCCAACACGTTCTTGGTCCAACACGGGACCCGTGCGTGACAATATTACCGTGTTGGACACAAGGGTACTGTACATATAAATGACCTCCTATCTGTCACGCACAACCCAATACACTCTTATGCTGATGACTCGACCCTTCATAGTTCTTTCACATTTAGTACCTTCTTTACACAATTTGATATTATAAATTCCCAAATAAACACAACAATTTCTCAGAACCAGGACCTTTCTAAAATTAATCAGTGGGGACAAAAAAATCGGGTCTCATTAAATGCTCAGAAAACTAAATACATTAATTTCTCCAATAGAAAGAATCCCTCAGACTCTTACATAATTTTAAATGATGGCAGTATTCCCATATCCACTACAATTGATATCCTAGGTGTTACTCTAAACCCCAACCTAAGCTGGACAGCATATGTTAAATCCCTTGCTAAAAATGCTTCTACATAACTGGGACTTATGTACAGAGTTCGTGAGTTCTTCACTGACGAGCAGATGGCCACAATATGTGCGTTCTCAGATCGAATACTGTTCACCACTGTGGAGTGGATGTGGAGCGATTGCATTGAGGCAGTTGGACAAAATTCAAAATAAAGCCGTTAGACTAATCAATAATCCCGCCATAACGCAGGACCTTCCTCCGTTATCAGTATGTAGAGATGTTGCTTCTTTAGCATTATTTTATCAATATTTTTACCATAAGTGCTCTAACGAACTGGCTTCAGTTGTGCCTCCCCTTCACATTTTCTCCCGAAATACTCGGTCAGCTGGGAGCGCCCATGAACTCACACTCTCTCCCCTATAATGCAGAACCTCTGCTTATCAAAATTCATTTATCCCCAGAACTACTATTCTCTGGAATTCACTTCCTAGGAGTTGCTTCCCACATACATTTAATCCTCACAATTTTAAATCCAATTGTTATAAGTATTTTATGAATGGAGGATGCCTTTAGGCACATGGACTTATTTTTTTTCCTTTGTTTTTCCTTCCTCCATTAATTAAAAAAAAAAAAAAAAAAAAAAAAAAAAAAAAAAAAATCTGTCCTTGGTAGTAACAACCCTTCTCCGTCATTATCCCCCTTCCCCCCTTCCCAGCATTGTTTTTCTATTGCCTGCACACACACCACAAAGCCAGCTGGGAGACAGGGCATGTGTGCTGGGCAATCTCCAGGCCCTGTCATCCCCCCCTTCCTATTTTTTTTTTATTCAGCCCATACCCCACTGACTGGGCTAATGTATGGCCCGGCCTGCACAATAGGTGCAGGAAATCTGTAAACGAAAAACTGTTGCCTGATGCTTAATCCTTTGAAGGGTGGCCTCAACAAAAGAACCTCCAGGTGTCTTTGTCCCTACTCATTAAAGACCCCCATCCATAGATACACCATCCCACCCCTCAAATGTAAGCTCTGTATATGGTCTTGTCTGTGATGATAGAAAGGTGCAGTTTGTGATGTTATAAAGGAAGGATAGAATCTGTGATGGTGCAAGGGAAGAGTAGAATCTGTGATGATGCAATAGAAGAGTAGAAATTGCGATGGTGCAAGGGAAGGGTAGAAATTGTGATGGTGCAAGGGAAGAGTAAAATCTGCGATGGTGCAAAGAAAGGGTATATAGAATCTGTGATGGTGCAAGACTACAAGGGAAACTGTGATGGTGCAAGGGAAGAGTGGAGTCTGTGATGGTGCTAGGAAAGGGTAGAACCTGTGATGGTGCATGGGAAGGGTAGAAACTGTGATGGTGCAAGGGAAGAGTAGAATCTGTGATGGTGCGACGGAAGGGTAGAATTTGTGCTGGTGCATGGGAAGAGTAGAATCTGTGATGGTGCAGGGGAAGAGTAGAAATTGTGATGGTGCAAGGGAAGAGTAGAATCTGTGATGGTGCAAGGGAAGGGTAGAATCTGTGATGGTGCAAGGGAAGAGTAGAATCTGTGATGGTGCAAGGGAAGAGTAGAATCTGTGATGGTGCAAGAGAAGAGTAGAATCTGTGACGGTGCAAGAGAAGGGTAGAATCTGTGATGGTGCAAGGGAAGAGTAGAAATTGTGATGGTGCAAGGGAAGGGTAGAAACTGTGATGATGCAAGACAGCAAGAGAAGAGAAGGGTAGAATCTGGAATAGGTTAATTGTGTGTGTGTGTGTGTGAGAGAGAGAGAGAGAGAGAGAGAGAGAGAGAGAGAGAGAGAGAGAGAGAGAGAGAGAGCGATTACTTGGAGGGGAGTGTGTTGGGGATGTACTGTACAGATGAGTGCAGGTCCAGTGGGGTATGGAGGTTGGGGATGGGGTGTATGTGTTTATGGGGGATTGGTGTGGGGTGTAGGTGTTTATGGGGGGTTGGGTGGGGTGTAGGTGTTGATGGGGGGGTTGGAGTGGGGTGTAGGTGTTGAGGGGGGGTTGAGGGGGAGTGACGATGGTCATAAAGGAAGAATGAATATGCAGAGATGTTTTGGAGGGCGAACAGCTCAAGGTCTCGGTGGAAAATAATCTATCTATCTATCTATATACCTAGGCTGCTTCCCCCAAGGAAAGGGAGGTAGCCGAGACAGGACGACACACTCTCCATTTACTCATCCATTCAAACACATTCATTCACATCTTAGCCCCAAAGGGGAGAACTGTAAATCCTCATCATGATCATCATCTACTGTAGGTTCGCACATAAATGGTATGGGTAAATAAATTAATAAATAAGTAAATAGATACATGAAGTGGTTCAGGCTTAGCGACGATATAAATTAAAAAGTAGTACATTTACTCATACTAAATAAAATAGTCGCAAGGGATATATTTTCTCTCATGGATCGGTGTCTGGTCGCTCTAAACAAAATAATATGATACCTTATCACTTAATTTAAATAAGCGATACTTAGACATTATTTGATTATTGAAGTGTACACATGGTGCAGTATTTTAGAACGCTTTATCTTGTTTAGAATGTAAGCACCGTGGGTAATGATACTTTTTATCATGCTGGAGTAGCCCTTGGAGCGGCCTATTCCGTCAGTCGCCCTCTAAGGTTTTTCGGAGGCAAGGATCTTCACTCCCCGTAGACTTATCGACGACCCATATCAAGGCCCTCATGGTCCCGCATCTAATACTTGTGTACTTTTGGGGATAACAGTTGGTGGGTGGGAAAGCGCTGTACTGTACTGTACATTAAACTTCCTTTATCATTTAAGTGATATACACCCGTGTTTCAAATTTTAAAGTGTAATTGACTTTTGTATGCTTAATTATTTTTATCGTTTATAAGAAGCACTCACATTATAGCACATAGTAACTAAACGTCTGTGATATTTAACCATTTCTCCTCAGTAGGTGCATTATTCACGGTAAAACCCAACGAACTTGTTTCTAAACAGAAAAATCATAATAGTCGTTAGTCAGTTATAGCTGGTTTCTTTTCATCTGAGAAAGATCCATAACCCTTATCAGCTCAGTTTATGGCCAAATGTAGTCCAGTTGGAGGCAGGATTTCTCTAATAAGCAAGGAGACTCGTTCCTATCAAATAACAAAGGCTCATCAGATTTCATACAACCACGATTTAGTATTCAACTTGTGACAGGCCCCCAGTCCTCTCAAATGAAAATAAATCGACCATATTGTTAAAGGCATCGCAAATTAACTTGAGTAACCCATTTTCAGCTATTGGTACACCTAGAAATGTTATCTAGACTAACACCAGATGATGTGGTTCAGGAGAGGGAAACCCCACCAGTCAAAAGGTTAAGAATATGTGCACAGCTGGATCTCTTCTGCGATGATTTTACTTATGAACTTTTGTCGATTGTTGTTTTACTTTCAATGCTATGTACGCGCAGTTGAATTTTTATACATACTAAAACCAGGCAATTTTGTTATACGTTCTTAGTGATATATCTTGGTGCTTAATTCTTGGTGCTGTGGAGGCAGTTTGGTTTTCAAACGATGCTAAAATCGGACGATTTTGTTGTGCGGTGTGAAGTTTAGCAGTTGGTAGCAAAAGGCATTTCGATCAACCGTTTCGTTGCCATGGACTCAATTTTGCATTCTCCTATATTCAGAATGTAGGAGTTTATTTTTGTTGGAAGAAAATTCGAGCGACAACGGGCTAAATCAAGCGGTAAATTCATTCGTTGATGTGGAAACACTTGCAAGCCATTTTCACCTAATTCCAAGCGATATGATTAACTGAAGCGAAAGTCTAGCATAGCAGTCAAAGCTGAAAATTAACAGATATTATTCGTTCGTTCCATCACAGAATCGGAGTTTGTGATCACATGGCTGGCGCCCCACTGACCCCTTTCCTTTGGTGTGTGTGTGCAGGGCCGTAATTTCTGGGGGGGGGGGGCTAGGGGGGCTATAGCACCCCCCAATGTTTTCTGTATATTAATTTCTCGAAACTTCAGCAGAAATTGAGGGTTTATAAAGATGAACTAAAAAAAAAAGGAAGAAATGCTTGGAGTAGTTTTGTTGAAAATTCAAGCAATTCTGCTAGTGTTTGATCAAATATTTCTAAATATGATCCAAACTGATCATAAACTAAATCATAATAGTACTTAGACTTTGATTATTTTATCATTCATTCATTCATTCATCATCCAATCCTGCATTGCCCCATTAGGAGCGTAGGAGCCCGGGTTTAGGCAAGTTGGTCCTGACAGTTAAAATGAGTGACCAGCCTCACTCATTCCTGAGTGGCATTACGTGAGCAATAAACCCCAACCATCCCATGGCTATAAACCTTCACCGGCTCAATCCGATTGGAGCTCCGTAATTACCCACTAAACCACCAGGCGCCAAAACTTGGTTAGAAGGTTACCACCAAGCGTAGTAAATGGTTTCCTGGTGTAGGCTACAGGAAACCATTTGGCTTGTCACTTAGTGTAGAGCCACCCACAGGCAGAAGAATGAGAAAGAATGAAGGAAAAAAAGACAGAAGAGGGAGTGTAAAGTCACCCGTAGGCAGAAGGAAGTGGAAAGAATGAAGAAAGACAGAAGAGGATGAAAGGAAAGAAGGATGGAGGAGAGGAGAGAGCAAATACCCGAGAGCAGCACTACATCGAGTGAGTGGATGGTTTATCCATCATTACCAAAAAAAGAAAGTCAGAGTGGTATATTTCAGTCTGAATCCTACCACGGTTGTGAATCTTGATAAGGATGCAGCATAGTGCAACAAAAATGTAAAATGGCCAAATAATTAAACTTAGTCACAGTTGGAGTTGAAAGTTCAGACTGACAGAAAATGAAGCCTTTAATCTAAACACCCACTTCCATCATTAAACATATATGCCTCATTAAACATCAACTTTCAGGTAAAATCAGGCTGAAAAATATTGGATGGTCTGCAAACTTAAGCTCTTCGATTTAATTCTAAGTTTATAGTACGGAGGTATATACATTTAGTCTAGCTCCCCCAGTATTTTGCTGAAAATTACGGGCCTGGTGTGTGTGTGTGTAAGAGAGAGAGAGAGAGAGAGAAAGAGTGAATTTCTCGCCGATTTAGGAGTCATGGCGTAGACATAGTACCGTCTTTGGAGTCAGTGCTAGTCTAAGTGATGACAGCAAGCCAACACACAATCCTTCACGGTCGTCTATATTCCACCACACACACACACAGACACACAAAACCTGCGCAGTGAGAGAGAGAGCGAGCGAACGCCCTCGCACTCCCACATGCACATATACATGCAACACTGCACACAGGCATTGAATGCACCTTCACCCACACTCACATTCACAATCTTGTTACCACACACACACACACACACACACCTTTCAAAACTGCATATACTCATCTAAAAAATAATTACTGTTGGCTGCTTATTTGCAGTTGGTTTGCCTGATAATTCTGAGTTATTGAACGTTCATCCTGATAGTTTTCCCTTTATGAGTGATAGAAAATACAACGATTTTTAACTATCACACAGCGTATTTCAAAACTCTTCACTTGTTTTCAAAATACAAAGAGTGATTTTAAGACGAAGTTCCTGATGACATTATTTTAATTTATTTTCTAAAGCGACAGTCGATAATAATGCATTACTAGAACCGAGAATTTGGAAGGAAGGAATGATGAATGGACGGAAGTGTGACCCACTTCCGTTGGGGACTGGTGATAGTTTGTGTGCTCTTGCGTTTTCTCCTTCCTAATTCAGCCCGACTCAGTTTGTGATACTACAGTACGAAAATAATTAGGCTGGTGATGGTAATGATAGTGATAGTGTTGTTTTTGTTGTTCATCGCATCCAAGGGTGGGCAAAGAGGTAGGTTATGGGTGATGATAATGATGGTCCTCTTTCCAACTTCATCAACCTATCCACCTCCATTAATTATAGGAAATTAGTTAATGCTGATGACTTCACTTTTTCCCTGTTTCCGTGGCACACCTCCTTGTACGCAGTGGGAGAAATGTTACGGTGATGCTTGATGATACTGTAGTTCGTTTCCTTGTGTTGTAGTTCTTTTAATGTAATTGTTCTGCCCACCATTTATAATAATCCGATAAAGGTTAGGCTGAGGATTATGACATAGAATGAACTATAGAATGTTTTATAAACGCATAGTCCTGTGTGAGCAATAAGTGATAAAATTATTTTCGTAATGACTGCATAGGCTACATTCCCAACCAACACGTGATGGTACGTACATTACTGCAAACGGGGCCTTTATGTATGAGTAAATATTTTATGCTCGCACCGTTAATGATGACAGTGTACTTCCGGCCCCCTATACTCATTCTCAGATTATTAAAATCGACTAGCGCTAGCTGAGATAAAATACGGGAGATTTCTTAATCATGAGAGTTAACCGATCTTCAGTGACTCATATAGCTGCGTTTTAAAGACTAGTCACCAGTCTCGACTGCATGAAGCTGTCCTGGAGACTTCCGAGAATGGATTCTTGAGCGGTCTGAATACTGCTCCAATTGGCTGGATGATACAGTGGGCGGAACCGAGGAAATCTGCAGAATTAAGTAAACAGAAAGGATGATGTGATGATAAATCAGTTTAACTGTAAATATAGTTGTTACTAGCGAATGCAATAGCTGCTTCTACGTCATACAGAAGAGCCTGTGTGATAACTCGGCAGTCTGTCACCATCACTATCATGATGATGGGGTACGGAATAGGTAGGCTATTAAGTGAAAGAAACGTGCATCTTACCCCGTTCCTCAAAACAGAAGTGTACTTACGGGAGGCAAAGATTGCAGTACTCATCTCTACGACATTATTAATGGGAAATGCTAATAAAGTACTGTCTACCTTATAATAATCTAGGGTCACAAATTTTCTCTTCAGATATCCTTTCTCTAATTTAGGCATAATTGACTGAGTTTTTCAGTTTAGGTTGGGCTGCATATCACCTTCCCACGTCAGTGCTGGCTATCAGTTGTGCGAAAATCGACTGATAAAAATATTTTGGTTCCGTCCGTCATTTTTTACGTTTTACGAACGAACACGTGACTATCCCAGGGCTGTTGCGCATGGTTTTCGTTAGGTCTGGTCCAGAGCACTAAAAGCAGTTCTGCCTCTGGGGCTGGACGTGCATTACCAGTGTTGGCAGGTCTTTACTGTCCCGCCAGAACAGCCCCGGGGACTGGTCTAAACCGGTCTAGACCAATCTAAAAGCCTCATACGGTTATAGTCAGTAAAGGAAGTATGGTAATAGCTTTCGTTCTTTTGTCTCATTACAGTCCGGTTTATTATCGATTTTATACTGCATGTTTGTCTATGGCTGGTATACTTGTGTGTGTGTGTGTGTGTGTAGTTGGTTCAGTGTGACAGCTTCATACCACCGAGGTCGGTGTTTTTGTCAGCATCTCTATGACATTTCTTCTTTCACCTGATTATTTCTGTGTGACACTAATTTGTTTCGATATGTTATTTATGCAGTGAACTTCGATATCCACATTTTAACTGTATCAGACGCCGGAAAGAATAAAAAGGCATAACACGCAAAGTCGCAAAGAAAGATGTTAAAACTACTAAAGCACGGGAATGCTGGCCAGAAACAGGTTTTATTTACACTATCCTTACTCAGTTCTATTTTTTTTTTTTTTTTTTATACGTATCCACATTATTGTACACTGCCTCCAAAATGCCATTCGCATGCCGTATTTGTGCTTTTCAGAACCTTTGACCACTACCGGTAATTAAAACAAAGTATTTACATTATATAAAAAACGATAATATAGAACGATTTCCACATAGCTTATAGCTACAACTTTAATTTCCTGTGTTCATTATTTTATTAGTATTTTCTGACGATTTCAGTGAACCTGGGAAGATCTTCATTTAATCCCTACTACGTCCAGATGATTTAATTCAGCTTTGTGAAGATGTTTTGTACTGAACGGGTTAGTGAGTGTTGTATCTAACCCTGCCAGTTAGAAAGTATCTCTGAAATTGAGGAAAATCATGGAGATAGCGAGATTAGTACTAGTAGTAGTAGTAGGAGGAGGAGGAGAAGGAGTAGGAGAAGGAGGAGGAAGAGACTATGGTTCATCTGAAACGTGAACCCCGTGGACTACATGCATAATTTGCCCTTCTACAGACCACCATCCTCATTTTGAGAGGAGAGGAAAGTAACTGAGGGATCTTTGTATAGTCAGGCAGTTGAGCCGCCTAATCATCTTGGTGCTACCACATGAAGGTATTCCTATCCATTGAAGTGAAGGTGTTAATGCGGTCCCTCCAGCACCTTCACTTCAAGAGGTCTCCCCTGAGCAGAATAAAATCGTCCGGAGGTAGCAAAAAAAATATATATATATATATATATATATATATATATATATATCGTGGTATGGTGTTCGTTTGGATTATCTTCCAACTAACCGACTTGCATTGGCGCACACACACACACACACACACACACACACACACACACACACACACGATAATATACAGTGGAAACATACGAGTATCTTGCCCAATCTCTCTGTCTCTGTCTCTGTCTCTCTCTCTCTCTCTCTCTTAATTCTAAACGCACACAGGTCTTCGTGATAACTTACGCACACGCAACAGGTCTTCGTGATAACTTACGCACACACACACACACACACACACACACACACACACACACACACACACACACACACACACACACACACACACACACACACAATTAACCCAAATACACGCAACACATTCACAGCTCTACCACTCCCTCTTAAGAGAGAGAGAGAAACATACGTTGTGCCACCTTGTCCAGCGTACCCCTTCACTACGATGCCTTACTTAATTTTGGTACTGTTTGTAATCGATCTTATTCACTTTAGTGCGGGCATACATACTTTATTTATTTTTCATTTGTATTTATATATATGTACATTATTTATTTATGTATTGCTATAGTCAGTATTTGATCAAGCTTAACTCCTTTAATGAGGTGTGGTGCTGGAGAGGGACGCCTGCATGTGGTGGCACTGATATAACCATGTGGCTCGGGTTGGTTAATACCACTCAGCTCTACAACAACAAATTATTATTCATTTTCTTTTCTACTACTACCAGTACTACTACTATCGTGTTATTCCATTACTTCATTCTTGTCATGGCCATAGTATTTAATTAGACCCATCAGTACCATACCATCTGGCATTTTGTTTTGGGTAGTCAGATGGGTTGTCATAGCGCTTCATCCCTTTCAGTTCGACGACAGCATTTATTTTATAGCTACTTGCAGTTATTTCCGTTACCTCTTTGCATTTTCATTCTTTGGAGAGTCTTCTTTTTTTCTCTCTCTCTCTGGTTTAGTGAGACGTATGGTGAAGAGGGTAGAATTTAGTCCTTAATGATTCCTTCAGTGTATATATATTTAAATTATACTTTTGCTAACGCCAGACGATTTTATTTAGCTGACACACACACACACACACACACACACACACACACACACACACACACACACACACACACACACACACACACACGGTTGGAGTAACTGGGTATTACTTCTATCTCATGGGTATCTCCAGAAGTGAATATAATCTGTTAATGGCAGCAGGGATAATGTATAAAAGTCATGTTACGGATAAGTGTTAATGTTTAGTTTTGTCCCCTTCATTATCATAGGTCTCTCCTGCCCGAATTAAATACGAGTAGTCATCTTACGGTACCAAGAATTCGAGAAAAAGCGAAATACGGCAGCAATAATAATAATAATAATAATAATAGTAATAATAATAATAATTGTAATAACTGTATTTATCCTGAATATGTAAAGAAAAAGTAAGATGTGCAGTACAGTACAACGGCTTTCTACGGTTTTCTTCCCCTCTCGGTCAGTCGTTTTTGTTACGCAAGGGGTAAAGGGATAAAGCATCGAGTGACTTTACTTTGATGTGTCTCCCATGGGCTAACTGTAATCGATTGAAGGTAACAAGAATAAAACTTAGCGATTTATTACCCCTGTTACACCGTAGTATTCTCTGTATATATTTCAGCACCGACTTCAAGAAGGGGAGGCCTTCCTGCTTTTCTATCCTTGTCTTTGACTCACACTGGATATTGAGGTGTAATGTGTAGAATAAATCGCTGAGGAAGAGATGCTACCAAGTCTCCTATGTCACTTTCAGTACGGCCCCAAAAACGAGAGTAAGAAAGTGGAGTACAGGGACATTCCCACAATTTTCCCTCCGGCTCAGTCATGCGAGGCGACGTGACACATTCATTGTATCCTAGAGGGACCTGGTGACTCATTACAAGCTCCCCTCTCTCTCTCTCTCTCTCTCTCTCTCTCTCGCTTTCTCGTCTATTCCTGCTTGGTTACTCTCCTCGAGCTAGCATCTGATTATTTTATTTATTGTTAATTTTTTCTCCTACTCTGAGCGTGACTTGACAGATCATTCCTTCAGGCCTAGCATTGCTCTACGTGCTGACACCATCACTTCATCTTAGTAGAGATTGAAAAAAAAAAAAAAAGGCAATTCTTAATGTACGAGTACGCCTGTGAGTACATAAAGAACGGCTGTAGCTAAACGATTTAATTTAGAATAGGGAAAACATTCCTCCCATAGATGGTTTAACATTTGAAGCAAAAACATTTTATCTAAATCACGTGGAGTTGCTTTTTATAATCAATGTATATTAGCGCTGAGATTAAAGCTAAAACCGGTTGATTATGTTTAGCTGAGAAAAATGTTTGGGAGTCAGAGGCTTGAAAACTCCCTCTTCACTGTGGCTAATGCATCTGTTAACTTAAACTGGCCACTTTGTTCACGTGTTGGATAGTCTAGCGTTCCAACGATTGACAACTACCCCGATTAGCCTTTTCATTTAGCGTATGCAATTTGGTATTTTATTCTGTTTAAAACCGTACGACTGTTATGCTGAGAGGAATCCAAGCAGTCAGCAGTGGAGGGGTAAACAGCATTGGCTTCTACGAGGTCCAATATCGACCACTAACTCCACTTCTGTCTATGAACTGTATTGTTCGCTGCACGGAAGAATTCAGAGCGCTTCTTCATAGGCGATTTATTCGGACGGAAAACCCTAATAGCCTCTGTTCTTTTGGTGATGTAGACCCCGTCGGTATGTATGTATGTATATTTATGTATGTATGTGTGAATGTATGTATGTACGAGTATGTATGTATGTGTGGCATTGTTGCTGCCGGTTTGGACACCTAAGAAAGTAGGTAACTCGAAGAACATATTAATGACATGCAGCAGAATATTAACGTGTAATATACAAAACTGATCTCTGTGGAAGAAGTGCTGCGGAGTCTCCCATGAAAAAATAAATAAATAAATAAATGAATACCACAACGCTTACAACAAACCCCTCCCCCTCCCATCCCCTCATCCCTCCTACTCCTGTCCCCCCCCCTTCCTCTCCTCCGGCCTTGAAGAGAGACCGGAGAGAGCTGGCATTACACCCGCTTGTAAATATCAACACGTACAGTAAAGGTTATTCTTCTGGCTACCACATGCTTTCCTCAGCTGAACAAAATCGAATGATATGTAGTCTATTGTACGCCACTGGTGTATGACAGGATTGAGAAAACTCCAGTTGCCTCTTGGTACCGCTGTACACTTGCAGACAATATCGGTAATATCGCTACATTAATTAGACGAACAATACTGACTCTTTCGTAATATAGTGACTGCTTTGTTTTGCTGCGAAGATCAGATAACTCGGTTTCAAGAGTCACTGCTTACCATATCTGTATTTATCGTAATGAGATGAATGGACACTTAGGTACGGGAAGGTACTGTACAAAGCATTTACCATCAGCCAGATTGGTGCATTTAAACCACTGGACCACAAGGGGTCTCAGTTTTAAAAGAATATAATACATGGGTGTGACTGTGTTAGCGAGAAGTTTGACTCATACCTGCAAGGTTGTTTGGCTTTGAATGGCATGCAGCTTCAGTGTTGTTACGAAGCTGTGTGTGTGTGTGTGTGTGTGTGTGTGTGTGTGTGTGTGTGTGTGTGTGTGTGTGTGTGCGTGTGTGTGTGTGTGCGTGCGTGCGTGCGTGCGCGCGCGATTGATTTGAAGCAACTTTTGCGGTAGTCGGAGAGAGAGAGAGAGAGAGAGAGAGAATGTAAATGAGCATGCATATGAATCAGAGAGAGTATGTATATGAGCCAGTGTGTGTATGAGTAAAAAAGACGGATGTGTATGGAAATGAGTTATGAATGAGAGAGAGAGAGAGAGAGAGAGAGAGAGAGAGAGAGAGAGAGAGAGAGAGAGAGAGAGAGAGAGAGAGAATAATTGTATGTGTGTAAATGAGAGTGTGTGAGCATGAGTAAGAGAGTATGACTGTGCGTGTGAATGTCAGCTTGAGTACGAGTGTGTGTGTGTGTGTGTGTGTGTGTGTGTGTGTGTGTGTGTGTGTGTGTGTGTGTGTGTGTGTGTGTGTGATGAAGCAGCGGATGTAGTGTAAGATAAATGGCGATTTGTGACGTTAATACCGTTATTCTTGACATCAGCTAAACATATAGTGATTTTAAAAGGAAGTTTATATGATAGTGACTGACAGCTTTTTCCGATTCTCTCTTTCTCTCTCTCTCTCTCTCTCAGTCATAATTTTACTCAGATTCCACATTCTTACCCCTGTTAACTCCTCCTTCCTCACCTCCCTTCTTTTTCTCACCTCTTTCTCTTACCCTATCTCCCTTTCTTTCCTCCTTTCCGTTACTCTTCTTCCCCTCTTCCCTCTCACTCTTTCTGCATCTTATTTTACCTCTTTTCCCCCTACTCGTTGCCTCTTCTTCCCTTCCTCCCCATTTCTCTTTCTCTTTTCCCCTTTTTGGCATTTCTCCCTCTCTCGTTTTCACACTCCCTTCTTTTATTTCCTTTTTCTTGTATTGCACTCCTTTCATTGTTTCTCTTCATGATTTCCCCCCCCTCATTTTTCACCTTTCCCTTCTCTGTCACCTGTCCTTCTTCTCCCTGTTGTTTCCCTTTTCATTATCATCTCCTTTCCTCCTATTATCTTTCCCTCCTTTCTCTGCTATTTCATCTTGCCCATCATCCTTATCCTTAACTTACAGTCACCTTTTCCCCTCTCCCTCAGTCTTCATCTCTCTTTGCTCTTCCCCACTCTGTTGCCCTCTCGACTTTCTCTTCTCCCTCACTTTTCCCTCTCCCAGTCACCACTTCTCTCCCATAGCCTTCCTCCCTGTCCCTCAACTTTCCTATCTCCTTCACTCCTCCTTCCAGTCACCCTTTCCTCTCTCCCTCACCAATCCTCCCTCTTCCCCTGTCTTCTTTCTCCTTTTACTCAGCTCTTTTTCACCCCTATGTATCTCGGCTGCATCTCTCTGCTGCTCAGCTTCAGCAGTTCCCGCTCCTTCAGCATGTATCAATCAGTCAGTCGGTAATCAGTCACTTAGTCACTTATCGATTCATTCGGTTGCATTTCTGTTTTGCATAGTTCCAGCAGCTCCCTTTCCTTCAGCATGTCACAGTCAGTCAGTCGGTCAATCAGTCATAGAGTCAATCAATCACTCCTCACCAGTATAAAATATCGTGGTTGCATTTCTCTCCTGCACAGTTTCAGCAGTTCCCCCTCCTTCAGCAAGTATCGTCCGGGCTTGATCAGTTCGTACTTCGGCCCTCTGCTGCTGCTGCTGCTGCCGTCATGCGCGTCGTTGCTGCTGCTGCTACTGCTACTGCTCAGCCGGTCTTGGAGGGCTAGCAGTTTCATGAAGTTGGTCTGGAAAAGGAAGCAGGTAAGCTGAGGTTAATATACTCCTTTTTACTTTAACTTGGCCTAAAATTGCCATCTCTCCTCTTTGGTTGCCAACCTGTAACAATAGATTAAAACGAGATTATGATGCTAGCCACGAAGAAGTGTTATGGGAAGGATGTGAAGCTGTAGCACTGTCTTTTCTGCCACTGAGCTACGTGGAATAAGCTGCAAAAACAAAAATATGGGCCACGTTAAGGTGAAAGTACCGTAGTAACATTTTAAGGGTAGGAATTTTTAAGTACATTTGCGAACAATATAATCGCTTCACTTCTTCACTGTTGTCAGATTTTTACATAATATTCTGAAAATTTTTATTGTGCTCCATAGATGGCACCACTGACTGGTTATTTATCGCTGTGAAGTGGATCAGTATGTATGTTTATAACTGTACACTGACACTGATATTACCGGTTAAAGATGTACGTATTTATTACCGGTTAATGATATACATGCTTCAGTTACACATTTTAAGTGCACTGAAACATAGTCTTCCAGAAGAATACATTTTAAGTGTAGGACATTGGAATCCGTAGCCTCATTTTATTAGTGTATTCTACATTTATAATACATTCAGATTGATAGTTGAATGTAAAGTAACTAATTTATCTTGTGACTGCTGTGGAGAGACGTAATATTAATCTTTCGTTTGGGGCACACTGTTGCTATAGTATTGGCGAATTGAAATGGGTTATTTTCTAGTCAGTGTCCGGTATTGGGCAAGTGTTAGCGACATTGGCAAGTAAAGAGTGAATGTAATGTAGTTACTGACATTCCACGTACACTTGCACAACCCTAGCCATGACGCACAATGACGGGGGCTGCGGACGTGCAGGTACTGCATCATGCCTGTCACCTCTGCTCTGAATTCACATGTGACGGGAAATGGTACAGCCAGGAACAAAAATTCATCCACACTTTGATGCCGATTGTGGCAGCGGAAGATGTAACATGAATGATTTTTATGTGACATCACTGTGAAACAGGAAAAAAAAAAAAGAATATGAGAGGAAAGGATACTTTCTTTCGTTTGGAGAAGTATGTACGGTAGGACACAATGCTAGAAGAAAATTGTCGACGAACTTTAGCTAATGGTTGTGCAGTTCCCCTCCCCCCTCAGCCGTCCTCCCTCTTCTCCTTTCTTCTCCCCTTCTCCCTTATGTTTCCTGTCTCCCTCACCCTTGCTTCTTCTAGCCATCTCTTCCCCTCTCCCTCACTCATCCTTCTTCCTGTCACACTTCCTCTCTCCTCCCTCTTGCTTAACTCGAGAACATTTCTTCTAACCTGACGAAGATCACTAACTCCTTTCAGTTCGGTTTATGGCCAGGTGTAGTCAGACTGGAAGACCGATTTCACAGTAACCAAGCAGACTCATTCCTTCCTCATAACTAAAGCTCATCGAATTTCACGTAACCTCGACTTTGTATTCAAGTTGTAGGAGTGACCCGGTTCAGTAAGATGAAAACAAACCCACCATAGTAATAAATGTCGCTTCATGAGTCCGGAGACCCAATAGTGTTAGCCTTTACATTCCGATGGCGTAATTTTATTTACTTATTTATTTATTTTTAGTGCTTTCATCTCAGAACGATTTTATTCTGCTCTCTTGAACTAGTGGAGTTGGGTATAGCCTTCACTTACCTTTTCACAGCGAGAGGCCTTATAGTAATTGGATAAAATTCGCCTGGTAGCAAGATATATACAGTATATATATATATATATATATATATATATATATATATATATATATATATATATATATATATATATATATATGTATGTATGTATGTATGTATAATTGACGTCCTCGGGCAGAAGGGATGAAGCTAATTATCGACCGGTACTCTGTCAGGGTTGTGTAGTGTTATCTCGGGAATGACATTAGTTGTGGACGAGAGGTTACTAAGTCAGGGTTGTATACTGTTATAATTTTCGAAGCCATGAAATTAGGTTTATGTTCTTTGTTTATATTTGGAATGACATTAGTTGCGAGCCAGAAACTACAGTAAAAGGTGTACCTGATCAGGGCTGTATACTGTTTTTGATGTCAGACGATATTATACTGTACTTGTACAGTAGGATGACCTGTATTGCATTGTACTGTTTGTAAAGACTTCACTCAGTTTAGGAGGGATTTCTGATAATATGGAGGGGTTATAATGTCTTCTTTTATCAGTCTCCATTAAATCTGTACTTTCCTATACAATTTTATTTGACGGGTTAGGAATAATCTCCATTAATCCCTACTGTACTCCCTTATATAATTTATTTGAGAGGTTAGGACTAATCTTCGTCAGTCACACTGGTAGTGAAGGGTTAGAAAAAATTACCATTAATCTCTTCTGTATTGTCCGATCAGACTTATTTTATACCCAGGTGGTGAAGAGGTAGAAGCCAGTGTCCAGTAATTCCATCTGTACTCTCTCCTATGATTTATTTTATACTTTGGTAGTGAAGGGAGTTAGAGACAATATCCATTAACCCCTTCAGTACTGTGACTTCCATTATATTTTTTTCTTGCAGCCGTTGGATTATTTCATTCAGTTTAGGGAAGACATCTAGTGTAAGGATTGAGTAACAGAACACGAATACAAACCTATTTTCTGAGTTGAACAAAATTAGCTGGCGAGAACAAGAATGACATAAATAGAATCATAGTAGACCTAATTAAGAAGAATGTTTCAATCCATTCATTGCGATGGGGTCTCTGAAACTTAATAAGATCGTTTGCCACTAATAAGAGAACCTACATTAAATATACTTCACAGACACGAATTGTTCCTAACCTCTTCGCTGCAACAGGGTATCTAATGAGCAGAAAAAAAAAATGCCTTGGGGACATCAAGAAACAAATGAAGGAGACTTGACTGTAGGGGAAGGTTGGACAAAATTAATGCGCTTACTTCGTGTGACCCACATAACTATATATAGATTCAGTCAAGGACCGTATTCGCCTGGCTTTAGGAGGCTCCATGGTACAGTTTTCGCTGCACCCACAAGGTCGGCCAAGTATAGTGCTTGTCCCACTCAGTCACTGAGTTCCCGTACTTTCTTGAAGATACCAGTCTTTATGTAGGAGTGTTGGGAAAGCGAAAGTTATATAATTGTAGGCCTGCCCCTAGCCTAGGTTTCAGGCAGGGCGGGACCCCCGGTGGGGAAGGAGACACGAATTTTTGGACAGTGGTGGAGCTTCGTGCAGGATAAGCATAGTGTGACCCTCAAGGGCTGGTTCCCACAGGGCGGACGGCCTACAGTGATATCGGATAGAGTTGTTATATACGGCCAAAATTTGTCACTGAAGAACACGAAATTTTGCATACCGGTTCTGATAGGTATTCACCCCAGCCACGTTTTGGGAGGGGTGGAACCGCAGGGGAGGGGGCGGCCCCCAGGGTTCCCAGCATAACCATTATTCACGACCATTGTTTTTAACCTAGCAACACGAATCTGCGTATTGGTAGGCGTTTATTCCGGCCACGTTTTAGGTAGGGTGGGACCCCGGTGATGACGCTCCAATACTACTACTACTACTACTACTGAATAGTAATATTAATAACAGTAGTATAGTAATTTGCGTGCCAGGAAATGAGATACCGATACACGTTAAAATTCCCTTGTGTGTTGAAATAATTTTACAATGGACATAAGTAAAACAGGGAGGTGGGGGAAGATATCAACGTGTCTAGGAAAAAATGAACGGTTAAAGGAGAGTTTTAGGGAGCCTCGTAAGTCCCGTACTCCGTCAAAGGACCCGGATTCATAAACAAGCCTTCTCGTAACTCAGAGCGTAGTTAGGAAGAACGAGAGACATGGAAAGAATAGTTACTCTTGTTTTATTGTCTTTCTTGCTAAAAAGAAAAAAGTGGCTCACCCTATTTTCCTCGTTTTTGGAGAAGAACTGATTATTGGGGGGGGGGAAGTTATGCACTGTGGTCGTCATTCTTGCAAAAAAAAAGATACCTGAGTTAGGAAAGAGTCGCAAGTGTATTTGTGGATGTGGTGCAAGCGAACCACTCGAGTGTTCGGCAGAGTTACGACACTGCCCTCTCACACCCTTACCTGGCAGGGTTACGACGCTCTGCCCTCTCACATTCTTACCTCAGTTTAACTCTATTAAACACACCCTTGCTTCCATTAGACGCGTACCAGGTGTGTCATGTAAAATCCCCGTCGTATAATTTGAAATAGGCTTGCATCTCTGTGATTTCGTTCTCGCTATTTACAGACAACTTTTAGATTCGGGAGCATCTTCAGGAGCGGCTCTGTCAGTTTGCCTCTCACAAAAGAATATCAGATGCGAGGTCCTTGGCTAATGTAAAATATGACGACTTTAGTGGAGCCACAGCACACTACAATGCACCATACCACACCACGCGCGCATCTAATGTTTTTTGTTGTTGTTGTTACAGCTTAAGGGAAATTTAATTTTAAAAAAGCTGATGAGGTATATAAGCCATTCTTCTGTTGCAAAAAAAGGAAAAAAATGTGTGTTTATTAGTCAGGATCAAAAAAAGAGATTATCTGAATGAAGGAGTTAACCGATCACACAGACGGTGCTTGCTCAGCTGAATAAAGTAGTTTGGCGGTGTGGAATGCATAGTAACTCATTCTTTAATTAATGCAAACGGCACAAGGCCAGCAACTGAGGCCTTTTGAACACTTCACTATGTTAGTTTCTTGTAAGAGTTGGTAAAAGGAAATGAAACTGTACCCTCAATTATCTAGGAGTGTGATGAACAAGGATAGGCCTTTAGATGGTGAAGTGCAAGAAAGAGTACAGCAGGGAAGGAATGTACTTTCAAACATGGAGAAGTGAGCATGGAGGTAAAGATATACTTGCATGACAGTAATTTGATATCACTGATGTATGGAGATGCAGCTTGCACTTACTGTAGCTGGAATGACATGCCAAGAGGAGTGACAGTTAGTTTTGTGGGATGAGCATGTGGAATTATGTGGAGAGATAGACACAAATACGGAAGTTCGGAAGCGTTTTGATGTTGTGGATTATGCTGGGAAGTATTAGGAGATGCTTCAGCCGTTTGGACCAATAAAGAGTGGGAGATTGACTTTTAAGTGTAAACAATGAGTGAAATAGAAGGATGTAGGGGGAGCGGGATGTTGAGGACGGGGTTGAAGGATGGAGCAGAAATCTATTTATCTATCAGTCTGTCTGTCTGTCAATTTATCTTTATTTATATCCGTATGTATGTATGTACAGTATGTATATATGTATAGTGTCGTGGGGTGAAGAGAGAGCCGCCTTATGGTGAGTAGAGCATGGAGTGATTTGTTTGTATCTACTCCCGCCAGGATGAAGGCGTCTGGCTATAGATAAAAGCTATATTTGTGCTAATGTAAGAGCAAGAGAGCATTTATGACAAGTAACAGAGGACGCCTGGTTACATATTTCCCCAGAGAAGATGAGTCGGGCAGGCAGGCTGGTGGCAGAGAGGGCGGGCAGTACTGTGTTTATCAGGCACTTAGCATGGGTCACGGGGTAAGGGGAGGGGGGCAGCGAGTATCATGTGAGGGTCTTTCATGATACACTTCTCTGCTCTTACAATGGAGGGCGTATTTTTAGCACATCACCAGGGCAACGTTTTCAGTCTGTAATTCAAATATTGGCGACGTTATGGTACAGTAACTCGAATTTCTAAAAGCTTTGATCTGTACCCCTAAATTTTAATGATGTTTTAGTCATGTATCTCGAAATTCCTAGAGCTTGAATCCTGAAACTTCTAAATCTGGTAAAATGTTTTCTTATAACTCTGAGTAATGACTGAGTTTTGATAGAGACGGTTATAAGAATTTCTCACGTATATAACAATTTCTGACTTTTTTTTTTTTTACCCTATAAAACCAACGTTCAGCACAGCCTTGGTCTCGTCAGTATATTCCACGTGGGTAAACAAACTGGCGGCGAGGTGTGAGTGTGAATGGAGATTATGAGTATAGTGATGGTCGTTGAGAGAGACGGTGACTCGGTGGGATGTGTTGGTGAATGGCGAGAGGCTTGAGGAGTGGATGAGTTAAACGCTTTTACTAAGATGACGTACGTGTGTGTGTGTGTGTGTGTGTGTGTGTGTGTGTGTGTGTGTGTGTGTAGTCTAAGTTGGTTATCTCTAGTGACTTTTTTCGGCTCAGGAGAGTTTTTCGAAGTGGGGATGTTATATATAATCTTCATTAACCCTTTCAAAGAGAGAGAGAGATCATTTTAAAGTGGAATAATGGCTTCAGAAGGTAGCAAAAATAAAATGTAACAGACGTCTTTTTGAGGAAAGGATCGAGTACTTAATGTAGATGCAGAGAGAGAGAGAGAGAGAGAAAGTTAAATGGATGACAGGACAGAAGTGGAGAACCGAGTGGGTCAAGGCTGGTGCCATGAAAATCTTGATGCGGAATAGAGGTTTGAGTACAGAGGCTGCAAGAACATAAAGGTGTGTTCTTTTCATTACAGCCAAAGAGTTTTTTGTCTACTCTGTTTGTCTGTCTGTTTTTTTGTTTCTTATCAAAATTATGGAAAAAAAGTTATTGATGGAATTGTACCAAATTTAGAACAGTGAATGAGAACCATCAGAGGAAGTGATTAAAATTTTGGCCGAAAAAGGTCAAGGTTCGTGTTTAGGAAGTGGGATGCTGCTGCCTCTGCAGTTATATGTGCTCTCTGAGTTCCGTTGTTGCATGTTGACTATTTAATTTAATTCTTGCTGATACCAGACTGTTTCATATGTCCTTTGTATTTCCTTGTAGCTAACACCCGTCGGTTTCTTTCATCCCAGG
The DNA here is from genome assembly GCF_032717465.1 of Coenobita brevimanus. Classification (NCBI taxonomy): domain Eukaryota; kingdom Metazoa; phylum Arthropoda; class Malacostraca; order Decapoda; family Coenobitidae; genus Coenobita; species Coenobita brevimanus. The sequence continues at coordinate 6,364,207 of NC_137015.1, forward strand.
AAGAAGCTGTGGGATAGTGAAGGAGCTCTGGACGCAGACAACACTACGGTATACACTAAGCGTACACCGTTCAACTCCAGTTCAATACTGCCTTAGTCGAATGTAAGTACTGGTACTTTGCTGTCATCAGTACTCTCATGATCGATAGAAGTTTGTAGAATTCTGTGTACTCTAATGCCAAACGATATAATTCATTCTTACCAACACCACATTACCTAATTCATTCGGTTATTTCATTCTTCTTAACCCCAGTCGAGTTTCATTCACTTCAGGAAGGAGATCTCGTAGAGAAGTGGCCAATACACAGTTCTCAGCATCGCCAACATACATTGCGTGTGACACCTTCAGAGCAACACCCCCTTCACTGCGATATGCCAAGTAAGTGCCCGCTATTTTTATTCTCCATCCAGCCAGCCTCCCCCCCCCCCCCTTTTTTTTTTTTGTCATTGCTAGAACCTACTTTTTAAATTATTTTGTTTTAGCTGAGTTATTATTATTATTATTTTTTTGTTGAGTGTCATTCAAGAAGGTACGATTCAGAAAGAGGTGCTCTGGTACATACATGCTGATAAGGTCTATAGTTGTTGCTATTTTTTGTTGATGAAGTTTGTACCGGATACGAATAATGTCTATTCTTGTAATTGTAAAGATGCCACGTGTTTTGAGCGCTAGTGAATTCATTTAAGCAACAATAGACGAGATTAATTATTATTATTATTACTATTATTAATATTATTATTATTATTAATTATTATTATCATTATGTGGCAAAAAGTTTAACGCCCTTGTTTTTTGTACGACATCTTTTTTTGGTTACCGTATTTCTCGCTATTTCCAGACGCCTTTGTTTAGTTTTGAAGATAATTTTCGAATTTGAAGATTAATTATTAACCTCTTCACTAAAGGAAATCGTTTGTCAGATACATAAAAATCCAGTAAAGGGAAACATAAGGTAAGAAAATAAGCCATCATACTGAAAGGGTTAAGGTCAGACCATTATATTCAGTTGAGAGAGTCCCCGTGGCGCTAAAAGAACAAGTATTTTCATGGCGTCAAGGATAAACATTATATTCACGTTAATGGCAGGCGATGTTATTGAGGTGAGTCAGGTGTAGCGGTGGTAAAGGTTAAGAGCATTATTATAGCACTTTTTCTCCTGTGTCGGATGTAGGTATTATATTCTCTTTAAAGCCAGGCCATTTTACGCAGCAGAGTCCTTACGTAACTAAAGTCTTAACGGCCATGCATATGCTTAAATCCTAAACTTCGAAGGGAAAGTGAAACCTCAAGTACTAAGGATAATTTCAGAAGAATGTTGGATACAAGTTGAGTGAAGGTAATAACAATAGACGTTACTTAAGTGTCCGTCCGAATTCTGAAAGTATAGAGCGTGCCTACTCATTAACGATACGGATTTTAACCATACGTGCGTAGGAGGTATCTAAGGCAGCTCATTGACTCCTCTACTTCTAGTATCGTTTAGAAGTGTGAAGTGTGTGGATGAAAAGGGGTTCCTACATATTTGGGAGATACCTAATACCTAAATTTTAATGCGAGAGAGAGAGAGAGAGAGAGAGAGTTCATAAAGGCCATATCTAACCACTTTAATTCGAGAAGTCGCTTGTACGTGAAGAAAATCTAGTTCTAGCAATAAATAAATAACTAAATAACTAACTAAATAAATAATAAATAAATAAATAAATAAAAGGAAACACGTGTAATGAGGAAGTAAATCCAAATTGGTGGCTAATTAGTAGTTCTTTATCTTATTATCTGCTAATTGTTCTGTTATTAGCCTGTAAGTTAGACGTTGAGATGCACTGCTGGTTGTCGATTTTGTGGTGTGTGTGTGTGTGTGTGTGTGTGTGCGTGTATTCCCCACCCCGTTCAGTTCAGTAACATTATTATTATTGTTGTTGTAGTTATTGTCATTATTGTTATTATTATTATTATTATTATTATTTCCTCCAGATTAAATTCAGCTCAGGGAAACCTCAAATATTCCAGAAGCTAAACCCAGGAAGCAATTACACACACTATGCACTCACAGACCGGCGGATTTTTTACTGATAAATAATGATAACTGATTTTTCCTGATACGAATAATGAGGGCGAGAAACCTATCCAGAGTTTAAGAAAATCGTGTAGAAGCAGCAAGTGTGAATAAATAAATCGCTGGGTTGAAGGCGTTAAGAGGTCCGTAAGATAGAAATGGCTAATACGCAGTTGCTGTGAATATATTACTTTGCCCGTTCTTTTTTTTCCCTCCTACCTCCCGGCCATTTTATTTACCTTTGTGAGCTCTTTATTAGTGGTAAAGTTTAGTAGAGATTATTTTCAAATTTTTCCCTAACCTTTTCACTGCCACAAATTTCGCACAGGCTAAGTAAACTTCGTATGAGGACAGGAAGGTAAATAGGTAAATAAATCGATAAAATACACAAATAAACAAATAAAAAAATGCAGGAGTGAAGATGGTAAGTGTTTCAGATTTAAATGCCAAAGTGTATCTGTGAAGGGGATATTTGTGTGATTGGTAGCAGGGGTCTTTCGTGAGATGGTTAAAAACATGAATTAAAATGCCCCCAAGACCACGGCTAAACCCCCATCACCCCCCGACACGTGATATATTTCTTTTTCATTTCTGTGACCATGACGTTGTTATTCCAGCTTGCCCTAGATATAATTTAAAGCTGCTGACCTACAAGAACTGAGGTTCGGACTTAAAGGCTTTCTAAAATTTGATCCCGGATAGAAGGACAGACAGACACGGAAACAGAGACGACACCAGATACACCAGCTTGTTATGGGAGCGGTTATGAAGTTAAAGACATAAAGTATGAAAGAGGTACAGATTAAGTGCAGAGTGGAGGAAATTAGACTAGTCATAATAGGATGTGCTCTCTCATAGCCCATACTTATAAATGATCCTAACCAATTCACAGGATCACCAACTCTCCCTAACATTAAGCAGATATTGTTACAAATCATATTGTTTATCGTGTGTGCGAGGGTTTTTCCGAAGTTGAGTAAAATCGTCGGGAGGTAGCAAGGATATAAAAAAAAAGGATACGTCATGGGGCTGAACGGGTTAAATAAACAATCTTACACACTGGGGAGTTGATAGATATGACCCAGTAGTGAGAGTTGTTGCCGGGAATGCGTGGTAAGTCAACAGGTATGCGAGCAGGTCCAAGAGGAGGAAGCTAATTCACACTCATCTAAGCCCAGTCACGAGGGGCAGGCCGGGCAGCTGGCAACAAGAAAGGGGTATGGGAGAGGGGGGGGGGGAAATGTTGAGAGAGGAGGGGAGGGGATGGGGTGGTAGGGGAGAGGGGTTGGGGAAGGAGGGTATGGATGGGTTAGAGAGGGTAGGATGGGTTGGAGAAAGTAAAAGGGGAGAAGGGTAGGGGAGAGAGAAATGAGGGTGGGTGTGCGTGTGTGATAAACGGCCTCTTGACTGACCAAGCAACACGAGAGCATCTACTTCACCTCTCCTTCTGCCTTGTCACACTTCACTCACAATTTACTGTGTGTGTTGCAGGTGTCTTTCTATTGTATGTCTATCTAGCTATCTGTCTCTGTCTTTGTATGTGTCTGTCTGTCTATCTATCTATCTATCTATCTACCCAGTCTCAGTGCTGCCTACTTTATTTTGCTTCCTTTCTCACAATAATCCATAGTCAGTCTTGATTTGTGAATATGACGCTGCAGTTTTCTGGCCATCTGTCATCTTATATTTTTCTATCTGTCTGAAAGTTATTTTTATATCTATGTTCTCTCTCTTTTTCCATCTACTGTCTATATATCGGCAGTGTAAATCACCACCATCACTTTTGCCTTTCAGTCACACTTCACACCGAGTCTTAATGGGGAAGATTTTCTCTCTCTCTCTCTCTCTCTCTCTCTCTCTCTCTCTCTCTCTCTCTCTCTCTCTCTCTCTCTCTCTCTCTCTCTCTCTCTCGTCCATTTCTGACCTCACCATTTCCTCACATTGACCTTCTCAGTCTCCTATGACATTCTAAGCTGAATAAAATCGTCTGGCGTTAGATGGAATAGAATACTGGAGTTGTTCCGACCATGAGAGAGTGTAGGTGTAGTAGTAGTAGTAGTAGTAGTTGTAGTTGTTGTTGTTGTAGTCCCAGGTTCATCGGAAACATGAACCCAGTGGACTACAGGAAAAATCTGATCTTGTGCAGTTCACCATCCTACTTTTGGGGGATAGGGAGATAGTTGAGGGACATTTATATAACAAGACAGTCGAACAACCTGGTTATATCGGTGCCACGACATAAAGGCATCTCTCCCCAGCATCCAAAGGCGTAAAATGAGAATAGATAAAATAATATGACTGAGGAGTTTTTACACAATCTCCAAAAGTAACGAGAATACGTAAGGAGAATTTACGTATGTTTTTGTTTATCCTCTCCGTTATCCCTCTCTCATTCACCACTGACCTTGTTTTGTTTTTCCTTATACAGTATTTTGAAACCTTGTGTCTATCCGCTTCCTGTAATGGTGACCTCTGACGAAAGACCCCCGCTCCACTCTCCTCTCTCCCGTGTTCAGTAATGACCCACATTGTCCCCACTAATTAACGACTCCTAGTTCTGTACTTGCTCATCAACAACCTCCATTTTCTTTATCATGTACGCTTATTTTGATCCCTACTTAGCAGCAACTCCCACAGTACATTATAAGGTAAAAGAAATAGCTTGTGTTAGTTCCACTGCAACATACCCTATAAAGTGCTCTCCTCTCTCTCTCTCTCTCTCTCTCTCTCTCTCTCTCACCGGCTGTGTGGAGTATGCTGCTGTGATACTTGGGACGCTATTCTCGTCGGTTAAGGAAGCTCCGTAACACCTTTTCCTAAGTGACTTATTATGCCTATTACACCTTACTCTCTTGTGTGTTACATAAATCGTTGTACTATCGCCATACTCTGCATAAATGACGTACAAAAGGATATTACCCAGCCATATCCAAAAACAAATCGCTAAGGAAGAGGTGTTAGGGAGTCTCCTTAACCGACGAGAATACGGGCCAAGGAAGAGCCATCGAGAATTGCCTGTAGTAGTCACGAAGAAGTGCTAGGGAGTCTCCTAAGTCAACGAGAATACGCCATTATTGTTTGATCTGATTGGCACTCGTGTTATCTGACTGGCATTCGTGTTATCTGATTGACATTCGCGTTATCTGATTGGCACTCGTGTTATCTGATTGGCACTTTGTGGGTGTCACTTAGGCGCGTCATGATTGAGTTGATTGGCACTTGATTGTTGTGTAGGTGCAGCCCGGTACACACACACAAACACACACACACACAGTGTGTGTGTGTGTGTGTGTGTGTGTGTGTGTGTGTGTGTGTGTGTGTGTGTGTGTGTGTGTGTGTTTCTCTTGTCTCTTGGCAAACCAGTGAGAATTTGTGAAGAAAAGATTTAATCCTTTCAATTATATGATTTTTTTTCTTTACCTCGATTAATCTCACCTTGCCTAATATATTACGCTAATCCGGTGATAGCAATAATACATTAAAAAATACCTCACAACAATGGAAAAATTAGCTCTTCAGTAAGGAGAGTTTATGTAAGCTGAATAAAATCGTTTGGGGAGAAGCCTCAACCGTGAATGATGAGGGGATGGAGTAAGGACTGTTTAACTCTCGCATGGTCGGGATAAATCTAGTGTGTTGTAGTTAGCTCCAGACGATTGCATTCCCATTAGAGTGAGTCATAGGAGCAGCCTCAGCGTTAATAGTATCGCCATTAATACTCTCACCATTACCCCTCTCAATGGTCGGGGCAGCTCTTCACCCCGGACGTTTTTATCGAGCCAAGAGTGAGTCATACGTGCCTGAGGGTGCTGACTGGGTGCTCTGATGATAGTTTTCTCTTGCTGTTTTTTTTTTTTTGAATGGATGCGTGGATTTGTGTCTATTGGTTTTCTGTTTTCCCTGTTTTTCCGGAGAATGCTTTTCCCTTTTTTAAATTTCTCAGACTTGTATTTATGTATGTAAGTGATTGTTTTACTAAATGCAAAACTTTTAAAATGGTTTGTTTCATAAAAATCACTTACGTTTCTCGATGTTAAAAAAAAAAAAAAAAAAAATCTGGCTGCTGAGTCGCCTCACTTCTTAAACAAGTATTGATGTTTTACATGTACATTTATAATTTACTGTTTTTTTGCGTTTAACAAGAAATGGGCATTATAAGGGGGAAAAAAAAAAAACATCAGAACATGCTTGTCCTTCTGATTATTTGCGGTTTTTGAATGACGAGGGTATGAAGGGTGGCTCATTCCACTGGGTATGCTAGTGATAGTTCTACTTTGGTACGTTCTCGTTTTTTTTTTCTTTTTAAATCAAAGTTCACACAGTCCTTACGTGGTAGGGAAAAATGTCGTAAAGATGATGACGATACTAATAGTGATGATGTATATTTGTCATTTTTGTTTGTAGGCTACTCTTAATACAGTAGTTTCTCCTCCGTTTGCATTTTCCCTTCGTGAATACCAGGTAGTATATGTAAATAGGTTTTGCTCATTTTTCTAACTGCGCTACTGTGATTATGGTGCCATCTCCAATCATCAGGTCTTGTATTCTTTTCCTCATTCCCCCCCTCCTTTATGTAGGCTTCTCTGAGGATGGTACCAGTACCTCTTCGTTTGTTTCCCAGTTCCAGTTTTTGTCTCGCTATTGGACGAGTTGATAATTTCACTCAGTATTCTGATTATGATGCACTCTCCTGCTCTTGTTTTTTTTCCCCTTCATGTTTTGTGTACAGTACAGGAGGTGGGTGTTGGAGAAGGGCGCCTTTGTGAGGTGGCACTGACATACTGGTAGCTGGGCGGCTCCGCTGCCTCATTATGCAAACGTCCTTCAGCCCTTTCCCAATCCTCTGATAGGGGGATGGTAGACTGTAGGAGGGGGCAGCTTCAGCTTGCAGTCGACTAAATTCACATACAGATGACCCTGGGGTTACAACAGCTACTGCTGCTGTTCATTACGCAACGTACGCTGCTCATTTTTCTGGGTATTCCGATGGTGGTACACGTGCTGTACATTTCCTGCACATGTGCTATCCTTTTCCTATTTCTCTTCGACCTAACTAATATATTGCCCATTTTTCTAGGTATGCTGTTGACGGTACTGCTGTCTGGTTGCGTGATGTCCTTTTCCAGTTCGGTATTTTAAGGATAATTCTGCTTTGTGTGTGTGTGTGTGTGTGTGTGTGTGTGTGTGTGTGTGTGTGTGTGTGAGAGAGAGAGAGAGAGAGAGAGAGAGAGTTTATTCGATTTGGGGAAACCAGTTGTTGGGTAATTGACAGGTTTTTCTACTTTCACGGTTTTCTCCTGCCTGTTTCTGGATCCCATACTCTGCTCACTTCAGTAGAGCGTAGAACTGCCGTCTCTCCACCTTGAATGCTGAACTGTGGCAATACAGTAACACTAGAATATGGTGATAGTCACGAAGAAGTGTTATGGAAATGATATAGGGCTGAGTGTGTGTTTTTTTTTTATACCATTAAGCCGCGAAAGTACACAATCTCAGCCAAATTAAGATGATTGAATTATACGTGCCTCAGTGATGTAGTGAGAAATTGATGACGATGATGATGATGATGATGATGACAGAACAGAGTAGAGGTCGAATTTTGTGGTGATGATATTGATGATGGTTATAACGATAATGACAGCGATAATAATAGAGTAGATTAGAGTTGGTACTGACGCTACGACGACGATGATGATAATGATTGGAAAAATACTGAGTTCATATTTAAAATGACGATGGTTAAAGGACAGAATAAAAGATTGTATGGCATTGATGGTAGTGACGAGAAGAAAGAGAGAGGTCATGATAATAGTAACTCAGAGGACATTAAAGTATATATTATGTTTACCTTTCTCAGCAAAAAAGGGTGAAAGTATACCTGTCCATGTTTAGGAAAATTCCACGGCCATACAGCTTGCCAAATATGGGTGATGCAATACACGATAGTCTCTCTCTCTCTCTCTCTCTCTCTCTCTCTCTCTCTCTCTCTCACTCACTCTCTCTCTCTTTCTCTTTCTCTCTCTCTCTCTCAGGCAGGATGGACCCCCTCTTCCTCCTCATCTCCACTCACCCACACAGGAGGTAGGGGGAGGGTTGGGGGAGGTACGAGGGGTCTGAGGAGAGGGGAAGGGGAAGAGAGGGGAGGGAAGGGGTGGGATGGGGAGGTGGAGGGATGTTGGAGGGGTTTTAGGAAAGAAAGGAAGGGATGAGAGGGGGAAAGGGAGGTTGGAGGGGTCTGAGGAGAGAGGGAGGAGGGAAGGAAGGAGAGACTTAAGAGGGGGAGAAAAAATAAAGGGAATACGAAGATACGAGAAGGAGGAAGAGAGGAAAGGAGAGAGGAGAGAAAAAAAAAAGAAAAGGAGGGAATAAAAGGAGGAAGGGAATGTAATGAGAGGGGAAGGGATGGGAAGGAAGAGGAGAGGAGAGGACGGGAAGGAAATGACAAGGGAGTTTATTGAGAGGAGAAGAGGGAAGAGGGGAGGCGAAAGAAGAGAGGGAAGGGTATAAAGGAGGAAACTGGAGAGGCGTGAAGAGGGGAAAGGGAGAAGAGGAAAGGAGGGGAAGAACGGGGGTGGTGAAGGGTGAGTCAAGTTTCATTACATCATTGTTCTGTGATCAGCGTTGTCTGCACACACACACACACACACACACACACACACACACACACACACACACACACACACACACACACACACACACACACACACACACACACACACACACACACACACACTCTCTCTCTCTCTCTCTCTCTCACACACACACACTAAAGTTTTACCTGTACTCACCTGTAAAAGTCTGCCGTCAGTGGGATGGATAGTTAAAAACACGTGTCTTTATAAAATGTAAATACAAAAGAACATAAACAATGAAAAATTACTAAGCAAAATAAGAAATCAGTTCCTCTGTTACCAATATTACAATGTCCTGAACTTAATCTAATCTAATCATCTGTTATTAAAAGGGACATCGTAGGGCACCTCTGGCAGGGAAGGGGTTAATAGCGATAGTTTCAAGCCCCTTCCATTCTAGAGGCATCACTTAGCTAAATAATATCATCTACACTGCTTTTTACCCTGACTTGACTTAAAATTGCCATGTCTCCATCGTGAGTGATAAGCTGTGATACTAGATAAGCACTAGAATATGAACCCAGTCTAAGAATTGCTAGGGAAAGAATGTAGAGCTATAGCATTGTCTTTCTTTGCCACTGAGTTAGGTGAAATAAGCTACAAAAGACGAAAATCTTGGCCAAGCTAGTGTAAAAGATCTGTAGTGACAGCAGTAGTAAAGTTTAGTTGAACGGGAAGCTAACACACTGCTTGGGGTGACTTTCTTTTCATTCCAGTGACCGACCCTCAACCACAGCCTTCACACTGGACTTGATCTAGTTATGGTGTGGCCCTGTACTGAATGAAGCACGAAGGCAAGGATATCCGTAGTCAGAGATAGGACACACACACACACACACACACACACACACACACACACACACACACACACACACACACACACACACACACACGACCAAAAACATTACCTTGCCGCTACGTTGGGTTAAAATAAAGCGTCTTGCAAAATAAACTGCAGAATAATTTATAACAAAGAACTGAAGAGGGAAGCAGGGTGAAGCAACCTGAGATGACGGCTGTGTGAGTGGGGAGAGGGGGGGAAGGAGAGGGGGAAAGAGAGAGGGAAGTGAGAGGGGAGGGAGGGGAGAGTTGGTAGGGGTAAAGGGGAGAGGAGAGTGGGAGGAAGGAGAAGAGGGCAGAGGTCAGGGAGAAGGTATGGATGAAAAGGGATAGAGAGAGAGAGAGAGAGAGAGATGGCAAAGGTCATCTTGAAAGTAAGGATGAAAGGAAAGCACGGGGGGGGGGATAAGGGAGGAGGTCAGGGGGCAAGGGAAGGGTGTGAATGGTTAGGGAGAAGGGAAGGGTGACAGCAGTAATGACAGAATAAAAGCACGTCCTTGGGGTGATATTTTAATTAACAAGGGATAGGATGGAGGGGGAGGGGAAGGGGGAAAGAGGAGGAAATTACATAAAAACTGGGACGACAGAGGAAATGAGTGAAGAATAAAGGGGAGAGAGAGAGAGAGAGAGAGAGAGAGAGAGAGGGTGGGGGGGAAGAGTCAAGGAGGAAGGGGCAGATGGTAAGGAAGAGGGGTGGGGAGAGGAAGAGGGGTGAAGGAGAGATTGTGTAGGAGGGGGAAGGGGAATTGCAATGGCAGGAAAGAGGTATCGAGGGAGTTACGGAATGAGGAAGAGATTAGGAGAGGGGAGAGAACAGGAAAGGCGAGTGATGGAGAGAAAGGGAAGAGGAAGGAGTAGAGAGGGAGGAAATAGGGAGCAAGAGGAAGAGGAGGGAAGAGGGAAGTGTGCAGTATCAGTAAGACAGGATGGAAGGAGGTGGGAGAGGAGAGAGGGACGGAGGGCAAAGGGGAGGGGTGTGGAAGGAGAGAGAGAGAGAGAGAGAGAGAGAGAGAGAGAAGGGTATCCAGGGAGTTAAAGTATTGGGGGGAGATTGAAAGGGAGAAGGGAGACTAGAGGACAGGAAAAAGAAGAGAGGAGAGGAGAGGAGAGAGAAGTGAGAAGAGGAGAGATGAGGCGAGGCGATAGAGGTGAAAGAAAAGGACACAAGAGAAGATGAAAGGAGAAAAAGAGAAGTGAATAAAATGGAAAGAAGATATAGATGAAAGAAGAAAGGATGGCGACGAAGAGGGAGAGAAGAAAACACAAGATAAAAGGACACAAGAGGATAAGATGAGGACAGGAGTGGAGAGAATAGGAAGAGGAGAGAAGAGGAAGAGGTGGGAAGAGAAGAGGGAAGGAGGGGAGGAGAGATGAAGAAGAAAAAGGAAGTGAAAAACAGGGGAGAGAGGAGGGTGGTAAGAGGGAAGTGAGGATGGAGGGGAATTGAGGAAGGAGGGAAGAGAGAGAATGAAGAGGATGAGGGGAGAGGAGACGAGTGGGGAGGGAAGGGAAGAGAGAAGGGAAGAAGCGAGAGAGAGAGAGAGAAGAGGGGGAAAATGAAAGAAGGAAGAGAGCAGGAGGGGGGAAAAATGGAAGAAGGAAGAGAGAAGGAGGGGGAAGTCTGAGGCAAGAGAGAGAGAGAGAGAGGAAGGAAGGGGAATAGGGAGGAAAGAAGGGATAGACGAAGGAGAAAGGGGGAAAGAAGAAGGGGAGGGAAAAGGAAGTGGAGAGGAGCGGATGGAGGGAGTGTCTTTGTGGGAGGCAGCATATGAGGAGGAAATAGTTAAACCTCTTTCTACGAGACACCTCCTCTTGGCTGACTAAATCCTTCCTCTTGGCTGACTTAACCTCTCCTCTTGGCTGACTAAACCCGTCCTCTTTGCTGACTAAACCCGTCCTCTTGGCTGACTAAACCCGTCCTCTTGGCTGACTAAACCCGTCCTCTTGGCTGACTAAATCCGTCCTCGTGGCTGACTAAAACCGCCACCTTGACTGACTAAAACCGTCTGGGGGTAGCAAGATTAACTCACTACAATTATGCTCGTTAATCCTTCCCTCATCCAGACGATTTTATTCAGTCTAGGAGAGCCCCCTATAGTCTGTTTGTTTTACCTGATAGAATATATGTAACCCCCCTTTTTGAGCTCAGGTGATGGTCAGGTGTAGTGCGTTGGAGGTGGGTTTGACTAGTAACCAAGGAGACTCATTCGTACATCACGGCACATCGAATTTTATGCACTCACGGCTAAATTTCAGGTAGTTAGAGAGAGAGAGAGAGAGAGAGAGAGAGAGGGGTGTAATAGTGAAGGGGTTAAGACGGCTGTTACTTTATCGCCACCAGTTCAAAAAATCCCTATCGTAAGCTGAATAAAATCGTCAGGAGATGGCAAGATGGCAATTAAGGTGACGTTCTTGGGGTGAAGGGGTTAATGGAGGTCTTATGGAGCTGAGTAAAATCGTCTGAGGGTTGTGAGAATATTGGAAAAGTCGTCATCATCATCATCATCATCATCATCATCATCACCATCATCATACAGACCTTGCGTAGTAGAAATGAACATTCTAAAGGGGTTGAGAGAGAGAGAGAGAGAGAGAGAGAGAGAGAGAGAGAGAGAGAGAAGGGGGACGGAGGGAGGAAGGAAGTCAGGGGTACATGACGCAACAAGGCGGAGGGGAAATGAGAGGGGAGAGGGGGAGGGATGGTGATGATGATGATGATGATGATGATGATGATGATGACAGCTGGAGAGATGATGATGGTGATGCTAGCAGTAAGAAATGATGATGATGATGATGATGATGATGATAAGTTGAAGAAAATGATGACGATGATAGCAGGAAGATGATGATGATGATGATGATAACAGCAGAAAAAAGAGATGATAATGATGATGGTGATTCTTATAGGAGGAGCCAAGAGTGGGGAGAGGAAGAAGAGAGCGGGAGAGAGAAGAGGAGAAGGGAGGAAGGTGCAAAAATAAATTTGGATAGGAGAGAGGCAGTGAAGAGGAGAGGGGTAGGGGGAGTTGATGGGAGGGGGGAGGATGGCAGTGATCTGAGTGGTGGGAAGAAGAAGCAGATATGCACTGGGGGTGATAATTGAGATGATAGAAGTATAGAGGGACGATGATGATGATGATGATGGAACGAGGAATTAGAGGGATGATGAGAGAAAGAGGATGTAAAAGGATTGTGAGGATGATGGACAGAGGAGTTTGAGGGATGGTAGTGATGATATGATGATGAGATTATGGTGATGATGTTGACGATGGAAAGAAGAGTTAGAGGGATGCTCTTGAAGAAGTAGACGAAAAGGAAGAAAAAAGAAGAAAAAGCAAAAAGAATAAGAATAAAAAGGCCAAGGTTAAGCCTGAGAGGTATGTAAGGAAATTATAGGTGAGGAAGAGAGGGAGGCAGGGAGAAGAGAATGGAGGAGTGGAAGGAGGGAGGGAGGGAGGGAGGGAATGTTGGGGAAGTGGGGGACGGATGGAGGGAGGGACGGAGGGAATGTTGGGGAAATGGGGGACGGATGGAGAGAATGTTGGAGAAGTTTGGGAGGGATGAAGAGAATGTTGGAGGAGAAGAGAGGGAGCGATGGAGAGAATGTTGAAGTGGGGGAGGGATGAAGGGAGTGTCGGTAGAGGGGGACTGGTGGGAGAGAAGTCAGAATGAAGGCGGAGGAGGGGGAGTGGGGGAGGATAGGGAGGGGGGAGTGGGGGAGGAGTGGGAGAGGGACTGAGAGTGGAGGGAGGGAAGAATGGAGAAGGTTTGGCTCTTGCATAAAAATTCAGCTCTAAACACACACGCACACACACACACACCTGGTATGTCTGGGGATAATAACTAAGACAACTCAAAACACATAACGTCATCACTATCAACAACATTACCTACACTGCGCAGATATTCTCCGTCACTGTTTTAGGTGTCTCATACTGCTATTTTGACCAAACCTTTCTGGCTACTATCTGCCTAAGTGTCTGTCTGTGTAATATCCAGTCCATTTTAGTCTCATAATTAAAATGGGAACCAGGGATTAAGCTACCTAGTCTCAATATTTAAAGCGAGAATGACCAGTCACTAATCGCTGAGTGACATCGTATGAGCAGTAAACCCCAACCACCGTTCGGATGAAAACCCATATGGACTACATCCGCTTGGAGCTCTTTGACCCACTGCACCACCAGGCATATATTTGATTACATGCCTACCACCCAAAGTCATAATGGTGTCCTGGCCTACAAAAAAAAAAAAACAAAAAAAACACTTGATTTGTCTTTCACTGTCGTCTCTTGGTGGTAACTCAACATCAAGTGAGTGGATGGTGGGTGCCTCTGTATACCACCTGCCAACCACTTGATGAGAGAGAGAGAGAGAGAGAGAGAGAGAGAGAGAGAGACGTTATTGCAGTGAAGGTGGTGATATCAAGTGCATAGTGGTGTTGCGCAGTGGGGAATCCTCCGTGATCTGAACTAAAACAAAAACAGTGGAAGGAGGAGGAGGAGAACGAGGACGAGGACGAAGAGGAGGAGGAGTGAAGGGAGGAGCGATAGAAGGAACGAAGGAGGCATGGAGAGAAGAATGGAGGGAACAATGGGGAAGTGGAGGAAGGGAAGGAGGAAACGTATGAGCAATGGAGAGAAGGGTGGAGGGAACGTAGGAGTGGAGGGAGAATAGGGGGAAACGTATGAGGAGTGGAGAGAAGGGTGGAGGGAACGTAGTAGTGGAGGGAGAGAAGGGGGAAACGTACGGGGAGTGGAGAGAAGGGTGGAGAGAACGTGGGAGGATCAGAGAGAAGGGTGGAGAGAGTTTAGGAATGAAGATAGCGGGAATATTGTAGTGGATGGATGGGTGGAAGGAATGGATGGTGAGGAAAGGACGGAACACAGGAATGAGAAAGGGATAGAAAGAACTTGGGGACAGTGGAGGGAGGGAAGGAGGGAACGTAGAGAGTGGCGAGAAGGAAGGAAGGAACGTATTATTAGTGGAGAGAAGGATGGAGGGAACATGGGATTAGAGGAGAGAAGGACGAAGGGAACATGGGATTAGTGGAGAGAAGGATGGAGGGAACGTAGGAGGAGGAGGATGGAAGAAGGAAGCGTAGGAAGAGGAGTCGGAGGAGGGAGGGAGGGAAGCTGCGTACCTCCCTCCCTCCATCCCCACCACCTCTTCCTCTCCCTGCCTCCTCCCCTTCCCCCATTCCCTTCCTCCCTCCTCCTCCCCCACACCACACCATAAATAAACACACACGCACACATTTTTTCCTCTGTTTACACCGGAAGAAGACCCACGTCGAACCCAACTCTTGTATCAGCATTGTTTATTGACGTATTTATTTCTGTACTAGCCACTTCACCCCCAAGGACCTATTTTTTGTAGTTTATTCTTGCCGCTACATGGCCAATTTAGATTTTTAAAAGCTGTATCTAACCCCGCCAGTTGGAAATATTTACCCCAAGCTGAATAAAACCGTCTGGAATGAAAGCAATTTATGTATATGTTTCTAGCCCGGAAAATTAGAGGGCTGAGTGAGGTCATGTCTGAGTAAATGCGTTATCTCTATACATCTGTCCACCCGTCCCTATGTGCATCTGTTTATCTGTCAGTCTGTTTGTTGTGCTATCTCCGTCTCTCTCTCTCTCTCTCTCTCTCTCTCTCTCTCTCTCTCTCTCCATCTGGATCTGTCTCTATCTACCTTCTGTCTCTGGAATCAAAGTGTTATATCTTTTTTATATCTTTTTTCCTTTTAGTTTGTTTGTCTCAGTTTTTATCCGTCTCCTGTCAGTCTGTCTATCAGTCTATCTGTCTACCTACCTCTCTGTCTAACTGTCTGTCTGTCTGTCTGTCTCTGTCTATTCAGCAGCAAAAATAGGCTTCCTGTATATGCGTATTATTCATCCATAGTTGGAAGGGGAAGGAGTGGGGAGGGGTGGGGGAGGGAGAGCGGGGAAGGGAGGCAGAGAGAGAGAGAGAGAGAGAGAGAGAGAGAGAGAGAGAGAGAGAAGGGAAGGGAGGAGAGGGAGTGAGTGAATCAGGGACTTTGGGGGAAATGGAGAGGAAGGGAGAGGGGAGAGGGAGGGGAAGAAGAGGGAAGGAGGGGAGTATAGGTGGAGAAAGGAGGGGGGAGGGAAGTGAAAGGAGAGAGGAGGGAGAGTGAATGAGTGAGAGGGAAGGAAGGAGGGGAAGGGGAGAGGTTAGGGGGGGGAAGGGAAGGAGGAGGGAGGTAGGGGAAGAGGTGAGAGGGAGGGTGAGGAAGGAAGGGGAAGAGAGAGGGGAGAGGGAGGGACAGTATGGGTTGCCAAGTAGTAATGTGTGTGTGTGTGTGTGTGTGTGTGTGTGTGTGTGTGTGTGTACAGAGGGTGGAGGTCCCAGAATCACGCCTACTTATACCTACAGTGATTATTTGTCTTGAAGATCCCGTGCAGTTGATAGGTGCTCGTCTGTTTGGTGTTCATTTAAATAGTGGGAGGTGCCAGAGAGAGAGAGAGAGAGTGTGTGTGTGTGTGTGTGTGTGTGTGTGTGTAGTATGAGCTGATCTAGTTACTTCTCTCCCTCTTCTTCCTCCCTCCCTCCCTCCCATTATTTTTCTCCCTCTCTTCCTTCCACCTTTGTCTTCCTCCCCCTCCCCTCCTCCCAT
The DNA here is from genome assembly GCF_032717465.1 of Coenobita brevimanus. Classification (NCBI taxonomy): domain Eukaryota; kingdom Metazoa; phylum Arthropoda; class Malacostraca; order Decapoda; family Coenobitidae; genus Coenobita; species Coenobita brevimanus. Next base: position 6,380,369 of record NC_137015.1, read on the forward strand.
CTCCCTCCCTGTCCCTCTATTTCCTAATGGGTAGTCATAGTGGGGATAGGTCAGATGGGGTGAAAGAAAATAGTGGTGATAGACAGTGGAATAGTACGTTTAATTCTCTGTATGTTTCCTTTACCTCCCCTTTTCCTCTATATCCCTCCTCCTTCCTCTCTCTCCCTCCTTCTCTCTCTCTCTCTCTATCTTCCTCTCCCCTCGATATCCCTCTCTCTTCCCCTCTCTTCCTCAATCACCTTCTCCTCTTTCCAGCACCTTCTCCCCCTCTCCCCATCCTTCTCTGCTTTCTTACTTCCCTCTCCTTCAGTTCCTCTATGTTGTTTTCCTCTGTTTTCGTTCTTCATTCAACTATCCTCCCCTATTCTCTCTCTCTCTCTCTCTCTCTCTCTCTCTCTCTCTCTCTCTCGTGCACCGCCCTCTTATCTTTTTATCTCTCGTGCATCCTGTTTCTTTCTCTCTCTCTGGTGTGTGACTGGAGAAACACATTCTCTCTCTCTCTCTCTCTCTCTCTCTCTCTCTCTCTCTCTCTCTTTATCTCTCTCTTTTTTTTTCTCTCTCTCTCTTGGTATAGTAAACTGAATTACAATCTCTTAGTTTATCACTATGACGCAGGAACAGTCCCTCATTAATGGGTCAGCACACACACACACACACACACACACACACACACACACACACACACACACACACACACACACACACACACACACACACACACACACACACACACACACACACACACACACACACACCAGGGGCAGCATTCATAAACCGTACCGAGGTGAAGTTGTAACCAAAGTAAGGACCTAGATCGTTAATGGACGGTTGCGTGCCATAGTCTGGGGAATATTGGAGTGTTTTTCTTGCCATTTACGAAGGTGTGAACAAGATGGCCTGTTTTTGCTTCTATCTTCAGTAATACAGCTCCCAAACACATCACTTTCCAGCCAGAATAATCTTTGAAGCCATAAACACCTATACAAACTGATTCCTGATAATATTTGAATTTTTAAAAGAGACTTGCTTCTCGTATTGTGCATATCGGCTAAAATCCTCCGTAAATGTGGCCATAGACTTCTTTATATCACCACTGTTAGAAATTGGTTATGAAATCAGTGTTTTGATAAATATTTACTCGTATAATTATCCACACTTAAAAGGACTGTTGGTTGTGGTATCAGCAGGTTTATATTTCGGTATCGGAAAATTATCAGTTTCTGTAAATATATGAACGTAATTCTTTCCGTTTTTCTCTTAACGTATGTAATTTTTTTTTTTTCTCTCTCTCTAATGAAGTCAGTACACACCTGGTCGTTCTGCTGGGCTCATAGTGATGTGGCAGGAGGGTGCGAGAACACAGCATCTTGAAAATCTCACATTTGTCTGTCTGTCCGTCTGTTAATCTGTCTATCCGTCTTTCTATCTCAATCTGTCTCTATATATCTGCCTTTCTATATCTGTCTATATCTCCATCTTCTTCTGTCAGTCAATTTATCTTTCACTCTGTTTTTGTTTATAATTGTCAGTCTATTTCTTTATATATTTATACTGATGTCCATTTTATTAACCTGTCCATTTGTTTTTATGTATCGGTATTTATGTATTTATTTGTCCATCTGTCTGCCTGTCCGTCTATCTAGCTGTCTATTTATCAGCCTACTTGTCTGTCTGTATGTATGCTCCTCAAGAAGACTGTATAAAGCGTGAGTCAAAAGTCTGGAAACACAATGGAATAGTCTCCTTTGTCCCTTTGTTGAAGTGTGTGTGTGTGTGTGTGTGTGTGTGTGTGTGTGTGTGTGTGTGTGTGTGTGAGAGAGAGAGAGAGAGAGAGAGAGAGAGAGAGAGAGAGAGAGACCATTGTCCACTGAATAGGATTGATGTCACATTGAAGTTATCCTGTATTGTGTCCATTTCCCTGTGTGTCCAGATTATTGACACCCTGTAGCCTACATAGTCTACCGAAGAGCGCGTACACAGACAGACAGACAAGTAGACAGATAGATAGGCAGACAGATAGGAAGAGACTGATAGATAGGAAGACATATACAAATGAGGCCAGAGATTGAAAACTTACAACCAGCATATCTATCTGTGTCTATATATCCATCCATCCATCCATCCATCCATCTATCCATCTGTCTCTCTGTCTGCCTGCAGTATCTGTCTGTTAATCTATCTGAAATTGAAGGCGTAATTTTACAGAACACAAAGACATATTTCACAACGTCAGATTTCATGTCGTGTCCAGCCTTGAAACACACACACACACACACACACACACACACACACACACACACACACACACACACACACACACACACACACACACACACACACACACACACACACACACACACACACACACACACACACACACACACACACACACACACACACACACACACACACACACACACACACACACACACACACACACACACACACACACACACACACACACACACACTGCTGCAACCTGAATACTTAAATAATTCTAACGTAAAAGTCGAGAGAGAGAGAGAGAGAGAGAGAGAGAGAGAGAGAGAGAGAGAGAGAGAGAGAGAGAGAGAGGTTTGTTTCCCCCTGCACCTGTTGACTCAGAACTATGATATCTTAGGGACCTAGAAGTAATGGTGTTGGTTGCGAGTCGTATTCATGGGGATGATTTGGACTTAGAAAAAATTTGTCTTGTGCCTTAATAATATCGGGTGGCAAAAATATGCACGTTGTTGTTGTTGTTGTGTTGTTTTTGTTGTGTTGTTGTGTTGTTGTTGTTGTGTTGTTGTTGTTGTGTTGTTGTTGTTGTGTTGTTGTTGTTGTGTTGTTGTTGTGTTGTGTTGTTATTGTTGCTTTATGGCACGTTTGTTCTCGTGTAACAAAGACTCATAACCTTTTCAGCTCAGGTGACATGCAAGGGTAATCGGATTGGAGGGTAAATTTGACTAGTAACCAAGGAGACTCATTCCTTCATCATAACCAAAGTCCATTGAAATTCATGCCACCACCGCTTAATATTCAACTATGGGAATGGTCCAGTTCCGTCAGATAAAAGAAAATAAATACTTTTCCATGGCCCAGTATCTAAAATTCTGATCAAAAGGAGATAACCCATTGATTCCACTGATGCATAGGGTCGTAGCACCTCTTTGTAGGCAACTTATTGTACGTATTGCTCTTTAATACAGTCTTAAATGATTGATGCAGACCCGGCAGATATTAGAGACGTATGAATAACCTACAAGAGGATATTGAGGCGAAATATGCAGACTAAATCTCTTGTAAGGAAGTATTGCGAACAGAGGATATTGAGGCGTAATATGCACACAAAATCGCTTATAAGAAAGTGTTGCGAAAAGAGGATGTTGAGGCGAAATATGCAGACTAAATCACTTATAAGGAAGTGTTGCGAAAAGAGGATATTGAGGCGTAATATGCAAACTAAATCGCTTATAAAGAAGTGTTACGAAAAGAGGATATTGAAGCGTAGTATGCAAACTAATTCGCTTATAATGAAGTGTTGCGAAAAGAGAATATTGAGGAAAAAATGCGAACATAGGATTTTGAGGCGTAATATGCAACTTAAATCGCATATAAAGAATTGTTGCGAAAAGAGGATATTGAGACGAAATATGCAAACTGAATCGCTTATAAAGACGTGTTGGGAAGTCTCATGCCAACGAGAATATGGATCACAGTAGTCAATATTTTCGCTACATTTTAGGTTACTGTGTTGTTCAGCTGTGTGACCGCCGGATACTGTGACATTTGTGACATACGGAGCAGGATACGGATTGATGTGTTTGTGTATTTGTCATATGTTGTATTACCCTGTCGACGTTTATTGGCTGGGAGAGGACTGGGATGGCTGGTGTCCACTGCGTATAACCTCTCTCTCTCTCTCTCTCTCTCTCTCGTGGGTAATCGTACCATGGGGGTCAGTTGTGTAGGTAATGAGGGGGAATTGTACCGTACTGTAGTTTTAATGATGCTTCCACCCCTCCACAACACCTCTGTCACCACCACTACACCTTCATCACCATCACTACATCACCACCACCACCACAACAACAACAGCAAAAGAGCGGTTACCACCACCAACACCACCACCACCACCACAACCACCAGCACCAACAACAACAACAGCACCGCCACCATACCACCAACAACTACAGCTATTTCAATTACACCATTATCACCAACACCTCTGCCACCAGCATCACTGTCACCATCACCGCCATCATCACTATCACTAACACAACAAGCATCACCACCACCATTAGTGCCACCATTACACCATATAGTTACGATGCCTTTTTTTTTTATTGTAGCGACGATGATTTTTTTGATGTATTATGCCGTGTATGTATCGCTAGATGATTTTTCCGGCTTAGAAGTTAAGTTAGACTCGTGGTGAAGGATCAGAAAGAATTTTAAAATGAGTTCATTCTACACTTGTTTTTATTTAGCTAAGAAAATACTCGTGGTGAAGGGACTAGAAATAATATCCTTTTATCTCAACACTGCGGTGACATTTTTCTTTTACAAGATAGTTTTAGACTTATTTTTATATTCAAGAAACCCCTCATAGTATTATACCATCCCAGCCTTGTCCAGCCCGTCTATTAGTAGGAAATTAAGTTATGATGATGATGGTGATGATATTGATGATGGTAATTGTGATGATGTTGGTGATGATGATAATGGTGATGATAGGAGTAAGGAGGGAGGAGAGAGGATGATGATGGTAGGAGTAAGGAGAGAGGGGCGAGAGGAATGTGATGATGATGATGTGAAGTTAATATTAGTGAGGTGATAATGGTGACCCCCATCGTCACACACGTTACAGACATACATTTTTTCCTGTTATATAAAGCGACGCAGTTTTTCATGTGAGGATGGGGGTGGCCTGGGGAGGGTCAGGGGTGAGGGAGAACAGGGTGAGGGAGGAATGAGGATGGGGAAGGGTGAATGAGGTGTGGATGTTAGGGTAAGAGAGAGAGATGGGGTGAGGGAGGGATGTTGGGGAAGGGTGGGGCGAGATTAGATGATGGGGTAAAGGTAAGATGGGGTGAAGGGGATGAGGGAGGGATAGGGGTAGGGGAAAGGGTATATGAGGGGTGGATGTTAGGAAAGAGAGATGGAGTGAGGGAGGGTGGCTAGGGGAGGGTGGAACAGAGGTAGGTGAAGGGGGGGTGAAGGTAAGATGGGGTTGACCGTGGGGTGGACTGTCGTGAGGGAGGGGAGTGTTTGCGTGTGGGTGGTATGAGGGTCGATAGGTGAGGGTGGGATGGGGGAGCGTAGGGAGGGGGTAAGGCTAAGGAGGGAGGATGGAGGTAAGGATGAGACGGAGTTGAGTTATTTTGGTGTTGGTGAGGCAGACTAAGATTACTTAAGGTCTTGCTATGTGTAGGTGTGGATGGGTTGAGTTAGATTAAGTAGACTGGAGGAGATGAGGAAGGGTTTATTCTTTTGATAGCATTGCTTTGACTTAGCGGAACAAACAGTGTATATTATGTTACTTGAACGAGCCTACAGCAAGATGTGTTTTTGGGCTGGAGAGGTATGGACCTATATCAGCGTACAGTACCATCATCATCATCATTTTAATTTATTTATTTCCCTGCTCAGTAACGACTCTCCTCCTACGGCACACCACATTCTCATATATCTCGTATTCTTACCTCGTCGCATCATTCTTGGTCTCCTTCTTCTTCCAGCTACCCTACCCTCACATAACGCTCTTCACTTATTTAATGTAGCCAAAATACATGTGTCTTCCATTTTGCTTCTGCTCTACCTCTCCTACCACGACACACCACCCTCCCTCATATATGCTATCATCTTATCTCTCCACGCTGTTTGCTATTACTCTCCTCCATCCAGACACCCTACTCTAATGTACTCTCTTAGTCATTCTCATTCTCCTCACTTCATACTCCCTTAGCCATTCTCTTGCTCTTTATTTCATACTCTCTTGGTTATTCCCTTACTGTCTATTTCATATTTTTAGTTATTCTCTTGCCCTCCGTTTCATATTCTTATTCTCTTACTCTCCATTTCATATTCTTAGTTGTTCTTCTACTCGCCATTTCATATTGTTAGTTATTCACTTACTTTCCATTTCATATTTTTAGGTATCCTCTTACTCTCCATATCATATTCTTAGTTGTTCTCGTACTCGCCATTTCATATTGTTAGGTATTCTCTTACTCTGCATTTCATATTCGTAGTTATTCTCTTACGCTTCATTCATACTCTCTCAGTTATTTTCTTACGCTTCATTTCATACTCTCTTAGTTATTCTCGTACTCTCCATTTCATATTCTTAGTTCGTCTGTTGATCTCCACTTCCTCCAACAGCATACCTTGGCGTGTATTGATAAAGGTTCTAAGACAATTTCTCCGATATATGATGGTCCGTAGCAGTTCATTATATAATTACCAGGAACCATATTGTTTCGTCGTATTTTTCACTTAAATATTCATCCTGGTTTGGTTGTGAAGTATTAGGTACGTGTAGGAGTGAAGATACAAGTATAAACAAGTAGTCCTTTACACAACATAAGCTCAAGCAGGTTTGTTAATACATATTCTTATCTCTGCCCCTCATTCTTGGATTTCCTCTCCTTCCAGCTTCGTGTAGGCCCAGTCAGTCACTCAGTAATACCAGCACTGACACTTCTTCTCCATCTTGTTCATGGTCTGTCTATCCTTCAGCCAGGATGCACCACGATCCCTCATATTACTGTCTTACTTTACCTATCCATTTATCTGCCTTCCTCTGTTTAACCATCTTCCTCTCCTTCTTCTTCCAACCATCCCACTTGCATACATTCTCTTATAATTTGTTTCACAGTCCACTTGTCCACCATAGAAAAATTATGTCTGTCTATCTGTGTGTGTGTGTGTGTGTGTGTGTGTGTGTGTGTGTGTGTGTGTGTGTGTGTGTGTGTAATCAGTCCATTTACCGTACTTTCCCACCTTATCTCTTCACTTCCTGATCATTTTCCGACCTCCCGCCCCCCACTGGCATACACTCTTTAAGACATGTATTTGCGTCACCCTCTTGGAACGTCTTCCATCCATCCATCGATCCATCATCCAATCCTACATTGCCCCATGAGGAGCGTAGGAGCCCGGGGCTAGGCAGTTGGTCCCGACATTTAAGATGAGTGACCAGCCTCAATCATCCCTGAGTGGCAGTACATGAGCAATCAACCCCAACCATCCCTTGGATATAAACCTTCACCGGCTCAATCCGATTGGAGCGCAATAATTACCCACTAAACCACCAGGTGCCAAAATTTGGTTATATGATTACCACCCAGCGTAAATGATTTCCTGGTGCACAGGAAACATACCAGTATATTTCTGTACATGGCACATTAATATTCGGGGTATATTCATGTCACCTACCATATACCGATGTTGACAGTATGTCGATGTTGGTAGTATGTAAGACAGATAATATGCTAACTAGAATTAAGGATTTACTGTGCATGATAAACAGGTAGGAATGAGTGGTAGAGTCTCCTAGAATTCATGCCCCTCGCTTTATATGGCGTAGGCATCACATTAACATTCATAGTTTTGCCACTTATATCATCCATTATATATATATGAGAATGTAAAGGAAACCCATCTTATTACTGAATGATGCAGTGAGCCGTGTTAGCATAGGGTTTGTGGGTTCCTTGCCATCTGTTCCTTACCAGTTTATTTCAGCATACTTCACATTAACATACCGGGCCGATATTCTTGTTATTGATGCTAAATGTTGATGCGAAGAACCAAATAACATACAAGTGAATATGAACATGTACTCTGGAAAATGAATAGCAATAAAAGAGGTGCTAGGTAATTTTTCAACTCCTTTGTTACGATTTTTTTTTAACGTTATTTCCAGACGATTAAATCAGCTTTGGAGACAGCGTTCATTGACCTCTTCCCTACCAGACATGCTTCAGAAGTAAGAAAAAAATCTGAATGTAACAAGAATATATTAACTAATTCCTTTTACCTTAACTTGACCCAGATTTACATCCTTTTGTATCTTATTTGATGTGGCACGGATAAAGACAATGCTGTGACTCTATATCTCTTTCGTAACACTTCTTTGTGACAAGCATCATATTCTGTCATTCATTTCTTGGTGCAGGATAGTGTTCAGGTGGAGTGGTGGCGATTTTTTGGCCAAGTTAGAGTAAAAAGAGTATAGAATGTCACTGTAGTAAAGGCATTAAGTCCAGGAAAATACGACCAAAATATAAATAAGAACAGGATCAATAATCATCATCATCATCATCATCATCATCATCAGGACCTCCTTTCCCGTCCTAGGGCAGGGTGAGGAATAGCAACGTCCAGACAACCAAAGTTTGCACAATCCAATTAATAATAATAATAATAATAGTAATAATCATAATAATAATAATTAATAATAATAATAATAATAATAGTAATAATCATAATAATAATAATTAATAATAATAATAATAATAGTAATAATCATAATAATAATAATTAATAATCATAATAATAATAATTAATAATAATAATAATAATAGTAATAATAATAGTAATAATAAATAACAATAATAATAATGATGATGATGATAATAATACTAGGCTACTCACCCCCTGCTTGAGCGTGGTGTTGGCGTGGGCTGCCACATTTTCCACCACAGCCAGGGCGTTTTGCGTATCCAGGTAGTCTGGGCTGTCCTGCGGTAGTGTCTTCAGGTACTGTTCCAGCAATAGGCGGTACTGGGGAATCCGCTGCACGGGCTTCAACATATAGTGCTTCACTCCGAGCTTCGTGCATCGCTCTGAAGCCTCGAATTCCTTGAGCGCCTTGGCGAAGTTGGAGTAGAGCGCTGCGCAGTGGTCTAGGTGGTCGCATTGGTTCTGGAACTCTCGTATGTAGGAGGAATACAGCTTTAGGAACGGCCCCTTGCGCACGATGACGTCTGCGATCTTTCTGCGCCCCTCCCAGTCCGTGATGCTCCTCTCCAAGTCACTCAGGATCTCCTCATTCAGGTTCTGCAATTGCGGCAGGTAGTTGAGGATGCGGTCAAGGTCCTGAGGGGGCAAAGGAGGGCGGGGGGCGTCGCTCCCCTCGTCCCCCTGACCCTCACCCTTGCCCCACTCCAATATAAAGTTGCGGAAGTCAATGTTAAGGAGCTTCAGGACGTCCACAAATACCCTTTCTGATGTCATGACTTCCTGGGCTATGAGAAACACCTTCCTGTCCCTCTTCTCTTGCGAAGTGAGCTCCGGACTAGCCCCGGGAGTAACATCAGTGGAGCTAATGCTCACGGAGTTAGTATCACACCCCACACCCCCCATGCTGCCACTATCCCCTTCACTAGTGTTAGTTAGGACATTGTTAGGAGAGTTACTCGGGTTAGGAGGGTCACACGCAGTTATGATAGGTATAGTATTTGCTTCTTTGCCCTCACCACTACCGTCACTTTCACTGCATTCACCATCTGGTTCACCTCTACACTCCAGCGTATCACTTTCGTCCCCACACTCGTCCCTACCACCTTCATCAACTCTGCACTCGCTCACATCACTTTCAATTTTACTGTCTACCTCATCAGCTTTACCAGTGCATTCTACTTCATCACCCACACCACTACACTTGTCCTCATCACTACTACTACTGTCTAGGTTACTGATATCCTTGGTTATGTCACTCTCTGGGGCAGTGTGTGTATTCATGCGGTGATCACTGTCATCGCCGCACACAATTCTCTCAGGTGTCCTCTCACTACCACTAATATTATCACTTTGCGTAATACTACCCCCTCCTCGCCCCCTGTCACGATGGTTGAGGACAGGGCTGGGGCGGGTCGGGGCAAGGGTGGGGCGGGCAGGGGGATTGGTAGGGGAAGGGGAGGAGGAGGGTGTGGTGTGGAGGGAGCGGGGCAGGATGTGGGCCAGGTGAGGGGCGGGTGGCAGGTGTGAAGGATACCTCTGCGTCAGCTCTGCCAGCACACTGCCATATCTCTGCGTCACACACACCGACACCTCCTCCCTCGCCTCCTCCACGTCCTCCGGCTCTGCGGAGGCTGTCAGCCCCATATCTGTGTCGTGGTTGGGTCCAGTGTAGGATTGCTCAGCGAGGAGCTGAGCCCGCTTTAGATAGGCTTGTGCCTCACGAGCTGCCTCCGGTATAACCAGCACACCCCGCGGGCTGCTGGCCGGGGAACGCACACGACTCTCGCCCTCCTTCTTGCCCTGGTTGTGGTGGTGGTGGCTGGTGTGTTCAGCGGGCGTGGTGGTCGCCACCCACACCGGGTCTGAGGAGCTGGGGGGCGGAAGGACTGTGATGCTAGGAGGAGGGGCGGGCACGGTGGTGGTGCTAGGAAGGTCAACATAGAACTGACTTGTGCCAGAACTTGTCACCTTCCGGCGCGGCGACTGTGATGACGTCATGTGCTTCCGACGCTGCCTCCCGGCCTTCCCCAGCGAGCCGAAGATGCTCACCAGTGAACGCCGCACAGAAAGAGGACCGTCCGAGGTCCCCTCCAGACTTGGGCTATCCTCCGACCCTCCCCACGAGGAGCGCCGTTCCTGTTTATTATCCTCCGGCGTGAGAGCAGGAGACAAGAGGGAGTCCGGTGGAGTGCTCATGTCCCCGGCTCCTGTTTGCTCTGCCCCGCCATATCCTGTCTTACAGGCCTTTGGTGGAGGTAACACAGACTATAGTTATTTCACCTTAACTTGGCGGAGATTTTTGTCCTTTTATACCTTATTTCCCGTAGTTCGATGGCAGAATGAAACAATAACTACGGCCCTACATCCTTTCCATGGAACTTTTTGGTGACTAGCACTATGTTCTTGCCTTAATATCTTGTTACAACTTGGCATTTAAGATGGAGCGATGTCAATTTTAGACCAAGTTAAAGTGAAAAAGAGTATAGCTACCACACACACACAGACACACTGACTTCACCACTACACACACCGGGAGGCAGGGTCACAGGCTTACTTGACACACAGCTGTTGGAGTCAGGTGTGGTGCGGGCGGGCGGGTGGTCAGGCAGAAGTTGGGTTAATGCTTCTGATTCAGCAGCGATGTTAGGCGAGAGGGAGGTGCAAGGAGTGGTGAGTGGTATGGAGGAGGCGGTGGGTTGAGTTTGGTTAGGGAGTGGGCTGAACTGAGTGTGAGTGAGAGGGTCGGGGAGTAGGGTGGATTGAGAGTGAGTGTAAAGGTTAGGGAGAGGGCTGGGCTGAGGTAGAGTGAAAGGGCCAAAAAGTGGCTTGAAAGGGTCAAAAAATGGGGTGTGAGTGTAGCTGAGAGGGTGAAAAAATGGAGTTGGTTGAATGTGAGGTGGAGAGGTTGAGTCAGGTGGAGAGGGTGAGAGAGGTTCAGTGGTGGGTTGCAAGGTTAAGTCAGAGGATGAGTCAGGGTGAGTTTGAGTCTGAGAGGTTGAGTCAGTTTGAGGTTGACGGGGCGTGGCAGGGTGAGGTGGTGAGTCAGGGTGGGTGGGTAGCGGTGGAGGGGTGAGGGTGGAGGTGGAGTGAGTCGGGAAGCTGCAGATGACACTCTCCAGGGTAGATCGGATACCTGCTAAACTGGACGCCAAATCCGTCCCTCCTCCTGCTTTCCCTTCCTCACTGCTGCTGACCTCTGCTGAAGTCTCTGCTGTGTCCCGCTGTTGCTGGCTCTGTGTTCGCGCCTTCTTGATGCTGTCCACCTGGTACAGAGTTTCATAGACCGTCTTGCCGCGCCGCACTGTCCCCTCGTCTCCCGCTCTTGCTCCTGCTGTCTTGCCCTCCCCTGCAGCTGCTTTGACCTCTTCCTGCCGCTTGACTTCCTCTGCCGGTGGTTTGACCTCCTCTACAGGTGATTTGACTCCCTCCTGCTCCTTGACTTCCTCCCCAATCTTCACTGACGTCTGTATCACTGTTTTGCCCTCTTCGAATTTCACAGACGTCTGGGGCTCAGTTTTGACTTCCACGGGGTCTTGGACTGTCTTAGGCTTCTCTTGCTCTGTGTGTTCCCTCTCTTTGACTTCCTTCTCCTTGGAATCTTTGACTTCCTCCCCGATCTTCACTAACGTCTGAATCACCGTCTTGCCCTCCTCGAACTTCAGTGACGTCTGGGGCTCAGTTTTGACTTCCTCAGGGTCCTTGACTTTCCTGGCAGTAGGTTGTAACTTCTCTGTGACTTCCTGTTGTACGACTTTGACTTCTGGTTGTGGCACTTCCTCGCCGATTTTCACTGACGTTTGAAACAATGTTTTACCTTCCTCGAACTTCAGAGATGTTTGAGGCACTGTTTTCAACACTTCTGGATCTTTGATTTCCTCACTTCTCACCGGAGCACTTGCAGTGACAGACTTACCCTCCTCTGTTTTCTGTGTAACACTGGCAGTTTCTGATCTATCCTGTTCTGTTACCTGAGTGTCAGTTGGTGTTTCTAACCTATCCTCACTTTGTAATAATGGACTAACCTGTGACTTCTCTGTGACTTTTGATGTCTGTGAACTGCTTGGCTCTTGTTTGACTTCCTTTTCTACTATTTGATGTTGCATAGTAGACTTGACATCTTCTGGGGGTTTTACAGAGACGTCTTCCTTCTCAGTGACTTCCTCCCCGATTTTTACCGATGTCTGGATCACTGTCCTGCCTTCCTCGAACTTCACTGATGTCTCGGGAACAGTTTTGAGTTCCACGGGGTCCTTGACGTCTCTTGGTTTAAGCTGTGACTTCTCTGATGACTCCTCTGGGTGTTTGCACGAACTGTCTGATGTCTGTGTGACGTCTCCTTCCTTAGCTGTCTTGGATTCCTCTTTTATTTCATGTTTGGATTCTTCTTTGACTTTATCCCCGATCTTTACCGATGTCTCGAACAGCGTCCTGCCCTCCTCGAACTTCACTGACGTCTGGGGTTCAGTTTTGACTTTGACAGGATCTTTGACTTCCTCGATCTTCTTGGTGGCAGCTGAAGTAGGCCTAACTGATTTTTCTTCTACAGCATCGGTCTTGACTTCTGACTTCAATTCATCGGACTGTGGTTCATGTTTGACTTCCTCTGGCTGCCGCTTTGATGTATCGGGTTTGACGTCACTTGTTTCAGTTGCAGGTTTGGCTTCCTCTTTTTCTGTGACTTCCTCTCCGATCTTCACTGTCGTCTGTATCACTGTTCTGCCCTCCTCGAACTTCAGTGATGTCTGGGGTTCAGTTTTGACTTCCACGGGGTCTTTTACTTCCTTTGACTTCACTTTCTCTGTGTGTTCCCCTACTTTGACTTCCTCCTTCTTGGATTCTTTGACTTCCTCCCCAATTTTAACTGATGTTTCGAATAACGTCTTGCCTTCCTCAAACTTAAGTGATGTCTGGGGCACTGTTTTGACTTCCTCTGGATCCTTGACTTCCTTGACTGCAGGTTTTGACTTCTCTGTGTCAGGTGAGGCTGCCGTTGTCACTTCTGAGGGCTTGTGTGAGATGTCAGAAGGCTGTTTTATGTCCTCTTCTACTCTGATGTCTTTTTCCTCAGTAGTTTTGACTTCCTGTTGTGCAACCTTAGCTTCCTCCGGCTGTGTGACTTCCTCCCCAACCTTCACTGATGTCTCGAATAACGTCCTTCCCTCCTCAAACTTCACTGATGTCTGGGGAACAGTTTTGACTTCCACGGGATCTTGGACTTCCCTTGACTGTACGTTGACATCTTCCCCAGCTGTGATTTCCTCCTCCTTGGACTCTTTGACTTCCTCCTCCTTGAACTCTTTGACTTCCTCCTTCTTGAATTCTTTGACTTCCTCCCCAACTTTGACTTCCTTCTCCTTGGACTCTTTTACTTCCTCTCCAACTTTGACTTCCTGCTTCTTGAACTCTTTGACTTCCTCCCCAATTTTAACTGATGTCTCGAATAACGTCCTTCCCTCCTCGAACTTCAGTGATGTCTGGGGAACAGTTTTGACTTCCACTGGATCCTTGACGTCGCTCGCTTTAGGCTGTGACTTCTCTGATGATTCTTCAGGATATTTGCACGAGCTGCTTGATGTCTGTGTGACGCCTTCTTGTGCCTTGATTTCCTTTTCCTCAGTAGTCTTGGATTCCTCTTGCTGTTGGGGTTTGAATTCCTCGCCCTTGACTTCCTCCCCAATCTTCACTGATGTCTCGAATAACGTCTTGCCCTCCTCGAACTTCACTGATGTCTCGGGAACAGTTTTGACTTCAACGGGATCTTGGACTTCCCTAAACTGTACTTTGACATCCTCCTCCTTGGACTCTTTGACTTCCTCCTTCTTGGACTCTTTGACTTCCTCCCCAATTTTCACCGATGTCTCGAATAACGTCTTGCCTTCCTCAAACTTCACTGATGTTTCGGGAACGGTTTTGACTTCCACGGGATCAGTGACTTCCCTGGGTTTCGTCGCCGGCTGGGCAGAAATTGAAACCTCAGGATCTCGTTTCACTTCCTGTTTATGTTGTTCTGTTCGTGGTTCTTTAGTTTCTCCAGTGTTTTTTGTCTCGTCCCCTGAGGTTTTTGGAAGCGATTTTTCAGGAGCTTTTTCTAAACTGCCTGTCTGTTTCTCATCTGTGACTTCCCCCCCAATTTTTACTGATGTCTGGATAACTGTTCTCCCCTCCTCGAACTTCACTGACGTCTGGGGAAAGGTTTTGACTTCGACGGGATCTTTGACTTCCTTAGATTTCACTTTCTCTGTGTGTTCCTTTGCCTTGACTTCCTCCTCCTGGGGTTCTTTGACTTCCTCCCCGATTTTTACCGATGTCTGGATCACTGTCCTGCCCTCCTCGAACTTCACTGATGTCTCGGGAACAGTTTTGAGTTCCACGGGATCTTTGACTTCCTCGGTCTTCGTAGTGGCAGCTGCAACGTTGGACTTTTCAGCTGACTTCACATCAGACTTGCTCTTATCTTCTTGGGTGAAATCAGACTTCGGTTCCTCTAGTTGCTGCTTTGATGTTTCAGGTTTGACGTCACTTGCTTTTTCAGCCGCTGGTTTGACTTCCTCCCCGATCTTCACTGTCGTCTGTATCACTGTTCTGCCCTCCTCGAACTTCAGTGACGTCTGGGGTTCAGTTTTGACTTCCACGGGGTCTTGGACTTCCTTAGACTTCGCTTGCTCTTTGTTTTCCCTCTCTTTGACTTCCTCCTTGGACCCTTTGACCTCTTCGCCAATCTTAACCGATGTCTCGAATAATGTTCTGCCCTCCTCAAATTTTAATGATGTCTGGGGCACAGTTTTGACCTCCTCTGGGTCCTTGACTTCCTTGGCTGTTGATTGTAACTTCTCTGTGTCTTCCTGTTGTACGACTTTGACTTCTGGTTGTAACACTTCCTCACCGATTTTCACTGACGTTTGAAACAATGTTTTACCTTCCTCGAATTTCACAGATGTTTGGGGCACTGTTTTCAACACTTCTGGATCTTTGATTTCCTCACTCTTCACCAAAGCACTCGCAATTTCTGATTTATCCTCCTCAGTTTTCTGTGTAACACTCGCAATTTCTGATCCCTCCTGTTCTGTTTTGTGTGTAACACTTGCAGTTTTTGATCTATCCTGTATGACACTCTCTGCTTCCTGTGCACGGTGTTTTGTCTCACTTCCTTCCTTCCCCTTCCCCTGCGAGTCACTGCTCACACTTCCCGCTTCACTGGTTGTCCTTGGCTCCTTTACGCCGTCACTGGCTTGGGCGAGGGTGACGGCGGTGTGATAGAGAGTTCTGCCACCCTCGAATTTCAGGGACGTGAGTGGGCAGGTTGTCAGCTGTTCTGGCTCATGTGTCGGCGCAGCTGTTGTCCCCGTGCCCTTAGCTGCTGTGTCCGTGCCTTTAGTTGTCGTGGCCGTGCCCTTACTGCTGTCCTCCGCTTCACTAGGTCCGCCTGCTGTGTGTACTGTGGGTGACGCAGTGGGTGGTGCGGTGGGTGACGCAGTGGATTGTACTGTTGTGGGAGTTGAGGTGGTGAAGGATGAGTTTTCTGTGAGGTGATCTGATGTTTTGTGTTCTATGCGCGCTGGTGAAGTTCGTGAATATGTCTGTAGCGACTTAAGCACTGTGTCTAGAGTGGCGAAGGAGGACTCGATGGTCTTTAGGTTCTGATCTATGTCACTCTCGAGTCCCGCGTGACGACACTGTAATGTTCCCTCGACTGGTGCCGAGGCGAGACTGGTGTGAGATTGCGAGTGAGGCGCCCCGTCCTCCCCCCCTCTCTCCTCGCCACTACAACCAGCACTCCCTCCGCCCCCCACCCCGCCTCCTCTCTCCTCACATGAAGGTTGGCTGGCCTGCACTGACTCATGTACTGACTCAGCCCCCGTGTGCTTCTCCTGCTGCTGCTGACGGTGACGCTGTTGGACCTTTCCCTTCTTGGGTGGGGGAGGAGGTGGAGGAAGGGGGCGGGAGTGGGTGCGGCTGGGGCGAAGGTGGGAAACGGTGACATTTTCGTAGTTGTCGTCGGTGGTGAGGGTTACTTTACCGGGCCGCTTCGCATCCAGAGTCAACGTCGATGTTACCACCTTTTGCCTTTCCTCGTCCCTCTTGCGGCGGCGTGGAGGGTTTTGTGGCAGTCTCGTTGGCTTTGGGGGTGGTCGTGGCTCTATGTCGTCCTTCAAGGGCGAGCTAACGTCCTCGATTCGGACAACCTTGGAATGCCTCTTCGGTGCGACAGGAGAGATCACTTGGACCGTAGAATACACTTTACTACCGCGTGTAGGTCTAGGCGGGCTTACCACACCTACGTCCACTTCCTCCACACCCACATCTACACGCATCTCTTGCACACCCACGCCCACATCACCGTTCACCAGCATCATGGGTCTACGGGCGCGGGGCTTGAGATGCCGGGGTGGGCGAGGAGGGTCAACATCCACGGGGAAGGGTGAAATGGTCCTTAAGCCCTTCTTCTTGGGCGGTATCGGCGGTGGCTCCTCCTCCTTTTCGTCCGCCTCAGTGCCTAGGGGTAGGGACCGCAATTCACGAGTGCCCCCGCCTTTCACAACGCGGGCATAGGGTGGTGCATGTTCCTCACCCACGCCCTTCATTGCCTCCTTCTCGTCAACACCTCCCCCATCTTTCTCCTCATCAGTCTTTACCCTCGCTGCCTCAAAACTCAGGTCCTGTTCCCCCACCTGTGCCTCCTTCTGCTGCACCTCCCGCTGTGTTTCCTTCCTCTTTGCGTCCTCAGGGTGTGTGAGGGAGGAATGTTGTGGTGGAGATGTGGAAGACAGATCAGCCACCACAACACTACCACTCTCCTCGTCGCTTTGTATCAAGACATTTCCGTAGATTTTGTGGCCACGGGAGGGTCGTAGTGGTTCGGGTTTCTTCGCATCTTCTTGGGGTTCTTCCTGTTCTTCTTTATGCTCTTGTTCTTCTTCATGTTGTGGCTCCTCCTGACAGGGCACCTCAGATACGGACTCCTGAATTTGAGTTTCGAAGACATATTGCGTAGGTTCGGGACGTCGAATTTCAACCTTGTCGTATATTTTGTGGCCACGGGTTGGACGCCGTGGCTCTTGCGGCTCTTTGTGCTGTTCCTGTTCCTCTTTCTGATGCTCCTGTTCCTCCTTCTGGTGTTCCTCTTGCTGTGGCTCGTGTTTTTGCTGTGTCACAAGTTGATCCACTATTTGCATCTCCAACTCAAGGTCCCCGTTTGTCGAAGGTTCAGGAGGATAATCGGGGAGGTGACGAGGAAGGGTGGATGGGTCGGAACCAAGGAGGGTGGAGGCTTGGGTGCGTTTGACGATCACATCCTCGTACACCTTCACGCCTCGTCTCGGCTTCATTGGCTCTTTATGCACCACTTCCACCACAACTGGTAACTCCTCATGAATCGGTTCTTCCATCTGCATGTGTTCCTCCTCTTGCTTTTGTGGTTCTTGCTGTGGTTCTTCTTGCTGTTGTTGAGTTTCCTGTTGCTCTTTTGATGGAAGAGGATGGATGTTTTCGTAGATCTTGTGCCCCCTTGGAGGTCTTGGTGGCAGGATGGCTTGGGGAATGATATAGTCTTCTTCCTCTTCTGCCGCCGCTGCTGCTGCCGTCTCCGCCGCTGTTGAAGATGTCACTGCCGCCTCAATTCCGCCAGCAAGAATCTCAGCTTCCATCGCGGCCATTCGCTCTGCCGTCATGGCATCTGCAGGCTCGTCCTTGGCTTGCACCGTCACGGGCGTTCCAGTTCGCTTCTGCCGCCTGCCCCTGAATCTCTCCCTGCCCCGCGTCTCAGCCTGCTGCGCCGGGGCAGGGCTTGGGCTGTCGCTGGGCCGTTTTTCGTCATCCCCACTGTGGGTGTGGTGGGGCGGGGGTGGTGTGGGTGGGGTGGGGAGCGGACAGGCCTCAGGGACATCGCGGGGCCTCCCAGTATACGCCAGAACGGGGTACAGATCCTCTCGCTCCTCGTCCATGAAGGTGATATCGTCATATACCTTTACCCACGTACGCCCTACCGGACCCGGCCTCCTTCGGGGTTTATTGGGGCTCGAATCTCCCCTCTTTTTACTTCTGCCCTCCCCTCCACGATTCAACAGACTCCTCAGACCCAAAGGCAAAGACGGGGCCTTGGGCATGGGTGGCAGAGATGGGGCTTTTGGTAAGGGGGGGAGAGATGGGGCTTTTGGTAAAGGGGGCAAGCTGGGTAGGCTTGGTAGGCTGGATAGGCTTGGCAGGTGAGGAAGGCGATCTCTAGACAGGCCACGGAAGGAGCGTCTCTTTTCACGTTCTCTCGTAGGGGAAGCCGAGGCCGCACGCTTCTTGCTCAGGCCCTTCACCTTTGGCTTCGGGGATTCTGGTACCCTTGGACGCCACCCCTCCGTAGGTGTTGGGGGCGGCGTGGGTCCCGGAGCGGGGTCGGAGGGGGCGTCGGAGACCTGCGAGGGGGGTCTGCGTGCTTGGTGTGGGAGTGACCCAGTGCGCCCTGCCTTACTGAAGGATGGCAGCAACCCTGTCATCATAACACCTCCCCCACGACCACGAGGCCACATCTGAAACATAACAGGCATTACACATATGGTCTAGAACACTTGCAACACAACTGGTATTACACATTTGTCCTGTATCAAACCTGATCCACAACTGGCACTTCATAGCTGGCCTACAGCACCAGCAGTACAACTAACGTTACACCTCTGGTCTGAACCGTACCTGCTTCACAGCTGGGTTACGGAACACTTGCAAAACAGCATGTATTACACAACGGACCTACATCATAACCTGTAGAACAACTGACACTGTACATCCGGATTAGTGTTCAATACAGTATACCTGCAGAACAGCGCACGTTACACAGCTCACGTGCTATATAACTGACAGTACAACTGATCGGCAGTATACCAGCAAAACAGCTTACACAACTGGGTTGCCATCTGATTGCTAACACAGCTGCTCTGCAATGCAGCTTTTTTATTTGTTCAACTCTAGGCAAAGTCGCCACAGTCCGTTCCCATAAGTCCAGTAGTCGTCCGTACCATGCATCTTCTGACAACACACAGTTGCAATAGCATTCATCATCATCATCATCATCATCATTATCCCACCTAAAGGTAAGCGTGAGGGAAACACACAGTCATTCACACATCATTCAAGCCTTCGGAATCCAGGCTACTCCTTACAGACAAAACCATTGTACATTTTTGTTTTCGTATGCACTGAACATACACATTATCATCATCAGCCTGTTTTTCCCAACCAAAGAATGGGGTGAGGTAGGGTCTAGAAAACGTGAAAGAGGAATTACGAAAATGGGAGAGAGAAGTATGAACAACATATTCGGTGAAGTGGGCCACACAATCATTCATGCATCAGTTAGCCTCTCCTGACTCCATTTAAAGGCCTAACCTTATTTATATATTCTTGGTATTTTTCTTCACATATGCGCGTCACAAACACATGCTAGAGTCTTGCATACCTACTTTCATAAAAATCTTTCCCACGGTGGGTAATATTCCCATGACTCCCTTGCACCTCTTCTTTACCAGATAATTTTTATATACGACAGTTTAGTATTCTCTCGTGTTATTTATGCATCCAGTGTCCATATTGAAAAAGGTACAAATAACACCGTGAACCTTATTAGTATTCTCTGGTATGCTTATTTATAGTAATTTAATACTGACATATTCTGTATTCTGTGATTAACATACAAGAAAACGTTAACATTATACAGTATATGCAAAAAAAAAAAATAATAATAATAATACTGAAATGAAAGGGGGGACGGTAAGGAAGAGGTTCTAGGAAATGCAGTGGCCTTGAAAATAAATCTGTGTTGGCCCATTACCACCACACCTGTATCACTTCACTGGCACGTGTGTTTCTTTGCACACCTGCCCCATAAAACTTTACACCTGCCGCAATACAGTCTGGTCCATATAATACACGTCTCAATTATCGTGTGTTGTGGGGACGGCTTGGCTTCACCAGTGTTTTCCCTGCATCATTTTCTACTTCCATGACCGTTTCAGTCCTTGTAATGTCTGCTTCTGTTTTTCTACGTACATTGATGGCGTGGTTGATTAATAATTTCATGAAGGAGCCAAGTGTCTGCGTTCCTCACACCAGCAGCTCGAGCCGTCCCCGCAACACACAAGATTGGCAGGTGCAGTTTATAGGCCACCTGTACAACGGCATACAATTTCGTTATCTACCCCTAGTTCTAATGAATACCAAGGTCACCCCAACCCTCACAGTTATCAGCATTCATTGCCATAATCCAGCTCTCACAGATTACCGTATAATTATCACCTTGTTCTCTAAGTTAGATATTTTACCGAAAGAGTGATGTTTTATTTTTATTCTGGCTAATGCTAGAATATGACAGCATAAACAAGTGTTGTAAATGTTAAAGATTACTAATGACAAGCGGCTGAACACTTTGTAGCCTGTGTGTAAATAACGTACAGGCTTTACTATTCCTGTAGCTTGTTGCGCGCGCGCAAACACACACACACACACACACACACACACACACACACACACACACACACACACACACACACACACACACACACACACACACACACACACACACACACACACACACACACACACACACACACACACACACACACACGTTTAATCTATATATCTTTCAGTCCATGTATCAAGCTTGGTATCTGCCTGTTTTATCTGTCTTTCTGTCTGTCTCTTTCCCTGTCTGCTTGTCTATCTAAATATCTAGATTTCTTTTTGTCTGCCTATCTGTGTCTGTCGGTCTCTCCATTAACCTCTCACCTTGCCACCAAAACGTGACATATTCAAACACCCCTCTTCTTCCCCTTGCTCCTGCTGTTCCTCCGTCGTTTTCTTCTCATCTTTTCCCTTCTTCTTTGTCTTCTTTTTCTTCTTTTCCTCCTTCTTCTCCTCTTTCTTGACTTCCTTCTTAACCACCTCCTCCTCTTTCTTGACTTCCTCCTTAACCACCTCCTCCTCTTTCTTGACTTCCTCCTTAACCAACTCCTCCTCTTTCACAGCCTCCTCTTTCGCCTCCGCGCCCTCGGGATCCTTGGGCTTGTCGCTTTCGATGTCGTCTCGTGGTCGTGCCGGGTCGTTCTCTTTGCCCCTGGAGACTGAGCGGGATCTACCTGTGGGAGGCTTGTCTCTAGAGGCGCGCCCCCCCGTCATGCTGGTCCTGTGAGGGACAAAAACGAGAGTAAAATTGAGTCTTCAGTTTATCCCATTTTGAGATGGGTTTCTTCACCACTGCCCCACGGACAAACACGATCATTGTATACAAACGTCCCCACCTCATCGAGATTTTGTAAATATTGCGCCATGAAAATACAGTTGATACCCTGTGCTGTGCCTGTGTAAAAATACAATGATGAATACCATACGTCAGTACCCTAAAAGCGTCAGTTCCTTTTCCACTGGCTCTTCTTTGTCCAACCCTTCTTCCAACTGAACCCAAATTATATATATATATATATATATATATATATATATATATATATATATATATATATATATATATATATATATATATATATATATATATATATATATATATAAACCTTCACCCCTACAAAAGAGCACTGAACGAACCCAAGTAACTAGTGGTAATCCATAATAACATCCAACATTGACGGGGCGCATGGTTGGAGGTGCCATGTGTTATTAAAACCAACACCATTTCACCAATGGGATTCCAGCCCGCCATCAATAGCAGCGCGCCGTCTTCAACAGCCTGTCGTACACGGCGCTGTAGCCCACTGAGCCACCATCTTCACTGAAGGAGGGGTAAATGATGAGATGGTATGGAGGGAGATAGAGGAATTAGGGAGGGACGTTCATCGAAAGAGGTTGGATGTTGGAGGGAGAAGAAGGGTGTGGAGGGAGATATAGGAATAAGTGAGGGATGATGGAGGGTCGTGGAGGGAGGGGAGAGGGGTAATGGAAGGAGAAGGGTGTGGAGGGAGATATCAGAGTAAGTGAGGGATGATGGAGGGTCGTGGAGGGGGGAAAGGAGGGGTAATGGAGGGAGAGATAAAGGTGAACGCGGGGTAATGGAGAGCTGTTTTGCAAGGGGTGAGGGTTGATGGAGTTGGTGCCTTGGTGGAGGGGGAGATATGTTTATGTGTTGGTTGATGGAGAGTCGTGAAGGAGGTGAGGGAGTGGTAATAGAGGGAGCAGAAGACAATGGTAGAGAGGGAGGGACATGGCGGGGGTGAGTGTTTAGAATTAGATAGAATGGAAGACAAGGGTATGGAGGGGAGGGATATGGTGGGGGTGAGGGAGTGTGATAATGGATAGGAAGTGAATGCATGAAGGATGACGGAATAAATGATGAAAATGACGCATACATCGCAGTATGGGGCTGATTGGGCAGTATTTTTAGGGGACTAGGTATACCCTGGCCTCGGTTAAATAGTTGGAGCTTGTGGACTGACCCTACCGTCCCGGGAATCGAGCTCAGCACACCAGTTATTAGCTGAACCTCCCGCCGTCGCCACATCTCTAGTTTTTTCACCGTAACTTGGAGGATAATTTCTTCCCTTTGCAGCTTACTTTCCGTAGCTCGATGGCAGAATAAGACAATGCTCTGGCTCTGCATCGTTTCCATAGAGCTTCTTCGTAACTAACGCTGTCTTGTTGTATTAATCTCTTGTTATAGCTCAGCGTTCAAGAGAAGTCAGTTTTAGGTCAGGTTATATTGAAGAGAGTATAGTTGTTACCCATTTTTCTATCATAGTTGCTAAAAGGATGCAGCGCCCGTCGACTCAACATCCTGGCAACCATTCACACAACATCAACTATATCTGGAGGTGTGTATCTCAAGGCAAGGCGTTACCAGGCAGTGTAGGGTAGATGAATCAGGGGGCGTGAGTCAGCGAAGATGAGTGTGTGCGCGAGTGGAAACGGAGTGGGTGAATGAATGAATGAAAGGTAGTATGTGTCTATGAGCGAGGGAAGGTGTGTTGAAGAGACAGTAAATGAATGAATGAATGAGAAATGATGATTAATTAATGTAGCGTAAGATAGAAAGGCAAAAGAGAAGTGTGTGTGTGTGTGTGTGTGTGTGTGTGTGTGTGTGTGTGTGTGTGTGTGAGTGGGTGAGAAAATGGGTGAGAGAGGAGAAATGGATGAAGAGAATGAGGTATAGATGAGTCAGGGATAATGAGTAAGTGTCGATGAGTATGTAAATGAGGACAGACAGTGCATGAACCAGAGAACACTGAGTGAGCGAGCTTGGGGAGATGCATAGACCTAGTGACTGAGTGAGGGAAGGAAAGAGGAATTGAATTGGAGAAGAGGTAATGAATAAGTGAGTGGGTAGGTAAATGAGTGAGAGGGAGGAGAGGAGAGGAGTAAACCAGATAAAAGATAATGAGTGAGTGATAATGTGAGGAGTAAATGAATGAGAGAGTGAGGAAGGAGAAGGGAGTTGGTGAGTAAGGCGTGGTTTAAGAAGTAGCGTGTGAGTGAGTGAGTGCGTAGAAATAAAGCTGGACAAGTCGAGGTAATGTATGAGCGAGTGAGTCATTGTGTGAATGAGGGTAGATTGGGTGAGTGTGTAGTGAAGAATGTTTTGATGACTGATGATGATAGTGTGGAGAAAACCTACAATGCATCATGGTGAAGGAACTTACTGTCTCCCTTCGTGGTTGCAAATCGTAAATAAAGCAGTGTATAAGAGTAAAGTAACTAAATGCACACTAAAGACATCAATAATCAGGCAACGTTGAAATAACTAAAAGAAGAGTATATACACCTCGGCACTGTCCCTTAACCCCTTTCACTCAGCAGTACAATTAGGGACCTGGATGGAACATTGAGTATTACGTATCATATTCTTTGGGAAGATTGAGACAGTACACAGTTAATCGTCTGCCTTGATCCTCTCATGATCAGGACAACTCTGGTTTAGTATTACACACACACACACACACACACACACACACACACACACACACTGAAAGAGAGAGAAAGAAAGAGAGAGGGAGGGAGAAGGGAGATACAGAGAGAGAGAGAGAGAGAGAGGGAGGGAGAGAATTTGACTGATTGAATGATGGAAATAGACCTGTTGCGCCACTGCACGTAGGTCAAGTCTCACCAATCAGTCTATAAAATCTCTCTCTCTCTCTCTCTCTCTCTCTCTCTCTCTCTCTCTATCTGTGTGTGTGTGTGTGTGTGTGTGTGTGTGTGTGTGTGGTGGCATGGATGTGGTGAATGTGGTGAGGATGAGTAACAATGAGAAATCTTAACTCCCATCACCTTGGATACCACTGGACTGCGATAGTAAACTTGGGAGTGGCTTCCTGTCCTCTACAAAAAAAAAAAATCTTCATACGAACCCTTCAGGACGGAAAATCTTGTCGTATCGCTAAAGACAGAAGATTTTGTTCAGCGAAGAGTGCCTGAACAATAAAGATAGCGTGGTTTAATTTTTAGACTAGTAGGATTTCTCGCAGCTTAAAATCGTCTGGGGATATCCTGAAGTGAAAGTCGTATGTGTATCCATGAGAGAGGGATGGGTTGTATTGACGTGGAAATAATGTCTGTTTGAGGCGTTAGTAAAAGTACAAGTGAAGAAAAAGGACGAAAACTGGAATTGTGTAATAATAATAATAATGATGATGATGATGATAATAATAATAATAATAATAATAATAATAATAATAATAATAATGATGATAATAATGATAATCCCTTCATGTGCATTTTGATTTACACTCCAGATGTCACCGTCCTTTCGTGGGCTTGGGTGATTTCCTAACACCTCTTCTTGTGCGATTTATTTTGTTTACTACACTCTTCAGGCCAAGGACGTATTTTATATTTTCCTCTGGTAAAGCTGTGCGATTTATTTGTTTAATTTTTTCCCAGCTTTTAAGATACTCCGCGGTGTGAAAAGGTTAATATTGTCGTGTAGGTTCTCTCTCTCTCTCTCTCTCTCTCTCTCTCTGTCTCTGATATCGACATAGTTCCATCGGTAACATACAAAAGATTACTCACAAGGCGTACAAGGCTAACGAAATCGCCGAGGAAGGGGTGTAACGAAATCAGTTCCAGGAAGGTAATGGCCGGAAGAGTACTTGATTGCCACAAATTTCTCACAGTCGAGGAGAAAGACACACCCTCTCCGCAACCCCGTCCCTCACACGTCTTTTAACCTTACTCTTGTTGACTCCAGACGATTTTACTTAGCTTAGGGCCGGCCTCTTGTACCGAAGGGGTTGATGAAGGTTGTCTCTAATTCCCTGTGAGCTGAATAAAATCGTCTAGAGATGGCAGGAGTAAAAAAAAATAGGTCATAGGGTTGAAAAGGTTGTCATATCAGGACTGCGTGTTAAGTTTTCTCTTCCCAGGATCGAGGTTTATTTATGTAATCCTGTTGTTGTATGGCTTAATCAAAAAATCAATCCAAGTTAGCCTGTACTAACCTAATTTTTTCTAACAGAGGCAAGTTAACCTATACGGTACTACCCTGACCTGCTTCTAACGTACTAACCTAATCAAACCCTGGCAGACTAATATACCGTAACCTAAAACAAGTGCCGATACTAAGTACATTTTGGAAATTTATATTCCCCCCCCCCCTTCCAACTGCCACATATTCGTTAACCTTATATTCAGCAACATTGATAGTCTCGGGTTCCCACCTCGTCGATAAAGGAAGCTCCCGAACACCTCTTCCTTATCGATTTATTTTGGATTTGGGTGGTTAATATCGATTTCTAAGTTATTTTTGGAAAGTATTGCTTTACTGGGAGGACTTATAACACGGAAGGGGACAGTACGGTGTAATAAACGAAATAAATCGCTTAGGAAAAGGTGTTAGAGAGCATCCATAACCTGCGAATATACGGGCCTTGGATCCTTTGTTAGGGTGCACACTGTTATTGTAGTTCTGTGTATTTTTGTTATCCTGTGATAAAAATACAAAATAAGTTTCTTTTATACGTGCTTCTTAGTCCGATTATCCTAAGTAGATCGACATAGTTACTTGAATTCTAGATGCAAAAAAAAAAAAAAAAGGAATTAAAGAAAAAACTTATCCATTTCGTTCCCGAGGCAAATTCCCACTTTACTCGAGTTTCATGAGAGCCAAGCCACGATCCTCTGCCTACACCCCTCAGAAATATATAAACGCAAAGGTAATGGAGAATGCGAGGGAAAAATACAATACAGCGTAGTCTCTAAAAGCGGGTTGAAACAGAAAGTCTGCGGAGGTGAAAACAATAACGTTCCTCCCCCTCCGATAACACACAATAAGGGCGATAACGTTCCACCAGCGTGACACCCACCGCCAGGCAGGGATGAGATTCACTTGCTTGCCGTCAGATAGATCTCCCTCGTGTCCAGCATATGTATTTGCAAAGAGGATAAGGAAAGCCTGAGAGTCCTGTCGTGAGAGTCTGGACATTGGTTCACTAACAGACTTACCATCATTTCCTTTTTTTTTTCTTTTTTTTTTTTTAAGGAATGATAAGCAAAGTATACAAGGCTGTTATGTCTCATGTTCTTTTTGCAAAATGCAGTTCTTAGTCAAGAAGGGAGAATTATATATATATATATATATATATATATATATATATATATATATATATATATATATATATATATATATATATATATATATGTATGTATACAGTATAGTCAAGGAAATGGGAGTGTAAGATCTTCCCGTACTTCTTGTTCTTCCTACAGATCAAAATCAGAGTTACAAGAGAATTGATCGTAAGTTTGCTTGTTAACACAAGCCCAAGGTCGGAGTTACAAGAGGGAGAAGATCGTAGGTTTATTTCTGAATCCAAACCTACACAGATTTTTACTCAGTGGTGACGCAGGGTGAAGCGTAGTCACCGAGCACGCAAGCCTCCACCCGTGACTCGTGTCAGTTTGCCTGTGATATTTCCGCATGTCTCCCTATCACCTTGAGCAGGATTTGGGTTTTACGGATTTATAACAAGAAGAGATTTAGGTCTTGTTATAGAGAGGCGTGGATAATTTTGAATAGGTATAGATAACGAACAGAATGAATCTCTACATAGATGACTGTTTTCACTTTACACATGCTATTTATGGCACTCACTGTCACCTTGCGAAAGGTTTTTGTTTTGTTGAATTAACAGAAATAATTTTGGAAATACAATAGGCAGAAAAAAAAGTTTAACATGAACATAACCATAACCTTTAAAATATCTGTCTAACTATATATCTATTTGTTTATCAGTCTATCAGTCTGTCTATAACCAGACACCTTAATTCCGTAAGGGGTGGCCATGAACAACGCACGTCCATGTCGCTCCGTTCTCTAACTTTTGGCTGCTCTCACTCCAACACACGCACCCCCTTTCTCAGATATCCCTCCACCCCATCCCTCCATCTCACCCTTGTTCTCCCTCTTCTCTCCCCTCCCTCTTCTACTCAGAATATACCTTTACCAGTTGCTATTTCCGGCATTCTCACCATCACCTTCGGCTATTTTTTTTTTTTTAAGGATGTTTAAACAGTTGTAGCAATTAGTACACTTAAATATAGATAAACACAAATAGATTTAGATAACAGACAGAATTTTATCTCTACAAATAGTGTGTGGCGACCTGACCGCAAGATAACCCCGCGCACTATCACACGTCATGCTAGCGAAGGCTCATATGACAACGGTGATTGGTGTCGAAATAAGGAATGCATGTAGCGCGCTTATTTTAACCTATAGCATGTTTATATTAACCCAGAGTGAGTTTATTTTATCCTGGACAGAGATCCCTAACCTCTTTCAGCCCATTTTCAGCCAGGTGTAGTCAAACAGGAGGGTTGATTGACTAATAACCAAGGAGATCCGTTCCAGCCTTATAACTAAAGCTCGTCGAATTTCATGCAACCACGACAAAGTGTTCAGGTTCTAGGAGTTATCCAATGCCGTCAGGTGAAAAAAAAAAAAAACACTGTGAGGTGTCGTGTGGTAATTTTAATATTCTGTTTCGGGCCAGACGATTTTATGTGGCTGAGAATAAATCATAGGAGCCCGAGTGTTAATACTGTCACCATTAACTCTCTTATGGTCGGAACAACTCTACTTTTTTTTCCTTTTTCTGTTTTTTTAGCTGTCAGACGATTTTTATAGAGCTGAGAGTAAGTCATATAGAGCCCTGTGAGTGTCATGGTCGGGACAACTCTAGTACTCAATCCCAGCAATGCCAGACGATTCTCTTCACCCGAAAGTGGACCAAAGTGAATATTAACCAGTTCCACGTAAAATATTCCTTAGGTCACCCCAACCATTGTTCTGTTACGGGCACCCCCATTCACTGAGTCACTGTACTACGGGTGTGTTGTGACTCACGGCGTTGTTACGTAAAGGAAGGCATGGTGGAGGAAGTCACTGTTTCCTCAGGCCCTTCCCCACAGTTCATATTTACCTGTCCACTCCATTCCCCTTCTCCTCTCCGTCCCCCTCCTCTCTACTCCTCTCCTCTCCTATCTTCTCCTCTCTCTCCCTCTCTCTCTCTCCTCTCCTCTCTCTCTCTTCTTCTCTCTCTCTCTCTCTCTCTCTCTCTCTCTCTCTCTAGATGTAGATATAGATAGATAGATAGATATAGGTATATAACTCGAGAAAAAAAATGAGTCAAATTTCCAGCTCTTTATGAATCAGCAGTTCAGTGTGGAATCCGTAACGCGTTGTATATAAGGTTTTGTTGTATTTATATGACAGATGAATTAATGGAAATAGTAGGAGTAATGGAATTGATGAGTAAATAAACCAGGTACGTGCATAATAAAAATACACTGAAAATGGCCATAGTCGTCAAGAATATTAGCTCTTATTTATATTTATAGTTGCAAGTTGAATATACAGTTTCAGAATTTTGTTGCTGACTAACGTAGCCTACAATATGAAACACTGGGAAAATTTGTTGACTGGTGCAACTAAATAATGTATTCAGATTTTTTGTGGGAAGTTTGTTTCAGATGTAGAGAGAGGATGTGTGTGTGTGTGTGTGTGTGTGTGTGTGTGTGTGTGTGTCCATTAACACAGTACCTTTCGTGAAAGAGTCAGGTGTCACTTTTGGTCAAGTTGTAATTTTTTACTATCCGCTATTCTTATTTGGGTAGCTCAGATACGAGTAGAAAAACACGAATTATATATATATATATATATATATATATATATATATATATATATATATATATATATATATATATATATATATAGAGACTGTATATATACAGTAGAGAGAGAGAGAGAGAGAGAGAGAGATCCGAGCCAAAGCGGTATACTCGTCCTTCACTCCCCGCCATTAGTTGGGGTGAAGGTTGGCGTACTTAGGTTACGGTGCACATAGGTTCCAATCTCTAAGTGGCTGCAGGGTCTCTCTCTCTCTCTCTCTCTCTCTCTCTCTCTCTCTCTCTCTCTCTCTCGATACCGTAGTATTGTGTTAATTCTGCCACTGAGCTACGTGAAATGAACTACAAAAGGACGAAAATCTGGGCCAAGTTAAGGTAAAGAGAGTGTTAATGAGGTCTCCGCGAAGTTGAATAAAATCATCTGGTGGTTGCATGAATAAAATAAACTTTAAATTAACAAGAATAAAACCAGTAAAACGCCTTCGTCGGCGGGGTACGAGCGAGGCCATTTATATCCGAAAGCGCTGAAATGTCGCCTAACACCCCAAGGACGCCGAGATATATGGCTGTCTACCCTCCAAATTTCTTTCCTTTACAACAAACTGTTTGGTCAGTGGCCCTCTTTTGAAGATTTTCGACATGCTACACATGGCATGTGTCACGTGCCACGTGCACCGCCTGGGTGTGATGAATCCTGTCAAAAACAAATCTTAAAGAATTGGACTATCATATGGTGCAAACCACGCAGTCATCGGCCCTGTGGTTGCTGAGATGTACGAGTAAGCTTCTTAAATTTCATGATCGGGCCGGGTCGGGCCGCTATGAGAGAAAATGCCACGACTTGACGAGAGACTCGCGAGGGCGTCGCCCTCGCTCGTAAAAAAAAAGCTAAATTATTTAAAAGATTAGTCGATTCAGTACGATGATGTGTTGTTTCAGTTTCTTGTTGCAATGTGGAGAAGAACGCCTTCACATGGTAGCACCGATGTAACTGGGCGGCACCTCTCTTTGGTTATGCAAACGTCCCTCGGCTACTTCCCTATCCCCGAAAGGAGGATGGTGATCTGCAAGAGGAAGATAACTTGATTATGCAGGCCACCGAGTTCACGTTTCAGATGAACATAGGACTGCAGTTACTGATAACACTGTCTATTAGCAATTTTACACGGCCCAAGAGTTTTCGTTATGGATGGGTTCGGTGTTGCCTACATTAACATCATCACGTCTAGGGCACTCTCGTAAGTAGAATAAAATCATCTGATAGCAAGAGTAAAACGAGACTAACAGGTTTAAATGTTCCGTATTCGGCAGACTAGCATAGACCTCTCTACATCTCGCTACGTGTTTTATGAGAATAGATCTGGGTGTTGAAAAAAAAAAAAAAAGGCTGATCCAAGTGGGCAAGGGAGTGTCAGAATAAGTAAACAAAATCGTCTGGTGTTGGTTTTGATAAAGTACACTGGCGGTCAGATGTTGTTCCCTGCTCCCTACCACAACATAAATCTCAACCAAATGAAGTTAAAGCAACGGAATTTGGGGAGGATTGGGGTGCGGGGTGTTGGGGTGGCAGTGGGAGGAGGAGTCAGAGGGAGAGAGTCAGCTTCTTGGTCCTAATTCGGCAAATATTCATGCTTTGACTGGGAGCAGGACACAACATTTGACCGCCAGTGTATTTGTGTTTCTGTCAGCGAAGAGATTGGTGTAGACTGTTTTTAATCCTTTGACGGTAGGATTTTTCTCACCAGTACAATATCATGTCGCATCAGGCCGAATATTATACCTCGGTGAGTTGATAGAAGCGAAGGAACATAGATATAAATTGCACGTCAGCCTTTTTTCTTTTTCTTTTTTTAGGTGTTATATATTTGGATGGTTCAGGCTTTCAAGGGGCGTGACAATGATTGATAGTGGCGTTTGGCTGTGGCTGCGACACACACACACACACACACACACACACACACACACACACACACACACACACACACACACACACACACACACACACACACACACACACACACACACACACACACACACACACACACACACACACACACACACACACACACACAGAAAGAGCTGTGTAGTGTCTGGTAGTGAGATGCAAGGCAGAGCAGGGCAGGGCAGGACAGGGCTAGGTGCACCAGGATACACCTGTAGGGCAGGCCAGGGCACAGGAAACAGGACAAAGGACCGCAGAGGAAATGAAACACCGTCACTGGGAAAGGAATGAACAGTTAATTAGTAATTGTTATGGACGGATGCACTGATTCTCTCTCTCTCTCTCTCTCTCTCTCTCTCTCTCTCTCTCTCTCTCTCTCTCTCTCTCTCTCTCAGACTATAACTGGCTGATATTCTTTAGTCAAAAAAGATTCTAGCTGTCAAGTAGTTAAACGTCAGCTTGATTATTTAGGCTTGTCAGATGTCCGGTTTTTAACAACGACCTTCAGAGATCAGGTTTTGAAGTTGTTGAAGCTGTTCCTGTCCCCGAGATGGTCTCCTTAAAGCTGGGCAGAATCGTCTCAGCAAGAATAAAAATAAAAGATAACGTCCTCGGGCTGAGCGGGTTAAGGAAGAGGTGTAAGGAAGTGTAATCCACCCAGGATACGAGTCACGGTTAATCACATATCCGGTTACACAGGGTTTATCTCATTCCGGCCTCAAGTACCAATACTCCTATTCTCTTGGGTTAAGGGACCTCCCTAACACCCTTTCCTAAGCGATTTGTTTTGCTTATTACTCCGTACTGTCCCTGTGTTACATGTGGTAAATCCTTCAGCAATCGTCATACTTTGCGTAAACAAAAAGGATATTGTATAACAAAGGAGTTTTTTTTTTTTTTCGTTTGCATATAGGTTAATATTCTCGTCCACCTAGTTGCAGCAAGGATCTGGAGTCTTTACACGGTACCTGGCACTAAAACCCATCTATGTGTTGTAATGCAATCTAGTTAATTTGTTTTCTTTTTCCTTTTCCAGGCTATTCCCTATAGCTCAGTAGCAGAATATGACAGTACTATGGCTCTGTGTCCTTTCCATAATACGGTACTTCTTCATGTATGTCCTTTCCATAATACGGTACTTCTTCATGTATGTCCTTTCCATAATACGGTACTTCTTCATCTATGTCCTTTCCATAATACGGTACTTCTTCATGTATGTCCTTTCCATAGTAAGGTACTTCTTCATCTTTGTCCTTTCCATAATACGGTACTTCTTCATGTATGTCCTTTTCATAATACGGTACTTCTTCATCTTTGTCCTTTCCATAATACGGTACTTCTTCATGTATGTCCTTTCCATAGTAAGGTACTTCTTCATGTATGTCCTTTCCATAATACGGTACTTCTTCATGTGTGTCCTTTTCATAATACGGTACTTCTTCATGTATGTCCTTTCCATAATACGGTACTTCTTCATCTTTGTCCTTTCCATAATACGGTACTTCTTCATCTTTGTCCTTTCCATAATACGGTACTTCTTCATGTATGTCCTTTCCATAATACGGTACTTCTTCATCTTTGTCCTTTCCATAATACGGTACTTCTTCGTGTATGTCCTTTTCATAATACGGAACTTCTTCATCTTTGTCCTTTCCATAATACGGTACTTCTTCATGACTGGCACCATATTCTAGTGTTAACCTCGTGCTACAGCTCAGCAGTCGAAACGGAGAGATGGCAGTTTTACGCTTACCGGTAATTAAAATGAACAGAGTACCAGGTAAAGTCACAACACGGGATTTACCGGATTTATAGGATGTGAATATGGGCACCACGATAATCTCAGTAAAAGACAGGCGTGTACCCAGGAGTTTGTGTAAGGAGGAGGGTAGGGGAAGGTGGGGGGGGGACGTCGCACCTATCCCCACCACCGCCATCCCCTCCTGTGGGCACGCCTCTGAATGAAGGGGATGGCAGAGGTGAATGGATTGTCTGCCGTATTCTAAGTAGCACTGTAAGCCTCGCAGCACGTTTCTCATAGCTGTTTACTGTGCCTGTTGAACCGTGCTATTCTCTTTCACGTTGTTTATTTTTTATTACCGACATAGTTCATTGTAAAATTCGCTTCACATGTTTCTTGGCGATTTACCATGTCTGTTACACCTTAATGATCTCTTTCACGTTATTTATATATATTTTAGTGGCGGCAGAGTTACGATCAGTAACATACAAGAAGATAATGATGGCGATTTTTTCTCCAAGTGCAGCTTGATATTCTCATTTCACATTATACTTTTTCAGCATGGGTACTTCTGTACATTTCTTGCCTGTAGTCAGACTCTCTGAGGTTGCTTGTTCTTAATGGTGACTGTCATACAGTTATTGCCTACAATCACAGATTTAGAGGCAAACTGGTCTCGATGCTGGCTCTGATACAATTTTTACCCATAGTAACACTTTTTTAGGCACTTTTCCTAGTAGTAGCTGTGATGGAACTTTTACCCAGTCACAGTTCACAGTTTTTCTTTATTTTTTATTTTTTAAAGCAAAAAAGAAGGAACCAAAGTCCAGGAGCCCGCAAACCGTTCCCTCCAAGAAAAAAACAAAAACAATACAAAAGAGAGCCAAATTCAAGATCCGTTCATTTCGAGATCACCTGGACACACTGTGTTTGAAAGACTGGAGATCATAGGATAGCAGTGTGTTATTCTTTTCAACCATATTGACACTTAATATTTTTTGTGCTCTCACATTTTAGCTTGTTAAAACAACACTACAGTCAGTGCGGGGTTGGCCGGCAGAGGAAGGTAGAGTGAGTGAACCTGGGACAAAACATTCCAGGCAGGGCGTCTACATAACCTGCCTTTGCTGAAAACCAGAATGAAACAATTCTTTGTCGCAGTCATTCGATTTTTATCAAATATTGCATGCTGGGAGCGATGTTTGACATAGTCATATGTTTTGTATTTTTATAGAACCAACATAGTTTGCATTCGTAACATGCTAGACAATGATGTTTTATTACAAAATAAAATGCAAAGGAAGAGATGTTACGAAACATCCGAAGACACTTAGAGTATGACCGTATATCTTGCCGTGGGATGGAATATCCATTTGTCTCATTATTTTGACGGGTGTTTGGCCGTCAGTTACGTAGCTTCTGACGATCTCATATCAGAGTGGACATATATAGTGAATGTGCGTCTTATCCTTCAGATGCTTAGCTCCATGTTCTACACGTCACCAGGACATAAATATATGTAAGTAGGGTACTCTAACTTGGGGGAGATGGTTGTAAAGTGGACAGAGAAATGGGCGGGTTTGATTCCAGCTGTTACAGTGAATAATTTATGAATTCCCCACCAACACGTCATTAAAAAGTAAATAAATAAGTACAAACACGGCCTCTAATTCCACAACACTAGAATGAGAGTCCCAGACATATTTCCGATCCCTGCTCGACCGTAACTGTAATGTGTTTTTTTCAGGAAAGACAGAGAAAGGAAAATGATGGAGCTTTCCATGTCCCTTGTTCATCCATCGTAAAACACTTCTGAGTTACGAGAGGGAGTTGGTCATAGGTCAGTTTGTGAATTCGATCCCATGGTTGGCAGGACATGAGGCAACCTGGCCCACACTACCTGCTCGCTGGCCTCAGGAAGTC
This sequence comes from Coenobita brevimanus, assembly GCF_032717465.1. NCBI lineage: Eukaryota > Metazoa > Arthropoda > Malacostraca > Decapoda > Coenobitidae > Coenobita > Coenobita brevimanus. The sequence goes on from NC_137015.1 coordinate 6,415,525, forward strand.
ATTTTGATGTCACCATTTTCACGTGAAAAAGTTTGTAATGTATGTTTAACCTATAGTCGGTAAAATGTGGATATTACTGTTTATTATTATTATTATTATTATTATTATTATGTAGTAGTAGTAGTAGTAGTAGTCGTGGCAGTAGTAGTAGTAGGAGGAGGAGAGTAGGATTTATTGTTCGTTTATATTATTATTATTATTATTATTATTATTATTTTTATTATTATTATTATTATAAGTTGTGAATATTAAGTGAATAGAAGTTTGGCCCGTTTTCCCTAGGCATTCAGATGATAGTCCTACCTTTGGGGTTTTCCCGCTTCCTGTTTCCGGTTCCTGCCCGACCCATTAATAGTACTGAGAATAGGTATAGGATATTGATGGTGGTGGTGGCGATGATGAGAGTGATGGTGGCAGTGGTTGTGGAGGTGATGGTGATACTGATGGTGGTGGAGGTGTACTGAGATAATGGTGGTGGTGGTGGTGGTGGAGATATTGATGGTGGTGATGATAGTGACGATGATGGTGGTGGCAGTGATATTGATGGTGGTGGTGGTGGTGGTGGTGATGATTTTTTCTTTGCAGGTAAACTGTAATAAACATTGTTTGTCATAGTTCATTGGACGATGGTATAGAGAAAGTACAGTAGAAATAGAAAAATCGTCACCGGAATGAAGACATTGATAATTTTTTTTTTTAGTAATCCGTTCAGTGACACAGGTTCGAAAGCTTAGAAAAAAAATCGGTAAGCAGACAAAATGGCATTGTAAAAAAAAAAAAAAATGTTGTTCTAGTGACTGGGTCAGACTGACTGGCATCGTTGCAGGTTCGAGTTCCCGCCAAAAAAAAAAAAAAAAAAAATAGTAATAATAATAATATCCAGCTTTAATATGGCAGTTATTTTTAGTGTAGATTCTTCACAGTGCGCCTTTTACTCTAACTTGGCATAAAATTGCCATCTCTCCATCTTGAATAAAGAGTTGTAGCAATAGATTAAGACTAGAGTACAAGTATGAGGCTAGTCACGAAGAACTGTTGTAGAAAAATGTAGCTTTGTAGTATGTGTTTCTGCCACTGAGCTACGGGAAATGAACTACAAAAGGATGACCGTTCGGTGAAGTTAAGGTGAAAGAAGAAAGGATATGAAGCTGCTTTTTTTTTTTTTTTTTTTTTGGGGGGGGGGGCCACTGAGTTACGAGAAATAAACTACAAAGGACGAAAACATGGTCTAGTTTGAGGTGAAAGAACTGTATCACCCAGGACAGCCTCCCTCCCGACGTCTACCTCTCACTCCCTCACGCCAGCTGTTATCAGTAAACAAACTCATCGCCTCAAGTGCAACTCAAGCGGCCGCCTTTTAGTCACCACTTGACCTGCTCACTGCCACGAACTCAGCCTTAATACCGTGAAGAATGTACAGCGTTCTTGGTTTATTAATAGGTTATGGATTTTAGAAATCTGGTGTGGGGTTATTATTAGATTTTGACATTTAAACTGCTCGAGTATTATCTAAAACATTTCCCAACGCCTCTCCCCCTCCCCTCACCTCCGTCAAGTCTTTCACCCACTCGGCCCCTCCCTTCTGCCACGTCGGCCCTTCCCTGCTCCTACGTCGGCCCTTCCCGGCTCCCACGTCGACCCGTCCCTTCTCCCTCGTCCTCTCCTCCCTCCTCCAACGTCGGCCCCTCCCTCCACCCACATCTACCCCTCCCTCCTCCCATGTCGGCTCCTCCACCCACGTCTACTCCTCCCTCCTCCCATGTCGGCCCTTGCCCCCCTTCCCGACACATACCAGCTGTTATCGGTAAACAAACTCATCGCTTAATTCAAGTGCAACTCAAGCGGCCGCGTTATAATCACCCTTTGAACGCTTATTGCTCGGATCTCAACCCTAATGGTGCTAAGATTACTGAACCTTCTCGGTTTATTTTAAAAATTGGGAATTTGGAGGTCTTACATGAATTCATTGATTGATTTTGAAGTTTAAAGGTCATTTGTTACATTAATTTGGGAATTTGAGTTCCTCGTGTAAGTATATAAATAAATTATCAGAAATTAGCCATATTTTCGACGGAGGGGGAAGGCTAGTATGCTTTAGAGAAAATTTGGGCCAAGGGATTGAAATAAAGGTCACAGATCGAGGTCAAGCTTTCCCCAAAATTCTTTCACATTCCCCCTCTTCGATCTGCCTATTTCTGCTACGAATCCGCTGCCAGTAAGTAGATTTCGGATTGTAAACGTTTCGCTAGTAATGTATATGGTATGTGTGTGTGTGTGTGTGTGTGTGTGTGTGTGTGTGTGTGTGTGTGTATCTTGTTTCTGTCTGTTGATTTGTGCATGCTTTTTCCGTATGTATGTGTGTATGTGTGTGTGTATCTTGTTTCTGTCTGTTGATTTGTGCATGCTTTTTCCGTATGTATGTGTGTGTGTGTGTGTGTGTGTGTGTGTGTGTGTGTGTGTGTGTGTGTGTGTGTGTGTGTGTGTGTGTGTGTGTGTGTGTGTCATGGGGCATTTGTTGAATGAGGAAATTTTAAATCATAACAGTAAACCGTATGGTGTGGGATTTCGTTTGATGGTACTTTTATGGGTTCAGTCCACCTTCTACTGTAGGCCCTATAATTAAATTAATCTGTCTACCTATCTATCTGTCTGACTGTCATCTTTTTATCTGTATATCTCTATCTCTCTTTATCTATCTATATCTATATATGTCTGTATAAAATCATCATCATCATCATCATCCAGACCTCCTTTCCCGTCTAAGGATGGAATGAGGTAGAATTCAGAGAGCCTTCCCACCCCTCACCCAAAAATCTCTCTCTCTCTCTCTCTCTCTCTCTCTCTCTCTCTCTCTCTCTCTATATATATATATATATATATATATATATATATATATATGGTAGGAGAAATCAGCCAAAAGCCCGCCAAGTTGAATGAGCCACACCCTCATTCATTCACTGTGCAAGCCCCGGAATATCGACTCCATCACACTGACCTAGATATCCAAAGCACTTCGTATCACGCATCAGCAAGTGTAGCGCGATGCCCGTGAAACTCTACGTACTCAGCTCGCCTCCCTTGCCAGCACAGTATCGAGGGAGGGGCTGAGTTGACGGGGTGGGGTGAAGGGAGGGGGGATGAAGGAAGTAAAAATGGGTTGAGCTTCATTATCAACCACTTCAGTTCGATGACGTATTAAGCTTTATTTTTATACCTCCAGACGATTTTATTCAGCCTTGAAGGCCTCTTGTAGTGCAGGGGTTAATGAAGACCGTATTTTGTATTGCATAGGAGGCTTCGTAGCACCTCATCCTTTGCGATTTATTATGCTTGTCACACCTAAACATTCTTTGTTTATTTTTTTTTTATAGTGTTTTAAAATCGATAGTACAGTAGTTTACATCAGGAACGTAAAATAGAATATTGTAGTAAAATGGAAAAAATCAGTCGTTAAGGAAGAGGTGCTACGAATTATCAAAAACCACTTATAATACCCCCCACGAGCTGAGAAAAATCGACATAGCATACAACAGCAACGCGCAAGACGATATTTGGGGTGTAATGTTCAGAATAAATCGCAAAGGAAGAGGTGCTACGAAGTCTCCCAAGCCACTTAGAATAAACATACAATCTGAGGTTTACATTGCGTAGAGTTGCAGCTTCTCCTTGCACATCCCCATCCCCTGTGCACGTCTTGTGATTTACGAATAGATATTGCTGTGTGGAGGGCAAGATTTCAGGATTTTGAAGATTGTAAAAGAATTCGAATTTTGAGTGGTTTATTAATGCATTGATTTTGTTATTATTATTATTATTATTATTATTATTATTATTATTATTACTATTATTATTATTATTATTATTATTATTATTGTTGTTGTTGCTGTTCTTGTTGTTGTTATTGCTGTTGTTACCCGTCTCATCTGAAACGTGAATCGAATGAACTTCAAGTTAAAATTGTCTTTCTTATACAGTAAACCATCTTCCTTTCGGGGAACAGGGAGGGAATGGAGGGGCACGTGTTTAACCGAGTAGTGGAGCCACCCGGTTATATCAGGGCCACCACGTGAAGGCATCTCTCCCGAGCACCTATCAGTATATTTTTGTGAGAGTATAAGTAGATTTCGAAGTTGGGAAGCTTCTTGTGACTATATTTATGGAGATGATGGCGTCAGAGAGGTGAATGTTTATGGTATTTTAGTTACGCAGTTATCACCACCACCACCACATCCTCCTCCTCCTCCTCCTCCTCATCATCATCATCATCATCATCATCATCATCATCATCATCATCATCATTCATCCCACGTACATAAACTATGGTACACATCCGGTTGGAGCACCTACACCCACATCACCAAGCGTCACTTTGTTACATGGTTACCACCCAGCGTAGTAAATTGTGGTTTCCAGGAATAGGGGCAACTATTTGGCTTGTCACTCTGTTTAGTCACCTGAAGTATTGAAGGATCTGAATGCTTCTCTCGGCAAAACATAAGTGTCTATTTTTACCCAGAATAAAAGACGTAAGGGAAGCTGTAGAAACCAAAGGAGAGAGAGAGAGAGAGAGAGAGAGGAAAATTGTGAGTAATTATGGACAGTCTGTGAGAGAGAGAGAGAGAGAGAGAGAGAGAGAGAGAGAGAGAGAGAGAGAGAGGAAAATTGTCAGTAATTATGGACAGTATGATAAGTTCTGCTTTTATAATCTCCTGGTCTTAGTTGAAAAAAAAAAATAATAAATAAAATCGCAGAAGTCCTAGATAGATGCCGGCCAGTACAGTGAAGCACCATGTGGCCTTCGCTGGAGTGAAATCTTTAGGATGTGACAGACGAACCAGGCCAGTCCTTAAGATGCTCTCATATATAAAAATTGGTTATATAAATGCGCATTATATATCAACGTTGTGTGTGTGTGTGTGTGTGTGTGTGTGTGTGTGTGTGTGTGTGTGATATAGGAGAGGTTTTCCGCGAATGGGAGGAAGAGAGAGACAGACATGCTTGTTGCGATAAGCGCTATGATAAGTGTTATCTGACCCGCCTCACAGTGCCCCATTATAATACCCCATTATACTGCCCCTTTATACTGCCCCATCATATTGCCTCATTCCTCATGATATATACCCTATTATACTACCTAATTCTTGCGTTATATGTTTGTATATTTTTGCATCCTTTTTATCCAGTTAATTCATTTATGAACGCGTCACTGAGCATTCTCGCATATTATATTCTCTTCACCTAAACTTGGCCCAGATTTTCGTCTTTTTGCGGCTTATGTCATGTACCTCAGTGACAAGACATGCTATGGCTCTGATTCTTTCCGTAGCACTTCTTCATACCTAACATACATTTCTAGTATAGGTTATTGTTACAACTCTAAGATTAAAAATGGGGAGATGGAAATTTTAAACCAAGTTACTGTAAAACGAGTATAATTGCTTTTCTATAAACACTTGCAACATCTTTCCTCTTGAGAACCTACCATATACGGGTTTAGAACTTGATGTGGCCTAATCCTGTGAGCTATTTATGTATGCAAATGTCTAAATGTCTTTTACGGTACCTTTGCTACTTAGTAATTAGGAATCTTTCCCTGGTTAATGATATAATTGTCTTTAGTGCGGGGTATTTTGAATATAAGACGTCTTTTTCTTTCGTGTGCCATATATCGTTATGATGGTGGTGGTGGTGGTGGTGGTGGTGGTGGTGGTGGTTATTTATTATTATTATCATCATTATCATCATCATCACCATCAACATCATCATCATCATCATCATCATCATCATTATTATTAGTCATGTTATTACATCGTGTTATGCCGGACAGCAGGTCTTCACGGTTACGGAGAGAGAGAGAGAGAGAGAGAGAGAGAGAGAGAGAGAGAGAGAGAGAGAGAGAGAGAGAGAGAGAAAGGAGGGGGGGAGGGGGCGACATGAAGAGAGAGGTGACTTATGAACAAGGTGACAAGGATAGAACGAGAGATGGAGGGAGGGAGAAGGGAATGTAAAGTTGGTAGAGCAAGCGATAGGCTGTGGAGAGAGAGAGAGAGAGATCTATGAACAAGATGGGGATAGAGTGTGAGACAGAGGAAGAGAGATGTGTTGGGGAAGTGAGGGATGAAGAAGTGTTGGATAGGCAATAGACTATGGAAAGAATGAGAGAGAGAGAGGGGGGGGGAGGGGGAGGAAACGACGAGGCTGACTTATGAACAAAGTGAGGAGAACAGAACGAGAGATAGAGTGAGAAAGAGGGCGAGGTGAAGAGGCTGGGTGTTGGACGAGGCTATGTCACGCGGTACAAATATAACTCCAGCCGCCACACATGCCCCTACACTCTGCCAACTCTCTCTCTCTCTCTTGCTCACCCCCACTTCCTCCTTCTCTCCTGACCGCTCCTGAACCCTTTGCTGATTCAGATTGTAAGATATAGCACGAAAAATGGCATCTAAATCCATACCAGCACATCAGGATTGGTGGATGCAAGATCCGTAAAATAGCAAAATGTCAGATAGCCTAATGTGTTGTCATCTAAGTTATATCCATCCATTGCCAGACGCCATGTATCCCAAACGGGGTGGTCAAGGGCTTAGAGTTAATTGTTTTACAGGGAGGGGCACTAATCCTCCACCAACCCCACTTGACACGTAGGATGCCAACAGCATCTGGTGTTCCCAGGCGGTCACCCATCCAAGTACCAGACCCAACGTTGCTTAACTTCGCTGATCGGACGGGAAGCGGTGTACTCAACGTGACATGGCCGTTATATCATTTATGTAATTTATTGCCGGTTTTTCTGTAACACTGTATTGCATCTGTAAAGTTGCTAAATCGTATCTTTAACATAGTAAGAAGGCTGAGATGTCGAATACCCTAGGCAGTTTGTCAGATGATCTTAACTTTTATCATTTATTACAGCTTGTTACTCTGCGACTTGCGAAGTTTTGCTAATCCATAAAAATTCGTATCACTGTCAGGATTTAGGTACCCATACATCCATTGAAATTGCAAGATGTCAGGTAGCCTAGTCTGTAAACCGAGTTCAACTTACATCATTTACTGAAGGTTGCCTGCTACGCTGTTGCTCTTGAAATCTTGTAAATTTGTCTTAGTTTATACCACTGTGTCCAAAACTGTAAACACAATCACCATAGAAATGAAAGATGTCGGATAACCTATACTCCTTTTACTCTATCTTGGTCTAAAATTGACACCTGTTCAACCTCATTTATCAGCTGTTATAAGAGATGAACACTAGAATATGGTGTTGATCTGGATTAACTTTAGAATATGATGCGGGTCATAAAGAAGTGCTGTGGGAAGGATGCAGAGCCGTTGTGTTGTATTTTTTTGCCCTTGAGCTGCGTGAAATAAACGGCAAAAGGACAAAAATCTAGGCCAAGTTAAGGTGATAAGAGTAGTTTGTTTGCCAAAGTAGCTCAAGTTACGTTATGATTTATTGGTGGCGTATCTGTAACACTCTGTTGCTTCTGAAACCATGCTTATTCATCTAAATTCCTACTAGTGCGTCAAGATGGAGAAAAACAGTCTGAAATTAGCAAAAAAAGCTGAAGTTGTTTGATAACCTAGTGCATCTGTCAAAGGAATTGAAGATATACCATTTATTGCAGGGGTTTTGTTACGCACACTTGCCACGAAACCCTTGTTGATTAAGCTTTCAATGCATCAGGAACAATGGTATACAAAATCATTCAAGTCTGGGAAGAATGAACAACGCAGTCTCCATAAAATATAAAATAGGCAATATGTTGGACACCTTCGAATGTTTTGTAGTAGCGGGTATTATTTTGCTCAGTCTTTGGTGTTGATCGAACTTTTAATTCAGCTCGGAAAATAACATATAAAATCATCCATGTGGTGCCCGAGATACAAAATGTAATATCTCCAAAAAAAAAAAAAATAAAAAAAAAAAAGTTGTCGAGTGAAGACGAGCTTGTTTGTCAGGGTTAGTGTTATTATTATTATTATTATTATTATTATTATTATTATTATTATTATTATTATTGCTTATGCTCTACTCCTGAACCGATGCCGATTCAGGTGTTGATCCAGCGCGAAAAAAAAAATGTTATGTAAAGTACTCCATGTAGTGAAAGGGTGTAATATCCCTAGAATAAAAAAGCAACGATATCAAGTAGTCTACTGTGGTGTCACTGTAGCTCAAGTTATATTATTTATGGTTCTCTCTCTCTCTCTCTCTCTCTCTCTCTCTCTCTCTCTCTCTCTCTCTCTCTCTCTCTCTCTCTCTCTCGTTTACGCTGTACTCCACGAATGCTGACTCAGGTTGTAAATGGTCCTCATATTATATCAGGCATGGCGGGTTTACCTTAATCTCCCTAAAACAGCACAAAAGGTGAGGGTGTCGGGAAGCCTTGCGTGTTTGTCAGTGAAGCTTTGTACACTCACCTGAATAATATCGTCTGGCGGTAGCTGGAATATAGTACAAGAATTATCCCAAGCATGAGAAAGTTAATGGTCCTATGGCTCACTCTTACCTGAATAATATCGTATGGTGTTAGGCGGAATGGAATCTAGAGTTGTGCCGACAGTGAGAGTTATTACATTACATTTATGAGGGGACGGGTTGCCTGGCTTACGTATCATTGCCCCCTCACCCTGGCTTTAGATGTAATGAATAAAGTCAGTCTCGATGTTGACGGCGTTGAGAGAGAGAGAGAGAGAGAGAGAGAGAGAGAGAGAGTTTTACGTGGTTGAAACTGTGTCCGCAAAATGACATCCGTAAGTGAGAAATAAAGATCAATATTTCTTTGCATCTTCCCAGTCTTGCCGCACGTTTAATCACTCACAGGTTTGAATCCACAGAAAATAGTTACGAGGTTGGAACTTCTTAGCATCCGCCTTCGCAATAAGACTTCCTGTAAATAAGAAATAATTCGTTGTCTCGCATCTTAATCACTTGCCTTGCATCTTAACATCCTTGACACACGTGGAGTTGGTCATACGAAAAACAGCTACGGGACCCCAGGCAGTACTTAGGTGGCTGGATCTCTGTGTGTATTGGCTGTAGGACTTACCGTAAATGTGATAGTGTTTAAGCGATCCTTTTTTTGATTATCTCCTTGCGACTTTATTCTCCCTGTACTTCGTCTCTCTCTCTCTCTCTCTCTCTCTCTCTCTCTCTCTGTAGTGTAACTACTCGTTAATATGGATAATATCAGTTCTTATCGCCTCTTATCGAGTGGCGAATTATTACCTTCTGTCAGTACGTAAAAAAAAAAAAAATAGATTTTATGTCCACGAGAGAGAGAGAGAGAGAGAGAGAGAGAGAGAGAGAGAGAGAGAGAGAGAGAGAGTTGGGGAACCGGCAGACATAGGCCTACGAGCTTGGGATGTGGGGGTGGGAGGAGGGGAGCAGAGGGAGGGAGGGAGGGAGGGAGGGGAGAAGAGGAGCAGAAATAAACTAAACAGCTTACTCGTTAGCGAACAGAAAAGAAAGTGTTAAGAATGCAAGTGTAGTTATGTTATTATACTCAAGTTTTATTAGATTTACGTCATTTTGGGTGTAAACAGAAATAACTCATACCGGTAGTACTCCAGTGTAATTAGAGATACTGGTAAACTTATTGAATAAATCGTCATTTGGTTCGTCTGTCAGATTGTTTTGCCGAATACGCTCATATGTTGTGCTCGAGGGATGGATATTTCGCACAAAAACTTTCAGATAATTGAGAGAGAGAGAGCGAGAGAGAGATGGAAAATAGGCGGTGTAAGTGATCAGTCAGAAACGGAGGCAAGGGCATGGCAACAGGGATATAAAGAAATAGATTGATATAATATATGGTAGAGCGAGAGAGAGAGAGAGAGAGAGAGAGAGAGAGAGAGAGAGAGAGGTGACATGGTGTGTGGACCTTAGAGCAGCTATCAATTTTGGAGGATGGCCAGGACCTAGGAGGGAGGGAGGAAAAGAAGTAGACGAACGAAAAAAAAAAAAAAAAAGGAAGGAATTAGGGATGAGAAAGAGAGACTTGGGGAGGGAATGGAAGGGTAATAATGTGAAAGTAAGGCTGTGCAAATAACGTAAAGCAGTATCCTAGTCAGTGCAACTAGTTAGGCTACACTCTCTCTCTCTCTCTCTCTCACACACACACACACACACACACACACACACACACACACACACACACACACACACACACACACACACACACACACACACACACACACACACACACACACACACACACACACACACAGAAAAAAAGATGAAGAAGAGAGGTAACGAAGAGGGAGAGAGAAAGGGGGAAGCAGAGGGAAAAAAATGGAATGAAAGTGTAACTGAGGAAGACACAAGATAGTGCAAAAAAGGTTATTTGTGTTTCTCTCTCTCTCTCTCTCTCTCTCTCTCTCTCTCAAAATATGCGGATGTATAAATAAATAGATAAATAAAATGTTGCGATAAATCCCAAGGGAATGTAGGATGGACTCCACAAAAATATTGGTAGCAGAGTTGATTGTCTTCGCCACTCCTCGCAAAAGTTCAGAAACTCTACGGATTCGAATTGCCACGGTTCACTATGTATGTGTATGTATGGTTTAATCTTGAATCCCATAATATCCTTCAAACGACCATAACCCCCCAAAATCAGAAAGGCGTTTGGGGATATGTACCTAGAGAACATTTGCACCAAGTATAAAAAATCTGCGAGAAGAAATGAAAAGATGGCAGCAAATTGAGAAATGTTTTGAAGCAAGAATAAGAAAAAAAGCAGAGAAAATTTTACAGTTTGGTGTCCACTTTTGTGTGAAAGCATAATAAATAAGGTAGAATGGAGGAGTCATGGTGATGAGAGCACGAAGGAAGTTGGGAGGAAGAGAGAATTATGAGTGAGAAGCGAAAGAGTGAACAGAAAGTCGAACAAAAAGGGGTAACGATGAGAGAGAGAGAGAGAGAGAGAGAGAGAGAGAGAGAGAGAGAGAGAGAGAGATGAGGAGAAAAAAAAGAAGAAGAAATCGAGGGGTAACGATGAGGAAGACAGAAGAGCTATGCAGAAAACTGAATTAATATCAGCCATCGCAGTTAGTCTCTCTCTCTCTCTCTCTCTCTCTCCTCTCGACCACAACCCTGAGATATCATATCATCATCTCCGGACTTCTTATCTCCAGGTAACGACTACTTTCTCTGCGTCCGTCAAACACACACACACACACACACACACACACACACACACACACACACACACACACACACACACACACACACACACACACACTACTTTCATTTATCACCATTATCAGTTCCTCAGGACCTCTTCTTACATGCTAGAGTGACTTTTTTTTTTTTTTTCATTAGATCACTCTTCAGAATATTATGGCATTTTTTTGAAGGCTAAAATTTAAACAAATGGGAATGTTATCGATGCCCCGAAATTGATCCTGCCTCAGCTTGGTTATTTATTTGGTTATTTTATATATATATATATATATATATATATATATATATATATATATATATATATATATATATATATATATATATATATATATATATATATATATGAGTAAATGGAAAATGTTGGTGTTAGGGCTAGTCCGAAACTGAAGTTGAATGTCAGAAATCATTTCGTGTTCCCTGTTGGCACCATGATTTCTTGCACGGTTTTGAATCTATATGCGTATTTAATATGTCGATTTGTGCCAAGAAATTGTTTACTTGTCGACCTTGCTTTACATGAGCCTCCATCAAAACACTGCTTTAGGATGTCCGCCTTCGGGTGTGGGATGGTCAGATCATTAACCCCGTCAGGCCGAATGCGTAATTTGTATTTTACTTTTGTCTCCAAACGGTTTTATTATGCTTATGAGAGGCTTTGCTAACGAAATGGGTTAGATATAGCCATCATTAACCCCACCACTACCGCGCTGCTCTCAATATAAAAAAAAATAGTCTGGTGGAAGCAGTAATAATAATAATAATAATAATAATAATAATAATAAAAGCGTCATCGGATTCAAGGGGCAAAACCTTGATCTGGGTGAGGAAGGGAGGGGCGGGATAGGCTTTTAGGCCATGGGTCATTTCCTAATTGGCATGGGAGGCTTTGCAGCACGTTTTTTCTCAGTGATTTTAGTTACCTATTATACCTTAGCATTATCGTCTCTGTGATGTATATACTGTAGTCATAGCATCTATATAGTTTGCCATAGTAAGGAACAGTGCAATACTAAAGTACGTTCGCCTCCCCAACCTCTCTCTCATCACTGGATTCATAGATGGTTGAATGTGACGCAGTGGATAAGGTTGCATATAATCAACCACCGATGAAGCTTAATATGCACCTCACTTCCCTACGTCACATTTAGGGGTCTATGAATCCTGCGATGAGATGGAGACAGTAGAGGTGAACCGACTTTAGCATTTGATTGTACACTCGGGGACTGCCTAGCGCCCCACCTCGATGCTTTTGGAAGGGGACGGTGCAGTCTTCCTTGGTAACAGTGTCAGGAAGGCGGGGGGGGGGGAGTGAGGAGGCTTAGGTGAAAGGGTGTTGGTGCCGGGAATAGTAAGGTGCTACTACAGTATTATTTATGTATTCATGATCATTACCTTCAAGGAATAACTTAAAACTTCATCATTCAAGTTGTTAATATTCTCTTGTATGTTGTTCTTGCAGACTGTCTGTATTAAAAGGACACAAATGATGTCTAGTGCCAGAGACTACTAAGGTGTAGCATGTAAAACAAATCACCAAGGAATAGATGTTAAGGACCCTCCAATGCATGCCGACGATAGTAACAGCCGTATTCTTGGAACGTCAGTCACAGAAGGGAAAGAAGATACCCATTTTTTTACGAAAATATCTAATTCATGTGACGAAGATAGAACGCATCTGGCCTCTTTATTGTTGCTAGCTGCACTCTGTAATGTGGAATGCAGGGTAATCATATAACGGTAGGCTTTCCGCAAATGTCCTTCAAAAATTATGAACCTGGTTTTCTTCTTTTGCAATTTCAAGTTTAAGAATGTTACTTTTTTTCTAACTTGGCCTAAAACTGCGACGTCTCCATCTTCAGTGGTGAGCTGCAGCAAGAGATTAACACTAAAATAAGGTGCTAATAATGAAGAAATGCTATGAAAAGCACGTAGAGCTGTAGTATTCCCTTCCTTCTGCTGAGCTGCATGAAGTAAGCTGCAAAACGACGACAATCTTGGCTAAGTTCAGTTGAAAGAACTACCGTATAACAGACGTATGTTTAGAACGTGAACCTAGTAGACCTCAGACCAAATAATGTTACTCTTCTTTCGCATTCCACCATCCTCCTTCCGGGCGATAGACAGGGAAATGAGGGACGATTGTATAACTTGGCAACTCCACCGCCCAGCCATATCGGTGCCACCACGTTAAGTTGATCCTCTCGAGCACCATGAGTTTTAAAAATACGGCAATAAGTACCATTAACATACTCAGCCAGAGGAGTCATATTTATTCTTGCTTCTTCCAGACGATTTTATTAATCTTAGGAGCGACTTTACGTACTGGGGGAGTTAGATATAGCATTCATTAACCCCTTCAGTGCTAGCCATGGTGCCAGAGCTGTATGAAATCGTCTGGAGGTGGCAAGAATAAGCTGAAATTAACAGTTTCTCTCTTTCTTTCTCTCATTCCTTCCTTCCTTCATTATTCATTTATTCTTTCTTTTAGGGTTAACGTTCAGGGGCAGTTTTCAAAATGAGCGTTTCTTTTCATCCGTCAGATTATTATTACCTGGGAAGATCAAGGTTAAAAGTGTGTAGAGAAAACGGTAGGTTGGGAATAGTATGTGCTCTGACGTATGGCTGCGTATACGTCTTTATATATTTGTGAACTCAGGTGATGTGTGTGTGTGTGTGTGTGTGTGTGTGTGTGTGTGTGTGTGTTCTTGTGGGCTTAGACATTTTTCTAACGCCTCCTCCTGAGCGATTTTGTATATGAGAGAGAGAGAGAGAGAGAGAGAGAGAGTGGGGGGGGAGGGGGGAGAAACTAAAAACCAAGTACCGGGTAACTCTTCACCCCTGCAATCTTTGTATATTCTGTATTGCGTCATAGCGAGCACATAGTCTACATAATAACGTGAAAGAAAACATTAACATTCCTGGTCTCCCTTGACACACTCTGGCAGAATAAAATCGTCAGGCGTTGACTGGAATAGAGTACTGTGGTAGAGTTGCGCCGATCATGAAGGGAACTATATATATAAAAATTAATAGTAAATTGTTCGCACGTTGCGCCTTCAATCCAATAACGTATTTATTATGTTATTCACTTTATTCAGGATGGGAAAAACTTTTGGAACCGTAGGGGAGGGGGAGAAAGAAATCCACCATTGACCCTTTTATTTTTAGAGATCCTGAGTTGAATGAAATTATGATGAAATGAAAAATGCGTCATTGGAGGGGAAGGGTTCAGTGGATTTTTACAGGATGGCGTGGAGCTCAATTCCTCGTCATTTTTCAGTACGTTATCATTCACTATGTTTGCCTAGATCTGTGAATGCCTATAGGACACACATCTTTATCTGTTGCTCTAGTTAAATCCATCCAGACATTATCCAGTCCTTTTTTTGACCCTTCAGGAACGTAGGGGCTTGGAGTTGGGCTGCTTAATCCGAACATTAAGACAAGGATAATCAGCCTTCCTCTTCCCTGAGTGGCGTTATGTGAGCAATAAACCCCAGCCAAAAGTTTGATGTAAACCTTTGTGGAACCCATCCGGTTGAAGCGCCTTGATTCACTAGACCACTGGACGCCATTTGATGATATGGTTACCACCCAACATAGTTAATATGGTTACCACTCATCATAGTTAATGGTTTCCTAGATTACAGTGAACCGAGTGTAGAGTCATTATAAGGTTGCACTACAACGAGAGAGTAGATTACTTAACTGTATCTACTTTTATTCCCGTATCTTGTAGTTGGTTGTGGTGTGAGTGTAAGAGAAGTTGTGTTGTGGTGTAATGAGCGCTGAGGAATGCTGTGCTGAAGCGTGGCGAGAATTGTAAGAACAAGGGATTTCCACTGAGTAAAAACAGGCTTCACTGGCTAAGGAGAGATTGTGTGTGTGTGTGTGTGTGTGTGTGTGTACAGTATGTTGCGTTGTTACACACACACACACACACACACACACACACACACACACACACACACACACACACATCCAGAAGAAGTAATATATACAGTCATTTTTCACAGATTATTGAAAAAAAAAATCGCAAGGAGAGTGGCCTGGATATTGATTGACGTCATGCGCTGTTGAAGAATTATATAGCATCGCATCCTTTACAGTTTATTTCTGGATAGGGCTTTTTAATACTCTAGTCTTTGTATAATTGCGAAATATGTGTTTATTAAAATGAGAGCAGCTACATTTTAAAGTAAGCTAAGATACTGTATATATAATAGATGGCACGGAAATGCTTTCATCTATGATATTTTTTTAAACTATCAGTATTCAAGAAGATATAAGCAACAGTCAAGAGAAATATACTCGTAAGGTGTCATAATTATACAAAATTTATCACTAAAGAAGATGTGCTACTAACTCCTAAGCTTACGAGAATAATGGCTTAGACTCTTATTGTATCCTCGTGAGTTAAGAGGCTCGTAGATACCTCCTCCATTGCGGTTGATTTTACATATTACACCTCAGTATTGCCTTGACGGTACTTATTATTATTATTATTTTTTTTTACAGTGAAACAGATTGCACAAGTAACTTGTATCAGTCTATCTTTCTATCTGTTTGTCTATCCCGTAACCACAAAAGATCACCTCCATGTCACCCTATCCTTCCCCAACAAACTTTCCTGCCCCCAACTCACACTCATCTCACCTCATCCCTCAGTTGCATCCTTTGTGACGTACAGGAGAATACTAACGTGTCGCTTACAGTGTTAAACGAGTAATAAAGATGTACTGAATTGTTTTTACTTTAACTTGGCCTAAATTTGCCATCGCTTCGCCGTGAATACTGAGTTGTAATAAGAGATTAACAAGAGAATATGTTACTAGTAACGAAGTAGTGCAGTGGAAGGGATATAGTGGCGTAGCAGTATCATGTTCTTCCATATCATACTCGTATAGTTCCTAAGTTGGTGTAACAAAAACTTTGTGTGTGTGTGTGTGTGTGTGTGTGTGTGTGTGTGTGTGTGTGTGTGTGTGTGTGTGTGTGTAACAGGAAATGTATCCAATATTTTTGGCTGACATCACTTAACTTTTTGCCTGTAACCTTCTCTGATGTCGGCGTTAACCATTGGACTTAGGGAGGTTTCTCAGAGGCGAGTAAAACTGTCTGAGGTGAGCCAGAGTATAGACTGATAAAATAAGAAGTCAGGTGATATTTAAGAGTTGATAATTATCTCTGAAGGTCTCCCAGAGGCGAATTAATCGTCCGGCGTTGTCCAGAGTAAAGCAGTGTAAGTAGTGAGCCAAGGTTTAAGAGATGGGTTCGGCTGCCTTCAGACGATTTTATTCAGCCATGGGACCTCCCTGCTAGTTAGAGGTAATAATTATAGTAATAATAATAATAATAATTAATACAATAATAATAATAATAATAATAATAATAATAATAATAATAACGTTGCCTCCTCAGGAGTGTTCTACCCTTTATTGATGGGATTTACCATGGCTATATGATGAATAAGTACTACAAGTACCATTACTACTGCTAGTAATAGTAATAATAATAATAATTATGTCGCCTCTTTACGCGTCTTCTTGCCTTTGACTACTAAGAGTTGCCTTGGCATTATAAAATCGTTCGTTGTTAGGCAAAATCAAGTATTAATCGTACAAAACAGAATGGTATAATTTTCGGCAAGGCGCCCTATACCGGCAAGCTAGGTTCAGGTAGTGTGTGTGTGTGTGTGTGTGTGTGTGTGTGTGTGTGTGTGTGTGTGTGTGTGTGTGTGTGTGTGTGTGTCCGTACGTGCGTGCGCGCCCTTTAATTCATCCAAGGCTTTTTGATGGAGTAAATTAAACTTGCCAGCAGAGTTCGGCTGGTTACTAATAAGGTTTTCCACTACGTACAGTTTTGCAACCATGATTTTTAGGGGGCAAACCCCCCGTCAACAAATTTAAAAATTCACACAAATTGTGAAAGGAAGGCAGATATGGCCTTGATATCTAAGTACATGCTGTGCAATGGACTGTCATCCGTAATGCGATATTTAGGATGCGTGACCCCTCCATGATTCTTGGGGGGTCAGCCCCCTTCCTCACCCCACAAAAAAAAAAAAAAAAAAAGGTCAGATATAGAGGATTGTGAGCACGTGGATTTAAAAGGAATCGGGATACACATCTCAGGAATGGGTATGCAGTTTCCCTGTTTTCTCTGAATGCACAGGAAGAGACTGCACATTTTCATTATCGTTGTTATTCACAGGACTCACCAAAACGATGACATGACGGCAGCTCACATTCGTAGGAGGCACCTCGGAGGGTTAGACGTCCCACGCCGGTCTACCACTGGGGCTGATGATGATGATGATGATGGCGATGAGTCCTGCACATGACCTGCACTCACTTAGCTCACCAGGGAAATTTCCAACATCGATTTTTTTTTTCTATTATTTTCAGGTAACGATTATTTTTTTGCCGCTTTGTGCAATGGCTGTTTACTTTTATCTGTTTTTATAATGAAGTTATTTTGTTATTTTTGCATCGGAAGTCGGCTGGAAATCTCAGTCTGCTTTTATCATTTCGTATCTTCCTTTATGATTTTTTCCTTCTTTCTTCTTTCCTCCTCTTTCTTCTCTTTTCCTTCGTACTGGCTAGGCGGAACAGGCACGTCGAAAAGGGAGGGAACAGAGTGGAAGGGAGAGGATGAAGTGGGTGTGGAGAACAGAGTGCGTGTGGAGTGGAAGGTAAGTTGAAATATGTGGAGTGTATTGGTTGACTTCGATGTGGTGGAATGTGATGGTTGTGTGGTGACTGTGGTAGTTAAGTCTGGTGTCGTGTAGTAGAAGTGGAGTGTGGTAAAATCTGGTTCTGGTGGAGTATGGTGGTTGTGTGTGGTAGAGTGTGGTGGCGGTGGAGGAGCGTTGGGAGAGTGAAGTGTGGTAGTGTGAGGTGCTTTTCAGTATGATAAACCAATTCCGTAGTGTGGCTTGCTGATTTTTGTGGTGTAGAGAGTGCGGTAGGGTAGATTGTGGTTGTCGGTGGTGGTGATGGTGGTGGACAGACACACCGAGCTCCCTCTCACTCTCCCACTCACACTCTGACTCCCTCACTCTCTCTCACTCTGGCACTGGTAGCGGGAAAAGCATGCGGCACACTGGGTATTTCTGGCCACCACTCTGCTTCCCTGCCCCGCCTCTCTCACTCTGTCTCCCTACTCCCCCTCACACATACACATACCTGACCACATAACCTTGCCGCACCCACATATTGTAAAAAAGACACACACACACACACACACACACACACACACACACACACACACACACACACACACACACACACACACACACACACACACACACACACACACACACACACACACACACACACTATTTTGTCTCCTCCCCCACCCACTAACAACCCACACACACACGCTGGCTCACATAACATTGCCTCATATAACTTCCAAATAGTCCAGCAGATACCCAACCAAATGTTCTGCCACACAACACACCAGGTTTGCATTTTCGTTAATTAAGGAAGCTTCATAGCACCTTTTTCGTATCATTTTACATCTGCGCATAGCTTGCTAATAATCTTTGTTATTTATCCACCATCTTGAAAACATAAAGACTTGAGCTGTATACAAGTGAGAAGTAAGGTATATGTAGTAGGGAAAATAAATCGCTAAGGAAGAGGTACCAGGAACCCACGGGATTAAATGGCGCTACATACTCGCGGAGAAAATGTCCCCAAGGGGACCGAAGATCTCATTAAGAAGGGGGTCCTCAGAAAAGGCCTTTGTTTGATTAGGCATACCTTATTGGTACACGACACAGTGCGTAAACGACTGATTACTGACTACACACACACACACACACACACACACACACACACACACACACACACACGTGTGTGTGTGTGTGTGTGTGTGTGTAATTCACCGGGTCGGTCAGGATCACTTGATGGTCGTAATCGTCAGCATTTTACCCTCCCGGAAGGGAGCTGAGAGCTCATATAGTCCGATCTAAGGGCAAGGCTGTGACCTTCACACACCCACACACCCGTCCCCTTGCTCAAGGGGGACAGTAACCACCCACTTCGTCAGTGAAACTTTTCGCAACCTGAGCGAGGTGCGAACTCCCTTCTACCAGATGGCTAGCGAGAACGTTGTGTGTGTGTGTGTGTGTGTGTGTGTGTGTGTGTGTGTGTGTGTGTGTGTGTGTACAGAACTGTTTTATTTTTAGGCTCTTCGTTTTTACTATAGTCCATTTACTTATATTTAGCCCAGTGGTAATAAAATGCGAAAACTGGTCTCCAATAAATGGTATTCGCATACATTATAGCCTCTTTCATTGCTATACAATATCACATGAATCCTATCATTCCTCCACCCCCCTCCAACCCTCAGTCCCTTTCATTTCTTCTTCCACTCACCCCCAACACTACCCTCCTTTCTCCTTCCTACTCATGTTTTGAAACTGGTTCATTTTTCGTGGTTCGGGCATCGCGTCTAAAATGCTGGCTGGGTCACGGGGGCGGTGGACCGCCGGAGTGGAGCTTAGTGTGCTGTACCTGAGGAAAACCGTGTTCCAGTTTGAGTCAGTGGTGCTTTTCCATGTGCTGCTTAATTAAGCTAGTTATTTTGGTATTCCGATCATTACTTTGCGCGTGTGTGCGTGATTGGAGTCACAGGAAGCTGGAGGGACAACGAGGAATCTGATGTAACCTGGTGGTGGTGGTGGTGGTGGTAAGGTAGGAAGAGAGTATGTTGACGCAGGTCCGTGCACAGGATCCCCCTCCCCCCCTAAAGTAGGTAGAGGAGGAGGTGTGTGTTGCCTCCTCATTTTCCACCTAGGCATCCATCACCGATTACAACATTGATTAAAATGCGTTTATATGGTAACGAAAGCCTTGGCTGCAGTAACCACTTGGACCAATACCAAATAAACACTACAACGTCATTTTTAGTACCGATATAATTGAGTGTATTCAGGTGTCATTGCCCAAGCCCTGTAATTCTATGATTTTCATTTGTGTAAGTTACCAGCAGTGCATTAACACAGTGCTGAAGAGGTAATGCTTTGATGTTGAGTGAATGTAGGTGCTGCCAGTGAAGGTGGGCGCCCGTGTTTACCCCCCCTCATCTTCTGAGTACGGGCCTACTCATGTTATCGTTTTTGAAGTGTATTTATTTGGCTTTTGATTTCTGTTTATGTGTATAGCTATTCACATACTTGTTTAATGTTATGTCCTTAGTTTTGTATGTCCATAGATATCCAGGTACTTCACTGTGTTGCGGTAAAAGACCTCCTGTCATTATCATACACGTTGGGACTGCACTGATATCACATACAGAAATTTCAAAGATACGTGTTGATACTACAGTATACGCTCGGCTTTCTCGTCCTTTCAGAACCCTCACTGGATCTTTACTTTGAAGTGTCATACTCGGAAAACAAAGCGGTAACGAATTTTCTTAGCGTAAATATTTTTGTTGTGAATACTGTATGTTGGGGGCACGGTGGGTCAGTGGTAGAGCGCCTGACTCAGGACCGAATAGTCGTGAGTTCGCGCCGCGCCCAGGTAAACTGTCATGCCGGGAGAATAGCTGGTTGTAGCAGCCGTGGCTCAGTGAGTTAGAGCGCTCTGACCGAAGGGTCGGAGGTTTGAATCCACCCAAAGGTCATTGGTAGTCACAAGGAAGGGCCCGGTCATAATGCTACACGCTCCAAAATCCTAAGTCCTCTACCGAGGAGCAACGCCTTAGCCCTTATCGACAATAGGGGACACTGCGTAATATATATATATATACACACTCGTATATTCTAGAACCTTCTTTGTGATCCTAGTGGTTAGTTAACCCGCAATGCATCTGAAAAGTTTTATTTCCATAGGCCTAATATTTTTTTCACCCGCTGTTATGGGAGTGAACTGTCTTCACTCCTAGATCTCATCCTCACGAGTAATCATCTGCAAGTGGACGGCTTAACTAGGCACTTGTGGACACTAGTGATTATTGTGTACACTTTACTTCCAGTTGGAGGGAGTGATGGACACTGAGGCAGTCCAGCAACCAAGATTTAACTTTTTCAGGTGACAACAAATGGCTGACATCTTTGTAAAGGCTGTTAAGTGGGGAAGGGAACTCAGAGGTCTTTCAGAGGAGATGTGGAATAAATTCCTACAAACATACACAGCAGTAGTACAGCAGTGTGTCCCAACCAAACCCATAAGGTAACAAAAAAAAGAAAAACAAAAAAAGTGAAACCCAGGTGGATGATGCTGTGGGTGCTTGACAAAATTAACAAGAAAGATAATGCTTGGAGAAGATATAGAAGAAGAAGAATTAGCCAAAGATATAACAGATATTGCATTTCAGAAATGAAGCCACAGCAGCAGTCTGAGAAGCCAAGTTCCTCTATGAGAAAAATGTAGCCGGTGAGGTTAAATCCAAACCTTGAGCCTTCTGTGCCTATGTTTAAAGCAAAACTACAATAAAAAGATGTTACCACAAAAATGAGGAAGGATGGATCACTTACCTCCACAAGAAGACAGCTGTTAAAAGTTGAACAGGCACTTTCTGCACGTGTTTGTAAGTGAGCGACCCAAACCCATTCCTGAGGCGAGTAATCCCTTTCCAGGACCAAATCTCCCCAATAAGATCTTGCTGTGGAGGAAGTGAGGGAGGCTACCAGGGCACTTAAAGAAAATGCTGCCTCTGGCCCTGATGGTGTTCATTAAAGGTGTGGAAGGAATGTGTATCCAGTCTAACTCTGCCACTATGGTCAATACTATATACTATCTATCTGTAGCCAGACGCCATAATCCCGTAAGGGGTGGCCATTTGACTTTCAGTTATTTGTTCTGTGGGAAGGAGCACTGACCCGCGGAAGCCTCGGCTTTCCACGGCATTGACAGACACCAGCCCTAGTGCTGTATAACTCTTCGATGGTGAGTCATGATATTTCTGCAGAATCTGAGTGTCATTAATGAACTGATAATTATAGAACATAGTCCCTGCCATTACATTTTCACCATCTGTTAATGAGAGGTCACCTACAGTTTGACCAGAGATATAATAGAAACCTTCAAAATCTTCAAGGGTTGAGAATGTTCGATCCTTTCAGTTCTTCAAGAGGGATGTGAATTTCATCACCAGAGGCCACACCTTAAAAATGAAAAAGCTATGACACAGAACAATAAACAAATTCTTTTAAGTGGAGCAGCCTAGCAAAATACAATTACTATAATAGTGCAAGCGTTATTCTTTGCAGAATAGTTATGACTATTACGCTGAGACTGAACCTAATGATCGAGAAGAGGCACTTAATGAGCCATTCCCCCAATCCTTTTTACTGCCACTGTCGTAAGCAGTCACTAAAGGTAAGCCAACGTAGACGTACTGCTCCATTAATTACTGCTTGGTGGGCTAATCCAGTAGTGATGTTTGTTTACATTACTCGCTTCATGTATTTTGTTTCAGTAATGCGCATAGTAAAATTCCGTAGGGTAAATTTTAAAGGTAAAAAAATAGTAGCAAATATATCTACAGAAATGATTCTTGGCAAAAATATATTTTTCCCATTAACCTACATCAAATAGTGTTAACTACGTCTCTTTTCTTTTTTTTTCTTGTTTTCTAGTGTACGCCTTCCTGGTGCTTAAAATATAATTTTTAATACCATATAGGTTCATACACACCTAATCTGAAATCCGGTAAAAAATAATAAGAATAAGAATTCAGGAAACATGCTAATGTTAGCTATTATTTCCCCTTCGCCAGCATGCCTTGACAAACTTATGTTTTGCATGAAAATTGATTTAAAATGGAAATAAATGTATTTTGCTTTGTAAATAAATATTTATACA
The DNA here is from genome assembly GCF_032717465.1 of Coenobita brevimanus. NCBI lineage: Eukaryota > Metazoa > Arthropoda > Malacostraca > Decapoda > Coenobitidae > Coenobita > Coenobita brevimanus. The sequence continues at coordinate 6,438,535 of NC_137015.1, forward strand.
GAATAAGAGTCTGTCAATGAGAGTTGTTGAGCTAAATGAGAAACATTTCCGTTAACTATAGCAAGTTTTCTCTTCCTCCTCGGTCATCACAGAAAATGGAATACATTACTATATAGAGCCAGAACTGCGAATTTCGTGCGGGTGGCTATAGTACAGTGTCCGATGGGATGCACATCCAATGTTTGGGGTTCTGTTTCAAGTGTTAGTCCACAATACGGTACTATACAGTTCGTGCAACCCATGCTCAGTTAAATCACAGTTCACTTTTCAGATTTTACTAATACAATATCCGAGATAATTTTTTCATAATTAAGGGGCATATCCCTGTGGACGAACAGAAGCAGGGCATTTAGGCGATCTTCCTTCATGGTGCTCCTGCAAGCATTCTTGATATATCTGAGTGCTGAAAAGGCCCTCTCAACCCCAGCACTTGTCACACGGGTCAGCATCAGGAAGTGCAGTATTGCACGCACGTTGGGGTAGACCCTTGAGTTGCAGTACAGATGTTCGAGTATTGACTCAGGTGAGGCTGGCTTATCTGGTACACCTTGCCACTGAGCTTTCCATAACCTGGGCTTCTGCACAAAGACACAGGAGATGGTTTGTAGAATTAATGCAACTCCAGTACGTGATATCGGTCATGTTTCCAAGGTTTGCAGGGATGAGTAAGAGGTCACGGCAAGCATGAGCTGTTAGTTCGTATTCATCTCCTGAATATCTGCATGCTACCAATCTTATCTGAACAGCCAAACAGGGAGGCGCGCGTCGGGTCAGGTGCCCCCTCCCTCCCCCCCCTCTGCGCCGGGGGACGTAGCAAAAATACATAGTGGGAGTAACTCATTATTTAAAGGTACATTTATACACTGCAAATTATTTAGTAGACTTCGTATTTATTGTGAGGAAATGGAAGTCTTCATATATTATTGTGAGTTTTTTTTACACTCGTAATCCCCCAATGTTTTGTTGACTTGGCAGACGACGTGTGGGTGTTGCTGTTACTCCGTAATTTTCGCAAGTATTGAGGTTGATATCTTTTTTTTTTTTGTGTGTGTGTGTGTGTGTGTCACAGTGTATTCGTAGAGTATTACAGAAAGTTCCATGTTTGCAAAGGTCCCTCATGGTGTTGTTTATATTAGGTTTGATGAGGTTGCATGACGAATGTGGTTGTTGACGTGGACATCGCTTGATTGGATTTTGTGCTAAAGTACAGGTTGGATGACGTAATACCTGGAGTGCATGGAATTAAATGGAGATAAAGATTTATCATCGGTAAGTGGGCCACCGAATATATGTAACTTCCCTGTAATTTACGGTAAATGTAAGGTACCTTCCAAGTTTGCAGATTCATAAAAGCGGTTTCAGATCATAGTAGATCCGGTTATTTTATAGGTGTACTATAGTTGGATCTCACCTGTGCAAACACCTTTTCCTCTATGACACATCTTCCAGAAATTAAGAATATCAGATGTACCGGTAGCATTAATATTTAATTTAGCCGCTTGGCAGGTAAAATGTCACATTTTTGCTAACCAAGCACTGCCGAGTTGTTGCTTGGCAACATAGTTTTGCCAAATCCTCAGGGAAAGTAACAGTTGCACTCCTATTCATTCTCTTTTGTATTGAGGAGTGTGAGGTCAGTAACTACCGGTAAGGTTAAGTTGAGATTTGTTTAGGTTGACAGAATTGCTCAGGGTTCTAGGTTAGGTTAAGTGGTTTTTGGTGTTGACTGAATGGCTGTTACCTTGGTGTTGATTGAAGAGCTGTTACCAGCATGAGACCCATAGGAGCCCTCCCAGTGGCTCACAAAGAGAGTTTCTCAACTAGAGTCATTTTAGTGGCAAGATTGTCTGAAGAAGACATGCATGTGGCATTGTTGTAGCTGATGGCACATATCCACTCCACGAAGGAATAGTGGGAGAGAGAAGTCTGTGATTCCGAAAGAAACAACACAATCCCTCAAATTAGTGTGTACAGTACCGTACTGTATGGAGTAGAAATGTGGGCAGTGCAATACCGGTACCGTACAATGTGGGTTATATATAGTTTCCTCTTGGTGTCTGCACCACTGACAGTATGGGTCTGGGGCCAGTCTTAGTGTTGATGAGATGCCAGGGTAATGCAGTTTATAGCTGATTTGATCTTATCTGAGAAGAGAAGAGCATTAAACTTTTGAAAGCTTCCAGTTGATTGGTTGTCCAGATGCATTCATTAGTCTATCTGTCTTTAGCCAGAAGCCTTTTAAGGGGTGATCGCAAACAAATCTCTCCATGTTTCCTTATCTCCTGCCATTTCAGTGTCCTCCACTCAACTTTCATCCCTCTCTCATATACCTCTCCACTCCATCCCTCCCCCTCCTCCTTGGTCTCCCCCCCCTCTCTCCCCCCTTCCACCACACTCACATACTGTATACTCTCTTTGTTAATCTCTCACTCTTTATCCTCTCCACATGGCCAAATCACCTCAGTGTATTTCTCGTAAAGCTTTCAATCACACCCACATCCACACCACAGTGATCCTGCACTTCCTCATTTGTTAGTCTGTCCATGTGACACCACATGCTTCACTCAGATAATTCATTTCCACTGCTCTCACTCTTGACTTGTGTCCTTCCAGCAAGGGACAAGCTTCACGTCCGTATGTTAGATTGGGTATCTCAATACTATCATGCAGCTACTTGTTTTTACTTCGATGGTCACTTCCTTACTTCTTATCACTGCTTTCAGTGAACCAGCAACCTTTATTCCCTGTTGTACCTTTTCAAGCACTTCATCCTCCAAACTTCCATCCTTACCCACCACACTACCTAAATATGTAAATGCAATCACATTTCCCTTTTCCTCACCATTTGACTTCACTGTGCATTCAGTGACTTCATTTCTCTCAAAAGACCACAACTTTATTCTTCTGCATATTCACCTTTAGATTCAGTTTCTTACGTAGCCTACTTTCTGAAACTCATTTACCAAGCCTTGGAGTTCCCCTTCGTCTTCACTTAACAATACATTATCATCTGCAAACAGCAGCCCAAGAAGTTTACAAATGCTGTCCTCTCTCATTAGGACCACCTCTGTGTCCACTCCCCTACCTTTTATCTCTTTTAAAACTCCATCCATATACAGATTGAACAGGAATGGAGACAGGACACATCCCTGTTTCAATCCAGCATTCAGGTAGAAAAATTCACCTGGTACACCATCCACACATACTGCAGCCTTAGCACCCTCATGCATGCTTATCACAGCATTTGACAACATCCCATTTACATCATATATTTTTTATAATTTTCACATCTCTTGTCTGTTCACTCTGCCATATGCTATTTTTTATAATTTCCACATCTCTTGTCTATCCACTCTGCCATATGCTTTCTTCACATCCATGAAGGCTGCATACAACTTCTTTCCCTTCTCTAGAAACTTTTCCATTAAACACTTTAGGATGAATATCTGATCTACACAGCCTCTTTCCTTCCTGAAACCTCCCTGTTCTCCAACTATTTCCTCATTTGTTTCCCTGTCAATAAATACATCATATATACTTGTCTCATTACACTAAGAAGCCTAATGCCCCTCTGATTACCACACACTTCATTTTCCCCTTTTCCTTTGTCTAGAGGAATAATTATACCTGACTTCCAGTCCTCTGGAACTCTGCCTTCCTTCTAGGCCAGTCAGCACATCTTCCATATCCATTCTGCTACCATCTCTCCCCTGTGCTTCAGCAATTCTTCACACTGTATTGGTTACTGTAACCATTTCTGACAATAAGATTGCTCAGATAAAAAAAAAAAATTATATATAGTTATTAGCATAGATTAATGTTAAAATGAGGCTTTACAAAGTCTGTCAGATACCCTAGACATGTGAAATTTTTTGTCGTCCTGCCAAATTAACACTTTTGGACAGTTTTATGATTCCCTGTTTTTTTTCCAGGTTCAAGCTAATTAAGATTAAGTACATGCCATTACTGTGATATTATTTTAGGTCATACCTGGTAAGACATTGGAATTCCAATGAACTATAACGTACAGTATTCCCTGAACTCTGATGAATAACTGGGAGACATGGGGGGGGGGGCTCATAGGAATTGCAGCCAGCCGAGAGAGGTGGGAACTGGGATGTCGCACTTCACTAAGCAAATAAATTTTATAATTTACCTGAGAATGTTTTGCTATTGCACTGGATTACATTATGCTTTCTATTTTTGCATCATTGGTAAGGTTTCTATCACTTTAGTTTTGTATGTCAACAGTTACAACAGCTGTGACCAGATATGTGTTGTGGGATATTTTAAAATGATGAGCGACATTGCTTATAGCCTCCATGTCTACCAGTCATTCAACAAGGCAGACTCCTTTTCACCGTTGTCTATCAGGCAATCATCAAAATTCATGGAATATATTTCACTGAAATACCAGTATCTTGTTAGTTTAGGTTTTACCCAGTATTGCAGTAGTAACATGCAATCTACCTTAACTTGCCTGGACATGGGAAAAAAAAAAATCAAGGAATCGTAAGTCATTGTCCGAAAGTATTCATTTGGCATAACTGAAAATTTCACATGTATCTAAACTGGCCGATAAACTTTGTAAGGCCTTGTTTTTAAATTAATCTATGCAAGTATTTGAGGCGTTACCCATAGAAAGGGTCCAACACACCACAAGTAAAGTTTGCCAGAAAATGCACTCAAAGTTTGGCAATATTCACATGAGTATAACTCAGCTAATTGATGGGCTAGCGCCTTCATTTTTTTTTTAAATTGAAGCTTGATATGTCTACTTTTTGACTATGACAATGCTTTATTGGTTATTAGTTTAGAAATTTTTATTTATTATTATTAATGATAATAATGCAATCAGAAAATTAAATCCTGGTGTTTTTTTCTGCTATTACTGAACTATGATTGCATTTTCTGGCACAATATTGGTTCAAGAATGGTGGTACATGTTAATATGCATATTAATGATAGTGTAAATAACAATAATAATAATAATATTAATAATAATAATAATGATAATAATTATGGTAATTATTATTGACAATGAAGATGCTAAAATGGAACCTTGAGTGCATTTTCTGGTACAATATTGGATGAAGAATGGTGGTACATGTTAATAACCATGCTAACACTGGTGTAAAACATAGTAATATTATTATTAATAATCTATCTATCTATCTATCTGTCAATTGCCAGACGCCATAATCCCGTAAGGGGTGGCCATTTGACTTTGAGTTATTTGTTTTACGGGAAGTAATAATAATGATAATAATGGTATTATTATCGAAGATGAAGATGCTGTTATGGAACCTTCAGTGCTGATGATGATGAAGCTGTATAATCCGTCTTTATGTTACTGTCGGTCCAGTCATTATTACTGTTTTTATGCTTTGACAGCCGCTCTGTTTAATGAATAATAATAATAACTGTAATATAGTTAATAATAATAAAGATATTATTATTGAAGATGAAGATGATGATGATGATGAACTTTTATAACCCGTCTTACCCCCCTCTGGAAGTGACGTAACCTCCCCACCACCTCCTACTCAACCCATCCCACCACATGTCTCGCTCACTTGACGGAATAGGCTAGTGTTTCCTACATGCAGGCTGCCCGGGCCGATGGTGGTGGCGGTTGATACGGCTCATTCGTAGTTTTTTTTTTTACCGGACTATAACCCTTACCTCCAGTATAGAAACTGGCTTTAAACCACTACCAGTGCATAAAGGAAGAGTTGTACTGTGGTTTTATGCAGTAAAACGATTTTGAACATAGGCGGCGCATTGGACCCTTTCTACAGGTAACCCTTCATTTATTATATAGATGTTTTATTTGAGCACTCGTATCATCAGTTGATTATTGTAACCTTAATAATAAAAATGATATAAAAATGAATGCACTTAGACAAACAATCAGCAGCCAGCTTTCAAAAGCGTAAGGCTCTTGTCTTTCGGATGAGATTGAGTGGGCTATAGTGAGTGCTACATTCAGAGCACGCGAAGATACACGAGCCCAAGGGTGACCAGATGAGTCATGCGGTTTGACCCCAACATTATGGCAGGTAGATGAACCCCCAGGTCAGCATCCCAGGCTGCCCTGTAGGCAGCTGCCATGAGACGATGATCCACACCTCCCAAGAGAGGCAGAGGTTCTGAGAATGATGAAAACAAGCCCATCTGTGCTGTGGCACCTACAGTCTCATTGCCTTTAATGCCAACACAGGACTGAAGCCATTGAATGTGGACCTGCTAGCACCAGCTGAAGAGGCACTGAAGTAAGGCTTGGATGTCCTGAATCTTATGCCTCACTTTTTGAGGACATGTCACAACAATGAGATTAAGAACTGCTGTGCTCTCCGTATAGCGTAGGTACCACCTTCTAAGGCTGGAACTGGGGGTTGAGGAATTCAAGGGCCTTGAAGACAGCAAAAAGCTCTGCCACTACACTGTTATGATGGGCATCCAATCACCAAGTTTGATAGAGGGATAGATCTGTCTATATACTGTACACTGCTGCCACTGATGCTGCAGGGGCCAGTGATTGGGAGCCATATGTGTAGATTTCCAGGTGACCTGCATAAGTGGTGGGTGCCAGTTACTGGTAGACTTGACTTGTATAGCAAAATGTCAGTCCTGGGACTTACTGAAGGACTCCAAAAGCTGAAATGAAATCTAGATTGAGAGGTCCCACCAAGGGGGAGTAGGAGGCACTGTTGCCAGTGGTTGACGAGGAAGCTGGATGGACAGTGTCTGGTACACTTGAAGAGGTCTTGACTAATGTAGACTGCATGGATTAAGAGGCCAAGTTGGGTTCAAAGGTCAGCTCTCTCAGTGGCTTGGATTGCTGATAGTGGGTGGTAAGAAGACTGTTGCATGGCCAAGAAGCATCTGCCGGTAAGGTTCATCATGGTGAGGTTTAGAAGGGGAGCACCACTCACTACTTGCAGATACAGCAGGGGAAAAACAATGCCCAAGTACTGTACTATCATCGGGGGTGTATTTTGGACAGCATCTAACGTCTGGAGTTGGGTGTTGGAAGCCAGGGAATTGAATGCAGATCCATTGTTTACCGCGGCAAGGATGGTGGCTCAGTAATAGGTTAGGAGCATTAGGGTAAGTGGTGTTAGGTTAATGCCTAAAACAGCTTGTAATTGGTAAACATACTGTTTAGTTTTGAGTAGCAGAAATATTGTACTGATTCAAATCCTTCTCCCAGGTTTCAATGGTTTTTCTAATAATGTTGGTGGTGATAAATGTATATTTACTGGCGATTTTGATTTCCATATTGTTTTTATCACTGCTTATTGCAATTCACTTATGTTTGTTTCTTAAGCATGATGGCATATTTTCTGAAACAATCAAATCAATCAAAATTTATTACAGTAATCCCTCGATTCTCTGATGTAATAGAGCCATCTGTATGTCTCTACTGGCTGGCCAGGCAACTTTGAGCATTTGGTAGGGAGGGGGATGGCCATTTTCGCTCAGCTGGTGGGTTAGGTCCTATTACCAGCGTGCAGCTTGAGAGGCCGGCCAGGCGACTTTGTTTGGTGAGGAGGTGGATGGCCATTTTTGATCAGATGTTGAGTCAGGTCCTATTACCAGCGCGCAGCACAAGAGGCCGGCCAGGTGGCTTGACCATTCAGTAGGGAGGCGGACATCAGGACAGCCATTTTGCTCAGCTGGTGGGTTAGGGTCTATATCCTGCAGGTGTAATAAGACATGACTCAACAGCTGAGCAAATATGGCTGTCCACCTCCTCACCAAACAGTGAAAGTCGCCTGGCCAGCCTCTCGAGCCACATGCGGGATATAGACCCCAACCCCCCAGCTGAGCAAAAATTGCCATCCATCTCCCAACCAAACACTCAAAGTTGCCTGGCTGGCCTCTCAAGCTGCACGCTGGTAATGGGACCTAACCCTCCAGCCGAGTGAATACGGCCATCCCCCTCCCTACCAAATGCTCAAAGTTGCCTGGCCAGCCGGTAGAGACATGGCAACACTGTGTTCAGTGGCGGAAACCCAACAGTTGGAGGAGGAGGAGTTTCTGACATTTGTTAAGTGATTACATATGCCACAAGACCATACAGGATTACTGTACACCAGCTGCTGTACAGGTTAGCAGGTTATGAGGCCTGTCCACTGTCCACTGGGTGGCAAGTATTGTACAGTCCAGTACTTTATTAAAATTCTTTTTTTGCAACCTTCATCTTCTTCATTTATAAATTTTTGGATTTTTGTTGTTTACTCATTGTTTTTTAGTGTCTAGCATTATACTGGATATTCTCAAGTGCATTTTGATGTGTAAATAACTGAATGACTGAAGAACACTGCCACAATTAGGAGGGGTACTGTACATACAGGTAGAGTATAGGTAGGGTATTACTCTGAATCCAGACTTCATCCACATCCGGACATACAGATGGCTCTATTACATCAGAGAATCGAGGGATTACTGTAATAAATTTTGATTGATTTGATTGTTTCAGAAAATATGCCATCATGCTTAAGAAACAAACATAAGTGAATTGCAATAAGCAGTGATAAAAACAATATGGAAATCAAAATCGCCAGTAAATATACATTTATCACCACCAACATTATTAGAAAAACCATTGAAACCTGGGAGAAGGATTTGAATCAGTACAATATTTCTGCTACTCAAAACTAAACAGTATGTTTACCAATTACAAGCTGTTTTAGGCATTAACCTAACACCACTTACCCTAATGCTCCTAACCTATTACTGAGCCACCATCCTTGCCGCGGTAAACAATGGATCTGCATTCAATTCCCTGGCTTCCAACACCCAACTCCAGACGTTAGATGCTGTCCAAAATACACCCCCGATGATAGTACAGTACTTGGGCATTGTTTTTCCCCTGCTGTATCTGCAAGTAGTGAGTGGTGCTCCCCTTCTAAACCTCACCATGATGAACCTTACCGGCAGATGCTTCTTGGCCATGCAACAGTCTTCTTACCACCCACTATCAGCAATCCAAGCCACTGAGAGAGCTGACCTTTGAACCCAACTTGGCCTCTTAATCCATGCAGTCTACATTTGTCAAGACCTCTTCAAGTGTACCAGACACAGTCCAACCAGCTACCTCGGCCAACCACTGGCAACAGTGCCTCCTACTCCCCCTTGGTGGGACCTCTCAATCTAGATTTCATTTCAGCTTTTGGAGTCCTTCAGTAAGTCCCAGGACTGACATTTTGCTATACAAGTCCAGTCTACCAGTAACTGGCACCCACCACTTATGCAGGTCACCTGGAAATCTACACATATGGCTCCCAATCACTGGCCCCTGCAGCATCAGTGGCAGCAGTGTACAGTATATAGACAGATCTATCCCTCTATCAAACTTGGTGATTGGATGCCCATCATAACAGTGTAGTGGCAGAGCTTTTTGCTGTCTTCAAGGCCCTTGAATTCCTCAACCCCCAGTTCCAGCCTTAGAAGGTGGTACCTACGCTATACGGAGAGCACAGCAGTTCTTAACCTCATTGTTGTGACATGTCCTCAAAAAGTGAGGCATAAGATTCAGGACATCCAAGCCTTACTTCAGTGCCTCTTCAGCTGGTGCTAGCAGGTCCACATTCAATGGCTTCAGTCCTGTGTTGGCATTAAGGGCAATGAGACTGTAGGTGCCACAGCACAGATGGGCTTGTTTTCATCATTCTCAGAACCTCTGCCTCTCTTGGGAGGTGTGGATCATCATCTCATGGCAGTTGTCTACAGGGCAGCCTGGGATGCTGACCTGGGGGTTCATCTACCTGCCATAATGTTGGGGTCAAACCGCATGACTCATCTGGTCACCCTTGGGCTCGTGCATCTTCGTTTGCTCTGAATGTAGCACTCACTATAGCCCACTCAATCTCATCCGAGAAGACAAGAGCCTTACGCTTTTGAAAGCTGGCTGGTGATTGTTTGTCTGAGTGCACTGATTTTTCTATCCATCCATTGCCAGACCCCTTAATCCCATATGGGGTGACCACAAACAAATCGCCTCCACGTCACCATCCCCCGCCATTTCATTGCCACGCTCCCAGTTCACATCCCCCTCTCTCGTATACCTCTCCACTCCATCCCTCCATCTCATCCTTGGCCTTCCCTTCCCTCTCTCCCCGTCCACCTCACTCACATACACTCTCCTCATCAGTCTCTCACTCTCCGTCCTCTCCACATGGCTAAACCACCACAGTGTGTTTCTCCTAACATTTCCTATCACATCCACGTCCACACCGCAGTGCTCCTTCACATCCTCATTTGTCAGTCTGTCTCTCCATGTGACTCGACAGGCTCCTCTCAAATAACTCATTTCCACTGGTCTCATTCTTGACTTGTGTCCCTCCAACAACGTCCAGCTTCCATACGTTAGAGTTGGTATCACAGTACTGTCATGTAATAACTTTTTCACTTCCATGCTCACTTCCCTGTTTCTTATCACTGCCTTCAAGGAACCTTTCACATGTGCCTAGGGCAGCGTTTCTTAACCTTTTCCGACCTCAGAACCCCCTGCAGTAAGACCACACAGTCCAGCACCCCTTTACATCAGGTTACTGGGACTACAGTTGCTACACAATTGCAGTTACTACACTACTACAAGGATAAAGTAAAGTGATGTAAACTACTCCTTGACAATTCATTTTATACGTTCTCCATAAATTAAGATATCAGTGATGCCAATACTAAGCAAAACCAATAAATGTTGCATTTTCCAGCACCCCCTAAAATTGACTTCAGCACCCCCTGGGGGTTAAGAAACACTGGTCTAGGGTATCTCTTAGACTTTATAAGGCCTCATTTCAACATTAATCTATGCTAATAACTATATATAGATTTTTTTTTATATTTTCATCTGAGCAATCTTATTGTCAGAAATAGTTACAGTAACCATTACAGTGTTGTGAAATGCTGAAGCACAGGGGAGAGATGGTAGTAGAATGGATGTGGAAGATGTGCTGACTAGCCTAGGAGGAAGGTAGAGTCCCAGAGGACTGGAAGTCAGTTATAATTATTCCTCTGTAGAAAGGAAAAGGGGAAAATGAAGTTTGTGGTAATCAGAGGGGCATTAGGCTTCTTAGTGTAATGGGAAAAGTATATATGATGTATTTATTAACAGTTAGGGAAATAAATGAAGAAATAGTTGGAGAACAGGGAGGTTTCAGGAAGGAAAGAGGCTGTGTAGATCAGATATTCTTCCTAAGGTGTTTAATGGAAAAGTTTCTAGAGAACGGAAAGAAGTTGTATGCAACCTTCACGGATTTGGAGAAAGCATATGGCAGAGTGGACAGACAGAGATGCGGAAATTAAAAAATATACGTGAAGTAAATGGGAAGTTGTTGAATGCCATGACGAGCATGTATGAGGGTGCTAGGGCTGCAGTATGTGTGGATGATGAACTGAATGAATTTTTCTACCTGAATGCTGGATTGAAACAGGGATGTGTCCTGTCTCCATTCCTGTTCAATCTGTATATGGATGGAGTTTTAAATGAGATAAAAGGTAGGGGAGTGGACACAGAGGTGGTCCTAATGAGAGAGGACAGCATTTGTAAACTTCTTGGGCTGCTGTTTGCAGATGATAATGTATTGTTAAGTGAAGATGAAGGGGAACTCCAAGGCTTGGTAAATGAGTTTCGGAGAGTAGGCTATGTAAGAAACTGAATCTAAAGGTGAATATGCAGAAGAATAAAGTTGTGGTCTTTTGAGAGAAATGAAGTCACTGAATGCACAGTGAAGTCAAATGGTGAGGAAAAGGGAAATGTGAGTGCATTTACATATTTAGGTGGTGTGGTGGGTAAGGATGGAAATTTAGAGGATGAAGTGCTTGAAAAGGTACAACAGGGAATAAAGGTTGCTGGCTCACTGAAAGCAGTGATAAGAAGTGAGGAAGTGCCATCGAAGTAAAAAAAAGTTACTGCATGATAGTACTGATATACCCCCTCTAACATATGGATGTGAAGCTTGTCCCTTGCTGGAAGGACACAAGTCAAGAGTGAGAGCAGTAGAAATGAATTATTTGAGTGGAGCATGTGGAGTTTCATGGACAGACTAGCAAATGAGGAAGTTCAGGATCACTGTGGTGTGAATGTGGGTGTGATTGAAAACATTACGAGAAATACACTGCGACAGTTTGGCCATGTGGAGAGGGTGGAGAGTGAGAGATTAACAAAGAGAGTATACAGTATGTGAGTGTGGCGGAAGGGGAGAGAGGGGGGGGAGACCAAGGAGGAGGGGGAGGGATGGAGTGGAGAGGTATATGAGAGAGAGAAGGATGAAAGTTGGGTGGAGGACATTGAAATGGCAGGGGATAGGGAAACATGGAGGAGATTTGTTTGTGGCCACCCCTTACAGGATTAAGGCTTCTGGCTAAAGACAGATAGACTAATGAATGCACTTGGACAACCAGTCAACTGGAAGCTTTCAAAAGTTTAATGCTCTTCTCTTCCCAGACAAGATCAAATCAGCTATAAACTGCATTACCCTGGCATCTCATCAACACTAAGTCTGGTCCCAGACCCATACTGTCAGTGGTGCAGAGACCAAGAGGAAACTATATATAACCCACATTGTACGGTACTGGTATTACACTGCCCACATTTGTACTGTATATAGTACCATACACACTAATTTGAGGGATTGTGTTGTTTTTTTTGGAATCACAGACTTCTCTCTCCCACTATTCCTTGATGGAGTGGATTTGTGCCATCTGAACTGAATATAATTACCAGGCATGAAGTAGCATAAAAATACAATGTTTTCAAAACTCATTTAGAATGTTCATTGAAATATTTTCAGATTTTGAGTGATTGGTTGCCTGAGTTGAATGAAATTGTTTGGTGTCAGAATGAAATGAAAGATCATATACTACAACTAGAGGGTAGTTGTGCAAGGATTTCATCACAAGATGCAGTAATAAACACATAATGAGTAGTGTTAATATCCCAGCATTGCGTGTGTGTGTGTGTGTGTGTGTGTGTGTGGCTTTTAAAGTGTGACAGTCTGGGCAGGTAGCAAATTGTTGGCAGTCCAGGGAGGAAGACTTTTTTAGGATATTTTCTTAGTAATACATGTATTAGAGCTCTTGCATGTGTGTAAGATTTAAGCACAGTGACTTGATGGTGTTGCATTTGATAATAGCAGGGAAACTGGATAGTATAGGACCTGCTTGAGGGATGTAAGCTGTGGTTAGTCAGTATCCTGCGTGCTACTGCTGCTCACACCTGTCTTGCTTGCTCTCTTGCTGCATCACCTTTATCTTCACCTATTTCGTGTGCTTGGTAGTCATGCTATTTACAATAAGGATTGTATCTGTTTTACAAGGATAACTCACCTGTGAACTAATTATGCTGCTGAGTGATTGACCTTTCATTGATCTCATAATGATACTTCTTGGTTTACCTTGGATCCATGTCTGAGTTTGTATGGTACAGTATTTGATTACATTCATAGCATACTTGTAAACGGGCTGGCTGTGAAGTCATCCAGAACATTTAATTCAGTTTGCCACTTTCAGGGTGGATCTTCACAAGGGTCAGCTTATTCTAGGTTCCTTTTTACTACCTTATTTGTTTACAGGAATGTTAGGTGTGAGGAAACCACCCAGGTATCTCTAGGACTAATTTTGCTGCTGAGTGATTGACCCTTTGTTGATCTCATGATGATACTTCTTGGTTTACCTTGGATCCATGTCTGAGTTTGTATAGTACAGTATTTGATTACTTTCTTAGCATACTTGTAAATGGGCTGGCTGTGAGGTCATCCAGAACATTTAATTCAGTTTGCCACTTTCAGGGTGGATTTTCACTAGGGTCTACTTATTTTAGGTTCAGTTTTACTACCTTATTTGTTTACAGGCATGTTAGGTGTGAGGAAACCACCCAGTTATCTCTAGACACAAGTTTTTTTTAGAAACATCGGTATAAATTTGCTGGTAAGAGTTCTTCATTATTTTTTAAATAGTTTTTCTTAAGTGCAGTCTGAGGAAGGGTATTTGTGAGTGTTGGATTATTATAGGTGTTCTTTACATAACAGTACTTTCACATGACACAGATCTCTTCTAAGGTGTCTTCATACACTGGATATAACACTACAGGATGTACTGTAATTTTATATATACTGTATGTATATATATATATATATATATATATATATAATTGTGTTTGTGTGTATGTACACACACACACACACACACACACACACACACACACACACACACACACACACACACACACACACACACACACACACACACACACACACACACACACACACCAAAAGCTCCTGGATCTCGTACAAGAGTTTTTCTTAACGCAACATGTGAGGGAAACCACTAGAAAAAGAGGACTTGATGTACCTTCAGTGCTAGATCTAATATTTACTAGGCAAGAAAATGACATTGACAGTTTAATATATCACCCTCCACTCGGCAAAAGCGATCATGCAGTACTAAATTATAACTTCAGGATAGCATATGACATAGTAAACAGCAATGACAGTTACAAAAAGAGACTAAACTATAAAAAGGGAAATTATCAAGACCTAAAGAAGTATTTCTTAGAAGTTGATTGGGAAAATGAGCTTAGAGGACAAGATTTAAATGCTGTATATAAAAATTTTGTGAATTTTATGAAATAGGAGTCCAGAAGTACATCCCACAGCACAAAGAAGCAGATAAGAAAATACAGAAATGGTTCAATACAGAATGTAAAAAATCAAAAGAAAGAAGAGATTTGTTGTGGAATAGATACAGAAGACACAATAGTGAAAGGGCGTATAATAATTACAAACAGGCAAGAGACGACTGTACAAGAATAAGGAGGGAAGCCCAAAAACAGTTTGAGGAGGATATATAAATAAAAGTAGTGATCAACCAAAGCTGTTTTACAGCTATATCAGAAGCAAAACCAAAGTAAAAGATATAATACAATCCATCACGGATGAGGGAATCACTTATACACAAGAGAAAGATATTTGTGAAGCACTAAATAAGAATTTCCAATTAGTTTTTACAGAAGAAAAAAATTTTGAGAGGGAATATGTGGAACACAAATGTCACACATACTACCAGATATACAAATAGCAGAAAAAGTAATACAGGAGGAGTTAAGTAGATTAGACAGAGGAAAAGCAAGTGGTCCTGATGAAATTTCATGTTGGGTGTTACGAGAATGTGCAAAGGAGTTAAGTAAACCATTATTTTTAATTTTCAAGAAATCCTTGAGTCAAGGGAAACTACCTGATATTTGGAAAAAAGCAAATATAGTCCCCTTATTCAAGAAAGGAAATAGACAAAATCCTCTCAACTACCGACCAGTATCACTGACCAGTGTTGTAAGCAAGGTATTAGAAAAACTTATAAGAAAAGCTTGGGTAAATCATCTAGAAGAACACAGTATGATAACAGAAAGACAGTTTGGCTTCAGAAAAGGAAAATCATGTGTTACTAATATGTTGAGCTACTATGACAGAGTAATAAACACAATACAGGAAAGGGAAGGATGGGTGGACAGTATCTATTTAGATTTCAAGAAAGCTTTTGACACAGTACCACACCAAAGACTTGTATGGAAGCTGTACCATCAAGGAGGAATTCGAGGCAAACTGTTTTGTTGGATGCAAGACTTTCTCATAAAAAGAGAAATGAGGACAGTACTAAGAGGAAACTACTCATCATGGAAAGAAGTGACTAGTGGAGTACCACAGGGTTCGGTGCTGGCACCAATCATGTTTCTAGTGTACATAAATGATATAAACAGTAACACTGGAAATGAGAGCTATCTGAATATGTTTGCAGATGATGCAAAAATACAAAGGAGAATTACTAGCACAGACTCTTGTAGGGAGCTACAAGAAGAATTAAATAAACTTCATGAATGGAGTAGTACATGGCAAATGGAAGTCAATGTGGACAAGTGTAATGTAATCAAGTTTGGTAAAAGTGGAAAAAGACCTGATTGGGATTATAAGTTAGGAAATAAACCCCTATACACATCAGAAAGAGAGAAAGACCTAGGTGTGATTATCAATAACAGACTATCTCCGGCTGACCACATCAGCGAGAAGGTACGGAACATGTATACACTGCTTGCAACTATGAGAATAGCATTCACATACATAAATGAAGACATGCTAAGAAGGATAATAACATCATTCATTAGACCAACCCTGGAATATGCATCAATAGTCTGGAGTCCTCATCTCAAAAAGCATATAGACAAGATTGAAAAAGTTCAAAGGGCCGCTACAAGATGGATACCAAGCTTAAGGGACCTAAGCTACGAAGAAAGACTAAATAAACTGAATCTACCAACACTACAGGAGAGAAGGAAAAGAGGTGACATGATAATGCTATATAAGTGCATATCAGGAAAGGAGAAAATAGACATAAATGATTACTTAACATATGGAGAAGCATCAGCAAGAGGACACTGCAAAAAACTGCACAAGAAGAGAGGTGATAAAGACGTAAGGAAATTCAGTTTCCCAAACAGAGCAATTGATCAATGGAATGCACTACCGAATGAAATAGTGTGTGCCAAAACAATTCACAAATTTAAGGATATGTACGATAAATATGGTCTAAGACACGGGACAATACGAGCTTGACTCATTCCTGTAAAGATACAATTAGGTAAGAACACACACAAGGGGAGAAGGGGAGGGAGAGAGAAAGGGTAGTGGGAGTGGAATGGGGGGGGGACTGGGGAGGGAGGGAGGGAGGGAGGAGGGTAAGGAAGGGGAAGGGAGAGTGGAAAGGAAAAGGGAATGGTAAGGAGGAGAGTAAAGGGAGGCTAGAGAGGGAAGGAGGGGGATACAGAGGGGTAGGGGATAAAACGTGAAAGATATAACATGGCCAGAAGATGAGTGTGTATAGCCTATATGGTGGGGGGGAGGGAGGGAGAGGGGAGTTTTATTTATTTATTTATTTTTTATCTACCCCTTACTTTTTGTGGACGGAAACTTACAATAGAGAGAGAGAGAGAGAGAAAACAGAAAATGTTGGTCACTGTTGACTTCGGACATTCACCCCGACGCGGGATCGGTGGAAGTTTTGGTAGTGATGGTAATTGTGGTAATGGTGGTGGTGGTAGCTGTGGCAGGAATGGTGGTAGCTGTGGTAGGGATGGTGGCAGTTGTGGTAGTAATGGTTGTAGTTGTGATAGGAAAGGTGGTAGTTATGGTAGGGATGTGGTAGTTGTTATAGGACCGGTGGTAGTTGTGGTAGGAATGGTGGTTGTGGTAGAGATGGTGGTAGTTGCGGTAGGGACTGATATTTGTGTTAGGGATGGAGGTATGATAGTTACGGTAGTGTTGGTGATATATGTGGTAGGGATGATAGGAGTTGTGACAGGTTTGGTGGTATTTTTTGGTAGGGATGGTGGTAGTTGTGGTAGGGATTATAATAACTATCGTAATACGATGGTGGTAGTTAAGATAAAAATGGTGGCAGGTGAAGGTACTGTAGGTTGGACCCATTTCTAAGGTGACGCATATATATTTCATTTTCCTCAGAACCCACAAAACGTTTTCTTTCAAGTTAGGGAAGAGTTGTAATATTAGAGAGGTAGTGAAGGCTGTTCTGACCTTCTCAGTTTGAAGTCTTTCTTGAATTGTTTAACCCCGTCAGTCTTATAACTTTATTAATGCGACCAGAGAGAGAGAGAGAGAGAGAGAGAGGAGGGGGGGGGAGTTTGTTCACCGTGACACACCTCTAGCAGTGAAGGGGTTATTGAAGGATGTATCAAAATCCCATACTAAGCTGAATAAAATTGTTTTAAAGGCAGCAACAGTAAGTATATCAAGTACAGTATTGGCATGAAGAGGTTAAATTCGAGAGGTAACAAAAAGTCTTTGTGGTGTAGTTGAGGGAGAGTGTTAATGGGTGGAGATAGTGCCAGTAGGAAGTGATGGTGCTACCGCAACTGTCGAAAAGCAGGTCGCTTGTGATATTGGTTACCGTTAAGAAATATAATAGCGTCGCATCGAGATACTAACTGTTCAGTTGGATAATGCCTGCTACATAAAGGGTTAGCAACTGTCTCGTGAAAGAGGTTATGCTGGTACGGTAGAGTGGTAAATAAAGTATCTGTTTTCTTAACTGGAACCATTTCTTTTGGAGTATTTAAAAAATATTTCCATTAATCATTAGGTTGTTTATTGTGGTCACCTTTAGTAAAAGTAGATGCTGGGACAGACGCCTTGGCACATAGTCTCTTAATTCTGGCATAGCCTGTGGCGTTACTAATGCAGTGCCGTTGGATACCAAGGCCACTGCGCCACTGCATCATCCAGGGTTACCACAGTTACCTCCCCTAGGTGTGGCCCTATTTGCTGATGTTTACCAGTCAACCCCAAAAGGTTGGATGGACACCTGAGTTGAGTGGCATCAGTTGCCCACATCAGAATTCTAACCTTGGCGTTAGCAGCCCGGAAGCTTCGTGACTAGCTGTGTTAACCACTGGGCCATCACGGCAGTATTTTTAACCCTTTGAATACGGTGACTTATTTTTATTGTTCTGTTCTTGCAACCTCCTGATGATTCTGTTTAGCTCAGGAGAGTGCCGTAATACAAAACGGTTTAATGAAGGCCATATCTAACCCACCCAATTCGAAAAAGCTTTCCTCACCTAAGAAGAGAGCGAATTATATAATTATGAAGTTAAAGTCGTCTACAATTTGAAGTGTGAAGTGTATTCAAATAAGTAAGTTTGCTGATGTTACGTTGTTGATAGTAATGCACATGCACACTTGAAATGATCCATAGTAATTGTAGTATGTCGGGTCATTCACTTAACTCAGTTTTTGTTCCGTTCTGCTTTTTTTCCAGGCTGTATGTAGGCGAATTGCGAGGATAGCTGCTTAGTCACTGTGCCGAAGGAGTTAATAGAGGTGCCTCGCATTTTTGAGTGGTTGTGGGGCGGATCTAGATACTAATCTTAAGTCCGTTTTCTTTCCTTGTGGGGATGAACTGCAGCCCTATCGGTACCCGGATGTGTGTGTGTGTGTGTGTGTGTGTGTGTGTGTGTGTGTGTGTGTGTGTGTTCTTACCTTACCTAATTGTATCTTTACTGGAATGAGTCAAGCTCGTACTGTCCCGTGTCTTAAACCATATTTATCGTACATATCCTTAAATTTGTTAATTGTTTTGGCACACACTATTTCATTCGGTAGTGCATTCCATTGATCAATTGCTCTGTTGGGAAACTGAATTTCCTTACGTCTTTATCACCTCTCTACTTATGCAGTTTTTTGCAGTGTACTCTGGCTGATGCTTCTCCATATGTTAAGTAATCATTTATGTCTATTTTCTCCTTTCCTGATATGCACTTATATAGCATTATCATGTCACTTCTTTTCCTTCTCTCCTGTAAAGTTGGTAGATTCAGTTTATTTAGTCTTTCTTCGTAGCTTAGGTCCCTTAAGCTTGGTATCCATCTTGTAGCGGTCCTTTGAACTTTTTCTATCTTGTCTATATGCTTTTTGAGATGAGGACTCCAGACTACTGATGCATATTCCAGGGTTGGTCTAATGAATGATGTTCTTATCCTTCTTAGCATGTCTTCATTTATGTATGTGAATGTGTGTGTGTGTGTGTGTGTGTGTGTGTGTGTGTGTGTGTGTGTGTGTGTGTGTGTGTGTGTGTGATACAATGTTTTTTTTACAGGTAACATTATATTGTTCTTCCATAATAGTACTCTCGTTGATATTACAAAAAAGTTTAATTTATATGAATTATAAAACTGGCTTTTAGTATGAAGTGGAGAGGGTAGGAAGGAAGGGCGTGAGGAGGGAGAGAGATTTTGGAGATAGCAGAACAAGCAGGGGAGAGAGAGAGAGAGAGAGAGAGAGAGAGAGAGAGAGAGAGCAGGTGTGTGGGGAGAGAGAGAGAGCAGGTGTGTGGGGGTGAAGGTGAGTAGGCGGGTCATGTCAAGTATTTTAGCTTCCCTTCCCAAGGAGAAGGAGGCGTGTTTTGTATTCCATTATTGCCACCACCAAATTATGCAGCTTTGGGGAGACTTTATAAACAGGAGTTAGATACAGCCTTGTTAAACCCCTTTACTATGTTTATTTTATGTAACTTGGTCTAGATTTTGGTTCCTTTGCAGCTTATTTCATGTAGTTCAGTGGCAGAAAAGACAATGCCACGGCTCTGCATCCTATACATTGCACTCCTTCGTGCTTAGGTTCATTCTAGTGTTAATCTTTAGCTACAGTTCGACATTCAAGATGGCGAGATGGCAGTTTTATGCAGAGTTAAAGACAGTACAGGTGAGAGTTGCCGTAAAAAAAAAAAAAAAAAAAAAAACGCAGACAGCTAATAGATGATAAAATACGTCATCGGAGTGAAGGGATTAAGCCTCCCAAAGTTCCCTGTCCCGTCCACTCCATCACTGTCATCTCTACGATCTCCCTTTCTACTCCCTTCCTAACCCCCTCTCTCTCTCTCTCTCTCTCTCTCTCTCTCTCTCTCCGCTTCATACTAATAAGTCATTTTTTTAAATTCATAAGCTAAACTTTGTGCGTTATTAGCAAGAACACTTATACTAACACTTTGATATCTGAGAAATCTATAAAACGCACACACACACACACACACACACACACACACACACACACACACATCTGGCTGGCTGGCAGACCCCTAGTTTTAACCAATTCAGAACGGCTATTTTTTTTTTTGTGTGTGTGTGTGTGTGTCCTTGGTGTGGCATAGGAGGTTTGGTGGCACGTCTTCGTTCCCCGGTAGTGATTTATTTTCCCCACTAAATTGAGATACCGTAATATGTAGTAATTTATCTGTATCGTTTTAATATCTGCACAGTTTGTACCGAATCAGTGATAAGGTGGAATGGACACATTAAATCGCTGAGAAAGATGTGATAAGAAATCTCATAAGGCTCATATCAGTGTAGGAGAGCCACTTGGTTAACCCATTCAACCGGATGACGATGTATTATTATCTCTTATTGCTGCTGTTGCTATATTATTATTATTATTATTATTATTGTTGTTGTTGTTGTTATCTTTAATATTATTATTGCTACTTTCAGACGATTTTATTGAACTTAAGAAGTCAAGTTCTGCAGGGGTTAATAGGGACTATAATATTTATCACCCCATCGTTACAAATGCTCCAAAGTTAAGAAAATCGTCTGGAGGTAGCAAAAATGAAACAGCAATAACAATAATAATAATAATAATTATGGTAATAATAGGTCATCAGCTTGCAGGCGTTAATGAAACCATCATTTAACCTGCCAGTTCGAAAAGTCTCTCCCAAGCCGAGTACATTTGGGTGTATGGAGAGAGAGAGAGAGAGAGAGAGAAACTTGAGCGATTTTCTTCCGTTTTATTGTCTCGTTAGTATGAGTAACCAATAAATATAGCTCCGTACGGTAATAGCGTAGCCTTATGAATAACAGCAGAAAATGACATGGAAACATTACGTTAAATTGTATATATCAACATTAAAAAAAAAAAAATCTTATATACTTATTCAAAACGTAATGTGCTGCTAGAGTTTCTGGATTTGGAAAAGCTGGTGGAGCAATGTCGGTTTGTGTGTGTGTGTGTGTGTGTGTGTGTGTGTGTGTGTGTGTGTGTGTGTGTGTGTGTGTGTGTGCAAGGAAGGAAGGAAGGAAGGTGGGGGGAAAGGAACAAGAGCGAGGGTGGCGGAAGATTGTTTATATATAGCAGGGGTAGGGAAAGGGATACGTGGAGGCCATGGTTGAAAGGAAAGAGGAGGGGGGAGGGGAAGGTATTTTATGTAGGAGATAAAAGGGAGAGAAGAGAGGAGGGGATGGAAGGGAATTTAGTCGTACAACAGTTGGTTGCTGAAATCCTTGAATCCAGTGACGTCTTGTGGTTTACTGATTGATTTTACGAGGTGATTTTCTTCAGCAAAGGAGAGTACCCTGCTAGAAGGAGTTAGTAAACGCAGTATCTAGCAGTGTATCCCAGAGTGAATAAAATCATCTGGAGGTAGTGTGAATTAGCATGAAGAAAGCGAAAACTACTCCACTGGATTGAAGGGTTTAAACTCGTCCCTCCCCCACGAAACACTTGTCAGTAGATTTTGCCGCACCCTTTGTAGGACCAAATGTCACGAAAGTATTTTATTTAGCTGTTTTATAATGTCAGCAAAGTATTTTATTTGGGTAATTTATTCTGGGTACTGCCACACGGCTTTGGCCATCTAAAATATTTGAAAGTGCTTGAGTAGAAGACTAGTGCTATACCATAGACCTGCATGGTTACTTCGCCTAGCCCCTCCTGATGGATGTATAGTGTGTGTGTGTGTGTGTGTGTGTGTGTGTGTGTGTGTGTGTGTGTGATTATCAGGTACACAACTGGTATATTTCTGCATCTGTATTGTATATAACTTTCCATCTACTTGTGTATATATGCTTGTATTATCCGCCTGTTCGTGTCCATTTATGAATATGTGTATGCATGTTTGTGTCTCTGTCTGCGGTATCCCTCAACCAATTTTTTTATCAGTATTTGTGAAATTTATCCTTTACATCTGCCTAATTGTCTTCCTACCTGCCTACATATGTACTCATGTGACATCTCTCATCTTACTCTGATGTCTGTTTAGATATCCATACCTGTGAGTCTGAGTCCTTCAAGCCTGCAACTGTGGAGAATTCCCAGGGCGCTGTGCGAATGACCCCTCCCCCCCCCGTGCCCCATCCACCAGAGGGGAGTGAGGGTGGGGGGTCGGCTGACGTGGCCCAGTCTGCCCGGACGCGGCGGGAAGGTATGGGAGAGGGCACGGGTGGGGGTAGTAGTAGGCGGAAGGGACGGGGTTGGGTGGGAGAGGATGGAGTGAGGTGGGAGTTTATTATGTACATAGATAGGTAAATATAAATGCATTATGGCAAGAGCTTTGTAGCCCGGTCGGGAGCGCGTAGCACTTGCTCATATGAAGTCGGGAAAATCCCCGGAAAACCGCCGACACATTCCAGTTAATGTAAAACGAATGTGATCAGTTTGGAATCAAAACACCCACGTAAAAAATATCAGTTAGAGCGCTCCACTCTGACCGAAGGGTCGGAGGATCGAATCCACCCAAGGGTCATTGGTAGACGGTAATAAAATGCTACACGCTTCAATCCAAAAGTCCTCTACCCAGGGGCATCGCCTTAGCCCTTCGGGGATACCTGGCGTAAAAAAAAAAAAAAAATGAAATTGAAACGAGCTCGTCTGTCACCCATTTTTTCCATCCAGTTTCATCGAAATCCTTTTTTCCAGTTTCGGCTGCGCTACACACACACACACACACACACACACACACACACACACACACACACACACGGCCAGAAGTATAGTATATAGATAAGCAGCTAGGGGCAGGGAAGTATGTGAGAAGGGTGGATGAAAGGGATAAGGTTAGGAGAGGTGTGTGTGTGTGTGTGTGTGTGTGTGTGTATGTGTGACGTGGCCCAGTCAGCTCAGAGATGGCGGGAAGAGCAGGTAGGGTGGGTGGGGGGAGGCTGCTCACTGGTTATGCAGGGGTTGGATTCATGTATGCTTCCAGGGCACATACAGACACGCACACAGCACATACCTACCTACCTACACAAGTACATCCACATGCAAACATATACATACACGTACATGCTCAGGTGCACACATTATTAAATGCCTACACAACATTCATGTAAACACACACACACACACACACACACACACACACACACACACACACACACACAATCAAGTTTTATTGGTATGGAGGGAAAGTGATGGATACTGGAGGCTATTGAAAAGGGAAATATAGTGAGAGAAGTAAAGGATATTGTGAAAGTAGGATAATGAAATAAATTGAGGAATACAGGAAAACGGATATTAGGAGAGAGAGAGAGAGAGAGAGAGAGAGAGAGAGAAACGGGGGGGGGAGGGAGCGTGAGAGATATTGCTGGAAGGATGGGACTCTGTGCGAGAACATGGGGTCAAAGCTAAAATAAACACTGATGGTGGTCTAGCCATCTTTGCTAAATCATCGCTACCTTATCTCTTATCTCTGCTTACTCATACAGATAACACATTACTCTTTGTATCTTCTCATAATTACTTTCACGGTCTTTTTTTTCTTTTTACTCCCAATAGAAGAAACTTAAGTATACTTCATCTGACGGTGGGAATGACTTAAGTTGCAACTTCTGGAAACCCTTCGTATAGTACCACGTAGCTCTAATGTAGTGGTGCCAGTTCAGCGTTTTTCCTGCTAGGTCAAGATATTAACCTCCATTTAGGCGCTATTTTTAACGATTAACTGCAGCAAAGCTACCTATATTTCATGTATTTCTCCAGAGATGTATCGATGTTCCAGCGATTACAGGACCTTTTTTTCTAGCGATTTTCTGGAGATTTTTGTATTTAGCATCGTTCTAGTGGTTTTTGAGAGCCAGCTTAGCGGTACTTGTTGCCTTGAATTTGGCAACTCTGATCAAACTTGGGTTGGATGTTAGTATCAGCTGAGGCTACGGAAGGGGGTGCTGTTAGTGCATTGAGCTCTTGTTCGCTCACACGATCCCGGAAAACGTCAGATTTACCATGGGTTTCGGTGGCAAAGGTAGGAAAAGGGAGTTTGTGGTAAAAGTTGGTATGTGATTACTTAGTTGTGGTTGTGATGGGGAGTCGTGTGTGGATATAGAGATGGTCTCCAATGGTTTTTGAGATGATTGTGGAATATGTGTGATTGTAGTAGGCGGTATTAAAAACTGTGCGCGTAGAGATGGTGATGCATGGTTTTTAGGTATGGTGTGTGTGTGTGTGTGTGTGTGTGTGTGTGTGTGAAGTATGGTTTTGTGTGTGTGTGTGTGTGTGTGTGAAGTATGGTTTTGTGTGTGTGTGTGTGTGTGTGTGTGTGTGTGAAGTATGGTTTTGTGTGTGTGTGTGTGAAGTATGGTTTTGTGTGTGTGTGTGTGTGTGTGTGTGTGTGTGTGAAGTATGGTTTTGTGTGTGTGTGTGTGTGTGTGTGTGTGTGTGTGAAGTATGGTTTTGTGTGTGTGTGTGTGTGTGAAGTATGGTTTTGTGTGTGTGTGTGTGTGTGTGAAGTATGGTTTTGTGTGTGTGTGTGTGTGTGTGTGTGTGTGTGTGTGTGTGTGTGTGTGTGTGTGAAGTATTGTTTTGTGTGTGTGTGAAGTATGGTTTTGTGTGTGTGTGTGTGTGTGTTGTACGGTAATGTTAGAAGGTAAGGGATATTGCTTCAGTCATCCACTGGGAAGTGTTGTCAATCGTTACTCAGAAGGCCTTGAAAATACCTTTGTGTGTGTAACAGTGATTTTTACGGTGACAGGAATGTAGTTGTAACGGTAGAATAACAGTGCTCGTGATAACAGCGATACTATTTGGGAGGCAACAGTAGCGTAAGTGATGAACGTTAGAGGAATTATAACTGGTGATGATACCTGATTATAAGTGACATGATTATAGAGGTTGTGACATGATTCTAGAGGTAAACAGTGACATGATTCTAGAGGTAAAGTGACATGATTCTAGAGGTAAACTGACATGACTCTAGGGTTAAACAGTGACACGATTCTAGAGGGGAAAAAATGACCTGATTCTAAATTGACATTCTTGAGGTAAACAGTGACATCATTCTGGAGGTTAATATTGATATGATTCTTGAGGCAAAGTGACATGGATCGAATTATCTCTATGACCCAGTAGGACAAAAGATCGTCCTCATAAGTAATTCAACAAAATTAATCCTTGAATAACATCCTGAGGTTTCTGAAAAAAATTGTTGGACACCAAGTAAGATCATCAGGTAAAAAAGAAAAGAAAAAGAAAAAAAGTTATGATTAATGAAGGCAGACAGTTTGGGAAGTCTGAATGCTTAACAGTATGAATTCCCTCACAACGAAAAGTCTCCTAAGCGAAATAAGATGTCAGTTTCCTAGATCCGTGCTCGTGGCCGTTGAAGATTCCCTAACACAGTTTCTTTGGCGATTTGTTTTTGGTATTGCTCCTTAGTAATATTTTGTGGTCACCCCTTACGAGGTTTAGGCGTCTGACGAGAGAGAGAGAATTGTGTTGGATGCTTATAGTTTCTTTTTCTCCGATAAAGCATTGCCAGCAGTTGTGTGAGAGGTGTCAGGTAACACACTATGAATGTAAGCAGTTATTTAGCTGAGTATTTAGATGTTATGTATTGCAAGAGCTGAATTTTTACGCTTTTAACATGGAGTCACGGTGCTTTAGCGATTATCACGTTTGCCCTCCGATCTTCTTGTGTCCAGTGCTTGAAACGTTTATAATGGCGGGCATGTAAATAGGTAGACTATGGTATGCCCGCTTTACACTAAATTGCTCAGAACTGCCGTCTCTCCATCTTCAATACTGAGGTTTAAGTGCATATAGCCTAGAATATGATGCTAGTCACGAAAGGTATCATAGAAAAAATACAGAACACTGGTATTAACATATTCTGCCATTGTGCTACGTGGAATTAGCTGCAACAGGACGAAAATCTAGGCCAAGTTAAGGTAAAAGGTTTTTAGTACCGGTATGTCTGTTCCTATGTTGACGTGTTATCACCCTGTCTGTTCATAGTGATGACACAGGTATACTGACTCAAAGACACATAAGCATAACTTGTACAGTGGTTTCGCTTTCACTGTTCTTACTACTGCACTTCTTGCTGATTCGTGCGTTGCCAGCATAGGAAAGAGGTGATTCTGGACTTCAGGACATGAGAATATAGGATTACATTAATTTTGTCAGTATTAAAGTATACGACTCTTCTGCTTTTCTTCTAACTTTGCATAAAACTGCCATCTCGCCATCTTGAGTGTCGAATTGTAGAGAATAGAACATTCAGATACGATCTCACGAAGAGGTGCTGTCGAAAGGATGCGGAGCCGGTATCGATTTTTTTTTTTTTTTTTAATTTTCAAACTTCTGGAATTTTCAGTACTTTTATAACTAACCCTTTCAGTCCGAGGATCACACACACACACACACACACACACACACACACACACCTCAAGCTGACGTCAGACTGCCTTATTCAACGCAAGTCCCCTCCCTGTCAAAGCGAACCGGGTAATGAAGGTTGTAACTAACCCCCCACCCCCTTTCGGAAAATGTAAACGCAATGAAAATAGTCTGTTGATGAAAAAAAAAAAAAAAAAGTGTAGTAAATGCGATGAATATAGACAGATATCTGGCCTTGATCCCCGTCTTAGAGTAGGCCTATTCCTGTGTTAAGAATTTGAGAGATGTATGCAAATTTGCTCTGAATTTCATTTATATATCATATCGCATGTAAGGTCTCTAAAGGTCTCATAGTTTCGTGTATATATTTCCAGCTATAGTATGTTCACTTTAACTTGTGTAAGATTGACATCGCTCCATTGTTAGTACTTAATTAAGACAGACAACAAGAATATGGTACTCGCAACAAAGAGGTGCTCTTGATAGGTAAAATGAATTCTCCATCTTGAATGTTAAGCACCAATAAGTAACTAACACTAGAATATATTACTGGTCACAAAGAAGTGCTGTATAAGGATGCAGGACCCCGGGAAATAGGCGGAGAACAGACGGTAACCTCCGCCATCTTAAACTGAATGAAGTATATCTCAAGACGATTTAATGCAGCTGAGAGTGAGTTATGTGAACTTGTGAGTTTTAATACTGTCGCCATTAACCGTCCCATGGTTATTCTAAAGTGACGATTTTCATCAGGTGAATGAGTCATAGGAGCCTTAAAGTGTTGAAATACTGGGTGGTCCGTAAGTAGTGCTCCAGTAGAAACTCAACTGGCAGTACCGTGTATGTTGCGGGAACGGCTCAGTCTCCTGGTGTGGACGTGGATGTAGCAGTGGGAGTAGAAAATAAATGCAGGATAGACATTAACGCCGACAGAGTCGTACCCGCAAAACAAGAGAAGTCGCCTAGCATATTGGAAGGGTGATTTACAGTGTGTACAGTATGTGTTCTGGTGATGTCTGAAGCTTGCCATTGTACTCTTTTTGCTTTGTTATAAAACTGCCACCTCTCCATCTTGAATGCTGAATGGTAACGGTCGATTAACGCTGGAATATGTCGCTATAGTCACGAAGTGCTGTGGAGAGGATATTTGTCGCACTATGCTGTTACTCTAACTTTGCCTAAAATGCCAATTTCCATATAGAATGCAGAGGTGTAGCAATAGATTAACACTAGAATATGATGCTAGTCACGAAGAAGTTCTGTGTAAAGGATGTAGAGCAGTAGCACTGTCTTTTTCTGCCACTGGGCTACGTGATATGAGTTGCAAAAGGACGAAAATCTGGGCCAAGTTAAGGTGAAAGTAGTATAATGACTGACATACGAGAGATTCCCACTTTTTGTTTATATTAACTTTTTCAGTCTCTCTCTCTCTCTCTCTCTCTCTCTCTCTCTCTCTCTCTCTCTCTCTCTCTCTCTTTCCATATATACGTACCCAATAGAGAGAGAGAGAGCACCCCAGCTACATGAGTGGTGTATCTATTGGTGTTGGTGAGTGTAGTTAATGGTGGTGATTGGTGATATCCTATTTTCACTTTAACTTGGCCCAAAATTGTCGTCTATCCATAGTGAGTCCCGACTTGTAACGAGATGTATCGGTATAGAATATGATGCCAGTCACGAAAACGTGCTGTGGCAAGGATGTAGAACAGTAGGATTGTCTTATTCTACTGTTGAGCTACGTCAGATTCGCAGCAGAAAGGACAAAAATCTGTTTCAAGTTAATGCGAGAGGAGTTTATTTTGTGGTAATGGCGAGAGTGAAGGTTGATGAACTGTAAGCATGAAGATAAATAGTGGGGATTTAAGCGAGTTAGTGTAGGTTACTGCAGGTATTTATAATGAGTGTAGTGGAGAATATGATGGAGATTGGAGATGTAAGTTGCAAGGTAGTAGTAGTAGTACTGTAGTAATAGTAACAGTAATAGTCGGGGTAGCAGTGGTAGTGGTAGTAGTAGTAGTAGGAATAGTAGCAGTAGTGTAGTAGTAATACCGGCCGGTTTTGTCGGGGCCACCACTTGAAGGCGTCCCTCTCCAACAGCACATATAAAAGTGGAGAGACAGGTGTTCGGAGCAGGTGTAATCGTATGCGCATTTGCGGGTGACAGGTGTGGGAAGGTGGATGTGAGGTACAGTTCTATGTGTAGGGGTGTATTGTGGGCCGCACGTGTGTATATGTGTGGGGGTAATGATATCCTTTGTGTATGTGTGAGGGTAATGATATCCTTTGTGTATGTGTGAGGGTAATGATATCCTTTGTGTATGTGTATGGGTGGAAGGAATGGAAGTGTGTGCTTGTAGGGTGGGAGGTACCTGTGTGTGTGTGTGTGGGTGGGTGGGTGTGGGTGTGTTATACCGGTGCATTCTGGTAAACCTACGCAATCCCGACAGCTGTTACCTTAAGTGCACCTACACAGTCCTGACAAATGTTGGGTACAGGTGTGTGCGTGAGAGAGAGAGAGAGAGAGAGAGGAGGGGGGGATGGCATAGCCAGACGAGATAACTGAGGTCATGATGTGTGATTGAGAAAATAATTGAAAAGGGGTTGGAAGGAAGTGGATAGAGGGAGGGAGCGAGGAGTGGTAGAAAGAATGAATGAATGATGGGAATGGGGGGGGGGGAGGTGGAAACTGATTTTAGTTCCTTAATTTAAATTGTCAGATCTAAGTGGTATTGTTTTTTTGTTTATAATTTCGCTCCGTCAGTTCTGTGACATCTTTTGTTTTCGTCTTGCTGCCACCAGTATTCTTTTTATTTAGCTTAGTGGAGAATTTTTTAAATGGAAAGGATAGGTATACCATAACCTTATCACTGTCACTGCTAGTGACTGTTCCGAAAGAGAGTGTAATCTTATGCAGGTAGCAGAAATGGATTTAGGAAATGCATCTTCGTCGTGATTGGATTGAACTTGTTACCGGTAGAGTGAAGACTTCGGTTAGTGTACAGATGAAAATCAGTGTCTGTTTACGTCAGGTAGAAATTTATAATATAATTAACTTTAGAGTGTGATGCCGTCTTTATCGCCTTCGTAGTGGGTAGATACCGGTAATGTTTTCGGCTTTTACCTGCTCCAACGAAGTTAGGCATGGGTTACGTATTCACCCGTATCTGTTTGTGTACAAGATATTAAAAAAAAAAAATCGTATTTCAATAAAGTAAGGTGGATAGGTGGGCAGAGGGTCAGGGAAGATATTAGAATTTGAGGTGGATCCGGGTGCGGATGCTGGAATGAATTAAAAGTGTTGGCGTTGACGGAGGTATGCGCTCTCTGAAATTGTGTAACAGGGCAGACTTAGTCCATAGAATTTATTGACTTTGGGAGATCGTAAAAGTTTTCGTCGGGCAAGAAAGAGAAATTACAGTAGTAAATCATAAATGTTGGCGTTGGTGGAGGTATACGTTGTCAGAGTGCTTTCTAAGTTTGGCTATCCATCTGTTCTGGCTCGAACTTTTAAGGAGGTTTAGTATTTTCTTACGATTATAATACTGATTAGAGTTTGAACCGCTTGAATAAGATAAATCTCTCTCTCTCTCTCTCTCTCTCTCTCTCTCTCTCTCTCTCTCTCTGTCCAAACGATGTTGCTGAGGAGAGACTTTTCGAGCTGGATTGGTCAGGTATACAGTATATATCTGATTAGCATTTTCACCATATTCAGTTAATTTTCCCCTGACGGAACTGGGTCACTCACAACTTGAATTCAAAGTCGTGGTTGCATAAAATTTGATGAGCCTGTCGTATTGGAGTGAGTGTTGCATAAAATTACATGAGCCCTACGTATTGGTACTGGAACGAGTCTCCATGGTTAATGGTAAGATCGATCCTCCAGCATACTGCACTTGGCCATCAGTCGAGCCAAAGGGGGTTTCGATCTTGGTCAGGTTGAAGTAAACGTACTATAGTAGAGATCCATCCCAACCCATATAATAATTGGTATAATGGTTTGTTTTCATCTGACAAGGATCCCTATCCCCTTCGTGCTCAGTTCAGGACCAGGTGTATTAAAACGGGAGAATAAAATTGACTAGTAACCAAGGAGGCTTACCGGATTTCACGCAGCCACGACTCACTATTCAAATTGTGAGTGCCCCATTTCAGTCAGAGGATTACAAACCGTCTCAAGCTGCAAGATGAAAACATAGATGAAGTTGAAAGGGTTAAGTATTCTCTCAGGGTTTGGTGAATTTATCCCGGCAAGGTTGGGACTGTCCTTAACGAGCATCATTTAGTTGAGAATTTGCTGATTTTGACCATTTGAATATGCTGACGTATTTTGTTTATTTTATTCTTGCTGCTACCAGACGATTTTTATTGATCGTTCGAGCCCTGGGTGTCTTTTCATATTCTTGCTATTTTTATCACTTTTGTTCTGCATATGATAGCTTTCTTGAACGAGGGGGGGGGTTAGAGAGAGCATTAACAAACCCCCTCAGTACGAGAGGACCTTGCCTAAACTTAATAACATCGTCTGGTAGCAGCGAGACGAAGCCAGCAATGACACCTAAGAATGGGAGAGCATGGGGATAATGAAGGCTGTATCTGACCCCTCCAGTTCGAAAAATCTCTCCCTGAACCGAGTTAGCTCATGTGGCGGTGATCAGAGTAAAGTTAGTGGGTTTAGCATCTTCCCAAGGTTAAACACATCCCGGGAAAGTTGAACCATCCGAGACAGGTATTGGTCGATAAAAGACTTTGATAAGGTTTGGCTACTTTTAAGCATTCTTTGTACAAATAAGGGAAGGCATAGTTGATTCTCTGACTGGTGTAAGGAAAGTGCGCTAGGGAGCCCCCAAATAAAGTACAAAATATAAACGTGTTATATGTAGGAATAAATTTGTATGGAGGAGATGTTTGGGACCATATCAAGGCTAGAAATAAAATGGTACGGAAAAGATGTTGGGTGTCTTGAATGCAGCCTACAGAAGAATAAAACCGTGCCATATGTAGGAGTGAAGTGTTAAGGCAGAGGTTGGGAGGATCTTCAGTACCGTATGTAAGGGAATATAAACGTGTCCCATATAGGAATAAACTGGCATGGCAGAGTTGTTGGTGATCCTCATTGTACAAGGGAATATTAACGTGTCGTACAAAGGAAATAACTAGCAAGGAGGATATCCAATAGTTTTTTCACCTTTACTTGGCCCAGATTTTCATTCATTTGCAGCATATTTCACATAGATGAGTGACAGAAAAAAAAAAAAAAAAAAGCAGCTTTATAGCATTTCCATAGCATTTCTTCATGACTAGCTTCGTATCCGAATGGTGATCTGTTGTTACAACTGAACATTCAAGATGGAGAATGACAATTTTCGGTTAAATTAGAGTAAAAACGGTATATGTAATCTTTAGAAATCTCTTTTAAGGAAGCGATGCTAGGAATCCTCCAAAGCCATCAGAAAGTCACTTGCATTTCGCTGTTTATCTCTTCTGTTCAAAGAGGCATTTATATATTATTATTTATCTCCAGACGATTTTATTCAATATCCGTCCAGAGTTAAGTGAAATCGTTTGGATGTTACAATGATTAAATGAAAATGTGGTACACTTGACTGAATCCTGTAATGAACAGATGACAGTTTCTCAGAATATGCCTACATATTTACTGTGTGATGTGTGCGGCTGGCTGATTCCATATATACGATATCTACATTAGGACAGTTAGTTGCTTACTATATTGTAAGATGAGTGTTTTTTCCAACTCTTGGAATAGGTTGTCATGTATGCATATTATGAGATCAGGTTTACAGTACATGGGTGGGCGAGAGACACCCGTTCTACTATCTCCAACTGCAGGGTTTCTGTCATGTTTCCACTTTGGTTATACGTCAGCGTATGAGTCGTAGACCGTCTTAAAGGAAATAATTGAAATAGTTTATAACCCTTGAGGACGCGAGGTTTCCCTGTGGGGGATAAAATCGATTGGCGTTAGGCAGAGTAAACTATACACTAGGTGAATTTGTAGTTGCTGTGTAGAGCTAATTATAATAGTGTTCAAGATAAATAACATACCAGAGAATATTAACGTGCTGTGGCATAAATATATTGGTAAGGAAGAGGTGCATAAATAACGTGAAGAGTCTTGACGTACTGTACACGGCAGACTCGTGGTAAGGAAGTGGTGGTAAGGAGCCTCTGCCGTCCCGAGAGAACGTTCATAGACACATAGATTAAAAGTATTACAAGTGGCTTTTCAGGTTTCGCAACGCCTCCTCCTTAGCGATTTATTTTGCACATTCCAAATCAGTATCCCTTTGACGTTACCATTGCACACTTTGACGATATTAAAACTATGTATCAAAAAGAAAGGGAAGGTGTAATATGCAAAATAAATCGCATAGGAAAAGGTGCTGAGAATCCTTCAATACGACCTAGAATACGGCGTCAGATCCGAGAGAAAATTGATGGTGATGGGCTTAGGAAATCCTTGTACTGCTTCGGACTGGTGCGGAATGTTAATGTTACGTGGTGGTGGGGGACGGCAGGTGCGACAGTCATGGCAGATGTGATGTAGCGTACCAGTGTGTGTGTGTGTGTGTGTGTGTGTGTGTGTGTGTGTGTGTGTGAAGGGGGTCAAGGGAGTGG
This sequence comes from Coenobita brevimanus, assembly GCF_032717465.1. Taxonomy (NCBI): domain Eukaryota; kingdom Metazoa; phylum Arthropoda; class Malacostraca; order Decapoda; family Coenobitidae; genus Coenobita; species Coenobita brevimanus. Next base: position 6,472,131 of record NC_137015.1, read on the forward strand.
CGAGAAAGTCGTATTATTCAACAAGCGACACCATCCCTTTCTACTGGTCATTTCTCTGTTTACTCCCACACCTTCCCCTTCACCTTCACTTCGCCCCTCTCCCTCGTCCCCCATCCCCCCATCCTTTCTTTTCCTACCTGCCCCTTTTATTTTTTTTTTCTCTTATTGGCTAGGATTTCCTCTTCCTCACGACCATCATTTTCTCCCTTTTCTTCCTTACTTCCATCCTTTCATTTTCCCTCATACCATCCATTCTTTTCCTAGTCCTTTCCTCATTTCTCCGTTGCTCTCTGCTTTATCTTTTCGCTTCGTTTCATCCTGCCTCCCCTTCCTCCGTATTTCCAAAGTTTATTTTTCCTTATATCATCCATTCCTCTCCTATTCCTTTCGTCATTTCTTCATTATATACGGTGCTTTCTTTCATCCTGCCTCCCATCCCTCCTTTCCTTTCCTTCTTTCCATCCCTCGATCACTTTTTGGTCTAGTGCCTAGAACGCCCCAATCAGACTGAAGGTTTTTGTCATGCGCATGGATTCGATCCTCTAAAGTGACTTGCGGTTATTTGATCATGTAATGCTATCAGGTTGTAGGTCACTTACCTATAAATGTACCGAACTACGTTATCCTAGCCTCAACCCAACACCTCTGGGGTGTAATAAGGAAATAGCTATTAACAGTACTTACGAGTATATGTATGTATATGTACCGTCATATATATATATATATATATATATATATATATATATATATATATATATATATATATATATATATATATATATATATATATATATTGTAAGATAGTGTAGGATACTGTATAATTATTAGAACAAACAATATTTCTCTCTCTCTCTCTCTCTCTCTCTCTCGGAAGGATGGAGGAGAAGAGGAGGAATGAGGAGTAAGGGTAAAGGAGGAGGAGGAGGAGGAAAGATGGAAGACAGGGCTAGCGAGAGAAGTAGAATAGGAAGAAGGGATGAAGAGCGTGGAGGGGAAGAGGAAGAAAGGAGAGGAGGAGGAAAAATGGAAGACGACTAGCGAGAGAAAAAGGGATGAAGATGAAGGAAGAAAGGAAAGGAGGAGGAGGAGGAGATGTAAGAAAAGAGAAGACAAAAGGGACAGAGAGAAGTGATGGAGGTGGAGGAAAGATGAAGAATGAAGTGGAGGAAGGGAGGAGAGGTGCAGAGAAAGGGGTAGGAGGAAGGGTGAAGAGGGAGGAGGGGAAGGAAGAGAGGTGGAGGGTGGGAAAAAAATTGAGGAGGAATGCCAGTAGTCAGAAATGGGTGTGTCTAGTGAGAGAGAGAGAGAGAGAGAGAGAGAGAGAGAGAGAGAGAGAGAGAGAATTAAAGCGTAGACTGTACTTAAGAGTAATAAATAAAAAGTGAGAGATGCTGAAATTACATATGCTAGAAGAGGCTGTGGGATCAGTAACATGGAGAGAGAGTTGAGTCAAGGAAAGGTCCTGTAAAGAGTGTGGTGTTCAAGCCAATGAATAAATAAACAGATAAATGAATGAATAAATTAAGTAAACACTCTGAGGTGGTTCGACCTTGTGGAGTGAGGTGTTGACCAGGAATTTGTTTGAGAGTGAGATGTATGAAGGGAACAATAAAATCGAGAGTATGTAAGTGAGGGTGGAGTGTCGTTGAAGGGGTCGTCACTGAGTAGGGATATAAAACGCCAGGATGTCCCTATGTTGACGCCACATCCACTTACAGTATATAATGCTGTCGGACACTAGAGAGATGGAAGATTGGAGGGAAATGATTAACGGTGAGGCAGGCAAACTTGCAAAGTAAAAGGAAGAAGAAGGGAAATAAGAAACATGGAGTGAGGATGGAGATGACGGCAAGAGAAGAAAGGAAGGAGGGGACGGGAGGAGAAAGGAATGGGAAGGGAAGGAGTAAACTGAGAGAGATACCGAGGGAGGCGAAATGGAAGGAGAGGAAGATAAATGAAGAGGGAGGGAGAGAGAGTCAGGCAGCGAGGGATGGGAATTATACATTGTATATGTCTGTGTTTATATACCGTTTCTATTGTAGCTTCCGGCTTGATCTGACATGCTCAATAATTTACGCGTTTTACTACAACTTGGCCTATAATTGCCCCCTCTCCGTCTTGAATACTAATTTGTGACAAGAGATTAATGCTAGACTGTGATGAAAGTCTTGAAAAGTGCTGTGGAAAGAATGTCGAGTCACTGTATTGTCTTATTCTGCAACTGTGCTACGTGAAATAAACTGCAAAAGGACGAAAATCAAGGTTAAGTTGAGTATACAAGCATGAGTATAGATGTAGGAAGTTGTTGCAGTGTAGGTTAAGAAATGCATGTGGAAATTCAGTCCTCTGGAGTTGCAGGGTTTATGCATGACAGAGTATGTTCTTGTCACTGAGGGAAGCTTGACAGAGTGGACAAATGCGAGAACTCAAGTAGGGAGAAATTTCACACAACTTAATGTCCCCTCCCCATGCCGTTATCGAACCCAAATCTAGATGATTGATAAATAAGCACGCTGTTCCCTGACCACTGCGACAAGTGGAGAGAGAGGAGTTAAGCAGGAAGTAAGGCAGGAGATGCGAGAGACTATTATAGTGATGTTGACAGAGCAGTGTACCATGCACAGGAATTACACGCAAGTAGGGAGGAAGGCATTCAGGCGGGGAGGAAGTGAGTGAGTGAGTGAGTGAGAGACAGGCAAGTAGGAAGTGAGCCAGGAATAATGCACGTATGACACAACAGTGAACCATACACAGGAATGACAAACAGGCAGAGAGGGAGGTAGGAATGGCGTGAGAGAGAGAGAGAGAGAGAGAGAGGCGAGTGATGTTGACAGAGCAGCGAACCATACACAGGAATGACAGACGCCAGTGCAAGGAGGGGAGGGGGGGGAGGTGGAGGGATGGAATGCAGGTGAGTAAGGCAGAGAGACAGGTGGATGAGGCACAGAGGAGGGGAAGGTGAGGCAGGTGAGTGAGACATGGAGACAGGTGGATGAAGGCACAGAGGAACGGAAGGTAAGGCAGGTGGGTGGGTGAGTTGAGGCAGGTGAGTGAGGCGGAGAGGATGAACCTAACCAGTGATTGTGATGGATGCCGCCATTGTTATATACTACACGTTCACTCTTCCTCCTTCCCACTTTCATTGCCTTACATTTCCTTATTCATTGCCTTGCCTTGCCTCATCCTGCCTCACTTCCACTTACTCATTGCCTCGCCTTTCCCCATTCACTGCATCACCCTGCCTCACCTCTCACGTACTCATGCCTCAGCCCGCCTCACACACCTACTCTGCCTCATCCGTTGCCTCACTTACCTCTCTTCTCGGCTACCCCTAATTCCTCCCTACCTCCCCCCACGTGCCTCCGCCTCTCCCTGCCTTTCCCCATTTACTTCCACCTCTCCCTCCGTTCCTTGTACTCTTAATTCTCTCACCACTTCCCCCTCTACTCTCTCTCTCTCTCTCTCTCTCTCTCTCTCTCTCTCTCTCACACACACACACACACACACACACTTTCTCTCTCTCTCTCTCTCTCTCTCTCTCTCTCTCTCTCTCGATTGTTCTTCACTTCCTTTTCTTTTTCCTTCGTTTTCCATTCCCACTTTTTTTTTTTTTTTATACGTTGCGTTCACTTTCCGTTCACGTCTTCCCTACTTCCATATATGCAGGTCCCATTATAAGCGAGGCATGTGTCCCAGACTATTACGATTTTTTTCCATATAGTTGATACTGTACAATGGGGGAAGAAGGTAGCAATGAGAGAGAGAGAGAGAGAGAGAGAGAGAGGGAGGGAATAATAAAAATGGAGACATAATACGAAAACTTGCTTTACTTTCCGTTTGCTCCCCATTTTATTTTTTCTAATTACCTTCTTTCGTTTTTGGTCCACTTTTTTTTTTTTTCTATTACCCTCCGTCATTGCATTTTCCGTAGTCTCATATTTTCTTTTCTCTCCCGTTTCTTGTGTTGCTTTCCATCTACCTTTGATATTTTGCTTTCCCCCCCTCCCATCATTGCATTTTTCTTTTGTTTCTTATTTACAACCCTAAGCCATTCACTTCACCGATCCTGCGTCTTATTTTTCTCTCTTCCTTTCATTATATTTATTTTTTCCTGTTTCTTTTATTTTCTCCTTTTTATTATGACCACACTATTAGTTTGTTTATATCATACTATTTTCTCTTTTTTATCATCTTTCAGTTTATGTCGCCGTCTTGTTTCTTTCTCTTCTCATACGTACCGTATTGTATTTCGTTTCTGCCCTGGTACCGCACACTGCCTTACGTTTTTTTTTTTTTCTTTACTGTGTTGTTATGCGGCTGGCATGGAGTTTACAGTGACCTCCTTTCCAGTAGAGTAACCACAAGTACTGTAATTACCCGTAGTGTGGTAGCTTCCGTCTTTCCCCTTCCCTGCATCTCATACCGTTCTTGGCTTTCCACTCCCCCCTGCCTCGCCCCCCTTTCCTCCATCACCCACTTCCCCTCCCTTACCTCCTTCCCCATTTACCCCCTCCCCCACTTACCCCCTCCCCATCCCTCCCCCACTTCCCTCCCTTCCCCTTCCTACCCTTATCCCACTTTTCTCCCTTATCCCACTTCCTTTCCCTTTCCTCATCCCACTTCCCTTCCCTTCCCTCATCCCACTTCCCTTCCCTTCCCTCATCCCACTTCCCTTCCCTTCCCTCATCCCACTTTCCTTCCCTTCCCTCATCCCACTTCCCTTCCTTTTCCTCATCCCACATCCCATCCCTTTCCTCCTCCCACTTCCCTTCCCTTTCCTCCTCCCACTTCCCTTCCCTTTCCTTATCCCACTTCCCTTCCCTTTCCTTATCCCACTTCCCTTCCCTTCCCTCATCCCGCTTCCCATCCCTTCCCTCATCCCACATCCCTTCCCTCCCCTCATCCCCCTTCCATTCCCATTCCTCATCCCACTTCCCTTCTCTTTCCTCATCCTGCATTCCTTCCCTTTCCTCATCCCACATCCCATCTCTACCCTTATCCCACTTCCCTTCTCTTTCCTCATCCCACTTCCCTTCCCTTCCCTCATCCCACTTCTCTTCCCTTTCCTCATCCCTTCCCTTTCCTCATCTCACATCCCATCCCTTCCCTCATCCCACTTCTTTTCCCTTTCCTCATCCCACATCCCTTCCCTTCCCTCGTCTCACTTCCTTTCCCTTCCCTCATCCCACTTCCCTTTCCTAACCCCACTTCCCTTCCTCACCCTACCTCATTTTCCCTCATCCTACTTCCTTGTCCTTCACTCCTCCTTTTCACCTCACTTCTTCTCCTCCATCTCACTTCCTTCCCTCACCCCACTTCAATCCTTCATCCCACTTCAATCCTTCACGCCACTCCCCTACACCACTTAACTTCCCCTCGCTCACTCCATTTCCCTCAGATTTTTTTTTTTTTTTTTTTTTTTTTTTTTTTTCTCTCCAATGCACACCTGTATGTATCTTAACCCTTTTTTATTATCTACCCCCTCTCCCCTCCCCAATAAATCGCCTATTCAGGTGTGGTCAGGAATATCAGTTCACATTTTAATCAAACAATTTTGAAGCCCTCAAACAAACAATTTTGAAGCCCTCAAACAAACAATTTTGAAGCCCTCAAACAGTATTCTAAAATGTTTGTAGGGTTTCAAAGATTGCATCACTGAGTTTTGAACTTCATTTTCACTGTTTTGTCATAAGCGATTAAGGAGTGTATGGTACCGTTGTTTATGTCTGCATTTGCACAGGTAGCCTTCAGTATATTGTCCATTGATTTGTTGCAGATGATAATATAATCAACTACTTTCCTACAGTCTGTACTTTGTATTGATGAAACTGGCTTACCAGCATAATAGGTATCCAGTACTCATTTCACCATAACTTGGCAGAGATTTTCCTCCTTTTGCAACCTGTTTTATGAACCACTTCCAGAATACGAAAATACTGCAGCTCTACATTCTTTTCATAGCTATTCTTCATGACTAGAAAATTATCTAGAGTTGAATCTCTTGCTAAAACTCGGCATTTAGCATGGAGAGATGGCAGTTTCAGTCCATGTTTGAGTAAAAAGAGTATAGTACTGTAATGGAAAAGTATTCTGTCATATAATGAGAACTTAATATACAGTATTTATATAGAGAAAAAAAATAGCATTTGGATATAACTGCTGAAATCACACGTATCTCCTATAGGTATTACTTTATACTGTACATTGTATACCGTATCTGAGCCAGGGCAATCTGGGATAAGTACAGTACTGTATTTAGATTGGCATACAACTAGTTGAATATGGTACGTAGAGTAGTATCAAAGTGTATAGATCAGAATGTGAGTAGAGAAGTTGTAGGTAATATGGAACTCAGGCTTCCTGTTGTGAAATAGATCATTATTTTACAAAACAGTACTGAAGTAAACACCAGAATACAAAATTCTCCCTTTGGGAGCATAAACAGTCTGACTCCTAAGAGGGAATGAAAATTAGATGTGATTGTCAAACCAACCCAGCCATAACTTGGTCAGTTGGTAATCTCCATGGCTATTGAAATTCTCTTCAGATGAAATTAAATCATTTGGCAGAAGGGTAAATAAAAATTGTTGTTATTTGTTGTTGTTGTCCAAGTTTCATGTAGATGTGAAGCCAGTAGACTTTAGGAGACCAGCCACTTCAGCCAGGCACTCCAAGATCTACTATCAGTGTAACGTTTAAGACTTTAAGTAGTGTTTGTGTTGTAAGAATGAGGTATTTAAGAGCAGGCCTAAGTACATTGTGGTATAGGGAGTGCATTGTTTTGAGCACATATTGGATTGTTTGTATCAGGTGGATTGGTGGGACTGAGGATTAAGGCCTAAATTCATCATTCATTCATTGCCAGACGCCATGTATCCCAGACGGGGTGGCCAAGGGCTTAGAGTTAATTGTTTTACAGGGAGGGGCACTAATCCTCCACCAACCCCACTTGACACGTAGGGATGCCAACAGCATCTGGTGTTCCCAGGCGGTCACCCATCCAAGTACTAACCAGACCCAACGTTGCTTAACTTCGCTGATCGGACGGGAAGCGGTGTACTCAACGTGGTATGGCCGTTTATTTGTCTTATATTCATTTATTTATTTATTTATTTATTATGTACTGGTATTCATTTTTTTACCTGTATAGTATTAGTGGCAAGTAGGGTTAGATTGAAGATTGATTTTTTTTTTTTTTTTTTTTTTCTCATGCCATGATGTGACTGCTCCCCTTCCAGACTAACCTTTGGGAGGATGAAGGTTGGTGGGGGTTATGGGTTATAGTTATTTATTTGTTTTTGTTTTTATTTCCAGATCATGTATTAGTGAGCAGTACAGTCAGGATGGGACTAACATAATGATGAAATATATTTTTCACTCTGTACATTCTTATGGTGCTGAATTGAGCTACCTTCATACAGTTGCACTTATATAGGTGAATGCATTTTCTTCCCAGTAATACAAACTCCCTTCATCTGTGTCGCTATTCCCAAAAGTGGCATGATGGGCTGCTGGAGAAGGGCAGCTTTAACCTGCAGTCCACCAGGTTTGCACTTCAGATGAACCTGGGGCTATAACTACAGTACTAGCTTACTACACTACTTTTACTCCCATACACGTTCTCCCTTACAGAAGTAACCTTATGGAGAATGAAAGTCCTGTTCGTGGTTTGGGGTTACAGTATACATTAAAAGATTGGAAAGTGTTATTGAAAACGAGTCATATAACAGTTTGATCGTATGTAGAGTTGATCATAACATGGGGACAGCTGCGATACATTTTTGGTTGAGGGTCATGCACCCAAGAGAATTAAATAAGTTTCCAACTTACCAAGAGTGATAGTTATTTCACTTCATGTGCTTCATTGACTGCTTACCACCAGACTTGTCAAAAAATAGGTTTCCATCTCACCTAAACTGGTATTTCACTTCACTGCCCTTCACATGCTGCCTAAACTTCAGTACACGACAGCATTGACTTGAACAGATTTTCTTATGACTGAGTTCAAAGGCCATCATGGAATAAATGAAGTGATTCAAGGATTGAGTGTTGGTAGCTGTATAAGTGAAAATAGTGGTCATATGCACATCAGTGAGGCTTTGTACAGGATCATACTTATTGTATAATTGAAAATGCAGTCATATGTCAAAAAAAGGCCAAAATTCTTGGTCTAATAAGCAGATGATCATATTGGCTCATGATAGTGTACTGTACACACACACACACACACACAGGTAGACGTATAGGGTAAATATATTTCTTATTTCCAGTGCATGGATAAATCAGAGGGAGAGTTAGAATTATGATGAATTTAATTATTTTTCATCATAGTGTAATATGAGTTTCTCTACGGAGGATGAAGGTCATAATCCCTGTTAGTCATTCAGGTCTTATATTTTCAAAATTTAATGTGTGTGTGTTGGTGTAAAGTAATGTTAGGATGATGATGAAATTATTTTTCATCATAGTATAATACTTGTTTGTATTTTTAGTTAGTTGTTTTCCACGGAGGGGCACAAACCTTCCGCCAACCCACTTGTTGTCACATTGGGAACACGTGTTGGTTAGTTATAAGGTTACCACCCAGCGTTGTATATTGTTTCCTGGTTTAGAGGATATGATTTGGCTTGCTACTCAGTGTAGAGCTATCCTAAAAACAGAGTACTGCTACACTAAGTGGATGGATGATGGGCATCTCCACCTACCATGGAGTTGTTGAATGCCATGGAGAGTGTGTATGAAGGTGCTAAAGCTGCAGTGCATGTGGGCAGTGAACTGAGTGAGTTTTTCTGTTTGAAGGTTGGATTGAAACAGGGATGTGTCATGTCTCCTTGGTTGTTCAGTACAGTATGTACATGATTGGGGTTATAAAAGAGATACAAGGTAGGTCAGTGGATATTGGAGCAGCCCTAATGAGAGAGGGCAGTGTGTGGAAACTCCCTGTGCTGTTGTTTGCAGATGATACAGTATTGTTAAGTGAAGACGAAGGGGAGCTGCAAGGCTTGGTGAATGAGTTTGGGAGAGTGTGTAATACAGTATATGGAATCTAAAGGTGAATGTAGGGAAGAGTAAAGTTATGGTCTTGGAGAGAAATTAAGCCACTGAATGTACAGAGAGGTTGGATGAGGAGGAAATGGAAAAATGTGAGTGCATTTAAGTACTTGGGTAGTGTGATGAGTAAGAATGGAAGTTTAGAGGGTGAAGTACTTGAAAGGGTACTACAAGGAAGAAAGGTTGCTGATTCTAAAAAAGCAGTGATAAGAAACAGGGAAGTGTGCAAGGAAGTGAAATAGTTACTGCATGGCAGTATTGTAATACCAACTCTAACGAATGGAAGTGAAACATGGACCTTGTTGGAGGGACACAAATCAAGAGTGAGAGCAGTGGAAATGAGTTACTGTATTTGAAAGGAGCATGTGCAGTCACATGGAGAGACAGACTGACAAATGAGGAAGTGAAGGAGCATTGTGATGTGGATGTGGATGTGTTAGGTGAAACACATTGAGGTGGTTTGGCTATGTAGAGAGGATGGAGAGTGAGAAACTGATGAGGAGAGTGTATGTGAGTGAGGTGGAGCGGGGGGAGAGGGAGCGGGAGGCCAAGGTGAGGTGGAGAGATGGAATGGAGAGGTATATGAGAGAGGGGGATGTGAGCTGGTAGCAGGGCAGTGAAATGGTGGGGAACAGGTCGACATGGAGGCGATTTGTTTGTGGCCACCCTTACAGGATTAAGGCATCTGGCAATAGATAGATAGATAGTATAATATGACTATTTTCTCCACAGACGTGACCTTGGGGAGGATGAAGGCCCTAATCCTAGTGGGGGGTTATGGAACAAGACTACGTCCCCTCACCCTCAGCCGGCCCAAGCCCTTAGTCGAGTTTGCCAACAAACCCATTGTCCTGCACCAAATTGAGGCCCTGGTGGCAGCTGGCGTGACACATGTAGTGCTGGCTGTGTCCTACCATGCCGAAAAGATGGAGCAGGAGCTGGCACAGGAGGCACAGAGGGTGAGGCAAGACAGGCAGAGGTGAGAAGTAGGGGCAGGCAGAGAATAAATGAGAGGCATAATAAGTGAAGGAAGACATGAAGAGGTAAAGGGAAGAGTAGAGGCAGGGAGTGACAGAGGTAGAGAGATGAGTAGCAAGGGTAGGCAGAGGTCAGAGGCAGGGCAGTCGCAGAGGGATGATGTGTAGCAGCGAACTGATTAGAGAAAGAGCAAAGCATAATGGCTGAGGAAGGTTAGGAAGAGATGAAAGGTGGAGGGGGGGGGGCTGGAGGCAGGCAAGGCATTGAGGATTAGGCAAGGCAAATAGAGGTGGGAGACAGGGAGAGACATTGGTTGTAGCAAGGGAGGTAGAGGTGAGAAGCAGGAGAAGGCAGAGGGATGATGAGAGGAAGCTAGAGGTACAATTAATGAGTAAAAGTAGGAAGACGTGAGTGGCAGAGAGATCCATTGAAAGTATGGCAGAGGGTGGTAGAGTGAAGGTCTGATCGGGGGAATGATGAGAGGAAGAGAGAGGCAGAGTGAGTGAGTGAAAGCTGGCAGATGGAAAGCAAAAATGGGGGGAGGGGAAGGGAAGGTTAGAAACAGGTTGAGGCAGAGGAAGGATGCAGAAAGGCAGATTTGGTAAAAAATGGAGGTGAGAGACAGGGGAAAGCACAGGGGGAGAGGAAAGGCAGGCAGAGATGAGGGGAATGTTGAGGCAGAGATAAGAGATTGAGACACAGGCTGAGGCAAAAATAAAATGAGAAGTAGAGGCAGAAGAATGTGGGGGAGAAATGATAAACAGCATTTTGGAAAAGCTTTATTGGCCTTTTTTCCCCTCATTTTTTCCTCTTCCCTCTGCCAATGGGTGACTTTACACTGAGTGATAAGCCAAATGGTTTCCTGTACACCAAGTAACTATTTACAGTACTTTGTTGGGTTGTAGCCATATAACCAGATTATGGTGCCTGATGGTTTAGTGAGTAATTACAGCACCCCAGTTGGATTGAGCCAGTGCAGGTTTATATCCAAGGGGTGGTTGGGGTTTATTGCTCACATAATGCCACTCAGGGATGAGTGAGGCTGGTCACTGTCATTGTAAATGTCAGGACCAAGTTGCCTAGCCCCGGGATCTTTCGCTCCTTATGGGGCAACATAGGATTGGATGATATATGGATGGATGGTAGGATAGTTATGAATATAGGAAAAGAAATGGTGGTAGGTACATAGAAAATGAGAAAGAGAAAAAGATTTTTTAAATTATTGTGTAACTGTACATATGTACAGTATTATAATTATGAAAGGGTTGAATTTAGCTACAAAATATCTGAGAGTTAGCTTTAGTATTGTAAGATAAACTTTTAATATTAGCCTGCTTTTGTATGAGAGAAGTGCCTTATATACTGAATATAAATGTTTGGTGGTACAGGGTACCAAAGGTAATATAAGAAAGCTAAATAATTACTGGAAGGGTCAGTGCCAGTTGTTTGTAATCCTTTCACTAAAGAGGGTTCTCATAAGCTGAATTCACTTGTCTGGCGGTATTGAAAATATGATGAAAGATAATGAAAAAAAGGCTACCATTTTGAGGGGAGTAACCTTATCACAATGTATTAACATGATCAGACGTTCGCCAACACTTCCCAGCCAGCTTTGACAATGTAAGGTGTTACATAAAAAATTTGTATAGGGTATTGATAGCAATATGAAGTACAAAACAAAAGAATTGGAGAAGGAAGGATATGTCCTGATCTTTAGGGAGAAATGAGAATTGCTTACACCCCTAATACTGGTAGAGTATTGTTGATGAATTTTTGCTCATGCTGGTACCATAATGGAAGAACTGTTATACCCACATGTGGAAAAGTTGTATCTCCCCACTAAGAAGAAGTATTATACCCATATATGAGAAAGTTTTATCTCTTCAGTAAACAACCATAGGAAGACTTAGTTATTATACCTACGTATGTATCTGTCCATGAAACAGCTTTTGGAAGCATTTTTATACCCACATGTGGAAAAGTTGTATCTCCCCACTAAACAACTTTTGGAAGAATTATTTTACCTACATGTGGAAAAGTTGTATCTCCCGACCAACATCTTTGTGTCTCCCCACTAAACAGCTTTAGCAAGTGAATATAACAGTTCTCCTTTCTGAACAATTCATAGCACTCTGATGTCAAGCCATATACCATATTGTTGTGTTTTTGTCAACAGCTTGGCATCGAAATCACGTTTTCTCTGGAGTCCGAGCCCCTAGGTACAGCTGGCCCCATCAAGCTGGCTCAGTCTGTCTTGGCCTCAAATGATGAGCCCTTCTTCGTTCTAAACTCAGATGTGATCTGCGACTTCCCCTTCACACAAATGGTCCAGTTCCACCGACAGCACGGCCGTGAGGGCACCATAGTGGTCAGTTGGACGGTGGGGTGGTGGGAAGGTAGTGCATTTTTGAAGTATATATGCTATTTAACTCCATTGAATCCCAAATTACAAGCAACTGTAATGCAGCTCATCACTCACACATAACATGCTTACTTCATGCACCTCACTTTCTCAGCATTAACAGCCCTTCAGCATAGCCATTAATCCCTTCTTTACCGAGCACCATGTCCTGTGTCGGCGGCCACCACCTCCCCCACACTGAGTTGTCATGCAACATTTTTGGTGCATTGGGGGTTGGGGGTAGTTCATCATCGCATCCAAGCTAATAACTTTGTGTTATTTATTTTTATTTTAACATCAGTGATCACATAAACCCCAAAAGATTGTGCCAAAAAAAATAGAAATATTACATATATATATTTTTTTTCATAAGTTTCGTTAAAATATATGTACTGTACTTAAATAACCAGTAAATACTTAGGCTTGAAAACAGTAACATGCACAGTTTATACGTGTATTTACTTACCTTGTAATTTATGTTGATGTCTTGCAGTAAATAATAGGTTTTTTGTGGGTGAGAAGGTGACGTATATGCAGGCCCGCTCTGAGGCAGATGCATCCAGGTAAGGCAAGGCCATATGCGATAAGTAAGAATGAAAGAAGTGAAGAAAAAATGAAGGAAGAGGGGAAAAACTGATGTAAAAGGAAAAGAATATGGGTGTAGGAAGTATAAAAGTAAAGAAAAATAAAAGGAAGAGTTAAAAAGAAGGGATAGCAAGAGAAAGATGAAAGAGAGGAATGGTGTGGGTGACACAACTTTCACTGTCGTCTGTGTTCCCACTCTCACCCTCTTCCAGCTCATACAATGGATCATCGTCACTTTCCTCAGACAACCACTCATTATCAGATTCATCCAGATCACTGTCTAAATGGAGGGTAAACTCTTCCTCCTCATCACTTGACAACATGTTTCCGTATAACGAGGATCTGTGGCGGGGTTTAGCACAGAGTACACATTCCCTCCAAGGCTGCAGGCATACTAAGTCATCATTCACAAATTTACTTGAAAAGTAGTTGCAGACTTCCAGGGGAGGCATGGGTGGTGGGGAGGCTGATAATCTGATTGATGCTTGAGAAATTACGTCATATATGCAGTCTGCAATTGGTCAAAACTAATGAGGTTTCATGACATATGTATGACATTATAATGTTACCATTGGTCAAGAAAAAAGGAGTGTTACCATATAGTCCAGCTTTTTCTGCAGCTGAAAACCATGTGGAAGGATTATAAGAGCCATACCGAGGCAGCAAAGCTGTGCAGACAACCATGATGTTTGGAAGTACATGTGTACTTCCAAAATTTTCTTGGTACCTCAGTGGCTTTAAGAATGGAAATTCACATGTACTGCCAAATGCATTTCGGTAAAGAAGGGGTTAAAAGATCTCTAGGAATGCCCAGCAAATGTGGTTGATTTCCTGCACCCCACAGGGTTCACATCCAGCTTAGCTTGGGGCCACAACAACAGCAGCAACAATAAGAAACAGCACTTAGAGAGCGCATACGTCTGCCAATGCCTGTACCAGAGAACTCAGGTTCCAACCAAAATTTAATCAGGTCTCCCTTGGTCCATGACCCCCATATCATCAAAATTTCATTGAAATCCATAAATAACTTTTTAAAATATACTATGGGCAAACAGACAGACAGACAAACCAACAGATGAATACATGACCTCTGGCAAAACTAATCCAGGTGATGTACATTTAAGTTTAATATTACCACTTCCAGATTATTCATTCAACTTAGGAAGGCCATCTCTTACTGAAGGGATTTATTTAGGCTGTGTGTAATCCTTCCAGTTTGAAAAACCTGTCCTAAGCCAAAATATTCAAGAGATGGCAAGAATAAAATGTAAACTAGAAAGTGCTCAGAGAGTGCATACCTCCACAAATGCCACTGCCATTAACCCCTTAAGACCGCAATTGTTTCAGGCAGAGTACCTCCGACAACTGCAATTCGGGGGTGTTTTGGCAACTTTCACCAAGGGCAAATTGACTGTGTTCTGGCTAAAGAGGAATAATTTACACACCTGACAACGCAATCCGTACCCCTGTAGGCCTAATGGTTACCGCACAATCGCGCGTCAAAGTTAAAAAAAAGTTTGATAGTTACCTCTCGAAAACAATCGAAAACATGAAAATTTTGATAACTACTTATTTTTCTTATTGAAACAGGTTATTTCAAATTGTTTTGTCACACCAGCCGTGAAAACAGGTGTATGTAGATGTGGGAAGATTACTAGACTGTGGGGAGATAAAGTAGGCTGTGGAGAGTAGGCCTATAGGTACAGGGGTTGGAAATAGCCAGCTTTTCGCATGAAAAGAAAGCACTTCAGTGTTTTCTGTAACATCTACCATGAAAACAGGTGTGTTTGTAGGTGTGGGGAGATAACTAGTGTGGGGAGTAGGCAAACAAGGCCTTGGTGGTACTTGGGGAGAAAAATTTTGGCAACAACCAATTTCTCTTGTGGAAACCCTCCATTTCAATGGGATTTGTCATACCAGCCATAAAAACAGGGTGTATGTAGGTGTGGGGAGATAAAACAGGTGATGGGAGTAGCCCTACAAGGCCTCAGAGTCATTCCAAAACTAACACAGACGCATGTAAATGTTTATAACCATCAAGGACATCAAAAGAAAGTTAAATAATGCTACAAATGCATGCATAAGAAAGGAAAAAAAAGAAAGCAATAATTTGTTTCCGATTTCTCTTTTTACTGTCCCAATTTCTCGTTACACATTTATCACACCATTACAATTATCACATTATCATTACACTTCATCACACCTATCATTACAGTTTCGACTACAACCAAATTCTTTTGTGGAAACTCCCATTTCATTGGAATTTATCACACAAGCCATAAAAACTGGTGTGTTTGTGTGTGTGGGGAGATGAAACAGGTGCGGGGAGCAGCCCTACAAGGCCTCATAGTCTTTCGAAAACTAACACAGACGGACACTACTTGGAGGTGCTAATCTGGGCAGGTAGGGAGAATGAAAAATAAATAAATAAATAATAAGATGCGTCATATGTAGTACAACATGCAGCATTCTCCATCTACATACGTACAGAAACTGGTAGGTACGAAGTGAGAAATGAACAGAGTGAGGTGTAAAAACTCGAGGGCCTGTTGGGGCTTGGAAGGGTAGTGAGGGACAAGGAGGGAGAGATGGAGTGGGGTTTGGGAAGGGAACGAGGCTAGCAGGGAGGGAGGAGGGGCAAGAGAGGGTGGGAAGGGACCCAGGTTGCTGTGGGAGGAGAGATACAGTTGCGTGGAGGATGGGAGAGTGATCAGGGACAAGGAGGGCATGAGGGAATGGAGTAGAGGGTGGCATGGAGGCGGCCGAGAGGGGGGTGCTCCCCCACCGCCTGGGTTGGTCCGATCCCCCCTCCCGCCACATCAGGGGCGAGTTCTCATTGGCCTGAAGCCATGTGTGTCATAATCAGGGTGGAGCAAGCACTCCGCAGTTTTTTACAGGCCACGTTCAATTGATGCGATTAGGCATTTTGGCATAAAACTCAAATCGTATCAATTGATGCGATTAGGACGTAAGGGGTTAATAAGAATTTGGATTTCGGATCCACCCCAAAATTTAATAAATTCTTTCTTGGTCCATGGCCCACCTTTCCACAAAATTTCATCAAAATTCAATGAGAACTTTTGGAGATGTGCAGGATACTCTGGATCTGCCCCCAAATTTAATAGTTTCTTCCTTGGACCATGGCCCACCCTTCCACAAAATTTCATCACAATCCTTTCATTACTTTTTGAGTGAGCCTGGATTTGGATCCATGGATATAGAATCAAGATCCAAATCCGCCCCCAAATTTAATCAATTCTTTCATGGTCTGTGGTGCACCTTCCCACAAAATTTCATTGAAGTTTATAAAGAACTTTTGGAGATATTGTGCGGGACTCTTTGGATCTGAATCTGGTCCAAAATGTAATCATTTGTTCTTTGGCCTTTGGCCCACCCTTCCACAAAATGTCATCAAAATCCATTCATAACTTTTTGAGTAATCCTCCTAAACAGACAGACAGACAAACCAGTGTGGAGTAAAACATAACCTCCTTGGCAGAGGTAATGAGAAAAAGTCCCTGGGCTCATTGGTTTAATCCTTGAGTCTTGTAGCTACTAGCATTATGATTTAATTGTTGTACCCCTTGATCAGAAATGTGTCAAAGGAGAAATTTGCCTTTATGGTTGATTGCTCATGTAATGCCACTCAGGGATGGGTGAGGCTGGCCACTCTCATCTTAAATGTCAGGACCAACTGCCTAGCCCCAGGCTCCTACGCTCCTCATGGGGCAATGTAGGATTGGATGATGGATGGATGGATGTATTTTCAAATTTAATTTTACAGTATTTTATTTATTTATTTACTGTATTTAACTGAATACTAGGTGCCATTGGTTGGTGAAAATTGTCATATGGTATAGATCTGGGGTTGAGTTTATACTTTGCAGTGCAGGTTCAATAATTGTGCAAGGGCAACACTTTTTGTGCAATCTGTAACAGAGATCCTACATGGTATTGTTTCCAGTTTAATTTGCAGGCAATGCAGAATGCTCCCATATGGGTGCTTTTTCATAATAATAATATGTAAAAATTTTTCTCATTCATTTAAGTGAGTCCCATGCCTAATAATGATGTCTCAGAATACTTAGTGATGTTGTTCGAATGTTTTGTGGAGTTGGTTATATACATCAAGAGATGAAGATTTATTGGTTTTACACACATGTACGAATATTTCGGGAAGGGGAAAAAGAAGTGTGTGGTAATCATAGGGGCATTTGTCTTCTTGTTTTGTTTTTAAAGGCTCCAACATGCTTGCATGCGTCGGCCTTGGTCACCTAATGGCGGCTTTCCACACTGCACGATCCATTGCAGCCTCCCTGTTCAGTCCCTTAACCCTGAGGTCACACTTAATGACCCCGTCCCATGTCTTTCTCAGTCTACCCCACATAACTCCACCCCCAATATTAACACTTCTCACCTTCCTCACCCAATTATCATCCCCCATCCTCTCCACATGTCCAAACCATCTCAATCTACCTCTCCTCATCACAACAATACACTCCAGTCCCATCCTACCTCTCAACTCATCCATCGTAAACCCAGCCCCCTCAGACCTTGCATGCAGGGACGCACTACACATCCACCTAATCATTGTCATTTCTGTACGTCTGAGCCGGTGAATATCCTCCTCCTTTACTGCCCAGGTCTCACTACCATACAGCATTACACTCCTAACACATGCTGCATACAAAGACCCCTTAGCACGTAGGGAGAGCCCTCTCAATGTCAGAAGAGACAAGAGCTCCCTGAACTTCTTCCAACCACTTCTCATCCTAGCCACAGAGCTAGCTCCAGCCCCACCTTCAGCACACATGTCTCCCAAATAACAAAACTCTTCCACACATTCTAGAGATTTACCAGCATGTTCAATCCTTTCACGCCTGACACTCTCCACTTGCTCTCCCCGACACGCCTTACACATAAAATCAGCGTTATCTCGGAGTCTACCTCTGATACCACTACATCTCTTGTACATCCATCTGTCACAAACACCGCACAAGATAGAATTACTTCCCATGCCCTTGTGGCAAACTGCACATGGCCACTCTCCCTCATCTTTGACAGTACCGCCACCAACCCTAGATATCATCACCTTTGTTTTATCTGCATTTACCCGTAAGCTCTTATGCCCCATACCATCTCGCCACTTCCTAAACCTTTCCTCCGCCTTCCTTTCGTTCTCTGCAATCAACACCAAATCATCAGTATACATCTCCCACGGGAGTCCGTTTCTAAAGTCACGTGAGAGGGCTTCAAGTACCATGATAAACAACATGGGACTCAAAACTGACCCCTGATGCACACCAATATTCACAAAAAACTCATCACTCAAATCTCCATGCACTCTTACCTGGGTGCGAGCACCCACATACATAGCCATAACCACCCTAACCAGCCACTCCTCCAAGCCAAGCATTCTCATTGCCCACTTCACCACCTCTCTAGGGACTCTGTCAAAGGCCTTTTCCAAATCAACAAAAACAAAATACAGATCCTTTCTCCTACCAATATATTTTTCCTGAAGCTGTCAAACAATGAATATGGCATCAGTGGTCCCCCTGCCTGGCATAAACCCAAACTGCATCTTATCAATATTCACTCTTTCTCTAATCATACCTTCAGAAGCTCTCTCCATTACCTTCATTATCTGATCTAAAAGATTTATACCTCTATAATTTCCTCTTTCCAGGGCATCACCTTTCCCTTTATACACATTTACAATTTCACTCTTCAGCCAATCATCTGGGACAACACACTCATAAATAATATTTATCAGGCCAGTGACTAACCTCACCCCTATATCTCCTGAGGCCTTCAACATTTCGACAGTCAACCCAGACACACCTGCTGCCTTCCCCACCTTCATCCTGCCTATTGCCTCACTCACAGTAACAGCATCAATCAAAGGCCAAGGGCCAAACACTGGATCTGCTGGCTCCAAACCTTCCCTGTCCCAGTCAAACTCCTCGTTCAACAACCGGCTATAATGCTCTTTCCATGCATCTTTGATATCCTCACTGTTCACCACTACCCTTCCTTCATCATTCTTCACACACTGCTCCCCTGTAATATCCCGATTATCCCTCTTCATCTGATTTGCCACCTTGAATATCATATTTTTCCTTTCCCCATGATTTAGGTTGTCAAGTAAAAGTCTCTGTGACTCAGACCTCACCCTGTATACCTCTCTTCTAGCCCTATGCTTGGCAGCCAAGTATTCCTCCTTGCTACCACCCTTCTTCCATTCCCGGAAAAGCCTTCTTTTCTCCTTAACTGCAGCTTCTACACACTTATCCCACCACCAAGTTAACTTATGTCTTGGTGGTCCTCTTGTCCAACCGCATATTACATCAGTAACTCTCAAGAGATTGTTCTTGAGGGCTCTGTACTGTTCATTAACGCCTCTGTCTACACCTCCCCGTTCAGC
This sequence comes from Coenobita brevimanus, assembly GCF_032717465.1. Lineage (NCBI taxonomy): Eukaryota > Metazoa > Arthropoda > Malacostraca > Decapoda > Coenobitidae > Coenobita > Coenobita brevimanus. The sequence continues at coordinate 6,491,573 of NC_137015.1, forward strand.
CACCACTCTCCTCATCTTGCTACAGAAGGCTTCCCTTACTACTTGGTTTTTCAGCTTCCATATTTTCCTCCTAGGTACATTAAGTCCTCTTTTTCATCACTCGTTCTTTAAGCACCATATCACAAATCAATAGTTTGTGCTGCTGCCCACACTCCTCACTTCCTACAACTTTAACATCCCTCACTAACCTCCTATTAGCCCTCCTAACCAGAAAATAATCTGTCTGACTTCTATTTCCCCCAGACTCATACGTAATTAACCTACTGTCTCTTTTCCTAAAATATGTGTTGCACACAATCATGTCGGTTGCCTCCCCAAACTCGAGTATCCTTTCCTTTTTCGCATTCCTTATACCATACGCACATCCCCCATGTACTCCTTCATAACCTTGTGCTGCTTCACCTACATGACCATTTAAGTCCCCTCCAAAAACCACTATCTCATCATCCCACATACCACCTACTACACGTATTAAATCATCCCAAAATCTATCTTTCTCTGCCTCATCCAATCCTGCCCGTGGAGCATATGCCGATATAACTGCAGCTATCTTTCTGCCGAATAGAATTTTCACTACCAATATCCAATCGCTTACTCTTGTAATATTCATAACATGTTCCACCCTTTTCTCTGTAACCATCACACCAACACCCCCATATCCGTCTGTCCCCCCCTGCCAAAACAACCTATAGTAACAGTCCTTCCCAACAGTCTTTCTGGCTGATCCACCCCTGTACCGGACTTCCTGCAAATACGCCACATCCACCCACCTCCTACTGAATGCCTCAACGACTTCCCCCGCTCTTCCCCTCAAACTTTCCACGTTCCATGAGCCCACCCTCATCCCCCTGGGTGATTAACTGTCCTCAGGCTTGCTTTGAAACTTATTCTTGTGTTCTGTCATAGGATTAAAAAAGGGGGATAGACATACCACAGGCCCCACTCACTGCACAGTCCCAGGTCCAGGCAATGGATCTGGGACCCCTAGCCCACCAGCTTACCAGTGGCTGTGGTAGTGGCCTTGGGGCACCCTGCCAGGACAGCTGCAGGGACACCCTTCAAGCACACCTTGGCACTGCAACTGTCCCACCATTTTACACCCACTGATAGGGCAGCCTCATGGGGCGCTACTCCCAGGTTCGGGCCCCTCACTATTGGGCGGAAGCGGCAGCCTGGGAACCGCAATGCCCTGTACCCTCTAGCACAGGCCTGAGCCCCATCTCGCCCTGGACCCATGATCTATGCAAGCGGAACCCCCGTCACACCTCCCCCCAGGAGTCCGCCACTAGGTAGCAGGGGCAAAGTTTTCTGGCCTCATGCCCTTGCTGGCACCAACCCCTGTAATGTAGTGGGATACGTTGTGTGAAATGTAAAGTGCATGTGGTGTAGTACATAAGATAGAGGAAATGTTTGGGAGTGTATGCTGGTCTACTCTCCATGTTAGTCACGCTGAAAAGTTCAGCAAATGGGGATGGTTAGATAGCTAGTGAAACAGGAGCTCCAGCTCTCCCTATCACCAGCATTCCCATTCCCCTCGTGAGTACCACCCTGTTCGGCCCATGCTACAGCCGTATACTTTTCCTAGTGTAATAGGAAAAGTATATGGTAGGATACTTATTGACAGAGTTAAGGAAATAACAGAGGAGTTAGTTAGAAGAACAGGGAGGCTTTAGGAAGGGAAGAGGTTGTGTGGATCAGATATTCATTCTTAGATCTTTAGTGGAAAAGTTTCTAGAGAGGGAAAAGAAGTTGTATGCAGCCTTCATGGATTTGGAGAAAGCATATGACAGGGTGGATAGACAAGGATTGTGGAAAGTATAAAGAATATATAGAGTAGATGGGAAGTTGTTGAATGCTGTGAATTGTATGTGAGGGTGCTAAGGCTGCAGTGCATGTGAATAGTGAACTGAGTGAGTTTTTCTATTTGAAGGTTGGATTGAAACAGGGATGTGTCATGTCTCCATGGTTGTTCAGTCTGTATATGGATGGGGTTATAAAAGAGATACAAGGTAGGGCAGTGGATGTTGGAGTGGCCCTAATGAGAGAGGGCATTGTTTGGAAACTCCCTGTACTGTTGTTTGCAGATGATACTGTGTTGTTAAATGAAGATGAGGGTGAGGTGCAAGGCATGGTGGATGAGTTTGGGAGATTATGTAAGAAACGAAATCTAAAGGTGAATGTAGGGAAGAGTAAAGTTATGGTCTTCGAGAGAGGTGAAGCCTGTGAATTTACAGTGAGGTTGGATGACGAGGAAATGGAAAATGTGAGTACATTTAAGTACTTGGGTAGTGTGATGAGTAAGGATGGGGGTTTGGAGGGTGAAGTGCTTCAAAGGGTACAACAAGGATGAAAGGTTGCTGTTCCTTGAAGGCAGTGATAAGAAACAGGGAAGTGAGCATGGATGTGGAAAGTTGCTACATGACAGTATTGTGATACCAACTCTAACATATGGAAGTGAAACTTGGACCTTGTTGGAGGGACAGAAGTCAAGAATGAGAGCAGTGGAAATGAGTTAGCTGTTTGAGAGGAGCCTGTGGAGTCACATGGAGAGACAGACTGACAAATGAGGATGTGAAGGAGCATTGTGGTGTGGATGTGGAGGTGATAGGAAGTGTTAGGAGAAACACACTGAGGTGGTTTGGCCATGTGGAGAGGATGGAGAGTGAGAGACTGATTAGGAGAGTGTATGTGAGTGAGGTGGAGGGGGAGAGAGGGAGGAGAAGGCCAAGGATGAGATGGAGGGCTGGAGTGGAGAGGTATACGAGAGAGGGGTGTGTGAATTGGGAGCCGGGCAGTGAAATGGCAGGGGACAGGGTGATGTGGAGGCGATTTGTTTGTGGCCACCCCGTATGGGATTAAGGTGTCTGGCAATAGATAGATAGGTAGATGAATATTTCTCAATTTATTCTTTTATTCACATACTCTCAGTGGTCACCAGCAAACGTATTAAAAGAAAAAAATAAGATTTTCGTCAAGACTGCCTTGATGATTCCGGCGACTTCCATTGTGATGACTGAACTTTCATTTCTGGGTTGTATCCATACACCAAAAACTGATTGCGCTTTATTATCATCTTCGTGAAGTCCGGATTCTGATTACCAAAGTTCACCATGTCCCTAGCACAAAATGAAAATGCAGCGAACAAGAACATGTCCTCAAAAACACACTGCTCGGCAGCAACTGGGATGGGCAGCAGCGCTGAACATTTTCATGCACATGCAAAATGATTTTCTAGGTCACTCTCCACTGATTTGCATCCTCTTGCTCCAACTGATTTACGAGAAAAAAAAATATAGTTGGATAGTTTTTTATCAGACCTTGTATAGCTTTAATAAATTCCTGCTCTACAGGAGTTTAATCGGTTTGTCTTGTGGTAGCAAAAATGTAATGAAAAATGCATCTTTGTTCTGAACTGATTAATGTCTCCTTTTAGGGGTTAATGTCAGCATTTCCATACTCCAGAAGTTATGTTTTGTTACAGGTAACAAAGGTGGAGGAACCCAGCAAGTATGGTGTTGTGGTGTATGATGAGGCCGGCAAGATTGACAGGTTTGTTGAGAAGCCACAAGAGTTTGTGTCCAACAAGATCAATGCTGGCATGTACATTTTCAACCCTTCCGTCCTGGACCGAATTGAGGTGAGACAAGCAAGGAATAGAGGAACGCTGGCATGCATGGCTTGTATCCAGGTTGGCTAAGGAGGCTCCCTAACTTCTTTGATTATTTATCTTGTATATTATAGTATATCATTGTTTTGTTTGACATTTTTATCTGTTTAATATTTATATCTTTCATTTGTGTCAACATTGAATGCATCAGTAACATAAGATGTAGTGTATTAACACACCAGATACAGAAATATGCTTTTGTGGAAGTGTTGGAAATCCTCTTAACCTCACCAGAATAGGAATCCCATATGTTATCGTAATTTAACCCTCTTGTACAGTACAGAAGAGTCACGATTTCAGACAAAAAGAAACAGTGATCTTACAATAAAACGGGCATTTAATTTCTCTCATAATTACTTAATAGCACAGTAATTTCATTCATTTGCGAAGTGGATGCATTTAGGTAATGGATTTCCAGAGGACTGCTTATGTTTACGACACGTGTTATGCTTTTGTTGGCCGCTGATTGGCTTCCTCGACCCAACCTAACCCACGTGACCCATGCCCCATACCACCTGCCACCGCCTGCCTCTGTGTAGTGCATATCGTTGCTGTGATGAGAAGCAATTATTTGCTTATTTCCTTGTTCCTGATTTCCTCAGAACTCGGAGCATGTGGTTCCAAACTAACTTTAGTTATGCCTAAGCACCCTGAAAGTGCTATGAACACAAGATAAGCATAAAGGAAAATGTAAAATTGTTGGACAAAGTGGCATGTGGAGTGAGAGCTTGTATGCAAACGATCAAACGTGAAATGATTCGGGTGTGTTTACGATGTGGATAGTTTCTTTGTTGGGGAAAAAAAAAAAGTTAATGATGGAGGAGCAGTAAAAATGATGGAGGAGCAGTAAAATTCATGTTTTTGCCTTGGGTGCAACAAGTGTAAAAAAAAAAAAAAAAGAAAAAGAAAAAGAAAAAAAGAAAAGCTTTGTGCCCGACCTTTTTGTTACGAACTGACGGTCTTTGGTAGAGAAAATTCGGCTCTTACGGTGTGTAAAGACACTACGTGTTGATGTAAATAGGTAAGATAATTATGTGAGTTCAGTTCTTGTGAATTACTGCATACTGTACTGTCATACATTTTATACTGCTTGGCTGACTTGTTAATTATTCACGATTACTGCATTCGTGTGTATCTGAGAAGTGAGAAGTACGCAATCACTCCATGCTGACAGTCAGTATAGTTTTTTTCCTTTATTGTTGATGACTAATGACTCAAATTTTTTTTTTTTTTTTTTTTTTTTTTTTTTTTTTTTAATGAGTGCCCCAAAAGTGATTCTTGGCAAAATATGCATGATTCTGGGCCGCCATTATTCACGTGTTGATTAGGTCAGAAGTTTTTGCTTGCATGGTAATGGGGACTTTCAAGAGGCATCGTGGCAATCCTTGGTGGTTACCATTTTTACAGGGAGTATAAGGGGGCAAAACTAGTCGGTTAGGTTAGGTTAGAATGCACTGATGTGTCAAGTTGGCGAGATTGTAATGTAAACACATGTCTTGGATGTCTTACGGCAGACATATTTGTAATAACCAATCTTTAAATATATTTTTAGTGAAAAATATGGGGCTCCTAGAACCTAACCCCCTAATTTACACGTAAATACATGTCACATTTTAGCACGAAATTGATTTTGCACGAGGTTCTGCATAACCTATCTCATGTTGTATGAAGACTCTACTGTAGTTCCTCATTTAACATGCTTGCACATAACACTTTTTCATTTTAAAGCTGGTACCGTAAGCGACATAGGAACACTTTTCACTTAATGTGCTACAATTTACTATCAAGCAGTCAGGATGAGCAGTGTAGTACCAGCGTTAACACACTGGACTATCACAGATCTCGGTACATCATTCTTCATTAACTTGCTTATGGACTCGAATATTTAGTACACGTATATACACGTAGTCACAAATTAAAATCCATTTTGATAGTCTTTCTTTCCTTCATTCTTTCCTTGTCCTTCTGCCTACGGGTGACTTTACACTCCCTCTTCTGTCTTTCGTTCCTTCATTCTTTCCATTTCCTTCAGCCTGTGGGTGACTCTACACTGAGTGACAAACCAAATGGTTTCCTGTACACCAGGAAACCATTTATTATGCTGGGCGGTAACCATATAATGAAATTTTGGCACCTGGTGGTTAAGTGGGTAATTATTGCGCTCCAGTTGGATTGAACCGGTGAAGGTTTATATCCAAGGGATGGTTGGGGTTGAATGCTCACGTAATGCCGCTCAGGGATGAGTGAGGCTGGTCACTCTCATCTTAAATGTCGGGACCAACTGCCTAGCCCCGGGCTCCTACGCTCCTCATGAGGCAATGTAGGATTGGATGATGGATGGATAATTATTTGCAGTCTTGGATTTAATTTTTTTATTATTAGTGGGTAATTACGGCGTTCCAATCGGATTGAGCCAGTGAAGGTTTATATCCAAGGGGTGGTTGGGGTTTATTGCTCACATAATGCCACTCAGGGATGAGTGAGGCTGGTCATTCTCATCTTAAATGTCAGGACCAACTTGCCTAGCCCCGGGCTCCTACGCTCCTCATGGAACAATGTAGGATTGGATGATGAACATCTGAAAATATTTCATGCAGGGACCCTTTACACAGTCATCATTTAACACAATAGTTTTAAGGAACATGTCTACTGTTTTTGATGAGGAATTACAGTAGTTGCATCAAGTCTAGTATTTTATTGGAGGTAATACCAAGCAACTTTGTTTAGTTGAAGGTGAATCATAGGAGCTTGGAAGTGTTTTTATAGTCACCATTAATGTAATGCCACTCAGGGATGAGTGAGGCTGGTCACTCTCATCTTAAATGTCGGGACCAACTGCTTATCCCTGGGCTCCTACGCTCCTCATGGGGCAGTGTAGGATTGGATGATGGATGGATGGATGAACTCTATCATGGTTGGAGTATCTGAAGCAACTCCAGTCTGTTCTAGCTACCACCAGACAGTTATACAATATTAAGTTGAGGGTGAGTGACAGGACCTAAAGTGTCCTTCTGTGAGGACAGTAAAGGAGAGGATGATGGAAGGATAGTCATTTATTCTTTGTATAACACCAGTAGCCCAAGTACTTTTTTTTTTTTTCTTTTTTTTATATATATATATATATATATATATATATATATATGTATATATATATATATATGTATATATGTATATATATATATATATATATATATATATATATATATATATATTTTTCATTCATTCATTCATTCATTGCCAGACGCCATGTATCCCAGACGGGGTGGCCAACGGCTTAGAGTTAATTGTTTTACAGGGAGGGGCACTAATCCTCCACCAACCCCACTTGACACGTAGGGATGCCAACAGCATCTGGTGTTCCCAGACGGTCACCCATCCAAGTACTAACCAGACCCAACGTTGCTTAACTTCTCTGATCGGACGGGAAGCGGTGTACTCAACGTGGTATGTCCATTTTATATATATATATATATATATATATATACAGTGCTCGTCAGAACTATCGAGCGCCCTGCATCCCTTCTACGAAACAAACCTTTCAACATTGAAAAAACATATAAATAATGCATTTTATTTACCTTTAGTGCTTCGTAGGGTATCCTTTACGTTTCTTCACGGACCTGAAACGTCTTGGAAGTGAAAGGGTGAGGTTCTTGAGGTGCTGGAGGGGTATTTTGTCCCAGGAGTCACGAATGGCAGCTTCCATCTTAGGCAGAGAGCTCACGTCCTTCCCTTGGAGATTCTTCTTTACGAGGTACCAGTGGTTTTCTGTCGGGTTGATGTCTGGGCTATTTCCTGGCCAGTCTTTCATGAATGATACCTCGCAGTCACGAAGCCAATTTATGACCGATTTGGCCTTATGAGCAGGTGCATCGTCCTGCTGAAACACTCGTGCACCTGTGAGCTCAAAGGACTCTGGTAAATGATCACACAGAAGCTCCAGATAAACATCCTGATTCACTCTGCAGTTCTTGGGAAGCACAACAAGCTTCCCCAGACCTTTACCAGAAAAACAACCCCATACCATGAGTGAATCAGGATGTTTAACTGTGCTTTCCATGTAACGTGGGTCAAGTGGGTCACTACCTTTGCGCCGGTACACATGTACTCCTCTGTTACAGGTAACACTAAACGTTGCCTCATCAGACCACAACACTGACAACCATTGCTCCTCACCCCAGTTAAGGTATTTGTTAACAAAGGCAAGCCTACGAAGTCGCTGGCAACGAGTGAGAAGAGGCTTTCTCACAGGCCTGTAACTTGTGTAACCAAGTTCATGGACCCTTCGAGACACTGTGCACACAGAAACCTCGCCAAACACTTCCAGGTTGCTCTCCTTTATTTTCCTTGCACTCACACGAGGATTAGACTCCACTGCATGTTTTAAAACATTAACAGACCTCGGGGAAGTTTTCCTGGGCCTACCAGACCGCGGTTTCTTTGTGGGAACGTCACCACTGTTTTCCACTCGAAAACAGGTGCACCACCTACGCACTGTTGATCGAGCTACGCCAACCAATTCACTAATTTCCTTTGTTTGGTGGCCTGCTTCCTTTAGAGCGATGATCTGGGATATGATTTCGCTCGGTAGTTCACGGGTAGGTGCCATAACAAAGTGGCAAAAGCCAAAACACTGCGGGACACTCGGTAAAAAATGGCGCAAAAAGAGAGGGAGATGCAGCGGAGTTCCTCTCTCTCAGGCAGCCCGTAGGCAACTAAGGCGGGAACCAACCAGCACGTAGGAAGGCCTCAGGCTACCGTGATGTCATGCTAGTGCCGCAAACTTCGGGCTCAATTTTTACTACCAAAAACGGGTGATTCTTTTTTGGCCATAAGTACAGTAACACCTCACTTTAACGGACTAATTGGAGCCCAAACCATTCCGAAAAATGCGGAATTCCGATAAAAGCGACATCCAGACTTCCCCCTGCTATTCCGGACTTTTTCCAATATACCAGACATTAGTCCGGATTGCATGAATGGTTTTTAAACTGTTTTGACTACCACTGCAGTACTGTACTGTGTTATAACTTCACTACATTAATCAAATGGAATAATATGTATAATATTCTGTACTGTACACTGATAAACATGACTTTTATTTACCTTATTGTGGTGAACATAGCTGAAGTGGTCAGGCAGTCCGGACTGCTTCTGGCTTTATTGGACTTTTTCCGATATACAGTAATCCCGCATATTTCGCGGTAGTTACGTTCTTGTAACCCCCGCGAAAAGTCAGTTCCGCGAATACTCTATTAACAATTGAAAACTTGCACTTGTGTCCACCATGCTGCCCATCACACAGTCCATGTCCATACTGATTGCGAGACAATTCGCCGTCAGACAATTCCCCGTCAAAACATGGACGATTCCCCTTCAGAACAATTCGCACCCTGGACGATTCCCCGCCATTCTATAAATATACTAATCAATACTTTCATCAATATACTTATTATTAATTAATCAATACTTTAATAACTATATTTCAGGGGGATCCAGCAAAGTCTATGTTCAGCAGCGTAGGTTCTGGATTTTATTTATTAGTTGCACCTTTAGTCAATAATTAACTTGTTTCTTCCTTGCTGTAGTCGCCTTTGAATTATATTCTAGCGTCACCCATAGCTATCTTCATTAATGAAGGCGAATTGTTTTGTGTTTGTTGTGACCGCGAATTGTCCCGAAACCTCCATACTCATCCCGAAATACCTTCTTACAAGACTGAAAGCACATACTCCATTATGAAGGAAAAACGTAAACACCGTACTGTAATACACAATTATCTACACATTTATTAACAAAACAGTACAAAATAAAAAGATGCATTAACTGGTGATAGCAAACACTCGCACGGTCGTTTCTTAGCTTGTCCAGTAACACAATTTTCTCTGCTAAGGTCATACCTTGATCGTTTTGTCACTTTGGAGTTCTTACTAATTGTATTATTAGCCTTTGGTGAGGCTGGCTTACGTCCTAGGGCCATGTGGAAAGCAAGTGGGAGGCAAGAGGCTCATATCATAGTGTGGTTACAACCACAACAGCCACTTAAGGCAGTCAGGCGTGAACTGAAGAATGCGTGGCAGAGAGCAGTGTTGCCATATCCAAACAACGAAATTATGCTAGGGCAATGAAAAAATTATGCTAGATTGAGCATATTTGTTCCAAGTAAAAAATGAATTATGCTAACTTGAAGCTAAATGATAAAATTCTATACATATTCGTGCAACATATTAATTATGTATTGTTTACTATGAAAATATTAAAATGAACCTACATACAGTAAGAGGATAAATATCGGTATCTACCCATACTGCTTTTTCCCACGAAACTTAAGTTTTTCTGATGGATTTTGATGTGATTCGTTCGATTTTGAGCATCATTTCCGTCGGAAATAACCAGATTTTGAGATATGACCCCCCCCCCATCCCCGTGAAATAATGAGGGATCTTTGGGGAATCGGGGGTTATAGGGAGGGGGGGAAACACAGAAAATGGTAATTTCCGACTGAAATGAAGCTGAAAATCGAATGAATCATACCAAAATCCATCGGAAAAACCTAGGTTTCATGGGTAAAGTACAAAGCTCAAACTTATCCTAACCTAACCGAACCTAACCTAAAACCTAACCTAACCTAACCTAATCCACCCTAACCTAATCCAACCCAACCAAGCCTAGACTGAAAGTAACCAACTATTCAAACATCTTCTTACCTTATTCGTCTCTCTCTCTCTCTCTGATTTGTAGCTTTTATAAAATTATTCTAAAAATATTCCATTCCATTCTAAATTATGCTAGAATGATTCTAAAACTTCTAATATGCTAAAAAATATTCCAGACTCGAAAATTTGATCAAAATTATGCTAAAAGAATAAAATTATGCTAGATATGGTAACACTGGCAGAGGGGCCACGGCAAAGGGACAGAGGGTGGCGTGAGTTTACCGCGCTACAATTGGAAGCAGCGGGAATTTCATTTTTTTTTTTTTTTTCTGTATATTCAAGGATATTTTTGTTGAACTTATTAATGCTAAGAAAATCCGCGAGAGGGCAAAACCGTAGACAAAAAATTCGCAAAAAATGCGGGATTACTGTATAGGAATTTAGTCCAGTAGCTCCTTGAGTCTGATTAAAGCGAATTCCGGTCTATTGAAGTCCTTTATATCGAGGTTTTACTGTATTGCGCGCCCGGCCATAGGCGCTCGATACTTCTGACGAGCACTGTATGTATATATATATATATATATATATACAGTATATATATATATATATATATATTCATCATTCATTCATTGCCAGATGCCATGTATCCCAAACGGGGTGGCCAAGGGCTTAGAGTTAATTGTTTTTACAGGGAGGGGCACTAATCCTCCACCAAACCCACTTGACACGTAGGGATGCATCTATATATATATATATATATATATATATATATATATATATATATATACAGGAAACTCGCACGGAACACGTGGGTTTCGTTCCTACCGTGCCGTGTTAGGTGCAAAATCGCGTATATTTAAACTACTCCGTATTTTGCTCCCTAGACCCCCCAAATGTGTTGTTTTGCTGTTATCTGTCACTGGTAATCACTAGAAAGCACTTTAAGTGGTTAGAAGGTTTATTTAATGTTATAACTCACAAATACAGTACTCCACAGCAAAACTTCAACACACAAATATTGTACATAAACACAAGGAAACATTCCGACGCCGATCATAGGTAATCATATAAATCAGGTTAACTGGTACCAGGGCTTTATTTAATGCTCTATCTTTTTTGAGTGCTTTAACTTACAAGTACATACCAGAACAGTACATATTTAACTTAGAAATGCAGTACTATGGAAAAGCTGTACAGCAAGTCTTTAACGAACAAACAAAAAAGGCAATATTCCGACGCCGATCATGGGTAATCGTATAAATCAGGTTAACTGGTTACAAGGCTTTATTTAATGCTTTAATTGCTTACAAGTACATACCAGAACAGTAGATATTTAACTAACAAATACAGTACTGTAGAAAAGCAGTACAGTAAGAGTTTAACGAACAAATAAAAAAGGCAATATTCCGACGCCGATCATGGGTAATCATATAATTCGGGTTAACTGGTTACAAGGCTTTATTTAATGATTTAACTCTATTTAAGTGCTTACAAGTACAGTACATACGAGAACAGTAAATATTTAACTTACAAATACTGTACAGGACTGGAAAAAACGAACAAATAAAAAAGGCAATATTCTGACGCCTGTCAGGTAAACTGGTTATAAGACTATTTCTTGCTTTAACGTTATTTAATAGTACTTTAAATTGCACATAAACTTACCAGAACAGTACAGTACAGTACTGTAAATATTTAACTTACAAATACTGTGCTACTGTACTCAGGAATGTCTCACTCACTGAATAATTTCCCGCCTAGATCGTCACGTAATCAAAACAAACCGCGCGCTGCGGTGACGTTCGAGGATTTGATCTTTCAAAGGCCTCTTCTGCGTTAATTTGTAGTTTTCATAATGGTTCTTTAATCTTACGTTGTCTTATATATATCCCAGCCCTTACCGTGTATAATTGCGAGCGCGTTCCGTGAGATCGTGTTCCGTGCAAGTTTCCTGTATACATGGATGGAGTGATGAGAGAAGTAAAAACATGAGTAATGGAGAGAGGGATGGCATTGGTAATGAATGATGATGAATGGAATATCTCAAATTTGTTGTATGCTGGTGATGCAGTGCTACTTGCAAATACCGGACAAGAACCTGGTACTCTAGTGCAGAGTTTTGCTGTCTGTGAGCGTTGTGCCTTGAGAGTAAATGTAGAAAAGAGTAAAGTGATGGTAATCGAGAGAGAAGGTGACTCCCAGTGTGATGTTACAAGGAATGGAGAGAGACTGGAATTGGTGAGAGAGTTCAAATACCAGGGTACAATGATAGAAAAGAGGAAAATGTGCAAAATAAGTGGAAAGTAGAGTGACACAAGGAAGGAAAGTAGCTGGTGCTATGAAGGCCTTGATAAGAAACAGAGGCTTGAGTGTTGCAGCTGTGCAAGGCTTACATGAAGGAGTGTTAGTGCCAGATTTAAAATATGGATGTGAGACTGTGATGTGGCATGAAATTGAAAAGTCAAGAATGAGAGTAGTGGAGAAGGGATTGCTGAGGAATGTATGTGGTGTATAGAGAATGGATAGGATATGAAATAATGTGATTAATGAAAGATGTGGAGTGAGGAAATCTGTGGACACCAGAATTGAAGAGAGTGTACTGAGATGGTGTAGTCATGTGGAGAGAATGAATAAGAATACAGTGGTGAAAAAGGCATATCTGAGTGAATTTAAAGGAGGGAGGAGGCGAGATTGGCCAAGGAGAAGGTGGAAGGATATGGCGGATGAGTGTGTGAGGAAGAGAGGTATGGAAGTTGGTGAGGCTAGGGAACTGACAAGAGATCGAGTTGGCTGGATGAATGTCATGAGAAGAAGTGCATGATCAGGGATTTGGCACCCCTTTTTAACATGACATTGTCCAGATTGACTCTGTCAGATCCGTTCATGTGAAGCTGCAGAATGTGGTGAAAGTTTTTTGAGTATCAGATAGATCCAAGATTCCAGGAGCTTGAATGATGAGTGAATGGAAGTATGGCCCATTGGATTGGGCAAACTTAGGCTGTCTGGATGTTGCTACTGCTCACCCTGCCCTAGGGTGGGAAAGGAGTTCCAGATGATGATGATGATGAATGATATACAGTATATATGTCATCATCATTATCATCATCATCATCATATATATATATATATATATATTTTTTTTCATCATCCAATCCTACATTGCGCCCGGAGAAGCATAGGAGCCTGGGGCTAGGCAAGTTAGTCCTGACATTTAAGATGAGAGTGACCAGCCTCACTCATCCCTGAGTGGCATTACGTGAGCAATAAACCCCAACCACTCCTTGGATATAAACCTTCACCAGCTCAATCCGATTGGAGCACCATAATTGCTCACTAAACCACCAGGTGCCAAAATCTGGTCATATGGTTACCACCCAGCATAGTAAATGGTTTTCTGGTGTACAGGAAACCATTTGGCTTGTCACTCAGTGTAGAGTCACCCACAGGCAGAAGGAAAAGAATGAAGGAAAGAAAGACATATATATATACCTGTACATTTATATATATATATATAAAATTTTATATTCAGTCATCTCGCCTAAAGTGCGCCTTCGCAAAGTATGTCTCGCCTAATGTGCGACGGGGGTCTGACAATAATTAATTATTTAGAAAGTGTGTTTGCTACTTGCAATGTGCGATGGGCATGAAAAATTGAGGCAAATACGGTATTCTCTTGCAAATCGCGAGCATAATTTGTGGCGTGCAGTGGGTAAGGGTGGGGCTGGTTAGTATGTGTGGGGGATGCAGCTGGTGTGTGAGTGGTGACCACAGCAGCAGGATGATGACATAATGTCTGTAGTGTCTGACCTGGACTTTGAGGGTTTCCTGGAGCAACAGGCAGTACCTAACCTAGCGCAAACTAAGATGTGCATTCCATAAAACTGGCCACGCAGTATTGTACTTTACAAACATTCATTAATTACTGGCACAGTCGTCACCAGGGTTGCCATTTGGTATTTTTTATTACCAAATGTGAGGCAATTTGGTAATGAAAAAATCGATCGATAATCACCCAGAATGATTAATTACCAAAAATTCGATCGGTAATGATTCAGAATGATTCATTACCAAAAGGATTTTTCACGTGTATGAGCTTACCGAGGGTGGAGACAGTGGATTATCTTTTTTTTTTCTCTCTTAATGCAAGAAAGAAAGAACCAAAGGCTAAGAGCCAACAAACTGTTCTTTCCAAGAAAAAAAAACAAAAGAGAGCCCAAACCCTTCCAGTACTGATGAGAGTGAAAGTGCAGAACAGCTGTTGAGTGTTTTGATTCAGTTTCCGGGGTTCAGCCTTGGCAACCACAACAACAGTTCGCAATATCTACCCTCTGTACAATGCTAGTAAGGTCTTGAATTTTCATAATAAATATACAGTACAGTCTTACTCTTGTATGTTTCTTGTAAGTTTTCCTTTTGCATTTTAGTTAGGGGTAGGTATTAGTAAATCATTGTACGATAATTCAGGATGTGTCACCCATTAAGTTATTTTAACATGGGATCCTATGCTTTGCAAAGTGCGAATTTATAAAGTGTGCCGTGTTGTGTCACCCATATTCACGCACTTTACGCGAGATGACTATATATGTATATATATTTATATGTATGTATGTATGTGTGTATGCATATGTATATATTCCAGTGTATATATCCATCAAGCCATCATCCAATCCTATGTTGTCCAAAGAGGAGCGTAGGAGGCCAGAGCTAGGCTAGTTGGTCCTGACATTTAAGATGAGAGTGACCAGACTCACACATCTCTGAGTGGCATTACATGAACAATAAACCCCAACCATCCCATGGATATAAACCTGCACAGGCTCAAGTCAATTGGAGCACCTTAATCACCCACTAAACCACTAGGCATCATAATTTGATTATATAGTTACCACCCAACGTAGTAAATGGTTTCGTGGTGTACACGAAACCATATGGCTTGTCACTTGGTGTAGAGCCACCTGTACCGTAGACAGAAGGAAGAGGAAAGAATGAAGGAAAGAAAGACAGAAGAGGAAGGAAATATGATTTATTTTTTGTTCAACAGTGCCGGCCAATGAGCATAGAGAAAGAAGTGTTCCCCTTCATGGCAGAGGCAGGCCAGCTCTATGCCCAGGAGCTACACGGATTTTGGATGGACATTGGACAACCAAAGGACTTCCTCATTGGCATGTGCCTCTACCTCAACTCATGCAAGCTCAATAACAGTGCCAAGCTTCATAAGGGGCCAGGTAAGGTGACACTGGGACTTACAGCCATGTGTTTCACCCCTTCACTTCCATGACCTGTTATGACTATAGGGTTTATAACTTATTTTTATTTGCTTTATTTCTTATGTTGTTATCCTTGTATTTCTGTATACACAAGGTCTGATTGAAAAGTATTTAACCTTTAGCTGCAGAAAAAGAAAACAAGTTTACTTAGCCCAGACTTTAATGCCCTTCAGTGTATAGTATCCCCCTTGCAGCACAATACACTTGGCCCAGCAGTCCTTCCATTGCTGGAAACATTTTGTTAAGTAAGTTTTTGGGATTGGCACCAAGATCTTGGTCCCATTTGATTTTATTTCATTTGTGTCCCCAAATCTCAAACCTTTCAGCTGCATCTTCAGTTTAGGAAGTAGCCAAGAGTTGCATGGCTCCATGTCAAGTCATGTCAAGAGAGCAGGGAGCCTACCAGACCTGTGTGATCCTGTGTTTGCCCCAAAAATACTGAATGAGATGGCATGAGTGGGCTGGAGCATTGTTGTGGTGGAGCTGTCAGTCCTCTGCCTCCCATAACTTGTCTTACAACTTACTGCATTCCTTAGGCAACAGAGAACTCTCAGAAAATATTCTTTATTGTTGTTTGGCTTTCTGGAGTGTACTGGTAATGAACAGCACCCTGTTAGTCAAAAAAGAGAGGGAGAGAGAGATTCATCTTGCTCTGAACCTGCCATGCCATCTTTGGCTTTGGTGATTCTGGTGACTTCTATTGTGACAACTGAGCTTTCGTTTCTGGGTTGTGTTCATACACCCAAGACTCATCACCAGTTATTATCATCTTCATGAAGTCTGAATTCTGATTAGCAAAGTTCAGCATAGCCCTAGCGACATCAAGGCAGAGGTCTTGCTGTTCGGGTGTCAGGAGCTTCGGCACAAGTTTTGCTGCAGTCAGTGGCAACACATGCCCAAATCTCCAGTCAAAATTACTTGTGCTGAACTGCGACCAGTGCCCAGTTTATTTTCAGTATCTTTTATTGTTATACAGCAGTTTTCCATCACTAGAGCATAAAATTTTTCAATCACTTCTGGATTTCTGCTTTTGGAAGGCCTGCTGGAGTGCTTGTTGCTCGCCACTGACATTTGGCCATTTTTTAAGCAGTTATACAGTTCGTAATTTGTGTAACACCCATAGATCCATTGCCAAAAGCCTGCTGGATCTTCCTGTTGGCATCAGATTGCATGTCACCAAGTTTTTTTTTTTTTACAATATTTGGTGCAATAACTTTGCTCAGTTCGCTCAGTCATCATGGCAATACACAAGTGGTTTTACTCAGCTTAAGCTGTGCCCCTAAATAGTGAATGGGCTAATTAAGGCTGTATCCAACACTTCCACTTTAAAAAGCATTCCCTAAGCTGAATTAAATCATCTAAAGATAGCAAGACCAAAATATAGAAGCACATCATTGGATTGACAAGGTCAGAGATTAAATTATGAATGGGAAGATAATGTATCTATCTCTATCTATTGCCAGATGCCTCAATCCCGTTTGGGGTGGCCACAAACAAATCACCTCCAAGTCGCCCTGTCCCCCGCCATTTCACTGCCCTGCTCCCAACTCACACCCCCCTCTCTCATATACCTCTCCACCCCATCCCTCCATCTCATCCTCAGCCTCCCCCTCCCTCTTCCCCCCTCCACCTCACTCACATACACTCTCTTCATCAGACTTTCACCCTCCGTCCTCTCCACATGGCCAAACCACCTCAGTGTGTTCCTCATAACGCTTCCTATCACATCCACATCCTCACCACAACGCTCCTTTATATCCTCATTCGTCAGCCTGTCTCTCCATGTGACTCCACAGGCTCCTCTTAAATATTTAACTCATTTCCACTGCTATCACTCTTGACTTGTGTCCTTCCAACAACGTCCAAGCTTCACTTCCATACGTTAGAGTTGGTATCACAATACTGTCATGTAGTAACTTTTTCACTTCCATGCTCACTTCCCTGTTTCTTATCACTGCTTTCAAAGAACCAGCAACCTTTCTTCCCTGCTGTACTCTCTCTCTCTCTCTCTCTCTTTTTTTTTTTTTTTTATATAGTAATTTCAGAAGCACGTGTCTATCCTCTTTATGTCATTACTGACTGCATTTGTTAAAACTGTGGGCTGCAGGTTAACCCGCTGACTCCCGTTGACGTGTATACAGTATACGTCCACACGTTTTGTCACTGTGACTCCCGTTGACGTATATAAATGCGCAGCAATTGCAAGGTCCCTCATTTGCACAATTTTCATATTTCACACGTGATTTTTGTTACATATACATGGGACACCTTCCTCTACAAGATGCCAGGCAGGGTCAATGCCTTACCCAGCATGATTCCCCCCCCCCCCCAGCACGCATTGTCTTGGCAATTCACCTGTTACTAGTGACCTGGCCAGTAAAGACATGTCATGCCACGGTACGAAATTCAAAGCCAGAGTGATTCCCCAATCAATGACAATGTCGAGGACAAAGTTTACATAGCATTAGAGGAAGAAACGGTCAGAAATGGTGATCAGGTAATGTTGCCAAAAAAGGTCAGGTATGTTGTTGTGTTTGGTGAGTGAAACATTGCCTATATTACTGTGTGAAAATCAATATACTCTCGTACTACATATAAATTCGTACCAAATAAATAAATAAATACCGTTTATGAGTAGTGTGGAATAGTTACCCTCCCACAGAACTCGTTCTCTTTGGAGCCAGCCTGATAGAAAACACAGTAAGGTAAGGGGTACTGCTACCTGTATTCAGTATTTTTAACCTCAGATGAGCAATTTCTCTATGAATTTTCGATGTTTCTCACCAAAAGTGGAGGTTTGAGCCAAAAAAAATTTTTTTCAAAATTGGTCGGGATTGGGGGAGGGGGTCAGTGGTGGAAAATCGGTCGGAACGGGGCGGGTAAATAAATAAATAACCACAGCTTTTCCATAACTGTCAAAAATTGGATACTTGTGTTTTTCTTTGCAGTTCCTATTTTAATTCCAAGTCTGGGGCTTGTCTGACAGACAGAATGCCAGTGGTGTGAGATATAAAAATATGTACTATTTTTCAATTCAGGGATATCACAAAAATATTTGTCATGCATTATTAATTTATAAACACATTCACAGATAAACAACATTTCTACATGCCAATGAAATGCCCTGGAAGACTTTGTGCTCTTGTTCACTTGTAGTGATGAGTTAAAAACTGTCTTAGTGTGGTGGGTGGTGGTGGTGGTTGTAGTGGTGAGATACTGTGCTTTGGCTAACTGACACCCAGCAGGCAGAAAATACTGTAGCCAAAACTAACCACCACAAAAGACAAAGGATGCACCATCCTATGTTTGGCCATTCATCAAGCATAAACTGCACTTTGTTCCATAAGGAAGTGAGGACTATTGGAAAAATTAAGTGAGATTCCAGAAGGCATGACACAGGCTGCTGTTGCATTCTGAAAGGCTTACCACAACCAATGGGTTAAGAATAGTGTTTTCGTGTGTAACCACATCACCCAGAGAATGTTTTTTCTTGTTTTATCTTTGCCACTATCAAGGTACAGCATTTTACCCAACTTAGAAAGCATGGCTAGTTGTGAAGGAGTCAGTGAAAGGTATACTGTATCTAATCCCTCCAATTTCATAAAAGAGTAGCAGTACTAGAGCAACCCCTGTCTGGCCAAGCAGACCCATCAGCTGTAGGCAAGTAATCACCCCTGCAGGGACCCCTCTATATAGATTATGCTGGCTCCCTGTGCATGGATTCTCAGAGCATGGGTAAAAAAATGGCACCAGGAGTGTCGTACTTGTATAATGTGAAAAACGCATGCCCAGCACAAAACATATTATTCATATACAGTTTGTGACAGATGAAACTACCCTTGCAGTTAGTTTTTTCCCCACTTTATTTTATTCCCTTTAACCTCATTATTGTCAGTGTCATGTGTCTGCTCTGCAGTGGCGTATGGCGCTTATTTTCTCATAGGGTGTGCCACTGTACTGAACCTAGTACAGTATTTCTCTCCAACAAGGAGAGTATTTTTTAACCCCTGTTTGTTGTTAGTTGTTTGTCTGTTAGCAAGATAACTCAGAAATTAAAAAGAGAGATTTGGACCAAATTTGGTGGATAGATATCCCATATCCTAGGGAACAATCAAATAACTTTTGGGACCAATCCGGATCGTATTATAGATTTTGGATTCAGAAAAGATTTTTTGTGAAACCCCAACCGGTGATGAGAAAACCTAACCCATTATGAGGAGTGTTTTGGAAATTATGTTGCACTTGTTGGAGAAATGTGTTCCACTGCGTACCCCTCTAGTGTGGTATAAGATTTGCCAATCAGATTTATATTTCTGTACATAACGTACATAGTGCAGATAGCAAATTGCAAAGCAAACCATATAAATTGTAATGCATAAGTAAGCTGTAGTTCCAAACTTAATACTTGTTGATCATAACGAGATAAATGAAAGTCTACAGCAATGCTGGAAAAAAAATAAATAAATAAAAAAAAGGAGGGGATGTTATTGAGAGTCAATGTAAATCCACCTCACTCATCCCCACGTGGTCAGCTGCTGACTTACTGACAGGAGACAGACCCAGTTTTGCCAAACAGAATTTCTAGAAATGTGTGAAATTGGCCTCAGAAGTGGCAAAAATCTGCCAGATTAGGGGGAAATTAAGCAGAAGCAAAAAAATGAGACAGGACTGAAAAACAACCAGATAGAGTAAAATTTAAAAAAATTTCCCACTAAATTGATTTTTAAATTTGCTAGGTTTATCCAAAGATTCACTGAATTGGTAATTCCAGTGAGCGCAGAGCAGGGTTGTGCTGTTGCCAACTTTCATGATAAATTTGAATCTGGCTACAAAACTCCTGAGTTTCATTGCCAAAGTTTTCAAAATGTAACATACAGTACAGTGTAATAAACTCATCAAATGCAGTTTCAATTCACTTATTAAGCAGTAGAACCTAGTATAACAAATTTAATAATATTTGCAAGAATGAGGTCTCTACATCGTAGTATACAGACAGTCGTCTCCAAGAATGGGACTCAACTGTGTGTAGGCTAGATCACTTACTGTAAGCCCTTCTTTTCCTGCCTCTTTCTCATTATCCTGCCTCTCTTTCTTTATCCCACCATCTGTCCAGGGCTACAACATGGTGCCACTAATTATAAGGTGTGAAGTGCTGCATCAGAACACCTCCCACAACATTTCATAGTAAAAGACAAAAAAATTAGTATCTCTAGGATTAATTATATTATTGAGTGAACTTAATATATTTATGTTTTGTAGATAACCGTGACATACCTAGCACACTCGTAAGATACACCCCTGCTGCACTGCCTCCATACTTTAGGCTGTACCATTAGTAAGCATATCTGTAATCTGTTGGAATTATAGGGAGTTTGTAGTAGGCAAGTTTGTGTCTATTATGATTCCCCCCCCCTCCCCCCTACACTTTTTATTCCTTTAAGCCAGTTTATATCTGCTTTACACATGTACAGGAAGCTATACCCTTAGAAAGCAATATTAACTCAAGGTGGGGTCATAGAGGGTCTCTAATAGACAAGTTGGGATCTGCAGTCAGACCGAGGGTTTGTTAACACATTAGATTTTTATAATGGATTAAGGTCTTCAGGTATGTAGAACACTATGTTAGCACCTTACCGTCATACATGGAGGGGTCTCTGTATACTTTTTCATCCATCCATCCATCATCCAATCCTACGTTGCCCCATGAGGAACGTAGGAGTCCGGGGCTAGGCAGTTGGTCCTGACATTTAAGTTGAGAGTGACCTGCCTCACTCATCCGTGAGTGGCATTACATGAGCAGTCAACCCCAACCACCCCTTGGTTATAAACCATCACTGGCTCAATCCGACTGAAGAGCAGTAATTACTCACTAAACCACCAGGCACCAAAATTTGGTTATGTGGTTACCACCCATCGTAGTAAATGGTTTCCTGGTGTACAGGAAACCATTTGGCTTGTCACTCATTGTAGAGTCACCCCCAGGCAGAAGGAAGAGGAAAGAATGAAAGAAAGAAAGACAGAAGAAGGAGTGTAAAGTCACCCATAGGCAGAAGGACAAGGAAAGAATGAAGGAAAGAAAGACAGAAGAGGATGGAAGGAAAGAAGAATGGAGGAGAGGAAAGGGCAGACACAGCAGCACTACATCGAGTGAGTGGATGGTGAGTGCCCCCGCCTACCACAGATTTATTTATTTATTTTTATTTTAAGCTATGACGTATTTTTGGTTGCTGTTAGGGGATCAAAGTTGTATAGTTTATTAAACTGTGGTCCAGATGAACTGTTCATTGGCTGTCTGCAGTGACTCCATACTGCTCTTCACATCTGTAGTACACGCTACCACAGTTAAGTTTGTTAAACCTTTTATCAGTCAATCACATACCAATCAGTTACAATCCCATGCTGTAAATTACTGCTACTCCTGTATATCCCCCAGTGCCACGTCCTTCCATTGCCACATCTGCCTTTTACCAAAGCCCCTGCCACTACAACCAAACTAACTAGCTCCTGCAGACCTCACCTTAACCACCCATACTGGCCGCAGGTGTAGTGGGCAATGTTCTAGTGGACTCCTCAGCCAGGATAGGACGGAACTGCCGCATTGGTCCCAACGTGACAATAGGGCCGGACGTGGTGATTGAGGATGGAGCTTGCATCAAGCGTAGTACCATTCTCCGTGGGGCCACCATTCGATCGCATACATGGCTGGAAAATTGCATAATTGGCTGGAAGTGCACTGTGGGACAGTGGGTGAGTTGGTTGCTTTATAACTGGTAAAATATTTTTGAAAATATGTTAAGGTAGTCAGTGAGGCTAGGGGACTGACAAGATCAGGCTGGCTGGATGAATGTTGTGAGAAGAAGTGGATGATCAGGATTTGGCACCCCTTTTTAACATTGCAGTGTTTGGATTGACTCTATAGGATACATTTATGTGAATCTACAGAATGTGGTGATAGTTTTTGACGTATCAGATAGATCCAGGATTCTGGGGGCTTGAATGATGAGTGAATGGAAGCGTGGCCCATTGGATTGGGCAGACTCTTTCTGTCTGGATGTTGCTACTCCTCACCCTGCCTTAGGGTGGGAAAGGAGGTCCAGATGATGATGATGATGATTTATGCAAAATGCTTAGATTGCAAAGCACTGTAATATTAATTTGTTTAGTGCTGTACAGTAAATGTATTGTACGATATATTAAGCAGTAATTTGGTAGTTTTCTGGACATGACTCTACACAGAGTGACAAGCCAAATGGTTTCCTGTACACCTGGAAACCATTTACTACATTGGGTGGTAACCATATAACCAAATTATGGCACCTGGTGGTGTAGTGGGTAATTAAGGTGCTCCAATCAGATTGAGCCTGTGCAGGTTTATATCCATGGGGTGGTTGGGGTATATTGCTCATGTAATGCCACTCAGGGATGAGTGAGGCTGGTCACTCTCATCTGAAATGTCAGGACCAACTTGCCTAGCCCCGGGCTCCTATGCTCCTCCTGGGGCACCGTAGGATTGGATGATGGATGGATGGACGGAAAGTAATGTAAATCACATAAAAATTTATAATGTGAAATCAGGTTAAAAAGGACAGAAGAGAATGGAAGGAAAGAAAGATGGAGGAGAGGATAGGGCAGACATCTGAGAGCAGCACCACATTGAAGGAGTGGATGGTGAACGCCCCCACCTACCACATTATTATACCATTATTATTATTATTATTATTATTATTTCTTAAGACAACTTTCTTCTGTTGAATCCAGTAAGAGTCAGCTGAAAGCCTTTCTTTTTTCAAAATGCCACAACCTGGAGAGAGGTACTATGACGGATGATTAAAGGGTTTAATTATTGCCACTTTCTCCTTTTTTTTTTTTTTTTTTTTTTTTTTTTTTTTTTAATGAAGTTTGTATTGTATGAGAGAGATGTCATAATTCATGTAATTGTAAAAATAATGTATATGTGTGTCGAGTGCTAGTCATTATTCCTGTAGGAACTTTTCAGCTAAAGACCTAAGGATGAATATCTGATCTACACAACCTCTTGGCATCCTAAAGCCTCCTTGCTCTACTCAAACTAATTCCTGTTATTTCCTTAACTCTGTTAACAAGTATCCTGCCCTATACTTCTATTACACTAAGAAGATTTATTTATTTATTTATCCATCCATCCATTATCCAATCCTATGTCTCCCAACTGAGGAGCATAGGAAGCCGTGGCTAGGCAAGTTGGTTTTAAGATGAGAGTGACCAGCCTCACTCATCCCTGAGTGGCATTATGTGAGCAATAAACCCCAACCACTCCTGGATATAAACCTTCACCGGTTCAATCTGATTGGAGCACCGTAATTACCCACTAAACCACCAGGCGCCAAAATTTGGTTTTATAGTTACCACCCAGCGTAGTAAATGGTTTCCTGGTGTACAGGAAATCATTTGGCTTGTCACTCAGTGTAAAGTCACCCACAGGTAGGAGGAAGAATAAAGAATGAAGGAAAGAAAGACAGAAGAGGGAGTGTAAAATCACCCGTAGGCAGAAGGATGAGGAAAGAATGAAGGAAACAAGGGCAGAAGAGGATGGAAGGAAAGAAAGATGGTGGAGAGGAAAGGTTGACACCTGAAAGCAGCACCACATTGAGTGAGTGGATGGCAAGTTCCTCCACCTATTTATTTATTTATTTATTTTACAGTGCCAGCTTTCCCTGGACTCACACTGTCATGTCTTTACCTTTTAAATAGGTGGGTATGGAGACTGTATTTTATAATGTTTAAAATCTAGCAGTTATATCCTTACTCACATCGTCACCTCTGCCCTCGAACAGGTGAGGATGGAGAATGTGTCTGTGTTAGGTGAGGATGTGATAGTGAAGGATGAGCTCTACATCAATGGTGGGATGGTCCTGCCACACAAAAGCATTGCCACATCTGTTATGGAGCCCAAAATCATAATGTGAGGCCACCGGAACACCCATGTGGACTTCAGAGTTTTCTGGTATATATTCCATTTCTCAGCTGTCTGAATTTTTCGTAGCAAAATACTACTTCTTGGTTTTCAGGAATTCGGTCATCAAGATACACTATTTTATGAGCCATCAGAATTGTCCTCTTAACCCTTTGAATTCCAGTGATGTCCTTTTTATTTTGCCCTTACTCTGACTAGATAATTTTATTAAGCTAAGGAAATATCTGTCATACTGAGAAATTAATGAAAGTTATGGAGGATGACAGTTGGGTGTGGAAGGTGAGAGGTGTGAACGTCTAAGGTAGAGTTGCAAGAGGTGGACTGAAAAAGACTAGAGACAAGTTCATATAGTGTGACTTCAGAGATAGTGAACTGAGTAGAGAAGCTGTTAGAGGCTGAGCTGCCATTAGGTGACCAGTGCCAACACATGCGAGCATGTTGGAGCCTTCAGTTCAAACAGTCTTTCTCAAGCTGACTAGTCAGAAGATGATAAAATGAAAAAGATTTCCTGGGTTCAGTGGGTTAAGAATTTATCTGTGCTATAAAACTGTCAGAATTCTCCACTTTCTGTAGTTGCTTTCTTGGTTCATGTTATTATCAGAAGACTTGTAATGTAGTTTATTTAACTGCTTTAGTATGATGGTTGTAATTGGTTCATGTTTCTGTCAGATGCTTTAAATTAGCTTAGGGATTCATAGAGATTGCTTCTAATCCATTTACAATGGAAAGCATTCGGGGGCTGAATGCTAATCGCCTGCCAAAATATATCGTGGGATAAGGTGCAAATTACCAACAAAATAGATTTTAATAAAATTCACAAAACTCTACGGAATTCAGCCACCACTCTTTGCAGAAAGCCAGTCCACATTAAAAAAAAACATGCGGCTGCTGACCTTTGGTCGTCATTGATCAAATCCACACCAAAAGTAAGAGGCTTCTGCACATCCACATACAGTAGTTGCTATTTCCTGACGTTTGGTGAAAATTCATCCTCAACTAAGGCATCATATTGAAGAGATTTATATTTTTTATTTCACACAGTAGCATTTTTATTTCACACAGTAATACCCCGGTTTTATAATGTAATTGGTTAGATAAAAACCCATCGTTAGGTGGGGTATCATATATTGGGGTAGTTTTAACATGTAAAGTAATGAGATGCACTTTTCAGCATTGGGTTTCCCCCTCAACCAAGTCCAAAACTCACCCAAATGAGCTCAAAAACAAGTTTAAAGACAATCTAAATGGCCTAACAGCTGTAAAGGAAGCTAACTGAAGCGTAACACCTGTAAATAACACTAAAACCAACAATTAAAATCTGAAAATTGCCAAATATGTCCAGAAAAAAATCAAGCTTAGTAAACTGTACCCCAGGATGACAATGTTCACCCCACCTGTGACTAAAACACATTAATCTAAGTCTCAAAACAGTTTATAAATCAACCTGAACACACAATTTTAGCCTAAAATATAATCAAAAGCAGTTTTTAAAAAATCAAAACCCATCATTTAACCGGGGTTTGGCCATCGTTAGGTGGGGTATGGTGGTATTTCTACCCCCATCGTTAAGTGGGGGTATCGCATCTAGGGGTATCGTTTATCGAGGTACACCTGTATATGTATACTGTATATATATATATATATATATATATATATATATATATATATATATATATGGCGGCCCACCACATTTGCAGGGGTTAGAGGACACACCCCAGCAAATGTGGAATTTACGCAAATGTTTGGTGCACCCTCTCGTAAATGCCCCCTTGGGAGCAAGTATGCACATTCTGTACCTAATAAACCATATCTGGGACCTGAAAGCAGCATACTATATTGCAAATAGTAACAGAGCAACTATAAAAAAGTTTAATAAAGTTTTGACTGGGTATGGCTGTACTAAGTTAGAGTAAATATATACCTGGTGACTTCCACAGACTCTCGCTGCTGAGTGCATCTCGTGCACATCCACATGGGTGTGGGCAAGTCATCAGCTGCATATTTACCCCAAATTCTTACAACCAAACTACTGCGCAGGAGCGCGGTGGTTTGGTGCAGGCCTGGTCTGGCTTGAAATGACCCGTGAGGGCCCACATTGCTGCACTTTGTAGCCGCAAATGGAATCTTGGCTTCACATAGGGGCAATCCGCCAATCTACGAGACCCGCAAAAGATGAATCTGCGAATGTGGAGGGCCGCCTGTATTTTACATGTTACGTCTACCCGAAGATATGATATCCTGCCTAGCAATAGGTTTTTACTTAACCAGTTACATTGTTAAACCAGGATTTGCCCCTATATATACTTGTACATATATATATATATATATATATATATATATACAGTAATCACTCCAATATCCGGATCAATAGAGCCATCGGTAGGTTCGGATATTGGTTTTGTCCGGATATTGGGCCCCAGCTTATGGACTTGTACTTACGGACCCTAACACAGAGAAACACCTATACAACTCCCTCCGGACATGCATAGCACCTATTTAACACCCAAATCACACCAATAAGGCACATAAATGACTGAAATAAATGCAATAGACACATAAAATGTGGGTTTAGAAGTATGTTCATACATTAATAAACATTCTGGTACTTATGGACTCTAACCGAACCTAACCTAACCGAACCTAACCGAACTCTGAAAAACACATTCCTACTGCACATGCATGAGGTAAGTTTAGTATGGAAAGAAGTACAGTATGACACTTTCTGGTAAGTATAGTATGGGAAAAAATACAATATGAAACATTCTGGTAAATATAGTATGGAAAATAGTACAACATGAAACATTTTGGCTACTTACAGCAAGTCCCTGGCCACCTCGATGAATAACCGCCTCCTCTCGGACTCTGACAGTAAGAACGATTTCCTGAAGCACTTGCACTACACTCTTCCTGAAGTCTTGCACTGAACTTAGTCACTAACACACAGAAGTCCGTTCTTTTCACAGTGTTCACTTTAGTCCAAATAATGTTCCATTAAATTTAAGTGTTGCACATTAACTTTTCCCAAGTTTTTTTAAGTTTCCAAAGCCAAAACAAAGAAGGTTAGTTACGTTAAATTTCTTTTCTACTTAGTCTTTTCTCCCAACTTGAAAACCTTAACACAACACACCGTTTTTTTCACTGCACAACACTCAAAATTCCCGTGTGGTCTAGTGGAGAAGTTCTTGCTGTTTATTCACTGTCAGAGCCCGAGAGTATTACTGGCAGGCGTCCAAGGGGTGCATCGGTGGGTAGTGGTGATGGCGTACCGACTACAGAAGACTCTGAAGACAGCCGCAAACTCACGTCGAGCGGTGACTCCACTGTAGCTGATGTGCTGGGCTGTGGCTCGGAGCATGAGGGCCTGTCTTGGGGAGGCAACGGAGTGGAACCAGGGCTTGGCACAGCGGGGGTCACGGGCCTGAAAAAACTGTCAATCGTTGACTGACGCAAGGACCGACGATTCTGGCGATTGATGATGCGCTGCCGGAAAGCACGCACTTCCTCCACGAGTCCCAAGGGCCCCATCTCCCTGTCGCAGTCCGGGTGTTCCAGGTAGTCTAGGACGAACTCTAGATGTTCCCGGAGTGCGCTCAGCTTGGGGATGGCTGGAGTAGTGTCCTGCTGGGCGGAGTCTGCATCATCATCGCCTTCGTCGTCGGAATCTTCAAGTTCGGGACTGACACCAGCAACCGAAGACGCGATCTCGATATCAGACAACGTCTGATACCCAGGATCGCCCTCGTCGTCGTCCCACCACTCACGAACATCGTCCACATCCACATCGTCGCCGTGCGTACGTAGCCGTGCATGGAAGTCATCCACGTCAAACCCTAGGAAATCGTACTCCACATCTGTTCCGAGAAGCAGACGAGACCAACCATTTTCAAGAGTTTTCACAGGGACTTCCTTCCATGCACTAGCCCAGTTGTACAGCGCAGACTTGATGTTGTAGCAGCGAAGGTTTTCCAAAGTCCGCTTGCCTCGAGTGTCACGTCCTTCCCTGCGCTCGTCCTCGTCCTCGAGAACCACCATCACCTCGTCCAGGAACTTCCGACGGTACAGGCGCTTTGTTGCCACGATCACTCCTTGGTCCATTGGTTGAATGAGAGCAGTCGTATTAGGTGGCAGAAACATGCACCTAATACGGCCATTCTCAGCAACCAAGTCCTTGTCGCACGGGTGGGCAGGTGCATTGTCGAGGAGAAGGAGAGCCTTTACCTGGTCGCGAGGAATTCCCAGTGTCTTCGTCTGGTAATGTATGACCTCCTTGGACGAAGTGATGGTGAAACCAGTCTTTGAAAATCACAGCTGTGAACCATGCTTTCAAAGAATGGTACCATACGACAGGAAGGACATCCATCACCCCACGAAGGCACCGAGGCTGCTTTGCACGGCCAACAATAACGGGCTTAAGGTGGTGCATGCCGTTAGCATTGGCACAACACAAAGCAGATATCCGTTCCTTAGAAAGCTTGCGGCCAGGTACACGCTTCTCCGTCTCATCGGCGAGTGTTCGTTGGCACCGAGCGATAGAATAGGCCAGTTTCGTCAGCGTTATAGACTTGACCGAGAGTGAGGCCCTCCCTGTCGATCAAGCCTTTCACCTTGTGCCGAAACTCGTCCACTCCATCCTCGTTAGCGTCCAATGCTTCGCCATGTGCTTTACGGTTAGTAAGGCCATGTCGCAACTTGAACGCGAAGAGCCAACCCTCGGATGCCTTGAAGTCTAGGGCGTCGTGAAGCCTTGCAAACTTCTCAGCAGCAGCCTTCAGCTCCGTTCCACGTACCATCACACCAGCTGCACGTTGCTGTCGATACCAAATCAACGTGGAGCGGTCGATCTCTGCATACTTGGGAGTAAACATAACCTTCCTCTCCACGTTGCGTTGCTTCTCGACGAGAAGTCAGCCGTGTACTGCATGAGCTTGTCTCGGGAACGCTTGATATCAAACAAAGTCGACTGGCCAGGTTGAACTCGCGGAGAATGCGAGAGGAAGACCAACCCGCATCAACCTTCTCCAGTATCTCCTGCTTTCTTCTCCAGAGTCAACACCACTCTCTTCCTTTTCTCAGGAGGCGGGGCCATCATCACACACACTAAGAGTAGGGCAGAGAGCAGCAGGAGGCCTTGCAGCAAGTACGGCACCACCACAAAAGCGAGCACGTGGGCAGCCATGACGAAGAGCGTAGGTCTAGTCGCGGTGAGAGACAGGCGGGAAGTGGGGAGGATGCAGCGGCGCTCTATCGGACGTCGGAGGAATGACGAACCAAAACAATGCTCTCACGCGGCGCGCGCGCGGCAAGTTCAAATTACGGACGGCAAAAAATCGATTTTTTTTTTTAAATTTTTTTGGATTTTCGGACCATTTTGGGAATGTTTGATCCCAGGACGATAAGGTTCGGTTAGTGGGGATGTTCGGTTATTGGGCGTCCGGATATTAGAGGGATTACTGAATATATATATATATATATATATATATATATATATATATATGTGTATATATATACACACACACACACACACACACACACCACACACACATACTATACTGTATACAGGCATACCCTGAGATACAGTACCCCAGTTTAATGATGGGTGTTGATTTTTTTTTTTTTTTAAACCAATTTTGATGATATTTTAGACAAATTTTGTATTTAGATTGATTTATAAACTGTTTTTAGACCTAGATTAACATGTTTTAGTCATAGGTGGGGTGAACATTATCGTTTTGGGGTACAGTTTTCCAGACATATTTGATGATTTTCAGATTTAACTTTTGGGTTTAGGTGAGTTATAAACTGCTCATAGCCTCATTTTAGCTTGTTTTAAAGCTATTTAGGGGTTTAGGTTAGCTAGAAATTTGTTTCTGGACTCATTTGGGTGGGTTTAGGACCTGGTTGGGTGGGATACCCAAGGCTCAAAATGAATCCCTTTACTTTACGTGTTAAATCTACCCTGAGATACAATACCCCGCCTTGCGATGGGTTTTTACTCAACCAATTGCATCGTTAAACCGAGGTATGCCTGTATATAAAACTCAAGTAGGCTAGCCATGGACTCTCCTGGGCCAGCTGGTAATTTGGGAGAGGATGTTACCACTGCTAAGTCTTTACAATTGTTCTCCTCCACATGGTCTGTTGGTTAGAATACCTTTGTTGGAGTGATGGTCTTGCTTGAGGTTTTTTGATCATGTAGGGCATTGGAAGTAGGTTGGTCATTACCCTTAAGTGTACAGGATTTGGGCCTTGAAACCTCAAAAGGGTACAGTGGAATTGCCCCCCCCCCCCCCTTTTTTTTTCCATATATTTATCAGGTTGCATCAGACTTCCATTTTTTCATATCTGTTAGTTCTTTTATCTCAGACATATGACTTTCCACTTCGTTTTCTCTTTATAGCTTTGTTTCCTTTAGTTAGTGAAGAGACAGCTGGAGTTTTTTTCTTCAATGCTACCAAGAAAAGAAAACAGGTAATCATCCCATTAATGTAATGGACTTCTATTTGTCTGAAAGGATTAATATGGGAGTGTCTCTTACTATTATTGAGTCTTTATTATCTGTCTTCCTTCTCCAAATACTATATCACATTGCACCTGACTTTGGTTATATCTCTTTTTTTTTTTTTTTTTTTTTTTTTTTTTTTTCCCCCCACAGCGTGAAGCATAGACTAAATTCTCCATTCCATAAAGCCATGCAATTTTCTTATATGTCACACAGCTTCACATGTCATTACTTCAGCTGTAATACCCACCATCAAAAATGAATACATGTTAGGCCTGCCTCATTCAGAACTGATGTAATGGTATTATTGGTGATGTTTTTATGATATTCCACTAGCTCATGTGGAGGATCAGAAAAGTCTGTGGTGACAAAATCTGCATTGCCAAATCATTCCCTATTTGCTGCAGTGGTTGTGTGGTTTGCATTGCTAGTTATGAAACTACCAGCCTTTTAGTACCAGGGTTTAAATCTTTGCTGGGGTAGCTGGTGCCTCGTGATTCAGGTGTCCATCCTCCCATTGTGGGTTGATAAGAGAAGGGAGTATCAGGGGTAACACTTTAGGGAGATAACTGTGGTAACCTGGATGATGCAGTGGCCTTGTATCACAGGATAGTGGGTGGATAACCCACCATAACCTCAAGGACCCAAGATATTGCAGCTAAGCACCTGATTGTACTGTATGTGCTACCATTTACACCATTGCCTTCCTGTCCTAGCCAGAGGTTGAAGTTGCATACTTTCATACAACAGACCACCTCGCAAACCACTTGACCACTATCTCTTGCATTTATGCTTCATGTTTTTGTTTCATTTAGTTAATGAAGAGGCAGCCGGAGATTTTTTAATTATGTAGTTTTACAAGAGGTGCAAGCCAGTAATATACTTTAAAATTATTGAGCTACAGTAGCCAAGTCTGAGGCTTGTATGTCAAGGGGCAAAATGGGACTGGCTGTTTTTGTCTTGTTATCTTTTCCTTCTTGAATTTTTTCCCAGAGTAAATATGCAGCACAGGTAATCTCAAAACCCTGTCACTATGAAAGGTCTTCCCTAAACTACAAATGATTATCTTGGGGGAGCAAGAACAAAATAAAGACAGCATCATACTGAAGGGGTTAAGAGATTGCTCATAGCCCCTTCACCAAGAGGTCTTTCCCAAGATGAATAAATGCATGTAGGAGTAAAAGTAAATTTTAAAATGCCATCATACTAAAGAGGTTAATGGGGATCATTCCTAACTACATCACGAGAGGTCTTTCCAGAACAGAATAAATGTGTTCAGGAGTACCAAGAAAAAAATGTAAGATATCATCGTCCTGAAGGGTTATTGGAGATTGTTTCTTACCCCTTTAAGAGAGGTCTTCTCAAGCATCTGGAATATAAGGAAAGTCATCATAGTGGTAGGGGAATTAACCCCTTCAGCCTGACAGAATCATATTGATTTGATACCTCTGGACTATTTTCTGCTTAATGTTAGGAAGAAAAGCTCATGTTCAAGGGATTAGTAAAAGCTGTATCCGATCCCTCCAGTTTGAAAAATATCTGCAGAGCATAAATTTTGTTTGGAATTGGCTTTAGGAAACATGAGACATCCTTAGGCTGAAGGGATTAGGCTTGTATAGAGCAGCGATAGAAAATCTACAATGAAATGCTAGCTAAGAGCTGAAATTCCAAGGTTTTTAGTTTTTGTAGGGAAAAAAACACGGTGCATCACAGCCACCACAGTATATTAAGTTCACGTTATATGCAGCCTTTTTGACATTGTTTTAATTGCTAGACGCTCCTTAAGCAGAAGGACGTCATTCCTGTGCAGCTCTACTAGACAATTATATTCTGCATAGAAGAGACTTTTGAGCTAGAGAGGTTAGATAAAGCTTTAATTAGTTCATTCATTGCTAGGGTGCTTTTCTGACCTAAACAAAATTGTCTGGTAGTGGCAAGAATAAGATATGATGCCCTTGTGCATGCCATGTCACGTTTCATTGTTATTTATGAAGCTGCATCACTGCTTTCCCCAAGTTTACATCAGTTGTGTGGAAAAAGTAGTAATATTTTGGAGCACACATCCCTGTGCATACAATGAGGACTTGTTGTATGCAGTTATGGTCTCTTGCTGTGGATGAAAGTTGACTTGTGTAAGCATTGTGTGCTGTGTAAATGTGACTTGAGGATTGTATTTTTGTGGATGTAGGGGGCTGTCTGACATCTCCTCTTTACAATGCTGCATATTGTTGCATTTTGAAAGACCTTAAGAAGGCTTGGGATGATGGTTACACAATGACCTGGATTATGGGACTGAACAGAGGTGATGCCAGAGATCTTGTAATATAGAGACCAGCAACGTACATAAAACTTTTCGGACCAAAACAAACAGCATAGTAAATTCCCATTATAAATTGCATGTCCGTATAATTATATGTTGTTGCTGTCAGATCCTTGGAAAATTTCTGCAAAATTATCTGCCAGTGTTCCATTGTTCTCCATAAGGAAGTTTGTTAGTTCCCCTGATATATATATATATATATATATATGTATATATATATATATATATATATATATATATATATATATATATATATATATATATATATAGTTGCATGGGAATTGTGATATTTTTAACACATCCTTTACTTACAATTGAGGACCACTTGTATTCTCTTGTGTGCTGTTAATGCAAACTATGCCAATATTTGAGAGACAAGTAACACACTAGGGAATATTGTGGTGATATATACATCCCAAATCACAAAGGAGGAAGTACTGGTCTTAACCACCTGAATCCAGTGACATGTATTTTAGTATATTTTTGCTATCTCCAAGTGATTTTATTTTGCTTAGGAGAGTCTTTCAGAAATGGAGAAGTAAGGTATAGCCTTCATGAACTCCGTGGCATAAGAAAATCATCAGAAAATAGCAAGGATAAAATACAAAAAGATGTCATCAGATTGAGGGGACTAAGGTCACAAGAATACAAACCATAATCTAGTAATGTACAGTATAGCAGTCTTACATTCTCAGGGACAGCTTTCTTCCCCAACTCTAATACAAGTAATACCCATGTTGCGATGTAGGCTCAGCACAGTAATATAATAGTATTTTTATATCTGACTAGATACTGTAGTTGAGAGTGATTGTAAGTACAGTCATGAGTCATAGTGTCTGGTTATCCTCTAATGATGCTGCTGTCTAGAGGGAGGTCATACACCAAGGATTCATACCAAATGAAGACCTGAAGGGAGATTCTGGTACTGTAATAGTTGTAGCCCCAGATTTGTGAACCCAGTTGACTTCAGTTCACCATTTTCCTCTTGGGTGGAAAATAAGGAGGGAGTTAAGGGATGTATGTATAACTGGACATTTCCACTGTTTTGGTATATCAGTGCCGCCTCATGAAAGCATCCTTCTCCAGCTCTGTTGCTCAAATGGTTTGGAGTGCTTTGCGCTGTCAACACAGGCCTTTGTTAAGTGTAATACCTTGCCAGCAACTTCGTTCAGCTGTGGTTAAGATTAGAGGGTGAGCGGATCTGTGGCCCACAACTGTATAGTGCAACAGAGCTCCATGTATCCAGACCTAATCAGACAATATGCAAACGCCATTGGTTGTAGAATATACAAACAGTTTAATAATATGGTACTTAGTTTTTTCTCTCTCTTTCTTTTTATGATATTGATTTTCTAATTTTTACTTCCAAAATTGTTAGGTATAATACAGCATGTCCTCATAATATTTCCCCTTTTTTATGTTGTATTTATTATTATTTTGTATATATATATATATATATATATATATATATTGCTACGCTGAGTGGTAACCATATAACCAAATTTTGGCGCCTGGTGGTTTAGTGGGTAAATATTGCACTCCAATCGGATTAAGCTGGTGCAGGCTTATATCCAAGGGGTGGTTGGGGTTTATTGCTCACGTAATGCCACTCAGGGATGAGTGAGGCTGGTCACTCTCATCTTAAATGTCAGGACCAACTGCCAAGCCCTGGGCTCCTACGCTCTTCATGGGGCAATGTAGGATTGGATGATGGATGGATATATATATATATATATATATATATATATATATAATGGTCTGTTAAAGTTTCTTTGATACCCATTAGGTTGATTTGCCAGTTCTTCCAGTTTACACACGAGATGTATGGATAAAACTGTGATATTTTGGAACACATCCCTGATGTGGTGCCTGGTGGTCTAGTGGTTAGAATACCCCAGTCAGAGTGATAGTCTTGTTTGGATTCAGTCCCCAAGGGGTGACTGGAGGTTCTTCAGTCATATAATGCCATTAATAGTTGACTGTGGATGGAGCACTGGTACTACATGCTTGTTCTGAAGGTGGTTACGGGTGGGGTACAGGTACTCCAAAATTTAATGGTAACTGGAATATCACTGTACTATACTATATGTTTGCATGTGTTTCTAATCCTTGTAATGAAGAGGTGAGGGACTGTGCTGGTCAGCTACCCATAAATGTATTGGACTGCACCAGCCTAGCCTTGGTCCCACACTTTGAGAGGAATAATAATGGAATTATTATTATTATTATTATTATTTTTATACAGTATTTTTTTTTTTCAATATATCTATGACATAATGAGGACCACCTGTATTTCAGCTGTCATGTATTTTATTTATTCCAGTCTTGAGCATGATTACTTATCTCATTGGTGTACATTTTTGCAAAATATAGAATGTATACAGTAGAAATATATACCAGTAGTGCTGTTTGAATACCAGGTTACTGCAATATTTATTTGAATTCTTGTATTTCAGCTAACTAGAATACAGCACACATTGTAATAAAAGAAAAAAAACTATGTGGTGGCAGATTGGAAGTGAGATGACAGTAGCATCAGTTTGGTATATCGGGTGACTGCATCAAAGTCTGCTTGCAACACTAAACACACAGGTACAAACAGTAGTTTTGGTTCTTAGAACTGTATGTTTTGTTCTGGCAATATAGAGGGACAGAATTGTAAGTTTTACTAAGTGTACTAATTTTATAATACATTAATTACATAGAATATCAACTTACACTAAATTCTTTAGTATTACATGAAGCTCTTCTTATGTTGATAGATATTTAATATCTGTCATAAAGTTCACAAGTTTGAAATTCATGGTACTTAGTTAATTTGGAATTTTTGAAATGTAGAACTTTATTTTTATTTATAGACATAAGGTAAACATTTATGTAGTACCGTACTGTCATGGTCAGAAGTTCATTCACCCATACCTGCCAGCTGAGATGATGTAAGATGTTACTTGAAATATTTTTATATGACAGTAATACAGTATGAATCCCACAGCTAAGGAACAACAACTAAGAAGCAATGAATATCTCTGATGTTTGTTGCATGCTTGCATGCAGGTGTTTGTGAACTTTTTGCTTGTGATAGTACTGTACCTTTTACAGGTGCTCCATTCTGTATGCAATACAGTCCAGTTTTTTGTCAGAGCTATATATTGTGCAACATTTATATAGACAAGGCAGAATGTTCTATTTATCATTTATTTACCAAGTGGGCCTCACATATTATGTGTGTGAAGGTGCATTAATTATGCCTTTGCAGTATATTAAAAGATAAGCTCATTATGTGCATTCTTGGTTTTGCCTGATGTGCATCCACAAAACAAGAAATGTGTGTTATCCTGTGATGTAATGCTTGTCATCTACCATATACACTACTGCATTGCAGCTACAGGTAGTTATAATAATGTGGAATACAGTGTGTAGTATGGTATGAAATAATTGGCTGGGACACCATTCATAGTATGGTGGTAAAAATAATAATCATCATCATCTTCATCATCATCATCATCCAGACCTCCTTTCCCACCCTAGGATGGAGTGAGGAGTAGCAGCGTCTAGACCTCCAAAGTATGCCCAATTCAGTGGGCCACATTTCCATTCACTCATCATTCAAGCCCATGGAATCCTGGCCTTTCACCTCACCCTAGGGTGGGAAAGGAGGTTCAAATGATGATGATGAATATTTTTACCACCATGCCATGGTATCCCAGGTAATTATTTCATTTTGTTACTTGGGATAATTGTATTTTTAATCTAAAACATGTGGGCATGTTGGATAATTGAAGTTCCAGTGTGTAAGATGCAAGTTTAACATCTTTAGTCTGGTGATGTATTTTTTAATCTATTATCTACAGATGATTTTCTTCAACTTGACAGAGACTATTGAACAGGAGGGGTTTGATATAGCCATCATCATCACTCTCACTACTGGAGATCCTCCTTAGTTTGAATAAAATTGTCAGATGGTAGACTAGTTAGAATTAAAGTTACTGTACTGTACATCGTGTGAATTAAAGTTACTGTACTGTACATCACTGTCTTGAAATGGGCTTAAAAAAAAAAAAATCTGAGCTGAATGTTTAAGACAGTTTCAGTCCAGTAAGGTGATGATGGCAATGAGTGTGTGTTGTGTGGCTCAAGGTTGAGAAAGTCTCTTAACCCATAGAATCTGGGGACATTTGTTTCATTTACTTCTTGCCATCTGAATATTTTACTCAGTTCAGGATAGTTTTCTAACTGGGCAGGTTAGATACAGCCTTAATAAATCCTTTCAGTTTGAGAGGCAATTGTCAAGTTGAATAATATCGTTCAGTAGCATTAAGAATAAAAAAGAAAGGATATCACATGGATTCAAGGGGTTAAGCAGTAATATTTGTGTATATTACTGACGTGTATACATGAGTGAGTGACAGTGCAAAATTGTGGTTATGGGCATAATGCATATTGTGCCCTCAGCTGTGAGTTGGAGGAAGTTTGTATATTTGACTAGTAATGTACATGACCATATTTTTAATTTTATCAATTTTGTACCACTGTTGTTCAACTTCAGGATAATAAAATGCAAAACTAAATGTTTCTTGTTAACCATATACAGTATTTATAAATAGAAAGATAGACAGTTTTTTACTGATTCAGTGGTATTCTTGATATGACAATAAAATTATGGACAAACAAATAAAGGGGTACTGCCTTCTAGGGCTGTGTTGGACATATAAGACAACTTAGACAGGACAGTCACCTGACGTGGGTGCATTTTTTTATTTGAGAAATATTAATTGTTAATTTACATGTTCACTTTCAACAAGTGCTGCATAACTCTAATTTTCATTCTGTAATGTTGTAATTTTATTATTTTTTTTTTTTTTTTTTTTTTTTTTTTTTTTTTGATAAGTGTGTTCCAACCAAGCCCTTTTTTCCCCACTGGTTCTGATCAGGGATAATAAGGCCTAGGAAGCTTACTTAAAATGCCCAATGACAATCAAGTATTGTGTGGACAGTAAGAGAATGTCATGATTTGTGTATGCAAAATTTTTGTAAATTTAGATAATAACTCCCCCTCCCCCCCAAAAAAAGTACAGTTGATCTAGCAATATAGTTGCTTTTAACACTAATTCTTTTTAAAAGTCAAGACCTCTTTGATTTAAACATTGAACATCATCATTCTGTACTGTAGCATTGGTAAGCACTGAGTGTTGTTTTTATTTTTTAAAGCTAAACATGTTTTATTAAGCAAACAATGAAAGTAGGTTCTTATAAAATTTCGTTTCATTCAGATTTTGGACTATCAAAAAATAAAGAAAATGAGCCTTATATGTTTTAGTGCATTTATATTTGCATTTCATTACAGTATTTTCTGTCTATCTATCTGTTGTCAGATGCCTTAATCCCGTAAGGGGTGGCCACAAACAAATCGCCTCCATGTCACCCTGTCCCCCACCATTTCACTGCCCTGCCCCCCATCATTTCACTGCCTTGCTTCAAGCTCACACCCCCCTCTCTCATATACCTCTCCACTCCATCCCCCCATCTCATTCTTGGCCTCCCCCTCCCTCTCCCCTCCTCCACCTCACTCACATACAACCTTCTCATCAGTTTCTCACTCTCCATCCTCTCCACATGGCCATACCACCTCAGTGTGTTTCTCTTAACAATTCCTGTCACATCCATACCACAAAGCTCCTTCACATCCTCATTTGTCAGTCTTTCTCTCCATGTGACTCCACAGGCTCCTCTCAAATAACTCATTTCCACTGTTCTCATTCTTGACTTGTGTCCCTCCAACAAGCTCCAAGCTTCACTTCCATACATTAGAGTTGGTATCACAGTACTGTCATGTAGTAACTTTTTCACTTCCATACTCACTTCTTTGTTTCTCAACTGCTTTCAAGGAAACAGCAACCTGTCTTCCTTATTGTACCCTTTTGAGCACTTCACCCTCTAAACTTCCATCCTTACCCATAACACTACCCAGGTACTTAAATGCACTCACATTTTCCATTTCCTTCTCATCCAACCTCACTATACATTCACTGACTTCATTTCTCTCCGAGACCATAACTTTACTTTTCCCTAAATTCACCTTTAGATTCCGTTTCTTACACACTATCCCAAACTCATCCATCAAACCTTGCAGCTCCCCTTCGTCTTCACTTAACAGCACAGAATCATCTGCAAACAACAGTACAGAGTTTCCAAACACTGCCCTCTCTCATCAGGGCCACTCCAACATCCACTGCCCTACCTTGTATCTCTTTTATAACCCCATCCATATACAGATTGAACATAACACATCCCTGTTTCAATCCAACCTTCAAGTAGAAAACTTCACTCAGTTCACTATCCACACACACTGCAGCCTTAGCACCCTCATACATACTCTTCACAGCATTCAACAACTTCCCATCTACTCCATATATTCTTAATACTTTCCACAATCCTTGTCTATCCACCCTGTCATATGCTTTCTCCAAATCCATGAAGGGCACATAAAACTTCTTTCCCTTCTCTAGACACTTTTCCCTTAAAGATCTAAGAATGAATATCTGACTCAGTTCACTATCCACACACACTGCAGCCTTAGCACCCTCATACATACTCTTCACAGCATTCAACAACTTCCCATCTACTCCATATATTCTTAATACTTTCCACAATCCTTGTCTATCCACCCTGTCATATGCTTTCTCCAAATCCATGAAGGGCACATAAAACTTCTTTCCCTTCTCTAGACACTTTTCCCTTAAAGATCTAAGAATGAATATCTGATCTACACAACCTCTTCCCTTCCTAAAACCTCCCTGTTCTTGAACTAATTCCTCTGTTATTTCCCTAACTCTGTCAATAAGTATCCTACCATATACTTTTCCTCTTATGCTAAGAAGACAAATGCCCCTATGATTACCACACACTTCTTTTTCCCCTTTTCCTTTGTACAGGGGAATAATTATACCTGACTTCCGATCCTCCGGGACTCTACCTTCCTTCCAGGCCAATCTGCACATCTTTCACATCCATTCCACTACTATCTCTCCCCAGTGCATCAGCATTTCACCACACACTCTGTCAACGCCTGTTGCTTTCCCTATTTTGACTTTCTTCATTGCTTCCACAACTTGCATCTTGCTGATTTCTTCCTCTCTTCTCACATCCCTCCTTTTCCCAGCCATTCCCCAGCCACTTATACTTGCATTGCTTTCATTCTCTATGTTCAACAGTTCCTTAAAGTATTCTCTCCATCTGTTCACTTTTTCTCCCTTCTCCACTAGTTCCGGTAATCTGCCATTTTTATCTTTCACTCCCCGACTAACTTCTTTGCCACCCTGTCTAACTCTACCTTTTACCAGAGCATTTTCTTACATTCCCTCTACTTTACACTCATATTCCTTCCAAATTCCTCATCCACTCTCTTCTTACTCTCTCTCACTAATCTTTCACCTCTCTCTTCCTCTCTGCATATAACTCTCTCTTCTGTCTCTCAACTTCTTCCATGCCTCTGTTTCTCATCCACTCACTATATGCTTTCTTCTTTTTTGCCTCACCTCTTCATTCCACCATGCTGTTCCTTGCACACCCTTTCGTCTTCCCTTCACCCTGCACAGCACCTCACATGCTGCACATTTCTTCTGTGAATATCTTGTATACACCTTTCATGTTCCCCATCTGCTCCAATCCATATTTACCCAATCGCTTTTCCACTTCTGTCTTACATTCTGCCCTTTTTTCATCCTCTTGTAACCTTTCCACCCTCCTTGCATATACTACTTCCTCCTGTCCTTCCTTTCTCTTATTTCTCCACTTTACTTGGACCTCGATTCTCACCACCACCAAGTGGTGATCAGAAAGTCCACTCCCCCAACCTCTATATGCTCTTGCATCCATCACACACCTTCTCATCCCATCATCCACTCACACATAATCAATCATTGCCCTCTGTTCATCCAGTTCAACACCCACCCTTCTCATCACTTGCCACGTATACCTATGGATCATTTTGTGCCTGAAGAAGGTATTGGGTATCACCAATTCCCTCCTGGCACAATGTCCACTAAAGCACGGCTATTCTCATCTATCTCAGCAGTATAGCCGGTGGTGTAGGGTGCGGGTGTGGAATGAGGAGTGGGTGGAAGGTGAGGGGCGTGTGGGTGTAAGGTGGC
The DNA here is from genome assembly GCF_032717465.1 of Coenobita brevimanus. NCBI lineage: Eukaryota > Metazoa > Arthropoda > Malacostraca > Decapoda > Coenobitidae > Coenobita > Coenobita brevimanus. The sequence goes on from NC_137015.1 coordinate 6,533,085, forward strand.
CTGTCGTGGGGGTGGCAGGGGTGAGAGCAGGTGTGGGTGGTGTGGAACGCTGGACCAGGGGTGAGTGGGGGGTCTGTGGTGAGGGTGTGGAGTTGGTGAAGAGTGTGGTGGGGGGCGTGATTGGGGAGGGAGAAGTGAGTGAGGGTGATGAGTGTATTGGTGTGGGATAGCAGGTGGATGGGTCGGTTGTGTGGTCGGTGGAGGCAGGTGGTAGTGTGGCGTGCTGGGTAGGGAAGTGAGTGTGGCATGGTTGAGTGGTGGCTGGTAGGGGGCAATGGCGATTGCGGTATGTGCTTGAGGTGTTGTGGCCTTGGATGGAGGAGATCGTGCGACGGCCTTGGATAGTGGTTTTCCTTCGGGCAGCTATAAGCTGTTCCTGTATGTCATGAATGGGGCATCGGTGATTGCACGCTGAGAACTCCCACGGGTCCACGGTGATCAGGCTGATGTTTTCCTTTGGATGGGGGACCCTTTAAGTGGGGGGTGCCCTGGGCATAGTCGGTGGTTTCGGTGAGACTGCTTGTGGAGGGTCTCCGTGGCTTTGAGGGCTGTGCCCCATTTGTTGGGACTCTGATGTGTTGTTGGGTGGTGTGAATGGCGAGGAGGCGCCTGAATTTGAGCGTCCCTGTCAAGGTCTCCCGTTGGATTGAAGAATGTGAAATGATCTCTGATGGTTCTGGGGAGGATCCTCAGCAGGGTATTGAAGGTGAGTTGGTCCTGGGTGGTGGCGGCGGCTTCCAGGTAGGCGGCGGTGACAAGTCACCTGGCCTGGATGAGGGTGTTGTCCAAGCTACAGTCGTAGGTGAGGGCATCGAGTTGAAAGAAAGCAAAAACCTTCCCCAGTGTGGGTGTGACGGCTTTCATCATGATTTGTTTGAATTGACCCCATTTCAGTTCTGGAATGATTTTTGCCGTGATGCTGGACACAGTTATCCCAAGGTGTGGGAGTGCAACTGCTATTTTTTCTCAGTCAAAACTTATATCCAACATAGGCTTGACAGTGGACATAAACGTGTGTATGTCGACTGCTCAGGGTCGAACTTGGGTAATTGGATGTGCGATTTGGCAGCCATTTTTGTAACTTTCCCTTTTTTCCCTTGTTCCACTCTGCTGGATCGAGAACCACCGCTAACCACCAGTGTCATGCAGCGTATTCTGCACCCAACTTCTTGGGTTTAGATACAGCGTGGGCCTTGGGTTCTTTATTCTTGATCAGGCTAGAGTATACAGACAAGGGGATAGGGCTCAAACACTGGCTGACCAGATTTACTCTTGTATTACCACACAAACAGAGTACACCAATTCACACATGAGTACATGGGCAACCCTATAAAGTACCCTAGATGACACAGTACAATATAAAGCACGCTTACCCTAAATATTTCACGACACAATACACATAGGGGAGCCTGAATACACCATGACAAACGACACTAGATATATTTCAATATAACACACACAGGGGTTTGCACATAGTATAGCTCATGACAGTATATCACAGTATGAATACACACATGTGACATGAACGCAATACTTTGTGGGATACGATATATCACTATCCACCACACACGCGTCACAGATGGGATATGATTATATCACAAAACATGTGGTATATCCAGAATACTTAGACTGTAGATTGGGATGTAGAGTCAGGTTGGGTACGTATTGCACGGGGTAAGGGAACAACACGCTTGAGGGCCTGAGAATAGTTACACTACACCGAGATGTACTACTACAGTATGTGATGGGGACAGGGTTGGGTAGCCCCCTTGCACTGAATCACGGTATATTATCACTGGTAGGGCCTAGGGCACACGGGGGGAGTCAGGGTGCTGCACAAGGACGTGAAAGGAGGGGATGTCACATGGGGCACTGGGGGGGACTTCTCACAAGGGCATACACTAGCACAAAAGGGGGTGGGCGTTGGTGCAAGTAGGGGAGACACACAGGGGTGCGATGTTTTAGGGGCTGGGGAAGGGGAAGAAACACAAGTCTGCAGCACCACACTCATAGTATAGCTGGTCGTCAATGGGCGTGAGGGGCACGCCTATGGCCACTGTGCGGGCAACCATAGGTGGTGGCCAGGTGTGGGAGGAGGGCTATCTAGAGTGTGTTCCTGGTGCGAGTCTGGCGGCGTAGTCTGGGGTCCGGGTCGAGCTGAAGGGCGAAATGATGGGCAGCCCTTTCCTGGTGGGGGCCCTGGGAGTATGGTGGCCCTCTGAGCTAGGGCCAAATGGGGCTAGGAGGCGCTCAGCACAGCGCCTGTCCTTCGTAGTGGTGGGAGTCCTGGGGGCAGACCTGGGCTGGCCCGAGGCAAGGGTCGGCTGTGGGGCACTTGTCGCCTCCCTGGGGCTGTGGTCTTGCCTGGAGGAGGTGGCCATCAGGGGTTGGTTGTAGCTGCCTGTACTGGAGGAGTCCGGCAGCTGCTGGTGGCATCAGGGGTGGCTCGCCATCGCCTGGGGGATGTGGTCTCGCCTGGAGGAGGCTGTCAGTGGTGAACTGCGGCTGCTCACTCTGGGGGAGTCCGTCAGCAGCTGTGGGTGTCGGGGGCTGTGCTGCAGCGACAGGATACCCGGCTGCAGGGTAGTCTCATCCCATGTACACTCTGGCAGGGCTCCTGCGGGGGAGCAGTCTCCACTCTCCGTACAGGAGGGGAGGCGGGAGGGGCGCCTCACTCAGCGACAGGATAGGCGGGCTGAGCAAAAGGCGTTGCCCTCGCAGGGAGCCTCCAGGATTGTGGAGGGGGAACGACCGGTGGTCTGTTCCCCAGCTTGGCGGGCCTGATGGTCCTTTCCAAAAATCCAGGCCGGGGCGTGAGGAGGAGGTCTGGAGGACACTCCCTTGGCCGGGGAGATCCAGTGGACACTGCCTAGGCTCCCTCCCAGGGTAGTAGTCAAAGGAGATCTGGTGAACACTCCCTTAGGGGACCACTTGTGCTGGGGATGGACGGAGGAGGGAAGTCCTGTGGGGCCTTCTGGCGGGCACCTCAGGTCTGGTGGACTGCCCTCCTGCCGTCGGGGAATGGCGCAGCTGGGAAACGACCGGTGGTCTGTCCCGCTGTGGTAGATCCGGTGGACACTACCACAGGGCCCGCTGCCCTTCTGGGGAGCACAAGCGAAGGTCGTCTGGCAGACAGTCCGAAACGCTGGCTCCCAGAGGTGGGTGCAGAAGGAGGAGAACCAGTGGTCACTCCTACAGTAGATCCAGTGGATGCTACTGTGCCACTGCTCTCCTGGGGTGTAGTAGGTGTATGAGCTCCAGTGGACTCTCGTCCTCTTTTGAGGCAGGTCCGGTGGACTCTGCGTGTGAGGGCCTGCTTGGGTCTTTGCCACTGCAAGTCCCACCCCGATTCTGGTGAGTGCTGTCTTCGTTGGAGGGTAATGTACTCAATCTGAGTACTGCCTGGTGATCCTGCTGCGTGGAGTTCGGGCATAAGGTCACGGGGGAGATTAATGTAGCACAGGACACCTGTAAGCCTCCCTATGGCATCCTCTTGGGGTGGTGGTGTCGGGGTCGCTCCGTTTGGTGGTTACTTCACAACCAACGCACTCAAACACTCATGCATGTGATGTGTGCGCACTCCAAATGCGCAATGATGTCAATTGCGTTTTTAAAAATTAAGCCCTACCCTCTAAAACACGTTTGATAAGATTTGATGTAATGCCTCCAGACATTGGTTCCTGTTATGCTAGGTGTTTTTAGGTTGACTTCTCGCCCTAAGAACACTAGCTACTGAGTGGGGTCTTCTTTCGAGACCGGAACTAGAACACACAAGAGGAACAGGGCATAAAAACTCGGCAGATCACCCTTACACATATATTGCCTTAATTTGATTTCCTTACAATATACAGCAATTATATACAATACAAGTAATGTGGACAATGTCAGGCTTTGGTACACAATAATTACTGCACACAATATATACAAGTGTAATCACCATCAATCAATAATATTCACTTATAGTACATAGGAGTTATAGGCACAGTCTATATAGTTCTTCCCGTACAGTCCTAGTGTACCACTCATTAGTTTCAGACTTAGGTAATTCTCATTGTATATAAGAGGTGTCACTGTGATGCGTATGGACAGTCAGTCAGTCTTCACTGACCACTGATGTGAACAAGCCATATAATACAGACACTGTCAGTCCTTGTTCTGTAGGGAGTCACTGTTATTACGCTATAGTCGCAGCACGCGACTCTGAGGTTATTATCATGCCCTGGCAACCTACCATTCAAAAGTGCGTCTGATTTCGTGTATTATACAGACTCATGTAATTCGTGTATAATAATATTCATGTATAATATATTCGTGCATAATAATATGATTCGTGTATAATATGATACGAAATCAGATGCACATTTTGAATGATAGGTTGCCAGGGTACGATAATGACAACCTCAGAGTCGTGCGCCGTGACTATAGTGGGCTTCTTGGGTTGCTGAAACCTGGGCTTAATCAGAGGTGGCACCCAGGTGTAGGGGACTGGTCCTTGGGCGTGCCCTTCCGTAGGGGACACGGGACTATTGCAGGGGGTGAGGTAGCCCGGGTGTGGTTACGTTCCGGGGTGCAGGGAGGCCCCTTCCTTAGTGGGGCCTCGACCTGACAGGTGGCCCTTGGGACTGGGGCCAAACAAGGCCAGAAGTCGCACCTGCTGCCGTCTGCTCCTGGCAGAGGGTCGTTGGTGGGACTGGCTCGGGAGGTCCCGCCCCGGGGTCCTGGGTACGTCCCTGGGTGGCTGGAGGCTGCGGTCACCACTGGGCTGGACTGCTGTCAGGAGTTGCCTGCGGCATCCCTTCCGGGTGGCGTCCGTCAGTGCTGGGCATCATCCGGGGGAGACTCGTATGGTGTTGATTCCCTCTTCCAGGATTGGGCCTTGCCACCACTCCTCAAAGGGCAGCTCCTCCTGGGGACACACCTGTGGTGAAAATGAGAAAGGCGTTCTGCTTGGCCTCTGGGTAGCAAGTGGGCCGAGCCAGGGACTTCCTCTGAAGGGGAAGCCCTTGAGACCGCGGATGAAGGGTGTACAGTGGCCGACCCTTCCCCGACGTGGACAGTGGCTGACGTCGTGGTTCCACAGACTCTGAGGGCAGCAGCTGAAGGGCGTACAGTGGCTGACCCTTCCCCGGTATGGACAGTGGCCAGCTCTTCCCTGGTATGGACAGTGGCCGATACCGCGGTGCTGTTCCTGGAGGAAGAGGAGGTAGACGAAGGGCGTACAGTGGCCGACCCTTCCCCAATGTGGACAGTGGCTGATGTCGTGGTTCTGCCTTTCCCTGGCTTAGCCAGCCGACATTCATAGAGCGACCATCACATCCAACCCAGGGCGTACAGTGGCCACCACCGCGGGGCTGGTTCCAGGGGTGACTGCAGCAGAAGGGGGTACAGTGGCCGCTCCTTTCCCGGTATGGACAGTGGCCAATACCACGGTGCTGCAGGGGGCAACAGCTGAAGGTCGTACAGCGGCCAATCCTTCCCCTTTATGGACAGTGGCCGATACCACCGTGCTGCTTGGGACTGCCTGTAGACAAATCCCACCCCGATCCTGACTAGTGCTGGTCCGGCTGTGATGTAGTGCGCCGGTACTGTTTAGTTGTCTTTGGCCGTGTTGAGGGGAAGAGGAGCGTAGGACCGTGGTACACCTGGGCCCGTATCGCTCGGACCTGGCGCGCTCTCTACCTGCCCCTCTGTGGTCTCCTTCTGGGGTGGGGGTGGGGCCGTGGCTCCGTCCTAGGGGGGGTGTCTCCACGAGAGAGTGTATTTCAGTTCCTCTCCAGCAAGGTGTAGGGGTGGACTGGAAGGCATCAAGTAGGTGGTGTCATGCTCATCTTTTATGATGGTTCTTTTTTTTTTTTTAATGCAAAGAAGAAGGAACCAAAGGCCACAAGCCCGCAATTATTGTTCCTTCCAAGAGAAAAACAAAATACAAGAGAGAACCAATTGTCAAGATCCGATCATTTCCAGATGCCTGGACATACTGCGTTTGAAAGACTGGAGATCATAGGAAGCAGGAAACACAGACAGAGGGAGACAGTGCCAGAGTTGACCTGTTGCATAAATGAAGGACTGGGAGTAACGGTTAACTCTTGCATTAGAGAGTTGGACAGAAAAGGGATGAGAGTTTGCTGCTAGACTGATGCTACGCGCCCGTCGTAGAGGTGGAGGGATGCAAGCAGACAGTTCAGAGGAGCAGTGACCATTGAATCTACGAGAAAGAAGTAAAGATGCAACAGTGCAGCGAAGACACAGAAGCTGAAGGAAGCCTGTAAAGAGGGGAGGGTATTGAAATAAAATATATACATAATTCAGCCAGACGATTTTATGAAGCTTGGACTCGATCTGAAGCTATCTCAAACAACCCTTGCGAAATGAATCACCAAAGAAGAGGTGCTACGAAGCCTTGCCCAGAAGAAAGAACACTGACTCGAACGCTCAGGCTTCAAATTCCAGATTCCAACCGTCCACATTCCATCGCCATTTGACCAGCAGCTGCTGCGGAGCGAGGACACAGGCAGAGAGATTAGACTAGCAACAAGTTCTTGTTTGAATGTAGGCCGAAGATCTTCGCCATTTTGCAGCTCCTTTCCCGTAATCCAGCTGAATAAGAAAATAGTACGGCTTTACTTCCTACCCATGTAAGTTTCTCGTGAGTAGCATCAAGTTCCAGTGTTATTTTTGTGCTCATACAAATTAGTATATTTTTCCGCTTCAACTAGGCTGAGATTTTCAGTTACGCACTTCCTTTCCCGCAGTCCAGTTAAAAATACACTTCAGCTCGAATTTTCCTTAGAACTTCATGAGTAGCATCATATTCGTGTTAAACTTTAAAGGTTAACATTAAAGATGGAGATGGCAGTTTTACAGTGAATGTAGTTGCTTACGATGCCAAATGCACTGATGTGGTCATATTTAATAGTGTAAAGTATTAAGTGAAGTATATGCTCGCAAAATTTAAAGCCTGACTATAACGCTTTTAAATACTGTACGTAAATTCATGCTGATGCAGAGGTAAACAGCTTTTTTTCTATATGCAGGTTCAGACGTATGTTGTAGCAGAGCAACCCAGATCTGTCCGGCCAAGCAGACCCATGAACCCACCATTTTCAAAATTGCAGAAAACTAATGCAGCTGTTGGGTAAGTTTTTTTTATTTTTTAAGCCAGTACCGGTAGTGAAATGAGTAACGTAAGATGCAGTATAAATTATCAAGCACTCATTATGGATGTATGTTTTTTAACTATAATAACTGTACAGCATTTAAACTGTATACTAGTATAAACCCTTTGTCCCTCCATGAAATTCCATCCTCCTCCTCTCCATCATCCGCACCTTCATCCTCGTTCTCACCTTCATCCTCGTCCTCACCTTCATCCCCCTCCGCACCTTCCTCCTCCGCACCATTATGCTTCGCACTTTCCTCCTCCTCCTCCTCATTCTATAACCACTCATACAACTCCTCCTCATTCTATAGCCACTCATACAACTCCTCATTCTATAGCCACTCATACAACTCTTCCTCATTCTATAGCCACTCATACAACTCCTCCTCATTCTGTAGCCACTCATACAACTCCTCCTCCTCATTCTGTAGCCACTCATACAACTCCTCCTCCTCATTCTATAGCCACTCATACAACTCCTCCTCCTCATTCTATAGCCACTCATACAACTCCTCCTCCTCATTCTATAGCCACTCATACAACTCCTCCTCATTCTATAGCCACTCATACAACTACTCCTCATTCTATAGCCACTCATACAACTCCTCATTCTATAGCCACTCATACAACTCCTCCTCCTCCTCATTCTATAGCCACTCATACAACTCCTCCTCATTCTATACAGCCACTCATACAACTCCTCCTCCTCATTCTATAGCCACTCATACAACAGACCATCCACTATTCGTCCCTCAGATTACCAGTGTGATCTTTGATGATGAGACAGCGCCAGGGAGTCCCCAAGCCTGCCAGACGCATCTCCACACACGCAGCTTACTCCACACACGCAGCTTACTCCACACACGCAACTTAATCCACACACGCAACTTAATCCACACACGCAACTTAATCCACACACACACACACACACACACACACACACACACACACACACACACACACACACACACACAGACGCAACCCACGCCACACACAGACGCCACCCACGCACGCCACACACACACGCAACCCACGCACGCACGCCCATGCCCGCCACGCACGCACGCACTCCCCACGCACGCACGCACGCCCCACGCACGCACGCACGCCCCACGCACGCACGCACGCCCCACGCACGCACGCACGCCCCACGCACGCCCCACGCACGCCCCACGCACGCCCCACGCACGCACGCACGCCCCACGCACGCACGCACGCCCCACGCACGCACGCACGCCCATGCGCGCCACACATGCACGCACACCACACGCACCCCCACGCACGCATGCACCCCCCACGCACGCACGCACCCCCACCCACGCACGCACGCCCATGCGCGCCACACATGCACGCACACCACACGCACCCCCACGCACGCACGCACCCCCACGCACGCACGCACGCACGCATGCACCCGCACGCACGCACGCACTCACGCGCACGCACGCACGCACGCACCCCCACGCACGCACGCACCCCCTCTCACGCACGCACGCACCCCCACGCACGCACGCACGCCCCCGCACGCACGCACGCCCGCCCCCCCCCCCCCGCACGCACGCACCCCCACGCACGCACGCACGCACCCCCACGCACGCACGCACGCACCCCCACGCACGCACGCACGCACCCCCACGCACGCACGCACGCACCCCCACGCACGCACGCCCCCTCCCCCACGCACGCCCCCCCACTCACGCACCCCCACGCACGCACCCTCACGCACGCACCCCCACGCACGCACGCACGCACCCCCACGCACGCACGCACGCACCCCCACGCACGCACGCACGCACCCCCACGCACGCACGCACGCACCCCCACGCACGCACGCACGCACCCACGCACCCCCACGCACGCACGCACGCACCCCCACGCACGCACGCACGCACCCCCACGCACGCACGCACCCACACGCACGCACGCACCCACACGCACGCACCCACACACACACACACACACACACACACACACACACGCACACACGCCCACACGCACGCCCACACGCACGCCACACACGCACGCCCACACGCACGCCACACGCACGCCATACACACACATACACACACACATACACACACACATACACACACACATACACACACATACACACACACGCACGCCCACACACACGCCCACACACACGCCCACACATACACACACGCGCACACGCACGCACACGCACGCACGGACACACACACACACACACACACACACACACACACACACACACACACACACACACACACACACACACGTACACGTCTCACGCCACACGCACACGCCACACGCACACGCCACACGCACACGCCACACACGCACACGCCACACACGCACACGCCACACACGCACACGCCACACACGCACACGCCACACACGCACACGCCACACACGCACACGCCACACACGCACACGCCACACACGCCACACACGCCACACACACACACACACACACACACACACACACACACACACACACACACACACACACACACACACACACACAAAATCGATCAAAACAGCTAAGTTACCCATTTTTTCTTTTTCTTTAGTCACTAGAGGTCTGTTAATTGCTATTACCGTTTTTCATATTTTAAAATCACTGCCTCCAAAAATTGCTTAAAATTTGTGTATATTTTTTTGCATCAATTTATACTTCCTCAATATCTAGTTAATATGCCTGTACTTCATTATTATTTTTATTATTATTATTATTATTATTATTATTATTATTATGTGCATTAATCCATTTTCCTCCCCTGGCTGGCTATCATATTAGATAGAACAGGTACTTAATAGACTATCTAGGTAATTTCTAGCTATCTAGGTGGATGGGTGGGCTAGATAGGGTGTTCGGACTAGATACAGGAACGAAGATGGATTTTAGGCAGGCTCTTGAAGCAGAATTTTAGGTAGAACATTAGGTAGCTGGATTTTAGGTAACAGTTTTAGGCATCTTGGTTTATTTTGGTTGCGGTCATCGTTGTTGGTTTTGTGGCTGTCGCTTCGAAAATGTCTTCACAGCGCTGGAGCACCTGTGAGTATTAATTTCCAGAAGCTGTATCAGTAATTTATGCAATTGTCACACTGCAGGGTGCAATGGGCCATAAAAACTGATACATGAATTCTTTTGGCAGATGGATGGGCACACAGGATGCCTTTTATCCACCTCTGCATAAAGTTTAGCTTTTGGTGCTTTACGGGAATGGAAGTAACTAATAGCACCATCAGAGTTAAATCTACAGGTTTTATGAAGGATGTTAATATCAGTGCTTTCAGGTGTGTGGGAGTGTTTCATCTTTGCAGAGCTGGAGATTCGATGTTCATCTTGAGAGCTGTGTATTGCAGTGCCTCGAGAAATGCGCCAACTGCCATTATTGTAACAACATGAAACTGGTATGAGCACATGTATTACGTTTTCTCAATACTGTATACCTTGAATCGATGTTATCTGTTTTCCTAATCACTTTCTCACAGCATTACAACCTGAATAGATGTTAGTTTATCAGGGTTGACAGATATTCTTAAAATTGCTTCTACCACCAATGTTAATAGGCCTATTTATCCCCCCTCCCAGGCTAGCTGTTCATCGCGGCAAAGCAGCGGATTGCTCCGCCTAGAAAGCAGCTGAGCTGCCAGATATGGTGAGTAGTTAGACATGAAATTCCGTATGTGTGAAAGATTGTTTCTAGGTATATCTGTACCGTGAATTGTGTGTTCACATTCTCCTAACTGTCTAAACACTCGTAATTTCAGTAGCTGTTAATATTTGTTCCATTTTCCTAACACCATCAGAGTTTAAGTCTCAGTTTTGTCTACCATAAATGATTAAAATGTATTGCCTATTTTAGGCGGCTGTTCGTCGTGGCAGAGCAGTGAATCACTCTGCCTAGAGAACTGCAGACTCGGTGAGTAACTATGGATGTAACTGGTATACAAGTGGCTATAGTAGTACCATTAGTGACAGTACCTAGGTAGTAACTACCATGGATAGTTGTTAATATTTGTTCCTATTTTAACACCAGATACTTTCTATATCACCATTAATATTTGTTATCATTTTCCTACCGCACAGTTAAGTCTTAGCCCTATCTCTCGCCAATAGTAAAATTTATACTTTTTTTTTTTTTTTCATCATCCAGGCGGACTGTTCATCGTTGCAGAGCAGTGGATTTTTCTACCTAGGGCACCACACTGCTGTCAAATATGGTGAGAAACTAGTCAGGAAATAGGTGTGCAGGTGGCTATATAGGGAGTTGACATTCTTAGCATTATTCCACGAATAAATGTAAAATATTAAATGGTTTTCCATCGTCATTTTAATCTCATCCTTGTCTGCAACCAATAAATGTTAATGTATGCCTATTCCCTTTTAGGTGGCTGTTCATCGTGGCAGCTGTGAATCTCTGCCTATAGCTGCAGAGGTTATTGGTACGTTGAGCAACTCTAAATGTAACTGTACACAAGTGGCTATATCAGTATCTAGTTGTCTTGGCAGTAATTATCAGGAATAGATGTTAATATTTGTTCCCATTTTCACAACAGTGAAGACCTACTTTCTCCTGTTCCTACCACCATGTTAATATTTATTCCCATTTTCAGGCTGGCTGTTCATTGCGATAGAGCAGTGGAGTGTTCTGCCTAGGGCACTACGCAGCTGCCAGATATAGTGAGTAGCTAGTCATAACGTGTGCAGGTGGCTATATTAAGAATTGATTCTTTGAGCGCTGTTTACCATTAAGATGTTAACCCTCTGAGATTCGGATGATATTTGACGTCATTTCAAGTCCAACCTCAGATTCCGATGACGATTTTAATCGTCATTTTAAGATACTTTTGTAAAATATTCACCAAGAATCGCGTTTACGCATCATAACTCACGCATGAATCGCAGAATGCTTGGTCTGTGCGTGGCGGCCAGTTCGCGCATATGACTCGTGACTCATTATAAATATATCATGTAAAAATTATATATATATATATATATATATATATATATATATATATATATATATATATATATATATATATATATATATATATATATAATTCATTTTATTTATATAATTAATTTTATTTATATAATTCATTTTATTTATGGGGTGCGCTCACCATCCTCTCATTCGATGTGGTGCTGCTCTCTGGTGTCTTCCCTCACCTCTCCTCCATCCTTCTTTCCTTCCATTCTCTTCTGTCTTTCCTTCAGCCTTTCCTCGTCGTTCGGCTTATGGGTGACTACTCTTCTGCCTTTCTTTCCTTCATTCTTTTCCTTCTGCCTGTGGGTGACTACATGAGTGACAAGCCAAATGGTTTTCTGTACACCAGGAAACCATTTACTTCGCTGGGTGGTAACCATATAACCAAATTTTGGCGCCTGGTGGTTTAGTGGATAATTATTGTGCTCCAATCGGATTGAGCCGGTGAAGATTTGTATCCAAGGGGTGGTTGGGGATTATTGCTCACGTAATGCCACTCAGGGGTGAGGGAGGCTGGTTTCTCTTATTTTAAATGTCAGGACCAACTGCCTAGTCCCGGGCTCCTACGCTCCTCATGGGGCAACGTAGGACTGGATGATGGATGGATGAATATAATTTTTTGGCCGAATATTTTTTTACAGCAAGTTATAAAACTTTTGGTTTTCGCCTACCTTCAGCTCATTTTGACTTTTTTTTTTCTTTTTGAATATACTACGATTAAGTACAACTGTTCAGCTTCAAAATGACAATACAATCAACATCCTATCATAAAAAGTGTATTTACTCTGACCGATCAGTGAAAAAGATCTAAGCTAATATGCGGCCGAGAATCATATTTACCTTTTGCATTTCGCACAATAAAATATAGAAATAACCATAATCTATTGATCATTGTAAAGGTAATTTATTGTAGTTTTGCATTGATTAAACCACACACACACACACACACACACATATATATATATATATATATATATATATATATATATATATATATATATATATATATATATAATTTTTTTTTTTTTTTGCCAAATTTTCTACTGCAAGGTAAAAAAATTTTGGTTTTCGCCTAAATACAACTCATTTTGACTTAATTTTTGTTCTCCGTGAACATACTACGATAAAGTACAACTATTCAGCTTTAAAATGACATCAGAACCTCATAAAAATATTTACACAGAGCGATCAAAGAAAAATATCGTGGCGCGAATGTGGGTCAGCGTGAGAGCAACTGACTCTGGCGTAGACATAATCTGCCCGCCCCAGAAACCTGATAGGATTAATATTTGTTCTAATTATGTAAGTCAGTTAGGTCTCTGTCTTCCACCAATGGGTATTAAAATTTATTCCCCTTTTTAGGTGGCATTATGGCAGAGCAGTGAATCTTTCTGCCTAGAGCACTGCGGAGGCGATTGTGTGAATAACTGTGGATGTACTCGTAACTGGCTACATAATTGACTATAGGAGCTAAGTATCTTCGTATACTGTATAGTAACTATCAGGAATAGATGTTAAGATTTGTTTGCATTATCGTAACTTAGTTAAGACCTACATTCTCCTGTCTCTATCTATGTTAATAATTACCATTTTCAGGCGGGCTGTTCATCGCGGCAGAGCAGTGGATTGCTGTCTAGAGCACTACACATCTGCCAAATATGGTGAGTGACTGGACAGAAGATATGCAGCTGGCTGTATGAAGAGTTAAGGCATTCAACACTGTCTGCCATGAATAGATGTCAATATTTCATAGTTTTCCAACATAATCAGTTAAGTATCTGCTTTGTCTACCACCAGTAGGTATTTAAATGTATTCCCTTTTTCAGGCGGGCTATTCATCGTGGCAGAACAGTGAATCTCTCTTCCTAGAGCACTGTAGAGGCGATAGATATGGTGAGTAACTATAGATGTAACTGGTATACAAGTGGCTATATCAGTAGAAACAGTTATGTCGGTAGTAACTACTGTATCAGGAATAGATGCTAATATTTGTTGCAATCTTCTAGCTCCCTCAAAGTTACGACATTCTGTTAACACAATCTCTACCATCAGTGTTAATACTTATCCCCATTTTCAGGGGGGCTGTTCATCGTGGCAGAAGAGTGGATTTCCCTCCCTAGAACGCTGCTGAGCTGCCAGATGTGGTGAGTAACTGGGCATGAAGTATAAAATGTCTCTCTGCATATCTCAGCCACAGTTATTTTATACTATTTTCCTAGTCATGTGTTACTCACAGCACTTAACATGAATACATTTACATCTCCGTCTGCCATCAGATGTTAATATTTTTCCCCATTTTTAGGTGGCTGTTCATCGTGGCAGAGCAGTGAAATGCTCTGCCTAGAGAACTGCAGAGGCGATCGATAGGGTTAGTAACTATAGATGTAACTGGAATACAATTGACTATATCAGTACCATTGGAGTAAGACATTATCTAGGTAGTAACTATCATGAACAGATATTTAGCATTTCACTATCATCATCAGAGATTAGAGTGATAATCTATATTGTCACCATTAATATTTGTTCCCATTCCCTACCAGTTAAAAGTTTCAGCACTATTATTATCCATTTTCCTACCACAGTTAACTCTCTGTACAGTCTCACCATCATTAGTAAAATTTATTCCCTTTTTCAGGCAGGCTGTTCATGTCAGAGCAGTGGATTGTAAAGCCAAGAACACTACACAGTTGCCAGATATGGTGAGTAATAAAGCATGATATGGGTATACAAATGGCTATATTGGCATCATCTGAGTTAAGGCAGTTTCTCAGTACTATTTCGTTAATAGATTTTAATATTTGTTCCCATTTTCCCAATCCCATCAGTTGACATAAGCACAGTCTCATCATTTTACCATTAGATGTTAATATATATTGCCATTTTCAGGTGGGTTCTTCATGGCAGAGCAGCGGATTGGTCTGCCTGGAGAGCTGCAAAACTCAGTAATATGGTGAGTAAATACAGGAATTTGGTATAAAAGTGGCTATATTAGTCATAAGGAAGATAGAGCAGATTTATATGGATACTACTGAAGATAGACCAAGCTTGTAGGGGGGCCCTTAATAGGTAAACAAACAAATAGGTGAATATCAAAAGTGTTTGAAAGTATGCCAGGCAGACGCAATGAAAGCATATTACTACTGGATATGAGTAAAAGAATTCAGGGATTACTCAGTGCTATAATAGTGTGTCGAAGTACAGTACAGTTTAACAGGCATGCTGCCTTTGCCTTCTCTACTTGTTGACATATTTTTAAAATCAACTTAGTACAGCAGCTTAATGTGGATACGTATTTAATTAAAAAGGTCTCTAAGCAGAATTCTCATGCCCCAAGTACTTCTGTGCTACTTTTACTCCTACTTTGCCCTGAGTTTCCTCTTCCTGCCTATTTCACATAGCTCAGTGACAGACTGATACGGTCCAGTCCCCTTTCCATAGCACTTCATAACTATCATTTAGTGCTAATCTGTTGTCACAACTTATTACTGAGGATAGAATTTTAATACTACCCATACTTTGCCCAGATTTTCCTTTTGCTGCTACTTTCACATAACATAGTGGGAGAGACTGTTATGGTCCTACTTCCTTTCCATAGCACTAATTCATGACTATCATTTAGTGTTAATCGTGTCACAGATGAACATTCAGGATGGAGGGATGACAATTTTAGGCCAAGTTAGATTAAACACAGTACAGTACTTATAATCCACACCTCTGTCGGCACTATCCCACCACCAATAGATGTGAATATTTATCCCCATTTTCAGGGGCAGCGTTCATCGGCTTTGAGGTGGTGGTGCATTGCGACAAAGGAGTGGATTGCACAGTCTTGAGAACTGCAGAACTGATTGATATGGTGAACAGCATTATGGATCTTGAATTTGGCTGTTTTTCATGGAGCAATCTTGCAGGCTTCTGGCCTTTGAGTCCTTCTCTCTTGCATTAAAAAAAAAAAAAAAAATTGTTCTAAAGAATACTTATGGCTGTTACAATATTGAAAGTGTAATATTGACCAAGATAAATTTGTTTAATTTGCGTGGCATATGATAGAATGTATCCTATATCGAATCGTTTTTAAAATCTAACTTATATACACCAGCCTTGGTCACCTAATGGTGGCTCTTGACACTACTAAATCTCTGGCAGCCTTCTTGTTCAGTCCCTTATCCCTGAGGTCACACTGTTTGGCCTATTGTATTTAATATATTGCTGACAACACTTACCTCTTTCCAAATTTGCTAACCATACTTTGAGATGCAGGGTAATCACATCTAGGGTTGAATTAACATTTTAGATAATAAATATATCTCTCCATAGCACTTCTTCCTGACTAGCAGCATATTATAGGGTCAGTCTCTTGTTACACGTCAGCATTTAGTGAGGAGAAATGGCAGTTTTGGGCAAAGTTAGAGTAAAAATAGCAGTCATGACGGGCTATGTAAGGGATTTTGGTTTATTATTGCTATAGGTGGAAGGTGGGGGTGCTTACCATCCACTCATTCGATGTAGTGCTGCTCTCGGGTGACTTCCATTTCCTCTTCCTTCTTTCCTTCCTTCCTCTTCTTTCTTTCCATTGTTCCTTCCTCTTCTTTATGTCTGCGGGTGACTCTACACTGTGTGACAAATCAGATCGTTTCTCGTACACCAGGAAACCATTTACTTTGCTGAGTGATAACCATTTAATCACATTATGGCGCTGGTTTAGTGGATAATTAAGGTTCTCCAGTTGGTTTGAGCTAGTACAGGTTTATATCCAAAGGATGGTTGGGGTATATTGCCCACATAATGACACACAGGGATGACTGAGACTGGTCACTAATCTTAAATGTCAGGACCAACTTGCCTAGCCCCGGGCTCCTGCGCACCTCACGGGGCAACACAGGATTAGATTATTATTATTATTACTGTTATTATTATTATTATTATTATTATTATTATTATTATTATTATTATTATTATTATTATTTTTATTTTGGGAGAGGGCAGCAAAATGGCAGGGGAAAAGGCAACATAGAGGCGGTTTGTGGTCACCCCATTCAGGAATTTCAAGTGTCTGGCTATATTTATTTACAGAGTTATAGGAAATTGATAGTTGAGGATAATGTTGGCTGTTTAAGTTGAAAAGAGTATAGGATCCTTTGTAAACTCAGGACTTGATGATTTTCAGACGATTTCTGCTACTGATGATTGCCGTCCAAACAGGAGTATGGGCATCGACGCTAGGCTCATCCCTGGCATAGGATGGCTGCCCCAGCATCCACTGATCTGCCAAGGCTGGTTGTGCAAGTTTATCAGTAGAAAGGTATATACAGTACTGTTAGACCCCTTGATTTTGATAGCATTTTTGTTTAATAAATTGAAAAAAGTGACAAGGTCTCAAATGACACTGAAATATCCGTACTCATGTACCTGTATCTTCTTATATTTAGCTTGACATATCCTTGCTCAAATGGCTGAAGTATCCTTACTCCTATGTCATAAACTCCTGTATTTATTCTTTATTCATTATTTTTTGTAGGTGGTGCCCTTAAGTTGGACTTAGATGCTCATCAAGAGGGTTATTGGAATCTTAAAGGGCTGCTGTCTGCCCTGGTAAGTGGGGGTGTTGTTTCAATGCAAATGTATCTCAAGTGGATTGGCATTCATGTTTATTATATGAATTAAGTGACTATATTGAGATCTTTGAAACGAGATGGTTGATATATAATTAGTCCTGTGTCGTAAACTCATCCATCCATCATCCAATCCTACGTTGCCCCATGAGGAGCGTAGGAGCCTGGTGCTAGGCAAGTTGGTCCTGATATTTTAGATGAGTGACCAGCCTCACTCATCCCTGAGTGGCATTACGTGAGCAATAAACCCCAACCATCCCTTGGATATAAACCTTCAATCTGTTTTATTTATTGACTTATTCTTTTTCAGACTGCGCAGTTGCGATGGGTTTAGCTGCGTAAAGAAAGTAAGCAATCTTGGACTGAAGGGTTGCCACCTACTCTGCCCCCAGTATCCCTGCTTGTCGTACGAGGCGACTAAAAGGGTTGGTGGTGGGTTAGTGCCCCACCCCGTAAAAAGAACTAACTAAAAAAGCGAATAAAGCGCCTCGGACAAGGACGGACCATACGTTGACGACTAAGGAACGGACAAAGGACATTCTTAGGGTGGGAACGTGGAATTTGAGAGGAGTGAATGATGAAGTGAAAGAGAGAGAGATTGTTCAGGTGCTTGAGGATGCAAAAGTGGATATATGTGGATTGACTGAAACTAAATGGAAAGGTGAAAGGGTGAGAGAATGGGAATATGGTTTAGGTATATGAGCAGGAGTCGATGAGAATGAGAGGGCAAGAGAGGGAGTATGTCTGATGATAAGCAAGAAGTGGAAGGAGAATACAGTATAAGAGAGTATGGAACAGTGGGTGCAAGGATTGTATGGGTGAGGATGAAAGTAGGTATATAAGCGTGGGCGATTGTAGGTGTGTATGTCCTGACAGAGGATCGAGTGACAAGAGTGTAAGATGAGTTTTGGGCGAGAGTAGAAGCATGTATGGACAAATTTGAGAGGAGCAAGAGAGTGCTGTTGATTGGAGACATGAATGGCAAAGTTGGGAATGTACGAGTGGATGGAGTGGTTGGTCAGTGGGGTGTGCCAGCTGAAGTAGATGGGAATGGTAGTGCTTTGGTGGACATCTGTGCTGGTAAGGGGTTGGCAGTAGCCAACACCTACTTTCGTCATAAGATGATCCACCGGTATACATGGAGAGTAATTAGGAGGATGGATGGTGAACTTGTTGAACGAAAGGCAATGATAGACTATGTGTGTGTGGATGAACGAATGAGAAGACAAGTGTTGGATGCAAGGTGTGGAGAGGGTGGGGGAATAGAGTCTCGGACCATCACTTAGTGATGGCCAAGGTAGAGCTGCAAAGAAAGTGGTTGAGGAGACGAAGGAGAAGGCAGGAGGAAGCAGCTCCTATCAGAAGAGTGGAGAAATTGCAAGATTGTGAGAAAATGACAGAGTATAAGAGCATAGTGGAAGAAAGATTGGGAAGGTATGAGACAGAGCAGATGGAAGGGGTGGAAGACGTATGTAAGATATTCACGGAAGAGATAGGCACAGCGTGTGAGGCGGTTTGTGGAGTGAGGAGTAGATGCAAGGGTGTGCAAGGGACAGCATGGTGGAATGATGAGGTGAAATGAGCTGTGGAACAAAAGAAGAAGGCATATAGTGAATGGTTAGTGAGTAGTGGTAGGGGAGAAGATGAGAGAGAGAAGAGAGAGGTATATGTGAGCAGGAGAAGGGAGGTTAAGAGATTGGTGAAGGAGAGTAAGAAGAAAGTGGATGAAGAGTTTGGGAGGAATCTGAGTGTGAAATGGAGGGAGAGTAAGAAATTGTTTTGGAAGGAAGTAAAGAAAGTAAGGCAGTGTGAAAGGGGAAATAGTAGGGGAGTGAAAGATAAGAATAATAGATTGTTGGTGGAGAAGAAAGAGAAATTGAGGAGATGGAAAGAGCACTGAGGATTTGTTGAATGTAGAGAGTGAGAGCAATGTGAGTATAAGTGGTTGGGGAATGGCTGGGAGAAGAAGAGATGAAAGGAAGGAGGAAGAGATCAGTAGGGCGGAAGTAGTGGAAGTGATGAAGAAGATTAAGTTGGGAAAAGCCCCAGGAATTGATGGAGTGTGTGGTGAAATGCTTAGGTATGGGGGTGAGATTGTTGTGGGGTGGATATGGAAGTTGTGTAGATTGGCTTGGGAAGAGGGAAGGGTTCCAGAAGACCGGAAATCAGGTATAATTGTTCCTTTATACAAAGGAAAAGGGGAGAGAGAAGTATGTGGTAACCATAGGGGTATTTGCCTTCTTAGTGTGACTGGTAAAATATATGGTAGAAACTCATTGATAGGGTTAGGCATATGACAGAGGAGTTAGTTGGAGAAGAACAAGGGGGATTTAGGAAGGGAAAAGGGTGTGTAGATCAGATATTTGTTCTAAAATGTTTAGTGGAGAAGTATCTAGAGAAGAGAAGGAAAGTGTATGCTGCCTTCATGGACCTGGAGAAAGCTTATGACAGAATAGATAGGCAAGGTATGTGGAAGGTATTAAGAATATATGGAGTGGAGGGGAAATTGCTGAGTGCTGTGAAGAGTATGTACGAGGGAGCTAGGGCTACGGTGCGAGTGGATGGTGAGCTGAGTGAGTGCTTTGATCTCAGTGTGGGACTGAAATAGGGCTGTGTGATGTCTCCATGGCTGTTTAATATATACATGGATGGGGTTGTAAAGGAGGTGCAAGGTAGGGCAGTGGATGTGGGGGTGGCTCTAATGAATGAGGGTGAGATTTGGAAGATTCCGGTGTTGCTGTTTGCTGATGATACAGTATTGTTGAGTGAAGATGAATGGGAGTTGCAAGGTTTGGTGAATGAATTTGGGACAGTGTGTAGGAGGAGGAATCTGAACGTTAATGTAAACAAAAGTAAAGTTATGGTGTTTGAGAGGAATGAAGTCACAGAGTGTGCAGTGAGGTTGGATGGTGAGGATATGGAGAATGTGAGTGCATTCAAGTACTTGGGTAGTGTGATGAGTAAGGATGGAACTATGGGGGATGAAGTGCGTGAAAGGGTACAGCAGGGAAGGAAGGTTGTTGGTACACTGAAAGCAGTGATGAGAAATAGGGAGGTGAGTATGGAAGTTAAGAAGTCACTGCATGATAGTATTGTGATCCCTACCCTAATGTATGGAAGCGAGGCGTGGACCTTGCAAGAGGGAAACAAGTCAAGAGTGAGAGCAGTGGAAATGAGTTACTTGAGTGGAGCATGTGGAGTGACGTGGAGGGACAGGTTGACGAATGAAGAAGTGAAGGAATGTTGTGGGGTAGATGTGGATGTGGTTGAGAAGATTAGGAGAAATACACTGAGGTGGTTTGGACATGTGAAGAGAATGGAGAATGAAAGACTGACTAAGAGGGTGTATGTAGGTGAGGTCGAGGGAGGGGTAGATCGAGGATGAGGTGGAGGGATGGATTAGAGAGGTATATGAGGGAGGGGGGGGTTAGTTGGGGGGAGGGTAGTCAAATGGTGGGTGACAGAGCGACTTGGAGGCGTTTTGTCTGCGGTCACCCTTTGCGGGATTAGGGCATCGGGCTATAGATACATAGATTGGAAGAAATGGTGTTATTTTGAAACATGATTTTAAGCATTTTTGAAGTTTGTGATTGGAGAAAGTGGTGATATTTTGAACATGATTTTTAAATTTTAAAGCATGATTGGTGATATTTTGAAACATGATTGATATTTTGAAATATTTGAAACACTTTGGAATCCAATGACAGTGATAGCCTTACCTCCATCTTCTCCACAATCTGAATCATTTTTTGTTTTTCAGCTCGTGCCTTTTGGATGGACTTGAGAATTGGACAAGGACAGGCTACAGTGATCTTGGAAATTTGATGGCTGTCTCACCTACTCAAGGATGGAGTTACAAGCTGATCAGTTAAAAGGTTAGTGTGAGCTACTTCTTAAAAGTTTGTGGTATACGTGAAGGCTTGTGGTATATTTGTTAGGGTGGTATGCTTGTCAGTGCTATACTTGTTGATTCATAGTGCTTAATGTTCATATATGGTTGTTCATCTCTGGCAAAATACACAAAGTGATTTAAATGATTTTGATAATTCTAAAATATAGTGAAAAAGAAATCCTTAAATGTCTTAAAACTCTTCAGTCATATTTGTCTTAAACTCCTGTCTTATTTTGTCTTAACTCATTATTTTTTGTTAGACGTGGCTGCTTGATGAGGGTGGAATTTGAATGGCCACCTGGAAAGAACTACATGACCTACACCAGGACCTTCGTTTGCCTGGCTGTCCCCCTTTGAAGGTAAGAATCCATCATAGTGAAATAGGTTAATGAATGATAACTACTTGTGATATTATCGTATAGGTTATAAAGGCTTCAACATGTATGCCTTAGCCTTTCTTGGTCATCTAATGGCTGCCCTCCACGCTGCTCGATCTGACAGCCTCCCTATTCAGTCCCTAATCTGAGATCCAACATCCTTTTATGTATCGGCCTTGGTCACCTAATGGCTGCCCTCCATGCAGCTTGATCTCTGGCAACCTCCCTATTCAGTCCCTTATTCCTGAGATCCAATCTTCCTTTATGCATCTGGCATGGTCACTTAATGGCAGGTCTCTATGATGATTTATCTCTGGCAGCCTCCTTAATCAGTCCCGTTTCCATGAGGTCACACTTTGACCTTGTCCCATTTTTTTTTTTTTACCCAACCCAACTGAATACAGTATTAAGCTTTTAAAATTCTTTGGAATCAAGGTACAGGATAAGTTTACATAATCCTAAACTTTGTATTTTGAAAAACTTATATTAACCCATACTACAGGAAGTTTTAGGTGTTTAAAAAAGAAATATCCATAATTGCTATATAATTTTGGGATAGTATCAAACTGGCAGCCATAGGTAACATTGGAGGTGTGTTAATTTGTTCTGTTGTGGATTTACCTGTAATAGAACTAATGATTTACCTAGATGTGGACTGGAGGTGAAGTTGCCCTTATCCTTCAGTCATCCTCCTTTTTGAAAATAGGAAAGTGAGGGACGTTTGTATAATATAACCAGGCAACTACACCACCTGCGTATATTGATGCCACCATGTGAATGCGTCCCTCTACAGCACCAGCTAAGAACATGGACCTGACTTGATACCAAGGACTCTCACAATATTTATTAAAATAGTGCCTTAAACTGATGGTACAATGCTTTGAAAATATTTAAACTGTAATTGTTTCAAGATTACAGTACCGGAATATTAGTATCATATCTTGCATAAAGGCTTCAGCATGCTTGTTTTTGGTTACCTTATGGTGGCTTTCCACACTGCTCAGTCTGTGGCAACATCCCTATTCAATCATTTATCCCTGAGGTCACACTGACCTCACCCAAGGTCTTCTTTAGCCTGCCTGTTGCAACCTACCCCTGATGTTCACACTTCTCGCTGTTTGCACCCAGTTGCCATCCTCCATTCACTCCTACCCAAACAAAAATCTACCCCTCTACATTGCATCACCATTACACTCTAGTTCCATCTTTCCTATCAACTTTTCAGTCTTAAATGCAGTACCCTCCAGGCCTCTCATTCAAGAACACACACGTCCATCTGTCATTTCTGTACGTTTGAGCCTATGAATATCCCTTTTACTGCCCAGGTCTCATTACCATACAGCATTACACTTCCAACACGTGCCTCATACAAAGATCCCTTAGCGTGGAGGGAGAGCTTTAAAATTGAAATACTGTAGCACATTACTGTAAAACTGAAATCATAATGCACAGGTTAATGAAGTGGTGCTTTTTGAAATAGGAAGTTGCTTTAGAATGTTAGTGCTTTTAAACTAACATGGCCTAGTCTATAGCCAGATGCCTAAACCCCTCTGGGGGTGGCCACAAACAAATTGCCTCCATGTTGCCCTGTCGTCCGCCATTTCACTCTCCTCCCCCCAACTCGCATCCCTCTCTCTGTGCTTTTGAAAAATTGGCAACATTTCAAATGTAAGAAAATTGTGGCCACAATATACAAAAGTCATGTGCGTTCTCATATCAAATACTGTACGCCACTGTGGAGTGGATGTGGAGCGGTTGTATTGAGGCAGTTGGACAAAATTCAAAAGAGTAATTAATCAGTAATCCTGCCATTACACAGTACCTTCCTCCATTATCAGTACGTAGAGATGTTGCATCTTTAGCATTATTTTACTGATATTTACCGTGAGTACTCTGACGAACTTGCTTCAATTGTGCCTCCCCTTCACATTTTCTCCCGAAATACTCGGGCAGCTGGGAGCGCCCATGAACTCACTCTCTCCCCCGCAATGCAGAACCTCTGCTTATCAAAATTCTTTTATTCCCAGAACTACTACTCTGGAATTCACTTCCTGGGAGTTGCTTTAATCCACTTTTATTTAAATCCAGTTATAAATATTTTATGAATGGAGGACGCCTTTAGGCACATAGACTAGCTTGTTTTATTTCCCTTGTTTTTCCCTCCTCCATTCATTATGCTCAAAAAAAAAAAAAAAAAAAAAAAGGATTAAATGCTCACCCTGCCCCCTGCTTTCTTGCTATCCCCCTCCCCCAACTCTAACGCCTCTCTTAGTGCATTTAAAAAATTGGTGGTTTTCCAAATAAAGAAAATTATGCTGATTTCTTTTTACATTTATTAATGAAATACCTGCCCTGTCCCCTGCCATCTTACTGTCCTTCCCCCAACTCACTCCCCCCATCTCATTGTGCCTTTGAGAAATTGGTGGCTTTCCAAATATAAAAATGAATTATTTCAAAATTTTTATACTTTTATAAATGACATGCTTGCCCTGTCCCCTGCCATCTGGCTGTCCCCCTCCCCCCCGCCATCTTGCTGTCCTTCCCCTAATTCACCCTCTTCTCTCTTAATGCCTTTGAACAACTGGTGGTTTGCCAAATAGATGTTCCAATTTTTTTTTACCTAATAATGAAATGCTTAGACTGCTTTCTTTTACAGGTTGAATATTGGAGCATGGAGACCGATAATGATGACATGAAAGTCAAGATAAGTATGGGCTTTATTCTCGGTGTTGCGTCTAACAGATTTAGGAAGTTAGAATTGTTAGGCTGGGTGGGTGAGTTAGGAGGAAGGGAGGGTGTCTTGGGAATGAGTTAGAGGATGAGGAATGTTAGATTAGATTAGAATAACTTGGTTGTTGGTTTGTCCAGTCTTGGTTGTGTGTCCTGGTTGTGTTGGTTGTGTGTTAGTGGTGGTGACTCTGACGCATTGTGGCACTGAAATAAATGATATATTTTACCCCATCCTACGTGCCTTGCCCTGCCCTGCCCTGCCCTGCCCTGCCCTGCCCTACCCTGCCCTTCCCTACCCTACCTTACCCTACCCTACCTTACCCTACCCTACCTTGCCTTACCCTACCTTACCCTACATTACCCTTCTTTACCCTACCCTACCCTACATTACCCTTCTTTACCCTACCCTACCCTACCCTACCCTACCCTACCCTACCCTATCCTACCGGTGGACCCACCCACCCACAACCCATTCCCCCCAGCCTTCCCGCCCATGACCCATACCCACCAGCTTTCCCGCCCATGACCCATACCCACCAGCTTTCCCACCCACGACCCATGCCCATCGGCCCTCCCACCCACGACCCATGTCCGTCAGCCCTTCCGCCCACGACCCATGCCCGTCGGCCCTCCCGCCCACGACCCATGCCCGTCGGCCCTCCCGCCCACGACCCATGCCCGTCGGCCCTCCCGCCCACGACCCATGCCCGTCGGCCCTCCCGCCCACGACCCATGCCCGTCGGCCCTCCCGCCCAC
This sequence comes from Coenobita brevimanus, assembly GCF_032717465.1. Classification (NCBI taxonomy): domain Eukaryota; kingdom Metazoa; phylum Arthropoda; class Malacostraca; order Decapoda; family Coenobitidae; genus Coenobita; species Coenobita brevimanus. Next base: position 6,558,590 of record NC_137015.1, read on the forward strand.
GACCCATGCCCGTCGGCCCTCCCGCCCACGACCCATGCCCGTCGGCCCTCCTGCCCACCCACCACCCATGGCCATCCGCTCCCCACCCCCCCAAAAAAGATTACCCCCAGATATTAAAAATTGCCTCCCCTCAAAATCCCCCCCCCCTCAAAATCCCCCCCCCACCAACCCCTTGAACCTGCCCCTCGAACCTTACCCTCGGACCTGCCCCTCGAACCTTACCCTCGGACCTGCCCCTCGAACCTTACCCTCGGACCTGCCCCTCGAACCTGCCCCTCGGACCTGCCCCTCGGACCTTACCCTCGGACCTGCCCCTCGGACCTTACCCTCGGACCTGCCCCTCGAACCTTACCCTCGGACCTGCCCCTCGAACCTTACCCTCGGACCTGCCCCTCGAACCTTACCCTCGGACCTGCCCCTCGAACCTTACCCTCGGACCTGCCCCTCGAACCTTACCCTCGGACCTGCCCCTCGAACATTACCCTCGGACCAGCCCCTTGAACCACACCCTAGAACCATATCCTCGAACCACACCCTCTCACCCTGCAACCTCGGACCAGCCCCTTGAACCACACCCTAGAACCATATCCTCGAACCACACCCTCTCACCCTGCAACCTTTCCCTCCAACCTTCCCCTCCAACTTGCCTAACATTATCCCTTTTCTTAGCAGGTAAAATTGGTAGCCAGCCTTGGAGATCAACCAGTGAGGTGGATTTGTTCTCGGAGGGGACCCCAATGGACTGAAGGATGATGAATGGAAGAGCTGACTAAAGAGGATGGATGGATGGAAGAGAAACAGTTGAATATTGATAAACGTAATAAAGTATGTGATATTAGCATGGTATATGTAAGCATGATAGATAAGCATGATGTGTAATAGATTAGTATGTGATACATGTGATAGATTAGTATGTGATAGGTATGTGATATGTGATATAGATAAGTATGTGATATTTTTTTTAATGCAAGGAAGAAGGAACCAAAGATCAGGAGCCCACTAACTGTTCCTTCCAAGAAACAAAAAAATTAAACAATACGAAAGAGCCAAATTCAAATCCATTAATTTTCAGATCCCTGGACACACTGCATTTAAGACTGGACATCATAGGAAGTAGGAAATACAGACAGAGGGAGACTGTTCCAGAGCTGGCCAGTTGCATAAATGAAGGACTGGGAGTAACGGTTAACTTTGCATTAAAGTTCAACAGAAAAGGGATGAGAGTTTATTGTTCGACTGGTGCTACGGGCCCCTTGTAGAGGTGGAGGGATGCAAGCAGACAGTTCGGAGGAGCAGTGACTATTGAGGTAGCGACAGAGAAGAGATAAAGATGCAACAGTGCAGCAAAGAGACAGAGGTTGAAGGAAGCCAGTAAGAGGAGGAGAGTTCGAGACGAAAAGCCTTTGACTTCACCCTGTTGAGAAGAGCTGTATGTGGGGAGCCTCCCCACACGAGAGTTGTACTCCACACATGGGCGAATAAAACCCATGTATAAAAACAACTGTGCAGTGGTAAAGAAGAAATGGAGTCTGCTTAGCACACCTAATCTCTTGGAAGCAGATTTTACAAGAGATGTTATATCATCTTTGTGGTAGGTGGGGGCACTCACCATCCACTCACTCGATGTAGTGCTGCTCTCGGGTGTCTGCCCTTTCCTCTCCTCTATCCTTCTTTCCTTCCATCCTCTCCTGTCTTTCTTTCCTTCAGTCTTTCCTCGTCATTCTGCCTACTGGTGACTTTACACTCCCTCTTATGTCTTTCTTTCCTTCATTCTTTCCTGTTCCTTCTGCCTGTGGGTGACTTTACACTGGGTGACAAGCCAGATGGTTTCCTGTACACCAGGAAACCATTTACTACGCTGGGTGGTAACCATATAACCAAATTTTGGCGCCTGGTGTTATAGTGGGTAATTATTGAACTCCAGTCGTATTGAGCCGATGAAGGTTTATATCCAAGGGCTGGTTGGGGTTTATTGCTCACGTAATGCCCCTCAGGGATGAGTGAGGCTGGTCACTCATCTTAAATGTTAGGACCAACTGCCTAGCCCCGGGCTCCTATGCTCCTCATTGGGCAAAGTAGGATTGGATGATGGATGGATGAATGTAACATGATCTTTCAAAGAAGTCCCAAGTGAATGAAACCCAAAGCATGTTTAAGGATGATGCATGAATAAGCTGGATATTATTAATCATTAATGGGTACTCCTGTGGAAGATTTTGTCGGGTTGATAGGTGTAAAAACTGAGTCTTTGATGCATTAAAAACAAGATTATATTTACACCAGTCAGATATAGGAGCTAAGTCAGAGTAGTATGTGTTAGTTATGTGATAGATAAGTATGTGATAGTACTGTATGTGTATGTGATAGATGTGTGATAGATATGTATGTGATAGATATGTTGTAGATGTGTTAGATTTGTATGTGATAGATAAGGTGTGATAAGTATGCGATAGATGTGGTATTTGCTAGATATATGATAGATATGTAATAAAGTACGTTGTCGATGACAGATATGTGGTAGATAAGTATGTGATAGATTAGTATGTGATATGATAGATTAGCATGATATATTTTGGCATGATATATAAGCATGTGATATGAACATGTTATATACTAGGCATGTGATATATAAGCTTGTTATGTTAAATAATGTAATATATATATATATATATATATATATATATATATATATATATATATATATATATATATATATATATATATATACGCTGTTGACCACGTTCATTGCCATTTGGGGCTAATAAATTGTTTGAAAAAAAAAATGCAATATATTTTTCACAACACAGGCCCTTATGGATGGAGGACCTATAGTTTTTTCATATTAACTTGGCCAATAATTAATCATAAAAGATCATTTGTAACTGTAGATTATGTCCTCCAGATCACACTATACTCTTGTAATTTTTACCTAGTCTAAGAGTGCCATCTATCCATCTTGAATGTTCACTTGGGGAAAACATAATACTGGTATGATGCTGGTCACAAAGAAGTGCTGGAAAAAAAAAATGTAGAACCATAGTGCCATTTTCTGCCACTCAACTGTGAAATAAGATTCAAAGAAAATTTTCTGGCCAAGTTAAAGTGCAATATAGCAATAAATGAACACTAAGAACTTTTTTTTTAAAGTAATCCTAACAATGCCATATTTTAGCTTATATTTAAAACTAATCTTAATATTTTTTAGGATCCTTTATTTTTAAAACTAATCCTATAACTTTACCACACAGGCTCCATGTCTTCGCATATTCTCATGTTTGTATGGAAAGTAACTGTGGTACATTATGCAACACACGACTGTGTAATGATAACTGCTGGTTTATTTTATATTACAAAACTTTTATGGAATCGTTTGTTACATGGGTCGGCCTTGGTCACCTGATGGCAGTTCTCCATACTGCTCAATCTCTGGCAGCCTCCCTATTGTCCCTTAACCCTGATGTCTCACTATAGCCTTGTCCTTTTTTTTTTTTTTTTTTTTTTTGCAACCCTACCCAACATGCACACTTATTTTCGACACCCATTTGTCACCCTCTCATAGCCAAACCGTCTCAGTCTAGCTCTCCTCATCACACCTCCATAAACTCCAGTCCATCCTTCTAAACTCTTCAATCTTAAACTTAGCCCCCTCAGGCCACTCTTTCAAGGATGCATTACACATCCATTTAATGTTAATGTCTGTACATCTGAGCCTACGAACATCCACCTTTACTGGTCGTGCAACCATACTGCATTACTCCTTACACATGCCACAGAGAATTTAAGGGGGCTGGTTAGACACTTCATCTTATTTACCAATGGTTCTGCCAACATAACCTAACCTAACCTATGCCCCCCAGACCCCACTTGATCATAATTACCAACGATTGCTACTGGACCAGTGTTGGAAGCTCCCCATTTCTTACCAGATCAAAACTTACACCCTAACCTATCCTAATCATGTGAAAGACCTGTTGTCCTAAATGAGACCTAATGTCCTAAATAACCTGTGAAAGACATTTAATTTAAAAAAATGGAAGACCAGTGCCAGTGTGGTAAATTATTTCTATTGCTCTTCGGTAAATTTTTGAAAATGCCTTTTAAAATACTATTACTACCAATAAAGTGGATTCAAATTTCCCCCCGTTTTACGAGTTCACTATAGCTCGTTTTTCATATGATGGAACTAGCCCAGGCAACGGATTGTGGGTGTGGCTGCGTGCAATTCAGTGTCTCTTTGCAGTAAGGTAGGAATGAGTCTCCTTGGTTACTAGACCTATTTTACTGACATTTTCCTAGTGGGATATGAGATGGAGGGGGAGGGAATGAGAGGTGGAGAGGGAGAAGAAATATGGAGAGTGGGAGAAAGAATTAATTGATAAAGGGTTGACGGAGAGAGAAAACATGGAGAGGGCGAGAAAGAATGGGTAGATGGAGGTAGAGAGAGATGAGACTGAGGGAGGAGAGAGGGGGAGAAAAGATTGTGGAAGGAGAGCGGGAGATGAGATTAATGGATGAGAGAGAGAGAGAGAGAGAGGAGATTGAGGGAGATGGGGAGAGAATGGCTGGAGGGTTGATGGAGAGAGAGGGTTAAGAGATGAAGGGATGAGTGAGATGGAGAGAGAGAGAAAATAGATGGGAGATTAGTTGGAGTATATGAGCATAATGAGGAGGAAAGGGCATCCTGATGGTGTAGAAGGACGAGGGAGGCTGAGGATGAGGTGGAAGTATACGAGTTGGAGAGAGGGTAGACAGATGACGGACAGGGTGACACGGAGGAGATTAGTTTCTGGCCACCCCTTTCGGGATGAAGGCTACAGACAGTTGAACAGATGCTTAGATTTCAGATATTTTGTATGTTTACCATATATACAAAATACAGAACAAGTCTCGGTAATCCGTTTTCTCTGGTCCATAAAGTAAGTTTATGCGTTTTCTATGTTAATAATGAAGGTAAATTGCTAATTGGCTCATTTCTTTCTTCCGAAATGTTTTATATTTTTTTCTCTATTATTTTTATTATTAACATTATCAATCAGACAGTGAGTTTGTGTCGCTATAAAATTTTTTTTTCACAAGGTCCCGGATGTTCTGCTCGGGGGAGACTGGCAGCCATCTTGTGAGCGGTGATGGTGGGCGGGATGATGGAGACGCTGCTGGTTTTCGTAAGAATTGTTGTCATCGGATGGCAAGACGTCCAAAAACGGGTCAAAAAGTCTCCAAAGATCCCCAGGAGCAAGAGGAAAGACGATAAGACCAAGTGGACATGGAAATAACGGATATGGATCACTGAAGGTAAGCGTCTGTTCCGTCACTTTGCCGGCCCATGCCTGCCGTAAGGTGAATAATATTTGTGAAAATGAAATGCAGGCTCTTATGATATTCTTGAGTGTGATTTGTTCAGTTTTGGCAGTGAATTTTGTGGCAATGTGGTTTAGATCTAGTTTATTATAAGGTATTTGTTGGGGGTCCCTGGCTTACCTGGTGTGAACCCCGTACATTGCAAGCTTACATTTTTGCAGGTAACCTTCCTGCTTTTGAGGGATCTGTTATTACTGTTATTATTTGTATAATTGCTATTTTTATTGTAATTAATTTTTATTGTAATTATCAATCAGACGCTTGTTTTATGTCGCTATGAAAATTTTCAGGTCCCGGATGTTTACCTGGCAGCCATTTTGAGACGGTGGTGATCGAGCTGGTATTTTCAAGTCAAATTTGTGGGTCAGCGGATAGCAAGACGTCAAAAAACAGGTCAAAAAGCGTTCCCTCACACCCAGGAGCAAGATGGAGAACGGTGACATCGAAATAATGTGTATAGAATCACCCATGAGGTAAGCGCCCGTTCGGTCATTTGCCTGCCCCATACCTCGAGTGAAATATGATGGATTATATTTTTGCTGATGAAATACAGGTTGTGATATATTTTGGTGTGATTTATTCAGTTTTGGTGATTTTTGTGACTATACAGTATATAGTGTATCATAATGTAGCATATGGACGTGACTCCAGACTTGCATTAATGTGAACCTTGTGGACTGTAGACTTAAATTTCCCTCTTTTTAGACAGCCTCTCTGCTTTTGAGGGATAGGGAGGTAGTTGAGAGACATTTGTAGCTCATAACCAGGCCACTTCACTGCCTGGTTATATCAGTGCCACCACGTGAAGGCACCCTGAACCTAACCAAACTGATTTCCTTACAATTTTCATTTCTTTTTATTATTTTAGGAAGAATCCCTTTTTCTTTTTTCCTATTTTTACATTACCCTTTTGTTCACAGGTTGGCCCAGCTGGAGTAGTCACTTGCCTGTGGTTGATGGGTCTTACCGATTGGACGAACTGGGGTATTGCAACAACCACAAATGACGCCCAATTGGAAGTTAAGTATTTGGCAATTTATCTATCTGTCCATAATATTTTTTTCTCTCTGTAAAAGTCATTGATGAATATTTCTCATTGGAAGTAGAAAATAAGGCTGAAAAATATATGAGAGAAGGAGTGTGAGCTGGGGGGAGGGCAATGAAATGGCAGGGGACAGGGCGACATGGAGGCGATTGGTTTGTGGCCACGCATTATGGGATTAACCCCTAAACCGCGGGCTTGTTTTGCTTTGACTTGTGGCTCCCGCGGGCATATTCGAGCTCCGACAGACTCTCTAAAAATATTTGCCAAAAGTCATTTATTAGTCCTAGAATATTAAAATTACATATGCATATGGCACATATCTTCAGCTTTCTCCTGGGATGTTTGTTGAGCCTTCGTCGAGTACCGTAGGACTTGTGGAGACCTCTGAAGTTGGGTAACGAAGTCTCCACTTTACACTTCCCAACAACCCGTAATATCATTACCAAAGCCTGATATTATCACTAGAAACACAATTCTATAATTTTCAAGTAGTTTGGAATCCATACTCCTAAAAAAAACAAACACTGTGAAAGCAATGAAAATTACGAGGGCGTATGACCTTCCCACTTGGGATCGTTTGCCGCTGGTGTTCTGTCATTTATTTTTCGTAAAACCCCTCACTCTTAATATTTCTATTATTATATAACACTTATATATATCTACAGTCTTTATCCATGTTTCCTTCAGTAATAGTTTATTGTCACTGTAGGCATTCAATTTCTCTTTCAGTAAAATATGTAGCATTGACTTTCTTGTCCTGTATACTAGCGTTGAGAGTGAATGTCACTTACACCTTCACTTTCATAACTCATAGTATTCATACATGCTAGAGTGAATCATTCACTTTCATTACTCCAAGTATATATACTCATATTCTTATACTACTACTCATATACATTTCTATTTACATTCTCTATTTTATTTATATTATTTACATTTCTATTTTATTTACACTGTGTTAGGCACTGTCACTTGCAGTAACTTATTAAACTGTTCACTTATATTTACATTCATTGCTTTCACTTGCTGTTTACCCATTATTTACATTTCCACTTGCACTGTTTTACTCACCAGAAAGATCGTAGTCACTCTCTATCATTTGTCAGCCCTTTACCTCATTCCACACGAGGTTTAGTAGGGGGTAGTGGTCACAGGGCCCATTGCATGGGGCTAAAAAGCTGCGGAATTTGACAGGCGCGAATCCGACGTACTTTCACCTTGAAAGACGACAGTAAACTGATACTGGTGGCCTGCCTAGGGGGAGTACAATACTGCCAACGTCAGCCTTGTGACAGCTGCTAATATATAGCTATGAAATGATTGGCAGGAAATCTAGACAATACATAATAAATTAGGTAGTTCCAGGTGAATGTAAATATCACAGGCTTCTCCCTTCCCTCCTTATATATATTTTTATTATGAGAATAGATTATACGGCATATTTCAAGGGGAATTACACTCAATCCTCTTAAACCATGGCAATTTGGGTCTGGACCACTGCTGTGGTTTACAAAATCCCCGGTTACAAATAATAAATTATGTGAAAAATTAATTATATAGGGTCTGGACTTTAGCCAGCCACCCCCCAAAGCACCCTACCTTCACCTATCTAGGCACCATCAAACACAAACATACAAATTTAGGAATATTTAGTGCATGTATTTAATAGAAATAAGCAATGTTAAGGGATCTCACCTTAATCCTATGACGATATTGCTTAAGTGAATGAAGTGGGGTGTTGTTGGGAAGAACTTAGAACCTCTCAGTATGAGGTGGGGGTGCTCCCTCATGCTGTTCTCCCTTCCCCAGCTCCTCAGCCTCCCTCAGGAAGCCTTCAAAGTCTGCCTCAGAGATGACTGATGCTTGATGACGATGGTTGTTGGGTCGCGATTATCAAATTGAATGCCGCGGTTTACGATTCTCCTCGGAAAAGGCCCACTTCGGTGCCTAGATCTGCGATTTTTGTGACAACAGCGGTTTAAGGGTGCCAGCAGTCTGACAGCCACTTTGCCGCAGTTTACGAATCCGTGGTTTATAAACGCGGTTTACGAGGATTGAGTGTAAACAATGAAAATTAGCGAATGAGTGCATGTGAGGTGTTGTCAGGTGATACTTAGCCAATTCCAGGTGTATGGCACTATCACATACCTTATTTCTTTTTTGTATATATTATTTGGTGTAAGAATAGGGCATAGGGCTTATTTCAATGGATGAAATCAGTGGAAAATTCCAGGGAAGATTTACTTAGCGTAGAATACAGTGTGGTGGCCTGCAATAATTAGGTAGTTCCAGGTGAATGTAAATATCACTTAGGCTTCTCCTTTCCTTTCTTACATATTTTTATTACGAGAATAGATTATACGGCATATTTCAAGGGGAAATAAACAGTGAAAATTAGCAAACGAGTGCACGTGAGGTGTTGTCAGGTGATAATTAGCCAATTCCAGGTGTATGGCAGTATCAATTACCTTATTTCTTTTTTGTATATATTATTTGGTATAAGAATAGGGCATAGGGCCTATTTCAATGGATGAAATCGGTGGAAAATTCCAGGGAAGGTTTACTTACGTAGCACAGCCAGGCAGGCGAGAGGAGAGGGTAATGGAGGGGAGGTAGGGAGGGGAGTCAAGAACGGGGAGAAATGGCTAAATTGTCAACAATGGATGGGAGTACAGATGAGATTAGGAGTGCTGACTAGTGTTGGACATTGGCAGTACTGATAGATGATAGAAGCCACCACTTGAAAGCCCAGGCGAATTCAAAATAACACAGAATCACAAAAGTGACGCCCCGCGGTATGATCCCTTGTTCCCAAGCATCACGAAAGTGACGCCCCGTGGTTAAAGTGTCTGGCAATAGATAGTAGATGCAGGCTCGATATATTTTGTATTTGTGGACAGCGTTTTTAATTGGATATATTTATGTTGATTTTTTTTTTCCAATTTTTACATTACCCTTTTTTTCACAGGTTGGCCCAGCAGGAGCAGTTACTTGCCTGTGGTTGATGGGTTTTACCAATTGGATAAACTGGAGTATTGCAACAACCACAAATGACACCCAAATGGAAGGCAAGTATCTGTCTATAATATATTTTTTTCCTCCATAAAAGTAATGAATATTACCCGCTAGAAGTTAAAATTTAAGGGTGATAAATCTATGACAGGAGGGGTGTTGATTTTCTTTCCAGTCTTTACATTACTATTTTGTCCTCAGCATGGTGCGTCGGGAGCAATTGCTTGCCTGTGGTTGCTGGGTCTTCTCGATTGGACGAACTGGGATACCACAGCTGCAAGTGATGCCTTATTGGAAGGAAAAGTATATCCCATTTTATAATACTTTTCTTTTTTTAATTTATAATTTTTTTTTTTCTAATATTTCTCTCTCTCTCTCTCTCTCTCTCTCTGTGGAAGTCATTGATGAATATTACCCAGTGATAAGTTGACCACAAATAAATCCTCTCCAAGTCACCCTGTCCCCTGCAATTTTGTTGCCCTTCCCCCAGCCCACACCCCCTGTCATATACATTTTTTATTTTCACATATTAAATCTGTTTTTTGAGCTGCTTTTATTAATTTTTACCTTATTTCAGATCAGGACATGCATCGATGGTCTCCCTGTATGGTGAAGTGTGAAAGCCATGGCCCGTTTGGATTTCGCTTGCCTTGGGGTGCCTCTCATCTTTTTTGTTTCTGAATGGCTTTATGAAGGAGTACCCAGCCAGGTGTGTGTGCCTGGCTCACACATAAATACCTGCATGCTTCTTTACTTACCTTCCTTTTTTTTTTTTTTTTTTTTTTTTTTTTTTTTCATTATCTGCTTGCTTATTGACTTACCTGCTTGCTTGTATGTTTACCTGCATTCTTCTTTAGACACCCACTTGTTTAATTTACTATCTATCTATTGCCAGATGCCTCAATCCTGTTTGGGGTGGCCACAAACAAATCGCCTCCATGTCACCCTGTCCCCTGCCATTTCACTGCCCCGTTCCCAACTCCCCCCCCCCTCTCTCATATACCTTTCCACCCCATCCCTCCATCTCATCCTTGGCCTCCCCCTCCCTCTTCCCCCTTTCACCTCACTCACATACACTCTCTTCGTCAGTCTTCATCCTCCATCCTCTCCACATGACCAAACCACCTCAGTGTATTCCTCCTAATGCTTCCTATCACATCCACATCCACACCACAATGCTTCTTTATATTCTCATTTGTCAGCCTCCCTCTCTCCATGTGACTCCACAGGCTCCTCTTAACTCATTTCCACTGCTCTCACTCTTGACTTGTGTCCTTCCAGCAACGTCCAAACTTCACTTCCATACGTTAGAGTTGGTATCACAATACTGTCATGTAGTAACTTTTTCACTTCCATGCTCACTTCCCTGCTTCTTATCACTGCTTTCAAGGAACCGGCAACCTTTCTTCCCTGCTGTACCCTTTCAAGCACTTCACCCTCCAAACCTCCATCCTTACTCATCACACTACCCAAGTACTTAAAATTACTCACATTTTCCAAGTCCTCACCATCCAACCTCACTGTACATTCACTGACTTCACCTCTCTCAAAGACCATCACTTTACTCTTCCCTACATTCACCTTTAGATTCCATTTATTACACATTCTCCCAAACTCATCCACCAAGCCTTGCAGCTCTCCTTCGTCTTCACTCAACAACACAGTATCATCTGCAAACAACAGTACAGGGAGTTTCCAAACACTATCCTCTCTCACCAGGGCCACTCCAACATCCACTACCCTACCTTGTACCTCTTTTATTACCCCATCCATGTACAGATTGAACAACCATGGAGACATGACACATCCCTGTTTCAACCCAACCTTCAAAGAAAAAAATTCACTCGAGTCACCATCCACACGCACTGCAGCCTTAGCACCATCATACATACTCTTCACAGCATTCAACAACTTCCCATCTACTATATAAATACTTAATACTTTCCACAATCCTTGTCTGTCCACCCTGTCATATGCTTTCTCCAAATCCATGAAAGCCACATACAACTTCTTTCCCTTCTGTAGAAACTTTTCCACTAAAGATCTAAGAATGAATATCTGATCTACACAACCTCTTCCCTTCCAAAAGCCTCCCTGTTCTTTTCCAACTAATTCCTCTGTTCTTTAACTCTGTCAATAAGTATCCTACCATACACTTTTCCTATTATACTAAGAAGACAGATGCCCCTATGATTACCACACACTACTTTTTCCCCTTTTCCTTTGTACAAGGGAATAATTATATCTGACTTCCAATCCTCCAGGACTCTACCTTCCTCCCAGGCCAATCTGCACATTTTCCACATCCATTCTACTACTCTCCCCCATACTTCAGCATTTCACCACACACTCCATCAATTCCTGGGGCTTTCCCCAGTTTAACTTTCTTCATTGCTTCCACAACTTCTATCTTACTGATTTCTTCCTGTCTTCTCACCTCCCTCCTCCTCCCAGCCATTCCTCAGCCACTTATGCTGGCATTACTTCCATCCTCTATGTTCAACAATTCCTTAAAGTGTTCTCTCCCTCTGCTCACTTTTTCTCCCTTCTCCACTAGCAATCTACCATTTTTATCTTTCACTCCCCTGCAAACTTCACTTCCACCCTGTCTTACTCTTTTCACCTCTTTCCAGAACATTTTCTTACAGTCCCTCCACATTACACTCAAGTTCCTTCCAAATTCCTCATCCGCGCTCTTCTTACTCTCTCTTACTAATCTTTTCACCTCTCTTTCTTTCTACATATAACTCTCTCTTCCACCTTTCAACTTCTTCCACACCCCTGTTTCTCATCCATTCATTGTATGCTTTCGTCTTTTGTGCCACAGCCTGTCTCACCTCTTCATTCCACCACGCTGTTCCTTGCACGCCCCTCCGTCTTCTCTTCATCCCACACACCACATCACATGCTGCACATATTTCTTCCGTAAATATCCTGCACACACCTTCCATGTCCCCCATCTGTCCCCCATCTGCTCCAATTCATATTTGCCCAATCGTTCCTCCACTTCTCTCTTATACTCTGCCTTTTTCTCATCCTCTTGTAACCTTTCCACTCTCCTTACAAATACTCCTTCTCCCCGTCCCTCCATTCTTCTATTTCTCCATCCTAATTGGACCTTGATTCTGGCCACCACCAAGTAGTGGTCAGAAAGTCCGCTCCCCCAACCTGTATAAGCTCTTGCATCCATTACACATCTTTGCATCCTTTCATCCACACACACATAATCAATTATTGCCTTCCTTTCATTCAGTTCACCACCCACCCTTCTCATCACTCGCCATGTATACCTGTGGATCATCTTGTGTCTGAAGAGGGTATTGGCTATCACCAACCCCCCTCCCAGCACAAATGTCCACTAACGCACTGCCATTCTCATATATCTCAGCAGGCACACCCCACTCACCAACTATTCCATCCACCTTCACATTCCCTACTTTACCATTCATATCACCGATCAAAAACACTCTCTCATTCCTTCCAAACTTTTCCACGCACACTTCCACATTTTTCCAGAACTCTTCTCTCACTCTGCTTGCACGATCTTGTGTTGGCGCATACACACACAATCGCCCACATTTGTATTCCAACTTTCAATCTTACCCACACAATCCTTGACCCAACTGATCCATACTCTCTTATGCTCTTCTTCTATCTTTTACTCACAACTATACATACTCCTCCTTTTGCCCTCTTATTCTCACCTACTCCTGCACATATACCCCATCCATACTCTCATTCTCTCACACACTCACCTCTCCATTTCGTTTCAGTTATTCCGCATACATTAACTTTCGCACCCTCAAGCACCTGGACAATCTCTCTCTCTCTCACCTCATCATTCGCTCCCCTTACATTCCAAGTTCTGATAACCATATCCTTTGTCCGGTCCTTGGTCGTCATCTCTTGGTCAGTCCTTGTCCGAGGCTTAATGTTTGTCTTTTTAGTTAGTTGTTTTCCGGGGAGGGGCACTAACCCTCTGCCAACCATTTTAGTTGCCTTTTACGACAAGCAGGGATAATGAGGGAGTATTCTTGTATTCTTGAAAAACTTATTCGCCCACAATTACCGGCCTGCATATTGACTCACCTGCATGCTTGTATATATTCCTGCTTTTTTTTTTTAGACACCCACTTGTTTAATTTACACATTTTACTTATTTGCCCACAATTACATGCTTGCTTATTGACTTACCTGCTTATATATTTATCTACTTGCTTTTTTACATACCAGCATAATTGTTTATTCTTTTTGTTTATTCTTTTTACTGGCTTAGTTCCCAAATTTTTAACTCTTGTTATTTATTCATTAACGTAAATTACAGTACTTCACCCTTGTCCTAGTGCTTTATTTTCAGTTACCACCAAATTATTCTTATTCTTATTATTGTTGTTGTTTTGCATAGTTCCAAGTTTTTCGGCAATTGTCATGTATTGGTTAACATTATAGCACTTCACCTTGTCCTGCTGCTATATTTTTATTTACCAACAGTTGTTAATTTTATTTTTAGTCATTATTATTATTATTATTATTGTTTGTGGTAGGTGGGGACGCTCACCATCCACTCACTGGATGTAGTGCTGCTCTCGGGTGTCTGCCCTTTCCTCTCCATCCTTCTTTCTTTCCATTCTCTTCTGTCTTTCCTTCCTTCATTCTTTCCTTGTCCTTCTGCCTACGGGTGACTTTACACTCCCTTTTCTGTCTTTCTTTCGTTCATTCTTTCCACTTCCTTCAGCCTGTGGGTGACTACACTGAGGGACAAGCCAAGTGGTTTCCTGTGCACCAGGAAACCATTTACTATGCTGGGTGGTAACCATATAACCAAATTTTGGCGCCTGGTGGTTTATTGGGTAATTATTGCGCTCCAATCGGATTGAGCCGGTGAAGGTTTGTATCCAAGGAGTGGTTGGGGTTGATTGCTTATGTATTGTCACTCAGGGATGAGTGAGGCTGGTCACTCTCATCTTAAATGTCGGGACCAGCTGCCTAGCCCCGGGCTCCTACGCTCCTCATGGGGTAATGTAGGATTGGATGATGGATGGATGTTGTTTTGCCTAGTTCCACGTTTTTCAGCAATTGTCATATATCCATTAACATTATAGCACTTCACTTTGTCCTAATGCTTTGTTTATTTTGCAGGTACTCTTGAAAAATACATGCCGATGGTAAGGCGTGCAAGAGGAAGCCAGCCAGGATTCCTTTGACTTGGAGTGTTAGTAAATGAGTGTTTGGCTTATTTCACTTACTATTTGTCTTATGATGCCTTCTGATTCATTGATTATTTTGTGTAATAAATTTGTATAGTTATTATTATTTTGATGTTACACTTGTAAACAGGGCTTTTGTTTGGCGAGCCACAGCTCGCGAATGCAAGTATTTTTTCCCTTCGGCGAATAAATTTTTCATGCAAGTCACCTTTTGGTGAGGAGAAAAAACATCCACTTCAAAACCCAGTAAACTAGAAAATAAGTAAATCTCAAAGCACATTGTGATCGATTATTCTTTCCTTGTCGCCACTGTGAATGTTTAAAACCTCATTATATGATTCTCATCATCATAATGTGTAAATAAATAAATATATTTATTGCCCTTAAAATATTTAGGCTCGTAGTCAGTTTGGCTACTAAAAATTTATTTGGCTCATAAATCTGAAACCTTAGGAGCCAAATTGCTCGCAACCATCAGCAGTCGGCAAGAGCCCTGGTAAACCATACAATTTGGTATTATTAATGTCATTAGGATTATTACTATCATTATTATTTTTCCATTTGTTTTAGTGTTCTTAGTGTATTCTTTCTACCTCAAACCAATTTTACCCATCTCATACAATGTTCAAACGAAAACATGTAGTGAAGAAAATACTTAAAGGCAGTGGAACGTTAATTCCTCATAGAATAATTGAAGTGTATTGTTAATATTGTTATTAATACTAATTATTATTATTTTTTTATTTTATTATTTTTTTTTTTTTTGAGGGAAGAACATGGTGGAGTTTGGTGTAGGAAATCCTCATAGAAGCATTGACTTTTTTATTATTATTATTACAGTTATTGTTGTTATTGCTACATATTTTTGAATGGAAGAGCTTGGGGAAGTTGGTGTAGGAATTTTCATAGAATCATTGAAGTGTATTATTATTACATTATTATTATTATTATTATTATGTACAGTTATTAGTTATTTCTGTATATTTTTGTATGGAAGAGTTGGAGTTAGGTGTAGGAATGGAACATTGCCTTAGTGTTGGCAACTTGTCTTTCTTAGGGTTGACAACTTGTCTTTCTTGGCATTAGCAACTTGTATATAGTATTGGCAACTTGTCTTTCTAGGTGTTTCAGTCATGTCCCCCCCATTCCCTTGCTCGTTGTCGTCGTGGGGGGCTTCGTGGGCATCGACTGGGGCTTGATGTGTGGGGGAGCTCTAGCAGGGTACCTTCATTCCGTCCATTGACGTGGAGGCCTGGTTGCAAGATGGCCTTCCAGTCCATTTTGCTATCCCCTCTACCCCCTCCTTGGGCCCCAGTCGTTGCCTCAGCTAATTTTGCAAGGCACTTTTCTTTTTCTATCACTTCTTTCATTTTCTCCTGTCTCTCTCTGTGCTATCATTTGCCTTTAAATGGCGTGGACTTTCCCACATTCATCGAAATTCTCATAATTGAACATGCATAAGTTGTAACAGGAAGGACTGGGTGTGCCCTTGGGCCATTGTCTCGGCCAGTGGTGGGGGTCATGGTGGTTCGGCACCACCCCAGTGTGCGGACGTCTGTAGAGGGACCCTCTGTGGAGGCGGGACTGCCGCTGGGCTGCGGCTGTCGGTTCCGGGGGTGCCGTGGCTCAGCGGCGGGATTCTCGGTCATTGGCCGGTGACCCTTCGCTGTGCAGGGAACCTTTGTTCTCTGGCGCAGTGTCGCTATCCCTTTAAGGGTAGGGTAAGGGGCGCAAACTGGAGTTTGACCCCTACTGGGGTTGTTGGCCGGGCCTCTGGACTTGGGGTTTCGCCCGTAATGTCCTTCCTTTTTCAGCCGTTATGATGAGCCTTTCCTGTTTCATATACATTATGGATTTGAATATTAGTTCCCCCTCCCCCGGTTCTGCCGCCGACCTGACCCAGGTGACGACCTCAGCTTCTCTTTGGGACGTTCCACCGACTACCTGCACTTTTCCGTTTCTATTCACCTTCTCCTCACATCCTTCATCTTCTCCAATTTGTGCTCAGTCCTCCTCTGCTAGCTCCTCCTCTATCATTACTCTAGAACCTTCTCTTCCTCTTGCCTCATCTACCTTTTCCACGCATATCTCTCGTTCTCGTCCATCTCTACTCCCATTTCCTAAGCAAACAGAACATGACAAATTCCAAGCTTTGTTCGGCCCCAAGACCTGGACCAAGTTATTTGACATTCCCTCAACTGCCCCTTTAGCAGGCGATGACCTGCTTTTTCAGTGTCATCGCCTGCACAGCGAAGCAGGTGGACAAAGATGTCCACTTTACGTCTCGTCCAGATGGCTCTCGTATTGTAATAGTTCAGTCCGAAGAACAGGCGACTGCGATGACCAGTTCACTTAGTCCTGCCGGTACACCAATTATTGTATCCAAAAATGTTCCCCTCAGTTCTTGTGTAGGGACAGTCTTGGTTCCCACTTATGTCGGTCTTGGTGACTGTTAGTGGCCAGAATGTTCTCCTCTTATCCAGGAGATTTTAGAACTCCAGGGTCATAAAGTTGTTATGGTACAGTGTTACTCGCTTCCTCCTGTGCATTGCCGCCACTATTCTATAAATATTGCAAAAACCGCTTCGACAGCTGTACATTAACTACCACTGTTATCCTTGGTGGTCTCAAGCTTAAAAGAATCTCCCCCAGTCTCTAGTCAATGCTGTGCTTGCTGAAAGTTTGGACACCCCTGAAATTTTGCAGATCCACTTCTACGTGCTGCCTTTGTTCATCTTCAGATCATAAGGATGATGAATGTCTCTCGGATCATCACTGCTGTCCTAATTGTAGAGGTGAGCATACCGCTACTGATCGTCATTGCCCTTCGTACAAATTTGAATGTGAGGTTCTCCAAATCCAACTGTCCGCTGGACCCCGTCGGGCTGATGCTCGCCGGGAAGCATGACGTCAAGGCTATACAGATGCTACTCCCACAGCCTATCGTCTTTATTCTTCTGTTGCAACCTCAGATGTCTTTGTCACTTCATCCTCTCCCTCGTTTTCTTTCCAGCCTTCTTGTTCTCTTTCTGTGGCCCAACCTTTGTCTGTTTCTCAACCACCTCTTGCTCTTCGTCCACCCCTATTCCGTTATCAAATTCCTTTTCAGTTCTCGGTTCCTCTACTTCCACCTTTCTTTCCTCTACCCCATCTACGTCGTCATCTACTTCCGTGCCCTTGTCGCATCTTTCCCGTTCTCGGCCACGCCCTTCCCACCCTGCCTCTCCCCTTCAGTCGGTCAAGAAACGTAAAGCCCATCGTGGGTCGCGTCCTGTTCCCCAAAAGCACTGCACGCCTCCTCTCCTCCAGATCTGACTTCCGTCCACCTCTTCGTGCATCTTTAGGTGACAGTTCTCCCGAAACTATCCAGAAAGTTACACGGTTTCTTCAGGATACTTCTTCACCATCGTTTGTTCCAACCACTGCCGCAACCGTCCCCATTTCCACTTCTACAGTTACCGTTTCTGCCGATGTTCACTCCCCTCCTCTCATTCTTCCTTCTACTCCTCTTCCCCCCTGAGGCTGCAGCCTCTACCTCCTCTACTTCATCCCTAATCTCTCCGTTACCTCCACCTTTCTCTTCTCCCCCCACCTCAACTTCAAGTGAGTTTATCGTCAAATCCCTTTTAGACCTTCCTTTACCTCCAGGGGAAGAAACCCCCTTCCCTCGCCGCCATTCTTCTTTTTTGCCCGAGTCATGCCCCTCCACTGCTCAGTGCTCCAGTGGTTCTTCGATACTCACTATCTTTACTTAAAGGTAACCTCTTCTACAACAAACATAGTTTTTTAGCACCATCAGTTTTGTCAGTTCTGATCCTCTGTTTTATGTCACGATGTCTGTTTTACAGTGGAATTTACGCAGTTTTACCTCACAACGTAACGACTTGCGTCATTTGCTTTCTGTTCACCAGCCTATGGTGCTTTGCTTACAGGAGACTCGCCTTCAGGAGTCCCCACCTGCTATCCGCAATTAGACCTTTTTTAGCTCTCCTCATTTCACTTCTGATGTTTGTATTGTAATCCACCATACGGTTCCATTTGAACCATTACAAATTTCTACTGAGCTTCCCTGTGTTATAGCCTGCATATTTCTTGGACTTTGGTTAACAATTGTTTCCCTCTATTTCTCCTCCTCAGTGGCACTTGATTTTTCGGCATTGGCTATCCTGCTCTCCAGTCTCCCTTCTCCATATATTTCACTCGACGATTTTAATAGTCGAAATCCCCTGTTGGGTGATTCCGTTATCAGTCCTAATGGTCGACTGATGGAATATTTTATTTACCATCATGAGCATTTAGTCCTCAATACCGGTATTCCCACCCACCTCGATGCACGTACACATACCTTTTCCTGCATTGACCTTTCTTTGTGTTCTCCATCCCTTGCTCTTGACTTCACTTGGTCTGTCCTTCAAGATTGTCCGTTTTGTGATCATTTTCCAATACATTTTCAACTCACGTTGTATTCTCCTACTCCATGCCCTCCACATTGGTGTTTTGCTCTAGTGAATTGGACAGCTTTTACTTCCTGTACGACTCTTTTTTTCTGTTCCTTCTTCTTGTGTACATGGTATGCTCACTAAATTCCTCAATGTGGTCCTTAATGCTGCTCATCAGACAATCCCAAAGACCACTCGTCCCTTTCCATCTAAGTGTGTTCCTTGGTGGACGCCGGAATGTTCAAGAGCTCTCTGCATCAAACGAGCCACTTGGAAGAGCTATCGTCACAAACATCATACCGCTGATAAAGTTTATCACCTTATACTTTTCCGACGTGCCAGTGGTGCCTTTCGTCGAACAGTTAAAAAGGCTAAGAAATCCAAATGGAAGTCATCTGTTTCTCGAGTTACTTCTAACACACCCATCTCAGCGGTTTGGGCCTGTATACGTAAGATAGCAGGTAAACGGCTACCATCTCCTGCTCTGGCCCTCCATCTGCATGTTACTTCCATAACAGATCCCTCCTTAGGTACCAATGTGCTGGGCAAACATTTTAGTGAGGTTAGTAATGGCTCTCATTTGACGAGTGACTTTCATAAACTTCGTTTGACAGCAGAGTGTCATCTGCTCCACTTCCACCTCGCTGATGAAGAACATTATAATGCTCCTTTTACGTCGGCGGAATTACGTGATGCCATTCGTTCTTGCAGAGATTCATGTGAGGGTTTAGATGGTGTTCATTACAGTATGCTTAAACACCTGTCAGCAGTGGGGCTTCAGTTTATATTAGCACTTTACAATTGTGTTTGCTCCACAGGCGAATTTGCCCCCAGTTGGCACACCATGCTTATTATTCCTTTCCCCAAACCTTTTTAAAGATGGCCATCTTCCTAAAGATTATCGTCCAATAGCTCTAACAAGCTGTCTTTGCAAAGTCCTGGAACGTATGGTTATTGCTAGGCTAATGTGGTTGTTAGAATCTAACTGTCTTTTATTGCCAGCTCAGTTCGGCTACCGAAAGATGCGAAGTACTTTAGACCCATTGATTAACCCTTTAACCGCGGGTGTCATTCCAGAATGACGTTGCAAAAACTGGACCAAACCGCGGGTGTCATTCTCGAATGTTTGTGAATATTTTGAATACCCCGCGTTTTTTCCGTGCGCCAATTGTTTCAAGGGAGAGTAGCTATTAAGTTCTTTCACTCCAGCCGACCCCCACCTCCCTCTTCCCCCCCCTGGGGCTCCACCTCCCACCCCCTGGGCCCCCCACCCCACCCCTGACCAAGCGCGCATCAGTATCTGTCCAGCTGTGTGAGTGACAACACATGTTGATGTGGCAGTGAAGTGCAGGCAATTACAGTGCCTTTTACCTGTCTCAGTGAACACAGAGTGGGTGTTTATCGTATGTGCAGTGTTCATATATGTTTATAGTATTATTATCAGAATGTGATTGGCATTTGGTAATGGTGTGTGAGCGAAAAATAGTGATTACAACACCGCTGATGTGGCAGTGAAGTGCAGGCAATTACAGTGCCTTACCTGCCTCAGTGAACACAGAGTGGGTGTTTATCGTATGTGCAGTGTTCATATATGTTTATAGTATTATTATCAGAATGAGGTTGGCATTTGGTAATGGTGTGTGAGCGAAAAATAGTGATTACAACACCGCTGATGTGGCAGTGAAGTGCAGGTAATTACAGTGCCTTTTACCTGCCTCAGTGAACACAGAGTGGGTGTTTATCGTATGTGCAGTGTTCATATATGTTTATAGTATTATTATCAGAATGAGGTTGGCATTTGGTAATGGTGTATGAGCGAAGGTAATGATGTGTGAGCGAAAAATAGTGATTTTACACCCCTCACTTCTAACGGCACTGCCCGTCCTGTGAAAGTCATCAAAGTCATGAAACCTACATCAATGGAAAGCTGAAGGTTAGTACTTTCTAATGGTACCTTATTTTTTTCTCTAGCTTTATTCTGTGCAGAGTTATTAAGGTTTAAAGGTTTGTTTACATTTGGCTGAAACCCCCGCGGGAGAGGACAGTCAGACCAAAACAATACCCGAGGTTAAAGGGTTAAGTTAGAAACGTATGTTAGGGCTGTGTTTTCCAAAGGTGAATCAGTCCTTTCTGTATTTTTTGATCTTGAGAAAGCATATGATACAGCGTGGAAGTATCATATTCTCCGTACAGTCCAGTCACTTGGTATTATTGGCAATATGGGAGTTTTTATTCAGAATTATTTGACAAATAGGTCATTTTCTGTTCACGTCTGCAATAGTTTGATTCCTTCCCACAATACGACGGAGTTGCTCAGGGCATGGTTCTTAGCACAACACTTTTCCTTATTGCGATTAATGATATTGTCGCTTCTCTCCCAGTATGTGTACATTCTTCTTTATATGTTGATGACTTCGCTAACTATGCTGCAGGCTCAATTTCCATACTGTTACAGAGTCTTCTTCAGTCTGCTATTACGAATGCTTCTTCTTGGGCTACTACTCATGGTTTTTGGTTCTCCACTTCCAAGTCATGTGCAATGACCTTTACTCGAAGTCGTCAGTCACTTCACCCACCTCTCTATCTTTATCATCATCCTTTTCAGTATCGGACATCTACTAGATTCTTCGGCCTGATCTTTGATTCTAAGTTGACATGGGATGCCCATATTTTGTCTTTGAAGGTGTCAACTTTACAGTGTCTACGTCTCCTGCAAATTTGATCCCTTATGTCTTGGGATGCTGACCGTACATGCCTACTAAACCTTCATCTGATCAAAATTAGACTACGGGTGCCAAGTTTATTCTTCTGCTTCTGCTCGTACGGTACGAAAACTTGATTCGGTGCACCATTTTGGTCTTCGTTTAGCGCTTGGTGCTTTCCGCTCCTCTCCAGTAGAGAGTCTTTATGCGGAGTCAGGTTATCCTTCGCTTTATAGACGTCGCGCATTACTTTCTCTTGTCTGTTTTTTGAGACAACATCAGTTTCAGTGTTCGATGCTCAGAATACATTCCTCTGTTGCAGATAATTATTTAACCCATCCCCGTTGTAGACCACCTTTCATACTTTGTGTTCAGTCCTTCCTCTCGTCCTTCCCATTTTCCATAGAAAATGTTCTCTTATTTTGCTCTGGGTGGTGTCCACCTTGGCTGCTGCCATATCCCTCAGTCCATCCATATTGCCTTCCTCAAAGTCGTCTACCTCTTCAGTAGTTCTTAGATGATCTTCCTTTCACGCACATCTAGTTGAACATGCTTCTGCAGTCCATGTCTATACGGATGGATCAAAAATGGCACACGGTACTGGGTTTGCAGTTCAGTTCCCTGATCATTCATATCAGTATAGCCTTCCTATAGTAGCTTCAGTTATGACGGCTGAACTTCATGCTTCATTACTTGTGGCCTGTAAATGTTACAGCCATCCTTCATCATCCTTTGTTTTTTTCTCTGACTCAACTTCGTGCTTCCAACCTCTCGTCTTAGAGATTCAAGAGTGGCTGTTTCGTCTGTCTGTCAAGAAGAAATCAGTGTAATAAACTCCGGACTGTTAAATCTTCTGTTTCTCCATGATCCAATCCTTGTCATCATAACCGTTGTTGGGAGACTGCCCCCGCTCGCTTATGGATTGGCCATACCTGTCTTACTCATGTATATTTGATGTCTGGTGACTCACCGCCTTTCTGACCTTCTTGCAATGTTCACCTTCCAGTACACCACATTCTCTTTGTCTGTCCTGGACATTCAGGAGTTTGCCTTCGACTATTCCCGTTTTTGTCCTCCCTTTGCCGACCTCCGGTTTTAAGCGATATTTTAAGTGAGTCTCGGTATTTTTCTGTTACTCGTTTAATGTCCTTTTTAACTCATTTAAGGATTTTGTATGATATTTAATTTTATCTTCCGTTTTTCCTTTATTTTCATCCTTTACCCTATTTTCACTTTGTGATGCAACTTGGTGCCATATGGTCTTTGTTACCTGGTGCTACATTTTCATTTCATTTCGTTTCATTTTCAGTCTTGTCGTACTCATTCCTTTGCCAATCAGTTTTTTCAAGTTTGTTAGGGGACACAACAAAGAAGTTAGAAAGCCACTGCCCTCCTATACAGCAGGCAATGCTGTAGGGAAACATCTGTAGTATAGTTAGGGCCATAGGAGTTTTAGTAGTTGTCACTTGATGTAATGCAGTTGTATAGTGATGTTAGACTATCCATCCATCCATCCATCATCCAATCCTATTTGCCCCATGAGGAGCGTAGGAGCCTGGGGCTAGGCAGTTGGTCCTGACATTTAAGATGAGAGTGAAAAAAATTTGCAGAATGTCTAATTGCTGTACGATTGGTTGTCATGATATTATGCAGTTGTATAGTGAAGTTAGACTAAATTTGCAGAATGTCAGTTGCTGTTCGATTGGTTGTCTTGATGTTATGCAGTTGAATAGTGACGTTAGACTAAATTTACAGAATATCTAATTGCTGTACAATTGGTTGTCATGATGTAATGCATTTGTATTGTGATGTTAGACTAAATGTGAGAATGTCAGTTGCTGTGCAATTGGTTGTCATGATGCTATGCAGTTGAATAGTGATGTTAGACTAAATTTGCAGAATGTCAGTTGCAGTACGATTGATTGTCATGATGTTATGCAGTTGAATAGTGATGTTAGACAAAATTTGCCTCGAACAATACATACAGTGGTCCTGGTTATAAAATTTTGGGCTGTAACGTTGCTTATATTATCCAGCTCTTGTTAGATGGTATCAGTATACAATTTTTAAGTAGGTAAAGGTATAATTAGACTGTTTTCACATGATAAATTGAGTACTGCTTGCAAGTTATGGCTGTGTTGAATTTGATGAGCCTTGGTTTAGAGGCATGAGTCTTCTTGGTTAATAGTCAAATTAATTCGTAAAGCCGGCTGTGCCATAAACAAAGGTGAAAGGGATTAGGGATATTTGTCAGGTTAGAGTAAATGCACTTCATATATTTTTATTTTTTACAGTATTATTTTTTTTAGTGGATGAAGAACTCTGATAACATTGCTTTGAGGTAGCTTGAATAGAATGTGAAAATTGCTTTGAGGTAGCTTGAATAGAATGTGTAGTTGATGTAATTAAATGGATAAACTGTAAATAAGGTTAGTGTGGTGCGAGGTGAATAAATTATGTTTTAAATATCCCGTTGGATAAAATAAAGTACAAGTTGACATACAGTACATTATGGTTGTGGTATAAATGTATTATTTTTAATTAATTTACATATTTAAATTTAGGTTGGTGATGGAGTGGTTGCAGTTAGTGGCGATGATGACCAGACCACACCCGAGACCTGATGTTGCAGGTTTGGCGCTATCTTGTATTCCATGAAGATTTCTTTTTCACTCTCTTACACCCTCTATCCACTTAACTTGACGAAGATCTGGCAGTGTCTAAATTCGAGCCTCTCCCCCACGGCATGCAGTGGAGACGACGCCCTGTAGCTGCTGGGAGAAGCGGGATTTAGGCCTGTTTGTCCGGGCTTCAGGTTCTTCTTTACCTCTCCTACTAAAGCCTTTCATCCACTTGCCCTGGTGGACGACATCCGGCTGGATTGGTTTCTGGCTGGAATCTGAAACCTCCCGGGGGTCCTGTTGCGCACTCAGGAGTGTGGATTCAGGCCCGACCCCGGACTGGGGCAACTGCCGAGCCGCTGGGGGATCCTGTGAGCGTGCAGGAGCACCCTCAGTTAGGGGGTCGCAGAAAATAGCTTAAAAGTCGAGCCTTCGATAATCGACTGGTTTTGGTAGGGCCACCCAGCACTGGCACAGGTCGGGCTGAAAGTAGGGACTAGGGCATCAGGCAGGGTGTAGGAGCAGGAGGCGTAGCTTCCTGCTCCTACAGTTAGGGTATAGGTGATAGGTTCCTCCCACTGGCCTAACACGAGCTCCAGGATTAGTGCTTTCCGGATAGTAAGAAGGTTTGGTCACCGGAGCTAATTCCCATTGGACGTGTTCCGGCCTAGGTAGGCCAAACCATAGGCAGGCAGGCACTAGGTCACTTAGGGACGATTAGCTAGGTCCCTCCAGTGACCCAGCTGCACCCATCCAACCATACCCACCCACACACACACCCAGTCATCTATCTGCCCACACAATATGATCATCCACATACCCATTGGGGGCGCGGTGGCTCACAGGTAGAGTGCCCGACTTGTAATCGTGAGGTTGCGAGTTCGAGCCTTTCACAGGCCACTGTTGCCAGGAGTGGTAGCGCGCTTCTGTAACCCAGCGGGGCTATGTGGCCATAGTTGCCTAGCTCGGGGATGACTAAATCCTTCACGCATCCAACCACCTACCCATACCTGGCCACCCACAGCCACCCATCCGTCTGCCCATCCACCAAGTCAAACCAAACCCACCCACCCACACCCACCCAGCCAAACCCCTGTACCCACTGTACCCACCGAACGCATTTAATGAAATCAACCCCCCCCCAGCCAAACCCCTATACCCACCCAACCCATTTAATGAAATCAACCCCCCGCCCGTGCCAAACCTCTGTACCCATTGTATCTACCCAACCCATCTAAATAAATCTACTCCCCCAGCCAAACCCCTCTACCCACCCAATCCAACTAATGAAATCAAGCCCCCCAGCCAAACCCTTGCACCCACTGTATCCACTTAACCCATCTAATTTAAATCAACCCCCCCAGCCAAACCCCTGTACCCACTGTACTCCCCCAATCAATGTAATGAAATCAAAACCCCCAGCGAAACCCTCTGTACCTACCCAACCCATCTAATGAAATCAACCCCCCCCCAGCCAAACCCCTGTACCCACTATACCCACCCAATCCATCTAATGAAATCAACCAAACCCAGCCAAACCCCTGTACCCACCCAGCCTGTCTAATGAAATCAACCCCCCCCCCCCAGCAAAACTCCTGTACCCAATGTACCCACCCAACCCGTCTAATGAAATCGAACCCCCCAGCCAAACCCCTGTACCCACTGTACCCACCCAACCCATCTAATGAAACCAACCCCCCCCCCCAGTCAAACTCCTATACCCACCCAACCCATTTAATTAAATCAACCCCCCCCCCAGCCAAACCCCTGTACCCACTGTACCCACCCAACCCATCTAATGAAATCAAACCCCCCCAGCCAAACCCTTGTACCCACTGTACCCACCCAACCCAACTAATGAAAGACCCCCCCCCGCCAAACCCCTGTACCCACCCAATCCATCTAATGAAATCAACCCCCCCCCCAGCCAAACCCCTGTACCCACTGTACCCACCCAACCCATCTAATGAAATCAACCCCAACAGCCAAACCCCTGTACCCACCCAATCCATCTAATGATATCAACCCCCCCCCCCAGCCAAACCCCTGTACCCACTGTACCCTCCCAACCCTTCTAATGATACCCCCCCCCTGCCCTCCCAACCCATCTAATATCAACCCCCCCCCCTGCCCTCCCAACCTATCTAATATCAACCCCCCCCCCACCAACCAAACCCCTGTAACCACCCAACCCATTTAATGAAAACCCTCCCCCCCAAGCCAAATCACTGTACCCACCTGACCCATGTAATGAAATCGGCCCTTCCCCCAGCCAAACCCCTGTATCCACCCAACCGACCTGATGAAATCAATGCCCCCTCCAGCCAAACTACTGTACCCACCCAACCCATGTAATGAAATCAACTCCCCCAGCCAAACCCCTTTACCCACTATACCCAAACAACATATCTACTGTAATTAAATAAACCCCTCCCCCCCTACCAAACCCATGTGCCCACCCAATGCATCTAATCAACCCCCCCCCCCAGTCAAACCCCTGTACCCACCTATCCCATCTAATGAAATCAACCCCTCCCCCCTCAGTCAAACCCCTGTACCCACTGTACCCACCAAACCTATCAAATGAAATCATCCCCCCCCCCCCAGCCAAACCCCCAGTACCATTTGTATCCACCCAACCCATCTAATGAAATCAACCCCTCCCCCCTCAGTCAAACCCCTGTACCCACCCAACCCAGCTTATCAAACAAAGCCACCCCCAGCCAAACCCCTGTACCCCTTGTACCCACCCAACCCATCTAATGAAATCAATCCCCCCAGCCAAACCCCTGTAACCACCCAACCCATGTAATGAAATCAACCCCCCCAGCCAAACCCCTGTATCCACTGTACCCTCCCAACCCATCTAATGAAATCAACCCCCCCAGCCAAACCCCTGTACCCACTGTACCCACCCAACCCATCTTATGAAATCAACCCCCCCCCCTGCAAGCCACGCCCCTGTACCCACTGTACCCACCTAACCCATCTAATGAAATCAGCCTTTCCCCCCCAGCCAAACCCCTGTACCCATCCAACTCATCTAATGAAATAAACCCCCCCTCCCAGCCAAACCCTTGTACCCACTGTACTCACCCAACCCTTCTAATGAAATCAACCCCCCCCAGCCAGACCCCTGTACCCACCCAACCAATCTAATGAAATAAACCCCCCCCAGCCAAATCCCTGTACCCACTGTACCCACCCAACCCTTCTAATAAAATCAACCCCCCCCCCCAGCCAGACCCCTGTACCTGCTGTACCCAGCCAAGCCATCTAATGAAATGAACCTCCCCCCAGCCAAATCCCTGTACGCACCCAACCCTTCTAATTAAATCAACCCCCCTGTACCCACCCAACCCTTCTAATGAAATCAACCCCCCAGCCAAACCCCTGTACCCACTGTACCCACCCAACCCATCTAATGAAATAAACCCCCCCAGCCAAACCCCTGTACCCACTGTACCCACCCAACCCATCTAATGAAATCAACCCCTCTGCCAAACCCCTGTACCCACCCAACCCATCTAATTAAATCAACTCCCTTGTTAAACCTCTGTACCCACCCAACCCACTTCATCCAATCAACCCACCTGTCTTGCTAAACCAAAACCACGCACACAGACCCAACCAAACCCACCCTGAGACATTTACTAACCTGCCCACCTACAGCCACCCACCCATTCACCCACCCACCCACCTGCTGACCCACGACCATGTACCCACTCACAGCTGCCCACTCATCCACCCACCAACATCCAACCACCCTCTACCTACCCACAACATTCCAGCACCTGCCCACCCAGAGCCACGTACCCACCCGCCCACCCAGAGCCACTTACCCACCCGCCCACCCAGAGCCACTTACCCACCCAGAGCCACTTACCCACCCATCCACCTACCCTCCCTCACCCACATGCTCAAACCCATACCCAACCACAGCCAAACCCATACACACCCAAACCCATACACACCCAAACCCATACACACCCAAACCAACACCCACTTACACTCACTTACACACCCACCCACAAGCAACTACACCCACGAGTACCCACAACCAATTAACACCCACCCACACCCACAACCAGCTACCACCCACCCACACCCACAACCAGCTACCACCCACCCACACCCACAACCAGCTACCACCCACCCACACCCACAACCAGCTACCACCCACCCACACCCACAACCAGCTACCACCCACCCACACCCACATCCAGCTACCACCCACCCACACCCAGACAACCAAGTACCACCAACCCACACCTACAAGTAACTACACCCATCCATCCACATACACCTTACCAAACCCTCATGCCACAACTACTCCACCCACTCACCTACTCAAAACCACGCAACCACCTACCCACCCTATAGCTCACTTACACCCACCCACCCAGCCCTCATCACCCATCCGTCAACATGCACCCACATACTCACACCTGCTGACATACACTCACTGACACCCACTCATCCATTCAGCAACAATAGCCACTCCTCCATCCTCCAACACCCACCCATCCACACTCACATTGCCATATTCACCTACCCACACTGACATGCGCATATCCACCCCTGTTCACCCACCCACATACCCATGTCCACCTATATACACTTACCCACATACTCTCTGCTCAACTCCATCAGCCATCTCCCACACAACTCCAGTTCTTCTTCACACTTCGTCATTTCTCACATGATCCATATGCGTCACTCCACACATACTCCTCAGACACCTCATCTCCATTATATTCAAAGTTCTCTCTGCCACACCTATATTGCATGTTTCAGGCCCATATAACGCAGTTGGTACCACAACACCCTCATACAGCCTCCTCTTTACATCCATTCTAAGTGAATGACAAAGAATTTTTTCATTCCTCCCTGCACCATTCCTGCTTCTGCATCTATTCCATCCACAGCAACATGTGACTCTGAATACTTAAACACTCTACTTCCTCAAGCAACTCACCATTCAAAACTATATTCATCCTCCTACCATCTACCAACCTCGTACACTTCATCACTTTACTCTTATTTCCTCTCAATTTCCCTCCATTCACACATACTCTCCAAACTCCTGTATCAACTGTCTCAATGTCTCCTGTGAATCAGCCACCAGTGCAGTATCATCTGTAAACACAAGCTGATTCAGTTTCCACCTTTGCCATCAGCATTCGTCAGACTCAGACCACAACCTAACACTCTTGCATTCAGCTCCCTTAGAACACCATCCATATAAATATTAAACAACCAAGGCGACATCACACATCCCTGCCCTAGCCCCACTCTCGCGGGAAACCAGTCACTCACAGTATTTCCCACTCTTATACACGCTATACTATTTACATAACTTTTCTCTCATTTTAGCAGCCTACCATCAAGTCCATACAATCTTAAAACTGTCCACAAAGCTTCCCTGTCAATTCTATGATACACTTTCTCTAAATCCATGAACGAACAAAACATATCCTTGCCTTTCGCTACATACTTTTAACACACCTGTCTCACAGCAAACACCTGATCCATGCATCCCCTCCCTCTCCTAAAGCCACACTGCTCATCACCAGTCACTCCCTCTGTACCCTTTCTCTTAATTAATAGTCCACCATACACCTTACCTACAACACTCAACAGATCTATACCCCTAAAGCTAGTACATTCATACTCATTACCCTTACCTATATACAAAGGGACGACACAAGCATTTGCCAAGTCAACTGGCACCATACCTCTCACAAAGCACACATTCAACAATCTTACTAACCAGTCAACAATAGTCGCTCCACCATGTTTCAGGCATTCCACAGCACACCTATCCATACCTGCAGCTTTCCTGTTTTCATCTCCTTTACTGCTTTCTGCATTTCCTCCATCGTGATTAAAGAATCATTCAACTATCCCATCACATTTTATTCCTTGCTCCCTTCCATCTGCCACAGTCTCAGCCTCCTTTCCTCATCTACATTTAACAATCCTTCAGAATACTCAGCCTGTCTCCTCCTTACTGCATCCATCTCAATATCCTTCCATCCTCTGCTTTTACTCGCTCATCCTTCCCAGACTCTCCCTTTTGAACTCTTTTCACCTCCTTTCAAAACATTTTGTTATTCTGTAGAAAATTCTCAGTCAACTGCCTACCTAACCTCACATCTGCTGCCACATTAGCATCACACATAGCGTTTCTCGCCCTTTTTCTCTTTTCCTTATACATCTCATAATGACACCTGATCCTCTGCAGCCTCACATCATACGCACGTCTGTTCTTAGCCACAGCCATACTTCCTTGCACCACCATTCACTTCCCTTTCTTACCCCACCTCCTCAATTGCTGCCACATTAGCATCGCACAGCCCTTCTCTCGGTATTCTCTTTTCCTTAGACCACTCATATGACATCCTTCATCTGCAGCCCGACTTCATATGTACATCTCTTCTCAGCCACAGCCATACTTCCTTTCACCATCATTCATTTCCCTTACACCACCACCTACTCGTCTCACACTACACACCTCTTCCGTATGCCCCACCACAGCACTGTTATACAACTGCCGCTCCTCCACACTGCCATTCTCCTGATCTTTCACTGCATTCCACTCATATATTTAAGTCTCTCCTGAAGCTCTATCATTTTCTCTCATCCAAATCATTTTCAAAACCTCCCCTGCCACACCTAACTCTCGTAGCTGTCATCCAAATCTACCTACTCTCCAACTTTCCCTCCACCAGGTAGTGCTCAGGCCCTTCACCCTCCCCTCTGAATACTCTCACATCCAACAATCTTGCTATTACATTCCGGGACACAACCACATAGTCCATCAATGCTCTATCAACAACCCTTCCACCCTCCTGCCTCACCCATGTATACTTATATCTTTCTTCTCAAACAAGGTATTTCTAGTCACGATCTCTCGCTCAACACATCCCTATCATTCCTTCCCCATTTTCATGTCTTCCAGGCACTCCATGCATACGAACTCACACCTTCAACTGCTATAGTCAGATCTCCTATCATTACCACATTCACATTTGCTCCTAAACTCTGCAGACACTTATCATCATCATTTCAGAAAGACTTTATTCTGCATCCATTTCGCTACCAGGCGCATATGCATTCACAAATACCCATAACTCAAGTTCAGATTTCGCTTTCATCCATATCAGTCTCGATGACACTTTCCATTCAGTCACATACTGCTGCACTTCCGGGCTCAGTAACAAGGCCACACCTTCTCTCGCCCTTCCTCTATCAACACCTGACAATCTTCCATTCACACTGCCAAACTTACACTCACCTTTCCATTTTACCTTTGTTTCACTCAAAGCTAACACATCCAAATTTCTTCTCACAAACATTCTCCCAATCTCCTC
Source organism: Coenobita brevimanus (assembly GCF_032717465.1). Taxonomy (NCBI): domain Eukaryota; kingdom Metazoa; phylum Arthropoda; class Malacostraca; order Decapoda; family Coenobitidae; genus Coenobita; species Coenobita brevimanus. The sequence continues at coordinate 6,590,350 of NC_137015.1, forward strand.
CCTTTTTGTCTCTATCGTACTACATCCACGCACATTCATTCATAGACCCTATCTTCAGGGTATGGGGATAACTCAGTCCCCCATCCCTTTCTGTTCGCATGTACTCATATTCAAATGTCCCCCCACATACCCATACCAAACCACTTACCCACACCCACGTACATCCACCCACCCACCCACACCCACATATATCTACTCACCCACACCCACATATATCTACTCACCCACACCCACATATATCTACTGATCTACACCCATATTGTTCCACCCACATACACCACCCAAACACGAACATCTATTAGACCTCCCCTATCCAGCCACCAAACATTCACACCCACTCAAATTTACTTCACCCACCCATCCTTACCGCCTCGCACCCACTCATCCTTACCTCGGCCACACCCACTCATCCTTACCTCGGCCACACCCACTCATCCTTACCTTTGGCCACACCCACTCATCCTTACCTCGGCCACACCCACTCATCCTTACTCGCCACACCCACTCATCCTTACCTCGGCCACACCCGCTCATCTTTACCTCGCCCACACCCACCACAGGCCCACGAACCCATCCCTACCCTCACTCCACCAGGCCACCTCTACTCTTCCCCCACCAACCCACCTCAATCCTCACCCCACTCGGCCACCTCTCCTCACCCCACTAGGCCACCTCTTCTCACCCCACCAGGCCACTTCAACCCTCACCCCACCAGGCCACCTCAACCCTCACCCCACCAGGCCACCTCTACCCTCACCCCACCAGGCCACCTCTACCCTCACCCCACCAGGCCACCTCTACCCTCACCCCACCAACCCACCTCTACCCTCACCCCACCAACCCACCTCTACCCTCACCCCACCAACCCACCTCTACCCTCACCCCACCAACCCACCTCTACCCTCACCCCACCAACCCACCTCTACCCTCACCCCCCCAACCCACCTCTACCCACACCCCACCACCCCACCTCTACCCTCACCCCACCACCCCACCTCTACCCTCACCCCACCAACCCACCTCTACCCTCACCCCACCAACCCACCTCTACCCTCACCCCACCAACCCACCTCTACCCTCACCCCACCAACCTACCTTTGCCCTTCCCCCACTAACCCACCTCAACCCTCATCCTACTAGGCCACCTCTCCTCACCCCACCAGGCCACTTCTACCCTCACCCTATCAACCCACCTCTCCCCTTACCCCACCAACCCACCGTTCTACCCCTCACCCCACCAACCCACCCTTAAAACCCACACCCCACCAACCCACCCTTCTACCCTCACCCCACCAACCCACCGTTCTACCCTCACCCCACCAACCCACCCTCTCTCTCAGACACACACACACACACACACACATCCATCCTCCCAAACACCCAGCCACATACACCCACTCAACCACCCACCCACCCACAGGCACCCAAAGCCACCCACCCACACCCAGATACCCACATTGACCCAGTCACCAGCACTCACATATCCACATAGACCCACCCAACACCCACATATCCACATAGACCCACCCATCAGGACCCATATACCCACATTGACCCACCCACATACCCACATTGACCCACCCACATACCCACATTGACCCACCCACATACCCACATTGACCCACCCACCAGCACCCATATACCCACATTGACCCATCCACCCCCCTACACCAACCCTTACCCACCTACCTAGACAACCTTCCACACCCACCCACCTATATACCCAACCACCCACTCCTACTCAACCCCTTGCAACAACCCATTCCTACACACGCCCCTTCCTACCCTTACCCCCACCGCTTGCAACAACACCCCCTGCAACAACCCACCCCAACCTGCACCCCATCCCACCCACTCCACCTGCCGCCCTTTCTTTGGGGGACAGGGTGGCTCAGTTTGGGGAATTAATTTCTCCATATTAAAAAATCCAAAATTCCTCACTTACTTGCACTCCACCAACCCCACCCCCCACCAACCTGCTCCAGACACACCCACCATGCCAACCACCAACACACTCTCTCTCTCACATACACACATCCAGCCTCATACACCCCACCAAACCACCCCTACCCCAACCCCCACCAACCGTTCGACACCCCAACCCCCACCAACCGTTCGACACCCCAACCCCCACCAACCGTTCGACACCCCAACCCCCACCCCTACCCCCACCAACCGTTCGACACCCCAACCCCCACCCCTACCCCCACCAACCGTTCGACACCCTAACCCCCACCCCTACCCCCACCAACCGTTCGACACCCCAACCCCCACCCCTACCCCCACCAACCGTTCGACACCCCAACCCTCACCCCAACCCTCACCCCTACCCCTACCCTCACCCCTACCCCTACCCTCACCCCTACCCCTACCCTCACCCCTACCCCTACCCCACCAATCGTACGACACCTCAACCCCCACCCCTACTCCATCAACCCCAACCCCCACCCCTAGTGCACCAACCCCAACCCCCACTCGCCAACCCCTCCCCCACTCGCCAACCCTCCCCCACTCGCCAACCCCTCCCCCACTCGCCAACCCCTACCCCCCCCCGCCAACCCCTACCCCCACTCGCCAACCCCTAACCCCACTCCAACCACCCATACCCCCACTCCAACCACCCATACCCCCACTCCAACCACCCATACCCCCACTCCAACCACCCATACCCACCCACACACCTAACATTTCAGCCACCTCTATCCTTCCAACCACCGACTCATACCCATTTACCAACCCTCTACCCACCCAGCCACTCCCACACCCACCCATCCAATGACCCACCCACCTTTACTTACCTATCTACCTGCCCACCCAACTATAGTCACGGCGCACGACTCTCAGGTTATTATCGTGCCCTGGCAACTTACCATTCAAAAGTTCGTCTGATTTCGTGTATAATGAGATGCATGTGATTCGTGTATAAAAGTTGTGTATAATATATCGTGCATAGTAATATGATACGTGTATAATACGATACGAAATTGGACGCACTTTTGAATGACAGGCTGCCAGGGTATGATAATGACATCAGACTCGTGCACATTGACTATAGTTACGTACCTAATTTCCTATCTTCCTAGCCACCCACGTTCCTTACCTTTCCTAGCCACCCACGTTCCTTACCCTTCCTAGCCACCCACGTTCCTCACCCTTCCTAGCCACCCACGTTCCTCACCCTTCCTAGCCACCCACCTTCTTACCCTTCCCAGCCACTCACCTTTCTTACCCTTCCCATCCACTTCTACCTTCTTACCCTTCCTAGCCACCCACGTTCCTTACCCTTCCTAGCCACCCACCTTACCCTTCCTAGCCACCCACCTTCTTACTTATTTCCAAGCCACAAACCTACTTACTCAGCATCCAACCATCTAACCACCTACACCCTTCCAAATAATTCAACATCTCACATCCATCCAACCAAGATACCTTGACTCATTCAACACTCTGTACCCCCACGCCCATTTAACCACCCATCCCCACACCCATTTAACCACCCATCCCCACACCCATTTAACCACCCATCCCCACACCCATTTAACCACCCATCCCCACACCCATTTAACCACCCATCCCCACACCCATTTAACCACCCATCCCCACACCCATTTAACCACTCATCCCCACACCCATTAAACCACCCACCTCCACACCCATGTAAGCACCCACGTCCACACTCATCTAACCACCCACCCACACCCTCACACTCATCCAACTACCCACCTCCACACCCATCTAACCACCCCACCTGCCCAACCCATACCCCCACCCCATCCACACACCAACACCCCCACACCAACACCCACAACCCACCTTAATTCCTACATCCCACTAACACTTCTCTACCCCACACCACCCATCCTCGCACCCACCCCTACCCCTCCCCACTAACCCACCACTATCCAACCAGCTGCTGTTCCCACCTCCAACCCACTCCTATCCCTACCCCTAACCCCATACCCAAACCCACCCTTATCCTCACGCCCAAAACAGTCTTATCCCCACCACCAGCACAGTAAGCTATCCCCACCACCAGCACAGTGCTATCCCCACCAACACACCCCTATCCCCACCACCAACACACCCCTATCCCCACCACCAACACACCCCTATCCCCACCACCAACACACCCCTATCCCCACCACCAACACACCCCTATCCCCACCACCAACACACCCCGATACCCACCACCAACACTCCCCTATCCCCACCACCAACACACCCCTATCCCCACCACCAACACACCCCTATCCCCACCACCAACACACCCCTATCCCCACCACCAACACACCCCTATCCCCACCACCAACACACCCCTATCCCCACCACCAACACACCCCTATCCCCACCACCAACACACCCCTATCCCCACCACCAACACACCCCTATCCCCACCACCAACACACCCCTATCCCCACCACCAACACACCCCTATCCCCACCACCAACACACCCCTATCCCCACCACCAACACACCTCCATCCCCACCACCAGCACACCTCCATCCCCACCACCAGCACACCCCTATCCCCACCACCAGCACACCCCTATCCCCACCACCAGCACACCCCTATCCCCAACACCAGCACACCCCTATCCCCAACACCAGCACACCCCTATCCCCAACACCAGCACACCCCTATCCCCAACACCAGCACACCCCTATCCCCAACACCAGCACACCCCTATCCCCAACACCAGCACACCCCTATCCCCAACACCAGCACACCCCTATCCCCAACACCAGCACACCCCTATCCCCACCACCAGCACACCCCTATCCCCACCACCAGCACACCTCCATCCCCACCACCAGCACACCTCCATCCCCACCACCAGCACACCTCCATCCCCACCACCAGCACATCTCCAACCCCACCACCAGCACATCTCCAACCCCACCACCACCACACCCCTATCCCCACCACCAGCACACCCCTATCCCCACCACCACCACACCTCTTTCCCCACCACCACCACACCCCTATCCCCACCACCAGCACACCCCCATCTCCACCACCAGCACACCCCCATCTCCACCACCAGCACACTCCTATCCCCACCACAAGTACACCCCTATCCCCACCACCAGCACACCCCGATCCCCACCACCAACACACGCATCTCCCCACCACTAGCACACCCCTCTCCCCACCACCAGCACACCCCTCTCCCCACCACCAGCACACCCCTCTCCCCACCACCAGCACACCCCTACCCCCACCACCAGCACACCCCTATCCCCACCACCAGCACACCCCTATCCCCACCACTAGCACACCCCTATTCCTACCACCACCAACATAGCACTATCCCCACCACCACCAACATAGCACTATCCCCACCACCACCATTATAGTGCCATCCCCACCACCACCAACATAGCACTATCCCCACCACCACCAACATAGCACTATCCCCACCACCACCAACATAGCACTATCCCCACCACCACCAACATAGCACTATCCCCACCACCACCAACATAGCACTATCCCCACCACCACCAACATAGCACTATCCCCACCACCACCAACATAGCACTATCCCCACCACCACCAACACAGCACTATCCCCACCACCACCAACACAGCACTATCCCCACCACCACCAACACAGCACTATCCCCACCACCACCAACACAGCACTATCCCCACAACCACCAACAAAGCACTATCCCCACCACCACCAACTCAGCAATAGCCCCTCCACCACCAACACAGCACTATCCCCACCACCACCAACACAGCACTATCCCCACCACCACCAACACAGCACTATCCCCACCACCACCAACACAGCACTATCCCCACCACCACCAACATAGCACTATCCCCACCATCACCAACATAGCACTATCCCCACCACCACCAACATAGCACTATCCCCACCACCAGCACACCCCAAACCCCACCACCACCAGCACACCCCAAAACCCACCACCACCAGCACAACCCCAAACCCACCACCACCAGAACACGCCAATCCCCACCACCACCAGCACACGCCTATCCCCACCACCACCAGCACACGCCTATCCCCACCACCACCAGCACACCCCTATCCCCACCACCACCAGCACACCCCTATCCCCACCACCACCAGCACACCCCTATCCCCACCACCACCAGCACACCACTATCCCCACCACCACCAGCACACCACTATCCCCACCACCACCAGCACCCCACGACCACCACCACCAGCACACCACTATCCCCACCACCACCAGCACACCACTATCCCCACCACCACCAGCACACCACTATCCCCACCACCACCAGCACACCACTATCCCCACCACCACCAGCACACCACTATCCCCACCACCACCAGCACACCACTATCCCCACCACCACCACCACACCACAATCCCCACCAGCACACCACAAACCCAACCAGCACACCACAATCCCCACCAGCACACCACAATCCCCACCAGCACACACCACTATCCCCACCAGCACCACCAACACACCACTATCCCCACCACCACCACCAACACACCACTATCCCCACCACCAACACACCACTATCCCCACCACCACCACCAACACACCACTATCCCCACCACCACCACCAACACACCACTATCCCCACCCACAACACACCACTTCCGAGACTGTTCCTTTGTGCACTCTTTTCATTTCCTTTCAAAACATTTTCTTATTCTGATGAAAAATCTCAGTCAACCGCCTACCCCACCTCAGATCTGTTGCCACATTAGCATCACACAGCCTTTCTCGCCATTTTCCTATTTCGTTTATACATCTCATATGACACCTGATCCTTCCTCTGCAGCCTCACCTCATACGCACGTCTCTTCTCAGCCACAGCCATACTTCCTTGCACCACCATTCACTTCCCTTTCTTACCCCACCTCTCATCTGCTGCCACATAAGGATCGTACAGCCCTTCTTCCCTATTCCTTATCCTTATACCAATCACATATCATCATCTGCGGCCACACTTCATATGCACGTGTGTCCTCAGCCACAGCCATACTTCCTCGCACCACCATTCACTTCCATTTCATACACAACCACCTACTCACACCACGCCTCTTCCGCATGCTCCACCATAGCACTGTTAAATAACTGCCACTTCTCCTCAACACTGCCATTCTGATCTTTCACAGCATTCCACTCATATTTAAGTTTCTCCTGATGCTCAATCATTTTCTCTTTCAAAACCTCCGTGCCATACCTAACTCTCGTAGCTATCATATCTTACCTACTCTCAACTTTCACTCCACCATGTAGTGATCAGACCCTTCACCCTTTTCTCTGAATACTCTTACATCCAACAATCTTGCTATTACATTCCTGGACACAACCACATAGTCCATCAATGCTCTATCAGCAACCCTTCCACTCTCCTGTCTCACCCATGTATACTTTTTCTTCTTAAACAAAGCACTTCCAGTCACCATCTCTCGCTTAACACACCTCTTATCATTCCTTCCCCATTTTCATGTCTTCCAGGCACACCATGCATACGAACTACACCTTCAACTGCTACATTTCCCACTCTAGCAGTCAGATCTCCCATCATTACCACATTCACATTTGCTCCAAAACTCTGCAGACACTTATCATCATTCCAGAAAGACTCTCTCTTCTGCATCTGTTTCACTACCAGGCGCATATGCACTCACAAATACACATAATTCACGTTCAAGTTTTGCTTTCATCCACCTGACAATCTTCCATTCACACTTCAAACTTCAACTTACCTTTCCCTTTTATCTTTGTTTCACTCAAAGCTAACACATCCAACTTTCATCTCACAAACATTCTTCCAATCTCCTCCCTTTTTGCCTAAATCGTACTACATGCACGCACATTCATAGACCCAATCTTTAGGGTACGAGGATAACTCAGTCCCCCATTCCTTTCTTTTCCCACATACTCATAGCCAACACTTCACCCACATACCCATATCATACCACTTACACCCAGATATATCTGCTCACCCACACCCACATATATCTACTCAGCCACACCCACATATATCTACTCACCCACATGTTCCACATACAAACCAGCCAAACACCAACATCTGTTCGACCTTCCCCCTATCCAAACACCAGAAAACATTTACACCCCACTCACATATACTCCACTCCACCCATCCTTACCTCGCTTCCCACACACCCATCCCTACCCTCACCCTACCAAGCCGCACCTTTACCCTCACCCCTACTGCAAGCGACCTTTACTCCTGCCACCCTACCAAGCGATCCTTTACCCTCACCCTACCAAGCGAGACCTTTACCCTCACCCCACCCATAACCCCACCTTTACCCTCACCCCACCAACCCACCCCTTTACCCTCACCCCCACCAACCCACCTCTTACTCTTACCCCACCAACCGATCTCTACCCCCTCACCACACATTGATCCACCTACCAACACCCACATACCCATATCCACCCACCCACCAGCACCCACATACCCACATTGACTCACACACCAGCACCCCCACTGTGTATCCATACTGACCCACCCACCAGCACCCACAGACCCACATTGACCCACCCACCAGCACCCACATACCCACATTGACCCACCCCACCAGTACCCACATACATTGACCCACCACCAGCACCCACATACCCACATTGACCCATCCACTAGCACCCACATACCCACATTGACCCACTAGCCACTAACATCACCCACTTATCCACATTGACACCCACCTACCACCCACATATTGACCCACCACCCACATACCCACATTGACCCACCCACCAGCATCCATGTATCCCACATTGACCCACCCACCACCACCCACACGTATCCTCATTGACCTATCCAACCCCCCCACACCAACTCAGACGCTCCCACCTACCTTGACAAACCTTCCTCACCCACCTACACACCCAACCACCCCACCCCTACTCCACCCCTTGCAACAACCTATTCCTACCCATAGCTTCTACCAACTACCTATTCCTACCCATGCTTCTACCAACTACCCATTCCTACCCATGCTTCTACCAACTACCCCATTCCTACCTGGAACACCACCAACCCCAAACTGCTCCAGCCACACCCACCAACTACCAAACCATCCCATCAAACCACCTCTACCCCATCACCCTATTCCCCCCCACCACCACCAACCATTCAACACCCCAACCCCCATCCCCGCCGCACCAACCCAAACTTCTCTCGCCAACCCTTACCCCTACCCCAACTTCGCCAACCACAATCCCTCTCTACTCCACCAACCCCCTACCCCCCACCCCCACCCCCCACCCCCAGCCATGCAAAACACCCATACCACACACACACACACACACACACACACACACACACACACACACATCCATGTACAGTATATCCATCCAACCACCGACTCCTACCCAGTAACCAACCCTCTACCCACTCAGTCACTCTCACACCCACCCATCCAATGACCCACCCACCTGCTTACGTGCATGTACCTACCCACCCAACTATAGTAACTGACGCGTGGATTCTGAGATTGGTATTATCGTGCCTGGGAAATTACTATTCAAAAGTTTGTCTGATTTCGTGTATAATGAGATGATGCATGTGATTGATGTATAAAAGTAGTGTATAATATATCGTGTATAGTAATATGATTCATGTATATGATACGAAATTGGACGCACTTCTTTGAATGATACGTTGCCAGGGTACGATAACGACTCACTACCTTAGTAGTCGTGCAATGCGACTACTGTATAGTTACTCTACCTACTTTCCTACCTTCCTTCCAGCCACCCACTGTTCCTTACCCTTCGTAGCCAACCCACGTTCCTTACCCTCTTCGTAGCGCCACCCACGTTCCTTACCCTTCGTAGCCACCCACGTTCCTTACCCCTTCGTAGCCACCCACTGTTCCTTACCCCTTCGTAGCCACCCACGTTCCTTACCCTTCCTAGCCACCCACGTTCCTTACCCTTCCTAGCCACCCACGTTCCTTACCCTTCCTAGCCACCCCACGTTCCTTACCCTTCCTAGCCACCCACGTTCCTTACCCTTCCTAGAAGCCACCCACGTTCCTTACCCTTCCTAGCCACCCACGTTCCTTACCCTTCCTAGCCACCCACCTTTTTCTCCCCTCTTTTCCAAGCCACAAACCTACTTAGCACAGCATCCAACCATTTGACCACCTACACCTCTTCCAATAATTCAACGTCTCGCATCCATCCAACCAAGATACCTTTGACTCATTCCAATATCTGGACCCCCACACCCATTTAAACCACCCATTCCCACACCCATTTAACCACCCACGTCCACACCCATGTTACTACCCACGTCCACACCCATCTAACCACCCACCGTCGGCCTCACCCTCACACTCATCCAACCACCCACGTCCACACCTATCTAAGCACCCACCTGCCCCACCCAAAACCCCACCCCATCCTCAGCACCAGCACCCACAACCCCACGTTAATTCGTACATCCCACTTAACACTTCTCTACCCCACACCACCCATCGTCACAAGCACTCCACCCTTACCCCCCTTCCCAGTAACCCACCACTATCCAACCCACTGCTATTCCCACCTCCAAGCCACTCCTATCCCTACCCCCTAACCCCCACCCCCAAAAACCCACCCTTATCCCCACGCCCAACACAGTCCTATCCCCACCACCAGCACACTGCTATCCCCACCACCAGCACACTGCTATCCCCACCACCAACACACCGCGGTCCTCACCCCCAACACACCACTATCCCCACCAGCAACACACCCCTATATCCCCACCACCAACACACTCCCTATCCCCACCACCAACACACCCCTATCCCCACCACCAACACATCCCTATCGCCACCTCACCAGGGCACACCCCCATCCCCACCACCAGCACACCCATATCCCCACCACCACCCACATAAGACTATCGAGTACAGCAGCAGCATAATATTATCTCCACCACTACCGACACACCCCTATCCCCACCACCACCAACACACCCCAATCCCCACCACCACCAACACACCCCTATCCCCACACCCACCACCAACACACACCCCTAGTCCCACACCACCCACCAACACACCCCTATCCCCACCACCACCAACACACCCCAATCCCCACCACCAACAACACACCCCTATCACCCCACCACCACCAACACACCCCTATCCCCACCACCACCAACACACTCCCTATCCCCACCACCACCAACACACCCCTTATCCCCACCACCACCAACACACCCCTATCCCACCACCACCCACCACCAACACACCCCTTATCCCCACCACCACCAACACACCCCTATCCCCCACCACCACCAACACACCCCCTATCCCCACCACCACCAACACACCCCCTATCCCCACCACTATCAACACACCCCTATCCCCACCACTACCCACACACCCCTATGCCCACCACTATCAACACACCCCTATGCCCACCACTATCAACACACCCCCTATGCCCACCACTATCAACACATAGCCCCTATGCCCACCACCAACACCCCTATCCCCTCCACCACCAACATAGTACTATCCCCACCACCACCACCAACATCCCACTATCCCCCCCACCCCCACCACCATAGCACGCGCCCCACCACCACCACCAACATAGCACTATCCCCACCACCACCACCCACAAAGCCCTATCCCCACCACCACCACCCAAACATAGCACTATCCCCACCACCACCACCAACATAGCACTATCCCCACCACCACCACCAACATAGCACTATCCCCACCACCACCACCAACAGTAGCACTATCCCCACCCACCACCACCAACACACCACTATCCCCACCACCACCAATGCCAACACACCACCATCCCTACACCACCACCAACACACCACTTATCCCCCACCACCACCAACACGCCACACCAATTATCCCCACTCACCACCTACACACCACTATCCCCACCACCACCAACACACCACTATCCCCACCACACCCCTCTCCCCACGAGCAGCACCATACCCCTCTCCCCACTGTGAGCACCCACCATACCACTATCCCCACCACCACCAACACACCCCTATCCCCACCACCAACAACACACCCCTATCCCCACCACAACCAAAACACCCCTATCCCCATCCACCACCAACACACCCCTATCCCCACCACCACCAACACACCCCAAACCCCACCACCCCCAACACACCCCCTAACCCCACCACCACCAACACACCCCCTATCCCCACCACCACCAACACACCCCTATCCCCACCTCCACCAACACACCCCTATCCCCACCACCACCAACACACCCCCTATCCCCACCACCACCAACACACCCCTCTCCCCACCACTACCAACACACCCCTATGCCCACCACTATCAACACACCCCTAACCCCACCACTATCAACACACCCCTATGCCCACCACTATCAACACACCCCTATGCCCACCACTATCAACACACCCCCTATGCCCACCACCAACACCCCTATCCCCTCCACCACCAACATAGTACTCATCCCCCACCACCACCACCAACATAAGCACTATCCCCACCACCACCACCAACATAGCACTATCCCCACCACCACCACCAACACCACCAACATAGCACTATCCCCACCCACCACCACCAACATAAAGCAACTATCCCCACCACCACCACCAACATAGCACTATCCCCACCATCACCACACCAACATAGCACTATCCCACCACCACCACCAACATACCACTATCACCACCACCACCACCAACATAGCACTATCCCCACCACCACCACCAACACACCACTATCCCCACCACCACCACCAACACACCACTATCCCCACCACCACCAACACACCACTATCCCCACCACCACCAACACACCACTATCCCCACCACCACCAACACACCACTATCCCCACCACCACCAACACACCACTAACCCCACCACACCCCAATCCCCACGAGCAACACCCTACCACTAACCCCACGAGCACCCCCATACCCCTATCCCCCCCACCACCGACACACACCCCTATCCCCACCCCCATCAACACACCCCTATGCCCTCCACCACCAACACACCCCTATGCCCACCACCATCAACACCCCCCTATGCCCACCACCAGCACATCCCTATCCCCACCACCAGCACACTCTTACCTACCTTACGATGCACCCATCTACCCACCCAACAAACCACCACCTCTTACTGTACCTACTCACGGCCACCTCTCATAGAACCAGTGACCTATCTACATACCCCCCCACATACCTACCTACCTACTCAGTCACCCTTTGCAACCACCCACCAACGCACAGCACATGCAGCAATGCACTCTCGTGTATCTAGCCACCCACTCACACCCTTTCAGTCACCCAACCTATGCCCATCGCCACCCACTCACACCCTTTCAGTCACCCAACCATGCCCATCGCCACCCACATTCACCTGCCTAGGCACGGGCCAAGTCAATCCATCCACCCAATCTCACACCCACTTAGACCCTTCCTACAGTCACTCATACTCTTCCAACTGTCAAACTACCTACTCATCCTTCCTACGATCTAAGCAGACACCCAGGCCCTTTCAATGATGTAACCACCACCCAGGCCCTTCCAACCATCCAAACCACCCACTGATACCTCTTCCAATGATGTAACCACTCACCGAAGCTCTTCCAACCATCTAACCACCCCCCCAGACACCCCTTCTAATGATCTAACCACCCCACACAGGCCCTTCCAACCATCTAACCACCCACTGGCAGCCAGTCATTAAACAACCTACACTGACCCACAGCCATCGAACACACCGCCACCCACACATATCCACCAACTACAACGACCAGTCGACCTCTACTCCCACCCTACCCACCGAGCAACCCTCTTGAACAGTCAGCCCTCTTTCTTAATCCTGGCACCAACTCACTTCTGCCCCTACCCCATCAACCCACAACTCACGCACACACCTACATCCCTGTCTTTCCACCCCTTCCTCCCATGGAACCACTCTCTTCTCCCTCACCCGTCCATCCATCCAGCCACCTGCCAACTCACCCACCTACCTATCTATCTGTATCTGTGTACTTACCTTCCCAGGCTCCCTACTACCTACTTACCTTCCCAGCCTCCCTACTACCCACTTGCTTACCTTCCTAGCCTCCTTACTACCCATTTACCCTCCCAGCCACTTTACTACCTACTTACATTCCCAGCCTTCTTACTACCTACCTGCTTACCTTCCCAGCCTCTCTACTGCCTAATTACTTATCTTCCCATCCTCCCTATGTCCTACCCACTTATATTCCTAGCCTCCTTACTATCTACCTACATACTTTCCCAGCCTCCCTACTACCAACCTACTTACCTTCCCAGCCTCCCTACTACCAACCTACTTACCTTCCCAGCCTCCGTACTAACTTCTTACTGACATTCCCAGCCTCCCAACTACCTACCTACTTATATATTTCCAGCCTCCTACTACCTACCTACTTATATTCCCAGTCTCCCTACTACCAACCTACTTACCCACTGTCCCTACTACTTGCCTTGTTACATACCCATAAGCTCCCTACTACCTACCTACTTCATACATTTCGAGCCACCCACCAACCTGCCTGTGTACTTACCTTCCCAGCCACCCACCAGACCTACCTGTGTACTTACCTTCCCAGCCACCAACTTACGTATCATCTCTCCCAGCCCTACCTACCTTGTGCAGCCTCCCTACTACCTACCTACCTTTGCAGCCTCCCTACTACGTACCTACGTACTTTCGCAGCCATCCACCAACGTACTCCTTCCGTCTTACTACATTGGACCCAGCCATCCACCCTTTCCCTCACCCAGCTCAGTTTCTCCCTCACCCACCCACTGAACCACCCATCAACCCACCATTTACCTATGTACCAATCTTTCCCTGTCATCCACCTACCTATCTTCCCAGCCACTCATCCAAGAACCCACGTAGCCCCTCACCCACCAACCCATCTATCCACATCCACCCATGTCCACCAAAACCATTAAACTCCATCACACCTTTGCAGTCATCCAAAAACCTATATTTATCCACGTGATCCATACTCATATCCACCTACATCAAACCACCCTCACCCACAAAGGCCTCTCTATTAATCCACTCTCACATACTCACTGACACGCATAAATACTAGACATCCCTACATTTCTACACCCACCTCTGGCCTCTTACCCCCACCCATGGACATTGACTCTCACCAAGTCAAAATCACTTTCATCGAACCCTCCACCCACCCATGACAACCTATGTACTGGTAACACCCTTATTTGTATACCCACACGTACACCCACCTAACTGACAATACACCAGTACAGGCAGACCCACATCCATCCACCCAGCTACCTATCCCCTTCACCTTACTAACGTCTAGTGAGACCCCACTCGGCCACCCAAACCCACATACTCATCTATACACCCACCCACTGAAAGTTATCCACTCTGCTGACTGACATACCTGCACCAAACCATCCACCCACTTTGACTGATGTACACACACAAACACCTAAAAGCAAATCAGCCATATACCTACTGAAATCACACTCATTTACATACCGACTGACATCCACTCGCCTACCCACCCAGTGACCTACATAGTCACCCAACCACCTACACACCCACATTAAAACGGACAATCCATTGGCCGCTCTGTCTCCACGCCACTCAGTGACAACCCGACACCGACCCTATCCACTCCCCCTTGTCCCACGAACCTTAATCTCCCGAAACCCACTCACCCCATAAACCAGGTGTCCACCCCCACATTCAAGAACCCCCACCCTAAACCAGTTACCAATTCACATCCCTCCAGCCTCAAACAACTACCCACATCCATCAACCTTATCCACCCTCAGACAAGTAGTGACACTCATCAACCCACCCACCCTCAGACAACTACCCACACCCAACAACACACCCACCCTCACAAGTACCACACCCAGCAACCCACCCACTCTCAGACAAGTACCCTGACCCATCAACCCACCCACTCTCAGACAAGTACCCACACCCATAAACCCCCCCACTTCCTCAGACAACTACCACACCCATCAACCCACCCACTGAGACATCTGACCACACCCATCAGCCCACCCTCAGAATACTATGCACACCCATCAACCCACCCATCCTCAGACAAGTACCATACCCATCAACCCACCCACCCTCAGACTACTACTACCCACACCCATCAGCCCACCCACCGACATACCACTACTCCAGCCACCCCATCAGGCCACCTGCACCTGACATACCACTACCCACACCCATCAGGCCACCCACCGACATACCACTACCCACACCCATCAACCCAAACACCCACCCACATACCGATACCCACACCCATCCAACCGACCCACCCTCAAACAACTGGCCACACCCATCATCCCATCCACCCTCAAACAACTGGCCACACCCATCATCCCATCCACCCTCAAGGTAGTACCTACACCAACCCACCCACCCTCAGACAAATACCGACACCCATGAACCCACCCACCCTCAGACAACTACCACACCCGCAACACACCCACCTTCAGACAAGTACCCACCCACCTTCAGACAAGTACCCACCCACCTTCAGACAAGTACCCACCCACCCTCAGACTACTACCCACACCCATCAACCCACCCACTCCGGTAACTGGCCACACCCATCAGCCCACCCACTCCGGTAACTGGCCACACCCATCAGCCCACCCACTCCGGTAACTGGCCACACCCATCATCCCACCCACTCCCGGTAACTGGCCACACCCATCACCCCACCCACCCTCAGACTACCACACCCACCAACCCACCCACCCTCAGACAACTACCACAGCCATCAACCCACCCACTCAGACAACTTGGCCACACCCATCAGCCCACCCACCCTCAGACTACCACACCCATCAACCCACCCACCCACCCACCCTCCTCAGTGACAACTGCTCACACCCATAAACCCACCCACCCACAAGGAACTGCCCACTCCCATTAACCTACCCACCCTCACACAACTGCCCACACCCATCACATCAACCCACCCACCCTCAGACAAGTACCCACAGCCATCAATCCCACCCACTCAGACAACTGGGCCACACCTATCAGCCCACCCAGGCACAAGTACCCACACCCAAAAACCCACCCCCACTCAACTCCACCCACCCTGAGAGGCAACTGCTACCACACCCATCAAGGCACGCACCCTCAGACAACAGCCCACACCCATCAACCCTCACAACTACCACACCCATCAACCCACCCACCCACCCTCAGACAAGTACCCACACCCATCAGCCCACCCACCCTCAGATATGTTTGGTACAGACATACATGCACGCATGCACACAGATGTCACACACATCGTCAGTGTCACACACAGACCATACAGCTCTTCATGCAGAGACCTCCCTCAGTGTCACACACAGACTCACATAAACCTCTTTATACAGAGACATGCTACTGACCATACATCTCTCCTCAGTGTCACATACAGACCATACAGAGCTCTTCATGCAGAGACCTCCTCAGTGTCATACACGGACCATACACCTCTTCATACGGAGACGTCCCTCAGTGTGACATACTGACCATATACCTCAGGGTCACACACGGACCATACACTTCTTCATACAGAGACCTCCTCAGTGTCACACAGACCATACACCTCTTCATAAAGAGCCATGCTACTGACCATACACCTGTCCTCAGTGTCACATAATGACCATACACCTCTTCATACAGACAGCAAGCTTAGTGTCTTGCACTGGCCATACAACTCTTCATACAGAGACATCCTCCAGTGTCACACACAGACCATACACCTCTTCATAAAGAGCCATGCTACTGACCAGTACACCTGTCCTCAGTGTCACATACTGACCATACACCTCTTCATACAGAGACATCCTTAGTGTCACATACTGACCATACTCTTCTTTCATATACATGAATGTGTATAATATATATACACACACTTCATAAAACTAACTTCACACTTCAAAGACATACACCCACCAACAATTCATGTGATGAATCATGTACCAGAGACTCATTGGAATAACAATATTGTACGAAGGACAAAAGAAAGGAAGTTAGATAACAAATGAAAAATTTATTGTTCCAATGCAGTTCTAACATGTGACACATCAGGGAACATGTAGTTTTACATCCATAGGCTTTTTAGCACACATGATGCGAATGAAACAAGGAGGGCAAGTCCATAGACTTGTGCAAATTACATTACTAGACCTAGATCTCGCACATAGATTAGCTTTGTAGAACCTATCTTTAAAAATTATTTACACTTGTGTTTTAGGTCAAAAACATGAGCTGTCAATGCCTGTGGCGCTTTGTTATGCCTGTGGCGGCGTAGCCGCCACAGGCATAGCATTGCCACAGGCATTGACAGCTCATGACACTTGACCCAAAAACACAAGTGTAAATGAATTTTTAAAGATAGGTTCTGCCCGGCTGCACAATACTGCTCTCGCTCGGTACGCTGTTCCCATTTCTGTCCTGTATTACAGTGTAATTTTTTTGGAAATACACCATAATACATTCAGAAGGTCGAAAACAGCTATATCACCCAAATAGTACAGTATTATACGCATTACAGCAGACAGAACTCCTA